>NC_080090.1:51552500-52152500 GCF_950005125.1 Chionomys nivalis | reverse complement strand
TTGTCTATGGAGGATTTACGCTGCAGTGGCAGAACTGGGTAGTTGCAGGAAAAAAAAATATGCCTGAGAAGGCTCAAATATGCATGTACTGCTGGCCCTTTTCTGAAAAGGTTTGCCATGGTGAGCTATATGAACCCAGGGAATAACAGGCCTTGATTGAGCTCTGTAGTCAGCAGTGAGGTACCCATGTCCGCTCATCTACCTCGACAGCTGACCATGCTCTTTCCATTAACAAGTCCAGTATTGTTACATCCACATCTGGAAACTAAGCCATGGCAGGAGTCTTTCCACCATTGGAATCGCCAGACACCACCAAGGAGATTTCTTTTCTAGTATGAACTGGTTAGATATTTACCAGGATACTTCTTTTGGTAATACTATTTACTCAAAGCCCTACTTTAATGGAATAATAGGCACCCTGGCAATGGGTAGGGATCTTAGTGGAAACATGGACTCAAGTTTAAGGAACACTGGATTTTAAAATGTTTAATTTTATTAAGTATAAACTAATTTCATTTAATATAGAAATCAAAGAAAATACAAGGCAAAATAAACGTGTAAGCAGACCACTGTAGAAATTAGGATAAAAATTGTTAGGCTCTTTCTTCTATTATTATTATATAATTTCATTTCAATCAAGAGAATATGCCTTTTATAACATTTGTAATTTTGTTGTAATTCACCCTAATTAAATTAACTAAGTCTCTCATGATCTGTCAGAAAGGTCCCAGTAGAAATCACTGAAAATACATCTATATTCAAAATTCTTAAGATTTCATTGGGGTAACTTTTAGAGTCAGATGTCATTAAAGCCCAAGATTTATGGTTAATTATCTGTTTTTTGTTTTTCTGGATCAACCTCAAACATTCACTCAGTACCAAACAGAAAGTTAGATCATGGCATGTCAAATCCTTTTTGAGGAATTAGGGATGGAACAATGAAAAAAATTATATGGAAGAAACATTGCTGTTACCTTAGAGATTTTGCTTGAAGCACAGAGGTTAGAAGTTGTACAGGGCAGTATAATGACTTCGTAATTCAACTCTGTTCAACAGAATATAAATTAGCTGAGTATCTACTGCATGGCACACACACACACACACACACACACACACACACACGTCCCCGAAGTATCATGTTTAATTGCACTAGCACTGATGGCCCAATGGGGAAAACTCAATAAAGTCAGTATGTTGTGGTTGGAAACTCTGGTTATAATCACATCCACAGTAAGTCAGCTAAAGGCACAAGGGGAATATATTATAAGAAAGAAAGTGTGTCTGGAAGAAAATGCAACTTCAAAAATATCACTTGCTATCAAAGAAAATAATGTGTCCTGGGTCCCCACCTGTCAGAGCGTCTCACTGCATTCTGTTCTCCCTGCCTGCTTCTGTGCTGATGTGCACAGGGAAGCTCTGTATGCTTTCTGCTTCTGCCAATGCTAAACGCAACTGATAGAGATATTCCCAGGCTATTGTTCAATATCCAAAGGAAGACTGTGATTGCTATCGTGACAAGCCAAACTTCGAGGCATTGAAGGCAGAGCAGAGCATCCACATTTGCCACTGTGGAAAGAAGGGACGGTTGGGAACATTCTAGGAGGATAGTCACAGCTTGCCTGCTCCCCTCTCTACCCATCGAGGCTCGTGGTGCTTGATTTTTGTCCCTTGATGCTATCTTTCTACCCTGCTCTGCTCAGAAGAAAGCTCCTCACCTCAGTTTTCACGGCTCAGAGACTGACCTAGGTGATGACTAGGAATGAGAAATGATGGGTACGCAGACTCATGCACAGAACACTGGAATCAGGTAGGCTGTATGCTCTGCTGGAAATGCAGTAACAACAGCAACCTGAAAACTCATAGCATGTGTATATTTTATACATCTAAATCAAGCTAATTGCACACAGTTGAACAAGGAGGCGAGTTTAGCTAATCACAATAGAAAGTCTCTGTAGAGAAGCAGTCTCAGGCTGCAATAATCCAGGAGGAGGAAGCAAATCAACATATTATGAACACTGTCAATATCTGCACCTGGACCAGGGAGAAGGTTCGCCATTTCCTTGAGCCTAACTCTAGGAAGCCATTGTCATTTTCCCTGTGTCTGAGGCACTGGGGTTCTGGTCATGGCCACAGTCATGTCAACAACATACATTCGCTCAGAGTTTCCTCCTGTCCTTACACACTCACGTAGGTCTTCCTCCACTCCCCACAGCTCCCGAGTGACATTTAGCAAACATTCTGTCTTGTCACTTATCTGTAGCACAATGGAAAAAGGAGCACTCCAATACAATAGAAACCCTTTGTCCACTTTGAAATCCAAGCTTTGGGGCTCAAGTTCTTCCTAGATCATTCACCAACACAATAACTTGAACAAATTGCTCTACCTCTGTGAATATGTGTTCCTCGATCTATCAGAAAAGGAGATGGGGATGGAGAGATGGTTCAGTAAGTAAAGTGTTTGTATCAGAAGCATGAGGACCCAATTTCAATCTCCAGCCCCCATGTACAAAGTTTGATGTGGTGGCTCACTTGGAATTCCAGTACTGGGAGAGAGGGTGAGTCTGCCCAACCTATCATAACCGATGAGTCCAATGTCCTAGAAAAGGACTCTGTCTGCAAAGCCAAGGGGAAGGTTCCTGTAGAAAAAGATTTGAAGTTGACCTCTGACCACCATGTGCACCTGCATGTGTGTGCACATACACACACACATACACACACGGGGTGGGAGGAGACAGACACAAACAGAAAGAAAACAGAAAAAGAAGATACAGCTACATGGTCTCTCAAAAACTCTAGAAGCTACCATAATAAAATCTTCATATAGCTATGTACATATGGAAATAAAACCTATACACTCTTATAAAATGCATAAAACAATGATTTGGAGATCTCCCAGAGAGAGAGAGAGAGAGAGAGAGAGAGAGAGAGAGAGTATAAGCAAATATTCTCAATAAAAGGTATGTTTCAGAAGAGAAATATTGTAGTGGGATGCTATGATTTTCATAATGGGTCTCATTTCAGTGACCTGAAAGAGCGCTGTGCCAGGCACCTACAATCCAACAGACTGATAACCAGAAATCTTTCTCATGTGAAGAACCACAGTCCAGGGCTAGTAAAATATAAAAGAATGAAGACAGTCACCACCAACAACTTTGTGCTTCCTGCTGCTAACATGAACCTTAAAGTTTCTTAGTAGTTTATTGGAGTTTCCATGGAGGAAAGAAGTCTGCGTTTTTGTGCCTTGTGCAGCTGCATTTCCTCCCTGCTTCATTCCTTCATCCCTGCTGAACAAAGAGAAAGGGTCTATAAGAATCTTCTCACAAACCCAGATCCCTTCCTTGGTCTGGTTTTCCCAATCAACAACTCCGAGCTATTGCTTCACATTTGAGTCTCAATCCTCTCGGGCTAATTTTTCAAAACAGAAGCAAAAAGCAAGAATTACACATTTACAAACACCGCCCGGCTATAGATATCCTTATTAAACTCCTTACTCAGCTTTAACCTTTCCCTTAGGCATTTCAGCTCCCTCACACCACGTCCTATTATGCCTTGTTATTGTAATTGCCCGCTGAGTAAAGAAAAAAAATCCACAGAATTCCCCCAGTATAATCACAATGAATACCCGTCGAGGGGAGACGTGAGCTATAGCCGTGCAGCTGCAGCTCACGCAGAACAACATGGGGTGGGGAGATGCCAAGAAGAGCCAGTTTTAGGAAATGAATGACAAACCCACAAATAATCATTTCAGGGTAATCACGGCTCAGGGGCTGCTTGGCACAATTGTTGGCGTGGCTGTCTGGGAAGATGCGATTACAGGGCTACAAAGTCCCTGCAGCTGGCCTCAAAAGGAAGTGGGATTCTTTGCAGCAAATGGGTAAACTACTACGAGCCGCTAGGCCCTAGGTAAACACGAACAGAAAGGACAGATTTCTTCTTCATTTAGATGCTTGTGGAAGCCATCAAGCCATACTGCAGAGGCTGAGGCTCAGAGAAGGGACCGCGGGGCTCAGAAGAGTTCCCTGTCTCTGAAATGTGAATATATCTGGTGGACAAAGGGCAGGGCTTCCTCGCAGACCTGCATTTAGAAGCCGCATATTTTGGAGCACTTGATTCTTGTGCTGAACTTCACCAACTGCTGCTTGAGCTAGAATTGTTCTGGAATTTAATCCAAGTGTCAATATACTGAATCGATACATAAAATGAAGGAGCACTTGGGGAGAGTGGCTACCTCGTAAGAAGTCTCAAAACATTTGAGCATTTAGACAAGAAGGCTGGTGCATGGCTCAATTGCATCCGACTTACAGATTCTTTCTGAGATGTTTAGATGCACATTCTTATTCTCAGACGAATTAAGTGTATTCTCTGGCTACAGAACATGTGATTCTATGCTTAAATAAACACCCAAGGGGACCCTGAATCTCAGAAAGTCTCACAGGTCCACTTTGAAGTTTCCTTAAAGTTCTACAAATGAAAGCATTGTGGGGGGAATGGTCTGCATGTTGTATAAAGAGTTTGGACATTTCCTTGGCCCTACAATGTTTTTAGCCATCAGATTGGTGCGCATTGTAGAGGTTGAAGTTTAGAGGACTATCTCCAAGCCGAACTGCAGCTTTTCTCTGCACAACTAATCACTGACAAGCCAGGTCTAAAATTATAATTAGGTATTAGTGCCATAGAAGAAAATATTTGAGTCTTCCTAACTCTGCCTTCCACAGTCGGCTAGACAGGTACTCAACAGGCAATGCCTCCTATGTCTAGACCACCCTAACAAGAACAGGCAGAGTCTAGAAAACCTTATCATCTTATCAGATGCAGCAGGAATGTTTTGCAAATGTGCTGGTCAGCTTTTGTCAACATGACATAAAGCTCCACGTACCTTGGAAGAAGAAATCAAAATTGAGACAAAGTGTCCTTAAGAGTGCCCTAAAGGCAAGTCTGTAAGCATTTCTTTTGGTTTTCATTAATGATTGGTGAGAAAAGTCAAGCTCACTAAGGATAGGTGGTCCTGGGTGTATAAGAAAGCAAGCTAACCAAGCCATGAGACACAAACTAGTAAGCAGCATTCTTCCATGGCCTCTGTTTTAGACCCTGCCTCCAGGTTCCTACCTTAAGTTCTTGCCCTGACTTCATTCAGTGATGAACTCTGATGTGCACATGTAAGATGAAACAAACCTTTTCCTCCCTAACTTGCTATTCTTTTGTTATGGTGTTTTAACACAGCAATAGAAGCCCTAACAATGACATCTACCAAAAAATGGAGATATTGGAAAACTTAGATTTCCTTGATTGACAAGAAGTTATTCACATATTACAAGCCTTGAAAAAGATCAAAGTTAAAAGCATGATTTTTATAGAATGAATATAGCTTTCACAGAAGTTTGCCATTCTAGAAATTATTAAGCCATTACAAGCTATAGCTTACCTGTAGACTTGGAAAAATCAAAGCTACCTTTTCTATCTCAAATTTTTATTGTATAGGGGCTTCATTCAGACTCATTCTTCTACCAAAAAAAGCAGCAAAGTTTTTTTTTTTTTAATTAAAGTGAATCTGGGCTCCATCTTCCCACTTCTGGAAAGAACATAATGGCAACCATTATCACATTCTTTCAATAATTCCAGACTATGTAAACACTCAGAAGCACATATGAGGCAAAGAGTATCAGGTTGAACTTGTCAGCACGGATCCAGGGGCTATGTCTACACAGTCTTATTTAGTTCAGTATCTGTGTTTTTTCCAGTCACAGGATAATAAGAAACTTCCCTGAAGCTAGGAGCACTCATGTCTTATAGATTCTTTGTTTGACTTACGGCCCCTCTGCGGTGATAGCCAGGCATCCTTGACTTCATAAGCTCTAACATTCTGTTGTCACAGAACCCACTAGATGTGCAAGTGATCCCTGGTCCTCTTTGGAGTACCTTGAGGAAAGTGTGCACAGAGGAAACTAAGCACAAAAGTTGACACACTGGCTACCATTGGGGCTGTGACACAGCAGTCTTTTACCTCTGACCCAAGTATCTCCTATCTTACACTAGAATCCCTGAAATTCTCCTTCTGACTTTCTAGCAAGTTGGCTGCAATCTCTAGTCCTGCACAGTTTTAGCATCTTATACTCTGTCTGCTGGGTGATGCCTTGCTTCTCAACCCAATAGCAACATTGGCTCCAAACAAATCTGAATTAGCTAAGTCACTCCCTCCCCGATTCTCTATATGAGCCCTGCCCACAGCCTCCACAGAGGCCAGAGTCAAGGACCCACATATCCTGTCTCAACTCTCCATGCCATCTGGCCTTAAGTTTTGCTGTTCTTTCCACATCATGGCACCGGGATTGTAGCAGACAAGTACCTGAGCTAAAATAAATCTTGAAGAACATCTCAATGGAGGTGAAACTTGTGAATAGTGGTTGCTCAACTTTACAGTTTTTAAGAGCATTTCCTAAAATGCCAGAATTCTAAGGTGACTATTTTACCCATCTTGAGGTAGTGGGCAATTGGATATTGGGGGGGGGGGGGGGGGTATAAAGGTATACTTATTTGAACAAATCCAAGTTCTCCCTTCTCCTTTTCTGTGTTTCCTGTTTATTTCCAGGTCCCTGTGTTCTTTCCACACTTTATGATGCAAAGGGCTCATTGCTCATAACAGCTCCATTTCCGTTCATGTGCAAAGCTCCAACTGCTCTATGAAAGGGGTTGTAACTATATTCTATGGCTCAGGGAATTTCCCAGTCTTATGCTCCTACCCTCCTCCCAGTTGAAACACTTTAAGTGTAGCTCACAGGTTTTCATCACCAGTGTCTTGAATGCACATACTCATACAAGTGTATAGCCATGCATGTGTATGTATGTGTAAATGGTTGTATATATTGTGTAAAAAAGAATTCATTAGTACACCCATATAAATTCAATAACATAAAGTACATCTATGTACCAAAACCCTGCTCATGAAAAGAGTATTATATAAGTATTCAAGGTTATTGGAATAATTTTCTACATACATAAGCCATAGTCAATTGGTTTTCCTTTCTTTTTTCTTTTTTCACATGTATCTGGGAGGGAGTCTATATTTGTGTGCAGTAAGCATGTACTTGTGTACATATGCATGTGGAGTACTGAGTCTTCCTCAATTGATCTCCTATTCATTCATTGAAGAAAAGTTTCTTAATTGAGCTCTGAGCACTCACACAGAATTGGAATTGTAGGCCATCCGCCACATCCACCCAGTATTCACTTGGGTGCTTGGGATCAGAACTCTGGTCCTCATGCTCACTCAGTGAGAACTTTATTCACTGAACCACCCCAGCCCTTCCATCAGTCTTTGAGCAAAGACCTTTTTCTTTTCTCTTACTTACATTTTCATATTATCTCTAGGGTCCAAAACAACATATCATTTTGCTTCCTTGGATCGGGACTTTACATGAAGTTATGCAGATGCATTATTTCATTCCTTTTCCTCAACAGTCTTATGGTCCTCTTTGTTTCCCTGGTTACATGTGAACGGATTTCACCCACCTTTGTTTATCAGGATGCTGTTTCTTCCTTAGCTTCTTCATCAGCTCTACTGTCTCATGCCTGCTTTTGGTCTCAGATTGGTTTTGCATGTCACTCTTAGTGTTATGTTCTCTAGTTCTAATGCAAGTTCATCTGCTTCTGACTCATCTCCTCTCTCTCTCTCTCTCTCTCTCTCTCTCTCTCTCTCTCTCTCTCTCTCTCCCAAGTGGAGGCCCTCACATTTTCTCTGAAAACTGAGAAGACTCTTAGTATCTATGTTCTCTACCACCCAAGGAGATCATGGCTGCAATTTGTGTGGTATGTATTTTTATGTTGCATGTAAGCATGTGTATGTGCATGCACATGTATGTGAGTGTGTGTGCACATATGTGCTCCTATATTGGACAAGTGGGGTAAGGTACATGTCATCTGTGTGTAGACACCAGAGGTTGACATCATGTGTCTTCTATTGCATTCTATATTTTTGTTTGAGACAGAGGGTCTTTGTTTTGCGACAGAACCTTAAACTCCATGATTGGATAGATTGGCTGACCAACAAACCTTTGGGATCCTCCTATGTCTACCTCCCATTAGTGGGATTACAGACAGATATATCCCACTCCACACTTTACAGGTGATGAGAATCTAAACTCACATCTTTGTGAAAGTACTTTGCTCTCTGAGCCATCACTCCAGCCCCTGTCTATAATTTTACATACCTTATGTCTTGAGTTGCAGGTTATTTTCAGTAAGCTGAGTGGGTTTTGTAGATGTAAGTTGAACTATCTAATTTATGTTTTTGCTACACGATTTGGTATTATGGGATTTGTTTTGCAACAAATCCTGAAACAGGTAGCGGTGATTTGGGTTTGGGCAATGTTAACAGAAGTCTGGTTATTTTGTGGATTTTTGAAAATATATAAATGATTATATTAAAATACTCTTCAAACTAGAAGCTGTGGAGTTGGCTTGTCTCTCCTACAATGTTCAGGATGGCTGGCACTTCTGAGTCTGGATTCCTTTAGAAGTGTCAAATGTGACCTTTACTAGGTTTAATTCAATTCAATTTAATTCTGTACAATTCATTGAAGCCAACTTTTGCCAGGCTAGTGCACTAAAAGACCTTACTGAACGTATCGTTTAGCATTAAGATCAGATTTGAACATTAAGAAAAAAGTTCCAAGCTCAGAAAGTTATTATTCTCAGGGCTGTCTCCTCACACACAATTTCTACATCTGACCTTTGTAAGCATCAAAGATGACACGAAGTCAGAGCCAGAGAGAGGGGCAGAAGGTGAATGGCAGAAGAAGAAGTAACGGGAAAAGAGAACCATCTCTTCTAGCTCCATTGCTGTTGCCATGAGAGGAAATGGGTTTATTTGGCTTACAGTTCCAAGATGCAGTCCATCGTTTCACAAGAGTTAAGGCAGAAACTCTGCAGCTGATCACATTATTTACACAGTCAAGAATAAAGAGATAAGAAACTCATCGCTGCTTCTCAGCTAGCTTTCTCCTCTCTTAGACAGCTTAGGACAACCTGCCTAAAGAATGGAGTCACCCACAGTGGGCTGGGTCTTCTTTTAACAATCAAGGTCATCCCCCATAGACATGCCTGTGGCCAAGCTGATCTAAATAATTCCCCACTAGATTCTTCACGGGTGATTCTAAGCTGTGTCAAGTTCACAATTAGAACTAAAAAGCACAACATTCAATCCAGACAAGAGAGCAAGACACAGGGTAATCACAAGATAGTTCGGGAACCATACAGGGAACACTGTGAGCAGCATCTTTTATCTTCTAAACCCGTATCAGGATGCCAGGTCCTCCATGTCCCTGAACTTTATTCTTCTAAGAGTTTTATGGAAACTCCTTTCCATAAATTTTATGGAGAAGTCCTTTCATCTCCTGAAACTGTACATGAAACTGTTCTAGAATAATATCACATGCCCTTTTATTTTCATAAGATCCTCATTGCTTAAATCTTTCCTTGGGGGACATCATGAGACCTTGGGAGATATGGCAGCATGTTATAAAGGGCCAAAGGAAGAGTTCACCTTGGCTTCCGAGGCTCACTCAGAGACTGACTAGGCCACAGCACTGGGTTGTTAAGTCCTATATTGCAGGTAGAAGAAATCCTTGAGATAGTTTGTCTGGTTTCTCACATTACAGAGGGTTCTAAAGGCTACATGTTGTACCCATCGCTAACAGGGTTACCCCCAGCCAGCCGCCATGATCTGTTTCAGCAGTAAATGTTAAAAGATGAAGTCATTAGATCCCAATGAAAGTCATCTTCTAGTGGCTCATCCCAAAAAATGATAAGCTTTCAAAACTGACGCGCTCTGTTGCACTCAAGCCTCACCTTCAGTGATGTGTGACCTGAGGTGAGACCCGCATCCCCACACACACTCTGTGTCTTCACATACATGAAGAGAGAATGACATTGCAGCCTTACATGGGTTCCATGAGTGTGGAGTGTTCACACACTCTTCTCTCAATAAATGTCAGTGATCATTATGTTCTTCATCTCAAACAAACATAAAATGGGACACTAAAAATTCTCTCTAAAGGGTCATGAGAACATCTAAATAACTATTTAAACAATTGGGGTTTTTATTTTAGTTTTTTGTTCCTATATATGACATGACATGATTTTTCAGTGCACAATTACCAAATGAATAGCTTCTTGGGAAGACAATGTTTAAACTTCACTAAATTCTGTTTCTCTCTGTTTTTTGTTTTTTTTTTCCCTACTTCAGGGTCTTGTCAGTATTTTAAAATTTCACTTCTCTGCTTATAAAAGATTCTTATTTTCTGGTGTGCCTCCCTTCCTAATTCTTCTCCTGGCTTAACTTCCCCAAATCATCTCTAGCTATTTTTGTCAGTACAGTTGCTTTTCTGAGCCCAGATCCATCCTTGGCTTTTTCTACTCATTCTTCTCAGGCACGGTTTCTCTGCAGGGCCATGGAACTGCACTTCCTGATAAGATTTGCTTAGATGTCTTTATTTACTGAAGTGAGTTGGATCTAAGAAAGATTTGGAGACTGCAACAGAAAGTGAGTTGCTCCAAAAGAAGTATCAGCTAACCATTAAAAATAATCTACTGCCTGTAGACATTTAGGGCATCTGAATATTCCCACTATCCATCCATTCACCTACAGACCTACACAGGTGGTATCTTGAGGTGAAATAACTTTTGTTTTAAACATGTGAAAAAAGACTTGACAACTGCCCCAAACACCTGTGTCCACAGACTCCCTAAGGTCTAGACTACTGACTCTTTTTAGGCCATGTCTCAAGTGACTAGCTAAACACTTTATGGATGGCCTAGGAGCCTCTGCTTCCTGTATTTGTTAAAGGATGCAGTTGAGATTTGACTTAATCAATTGTTCCACTAATCTGATTCCTTCTTTCCTGCCAGATAAACATATAGATTGCTGTCAGATACATTCAAACAAATAAAAATGGAATCTATGGGCCAACTGTTCAAGAACTAAAATCGCCCACACTACAGTAAGATAGAAACATAGGTGAGATACAGAATCTACTGACAGGAAGTCAAAAGGCACACCTTGATTATTACCTGAAGTTGAAAAGGTGAAATTCTAGTGGTAGATACTAGTGGTAGACATCAGGTGAAAATTTTTACATGCAAAAGTGTTCAACCGAGTTCTCATCTAATGCCATGTACAAACACAAAAGATTGAGGAGGGGGCATGATGTTGCTCCCAATTTCCCTTAATAACCAACTGATATTTCACTGTAGGAATTTATTAGCTGGCCCAGGAAGTACTGGCTTTAAGATTTGACTGTCTGGAAGTACTAAGAACATTTATTTAGCATTCTATATAAGACTGAGGACACGTCATTATATAACACTCAAAAAATGAAAAATGGAGGGGCAGAATTGAGGAAGACTATAGGGAGTCAACCAAACTTTCCAGTGAGAGTCTACTACAGATGCCACCTCTGACCACTCAGTCTCTGTCATCCTCTACTGTGAAGACAAGCAAAAAACACTGTTCTGGTCAGGACATTAGATCTCACATTATATAGGAAACACTATTGTTATCTTGCAATGCACTTAGCACACACGAATTGCAGGGTTTTGCTTTTTTGACTGTATGTATCATCTGTCAAAAAAATATGGTGAATTAGATGTCAGTCAAAATCAAAAGTAAGAGATAATATAATTGGACAAATGAAAAATGCTATAAAACCCTCTGGTGTCAATGGCACCAGTCTTTTCCCAATATATAAAGATACTTGACTGCTTCTAGTAATTACTCATTTCCAGTTACATACATAAAGGTATGTTAAGCTTACCTTTTAATTTTTCTTTCATATTTATGAAAGTCAAACAAAGTGACTTCTCATTTAGTCCCTGACATATTTTCCTCTCTTGTGTCTCTTGATGTTTAATAACTATTAGTAGCTGGGGCTCTCCCTTGCACTCTGAACTTAGGATTGTAAACAGTCATCATGAATATCAATGGCTATATATTATCATTTGGTCTATAACTTTGTTGCTGAAATGGGTAAAACACAAAATTAGGTTCTCTGATGACTACTGAATCCCAACTAGTTATTATAAATATAAAATAAAATCATATGAGGAACCTCTAGATTTTACTTGCAATATGTAAAATGTAATGAATGATAATTTCATCTTGAAGCAAGAAAATCCAAAAGTCTACAGAAATCATAATTTCCCCTGAGGGCACAAGCCAAGTTAATGAGAAGTTGGTGGGTACTGGGGTAATCACACCCACAAACAAACCCAACCTGGGTCAATACCTGATCACAATTCAAATCCTGCCCACTAAATATCTCTTTGAAGATTTTTTTTCTAGAAGTAAATATAGTTTATCTCAGTCTCCAGTCACACTAGAAGTTTAGCTCAGTACCAAAAACACATGTACAAGAAAGATAACCACAAGAGGAAAATTATATTATTAAAACAATAGCAATCAGCAGAACACTATGTAGCTATAAACAAGATAGTCAATCTCTCAAACAGGTTCTTTAGAGTAACTACAAAGAGTGTACCAGAGACTTCACTAGAAAGGTAGGCAGCATGTAGAAGCAGATGAGAGTTTCTATATAGAAGAACACTTTGAGAACAATTCAAGTGCCAATACAACACATTTAAAAAATTGATAACCTATGGAAATAATGACTTTAACAGGATCATTAAATTTTTCAATTTAAATAATTTCAATAAATGAAATAAAAACATGAAATCATACAAACATGATTACAGAAGATGAAATGCGAGAATAAGGAGTTGGAAAATGAGATTTTAAAAAGTCTAAGGCCTGTGAAACAGCACTAGTCTAATATCTGTATGAAATGAACATATCAGAATGAGAAGAACACAAAGAGTGAGGCAAAAGAATTCTTTGAAATAATAAAGTTTAAATATTTTCCAAATGATGAAGGCCATTAAAAGGAAGACCCAAAAGTCTCAGAAACTATTAAGCAAAATAAACAGGAAGTGGAGGGGCGAGGCTATAGATGCATTCTATTCAAAACATTAAAAACTAAGAGTTAGAAAATACCTTGAATACAGGCAGATATTTCTCCCAGCAAAAATAAAACACACTATATGCAGAAGAACAGAGAAAAGAGTTACATCTTGGAGATTAGGCCACCTAGACAGCAATGTAATGAAATTTTTAAAAGGCTGAAGGGAAAAGTCTGTCAAAAAAGAGTATTGTACTCAATGAAAGTATTATCTCAACATATACAGGAATCTAGATACTTTCATGAGATGAGGATGATTCGACAAGATAGACTAGAGGATGTATTGAGATGAATGAACAAGAAAACTCCAAACCAAGCAATGCAATATACAAGTAAAACAGGATTTTAGCAAGTACTTGTCGGGAGACGAAGTGACTAGAACATCTACATATTGTTAAAAGGAATCCACT
This sequence comes from Chionomys nivalis, assembly GCF_950005125.1. Lineage (NCBI taxonomy): Eukaryota > Metazoa > Chordata > Mammalia > Rodentia > Cricetidae > Chionomys > Chionomys nivalis. The sequence goes on along the minus strand of NC_080090.1, from coordinate 52,139,083 downwards.
ACAGCAGGCTTTTACAAAATAAATATTCTTTATTTTCAATTCAGCATTTCTATCCCAAAATATTTACAAAGTAAAATAAAACATGCAACATAGAGACACAATAATATTACTTAAAGATCATTGAAGTTAGAATTAAACCAAATTTTCAACTGAAGATGAAAGCTTTACTTATAAAATATTTTTTATATTTATACATTTCATATGTTTAAAATTTTATGTCAGTTGTATACCAATATTATATATAGCATTCATAATTACATATACAAATATATTTATACATACCTATACATATGTAATGAACAATACATGTCCATTTCATTTACATATATATCCATAAAGTAGAAGGATACTTTACTTCTTTTCCAGGAGAGCAGTCGGTTCAAGCTTCTTCTTAGTTCTGTTCTAACTTTTGCCAATTGGCAAAGAATCTCTTTTTTGATGCGAGTGGGTGGGCTTGATCTCATTTTCTCCTTTCTTGACCTTGTGTCCTCTTTCTTTCCTTAGGTTTTAATGTCTTTCCTGAAGGTTCTGTCACCCTAAGTTTAGTCTCAAATACTGTAAAAGTAATAGTACATAAGGAAGTGGATACCAAGCCCTGTTCTCCCATAATAATAAAGCTGCTATTTGTATCTCTACTGATATTTGCTTTCTTATTCTGTTATTTGAAGAATAACCTAAAGAAATGCCACAAATAAAACCAAAATACTATGACTCTCTCAATAAAATAAAAGTTAGACAAAAATTTAGTCTGTACACATTTCTTTCATTAATATAGACTAAATCTTTTCAAAGTATCTCTACTTCCTATTTACATGAACAAAACATGTAAACCAGACTCTCTCCCAGGGCATCTGGAGAGATAGTCCAAGTCCATATTATTTTAATAAATTCTACCACTGGGTCTGACACACACCAAAATTATCAACTACGCTCATTGTACAAACGAGAAAGTTGAAAAAGACGAAGATGAGGAAATGGTTTTCATGGGTCGTACGGGTAGTTAATAACACCCCAGGAGCACGACTGTGAAATCTTGTTTTGATGAGTTTGGCAACTAATTTTCTCTTTAGAAACAAAACAGGTTGATTAACCTCCTAAGTGATATATCTGAATATTCCCCCTTTGATTAAAAAACAATGGAATGGTGAAATATAGGGTCCATATAATGCCAACTGATTTAAATTAAATTTAATGAAGATTTATTGAGTATCTGCTAGTCAAGAATTTCAACATGGGTTTCTGTTGAAAGAATAAAGATGTGCTATGCAACAACTTCTCAGCTAGGGTGATCTTTTAACTTGTGAATATACATAAAGTTTAATCTATCTCTTATTATTAATAATAGCTAAGAACTTATGAAGTCCTATTACATGTAAATCTCCACTATGTAATTAGGGTATGCAAGCTATTTCCTACGAATTACTTTGCCTAATCCCCACAACAACCCTAGGAGGCACTATTATCATTGTTCTCATTTTGTAAATGAGAAAAGAGATTTCAAAAGATTAAGAAAATTGCTTAAGATCAGAGGGCTATTAAATACTAAACTAGAACAAAGGTATAAACCTCAATCAATCTGATTCCAGGGACTCTCTGCCTTAATAACTATATTATATATTTGAAACTGATATCTAATTGTCTAATGTTATCTGTAGCATATAGTGCTCTATTATCAATGGATAAACATTCAAAACAGATTAGATAGATAGGTGAGTAAGTAGATAGATAGATAGATAGATAGATAGATAGATAGATAGATAGATAGATGATAGATAGATAGATAGATACATAGATAGATACATAGATAGATACATAGATAGATACATAGATACATAGATAGATACATAGGTAGATACATAGATAGATACATAGATAAATACATAGATAGGTAGATGGATACATACATTACATATATATATACACAGAGAGATGATAGATAGATAGATAGATAGATAGATAGATAGATAGATAGATAGATAGATACATACATACATACATACATACATACATACATACATACATGGAGATGATAGATAGATAGATAGATAGATAGATAGATAGATAGATAGATAGATAGATAGATAGATAGATACATACATACATACATACATACATACATACATAGATACACAGATAGATACACAGATAGATACATAGATACATAGATAAATAGATACATAGATAGATACATAGATAATAGATATATACATATATAGATAATAGATAGGTAGATGGATACATATATATATACAGAGAGATGATAGATGATAGATAGATAGATAGATAGATAGATAGATAGATACATACATACATACATACATACATACATACATACATTACATACATTACATACATACATATATGGAGATGATAGATAGATAGATAGATAGATAGATAGATAGATAGATAGATAGATAATAGATAGGTAGATAGATGCATACATTACATACATACATATACAGAGATGAGAGAGAGAGAGACAGAGAGAGAGAGACAGAGAGAGGGACAGATAGATGATAGGTAGATGGATACATGCATATATACATTCACACATACATACACAGAGAGATGATAGATAGATAGATGATAAATAGATGATAGATAGATAGATAGATAGATAGACAGACAGACAGACAGACAGACAGACAGACAGACAGACAGACAGATGATAGGTGAGTAACAAGTGACACAATTGAGCAGTTTGTTGGAAGCAATAATTTATTAGGATATTTTTCTTCAACAGTCCGAGGACTCAGGAAAACAAATGAGAAAACAAATAAGACTTATATAAGGGCGAGTGACAGGAGAATCTGCCTAGACGGAGCTGTGAAAACTGTCAGAATTAGTGAACTGGCAGCATTTGTGCAGCACAACCATAACATAGGAATGTGCCTAAGAACAGTGTCAGGTTATCACATCCCAGTCAGGTCCTCTGCTCCTGTGGTCTGCACTGGAACTATCAAGCTGCTCAGCAGCTGATGGCTCTCCCCGCCCCCACCCCCCCACTCCACCCCCCCACCCCCATCCCAGCTTCCTGGGCTCCAAAGCTACTCGGGTCAGTCTGCCATATACTTGTTATTAAGTAATGCAGACTATCCCCCTTTATCTTCTTTCTATGCACCCACCAATAAGAATTGGCAAGCTATTGTCTTCAACCCCTCCTCCATCTTACTCACTTTTCTGGCCAAATCGGAAGCAAATGTGGAAGATGCCCCCACATGTCTGGTCCCTCTTGAAATAACTTCTGACAGTGGCAAGTTGTCTCTGGTCAGGGAGTTCAGCTTCAGAAACATGTCTTATCACCTATTTCAGGGTTCAATTTCCACAGAGCAAGATGACATATGTCATCCAGTGCCACGTGTGTAAGAATGGCCATACTAGGATTGGCCTTGTTGGAAACCCTCCTACACATGGATCAGCCTCTGTTGCATATCATATCACCAACAGAAAGGGCCATGGAGTTGTTCTACCCAAGTTCATCATTGTTTCTCTATCCAGCTGCAAGGTTGTTGCATGACTTTTCTTTGGGAGATGCACACAAAAGCCTATTCAATCTACAAGGAATGAGACAGAACAAAGGAACCATGCCACACAAGTCAGCTTGGTGAAATAATGAGCTCATGGGAGTCTATGAGAACATGAATAAGAATTACTGAGTGGGTAATTTTTAGATGTCTACATCAATTGAAGAACCCTACCCCCAGCATGAATGATAAGTCATGAATGCTGTATAAGGGAACCCCACCCCAGGTCAACCACCCAAGTCTAATACCCTGGCACCCCCCATACCAAGATCATGTGCAACAGAGAAGATCATGTGCAGATCGGGGAGGGGACAGGCAAGAGAGTGAGCGGCTAAGCACCAGGTGAGGATCATGTGAAAAGGTGCGGTATGGTGAGGTTCTTATATGAATAATCACAGTTGTTCTGATTTCATAATGGGAATAACTGTGCCATCTTTGGAGGACCACGGTCTATTATGCTTAGCAATACTGCAAATCAACTAAACCATTGGGCATATGTAGAAAATCCTAGCCACTGATAGTAGAGTAGATACTTCTGATACACACAAGGACACTCCCTCAAACTCTGTATTGGAACAAGAGACAAGTCTCAAAAATGTTAAAGTATTAAATTATATAAAGTATATTAAAATCATATAAGATGGACTCTCTGACTATAGAAGAAAATTATTAGGAAGATGATGATAAACCAGCAACCTAGAAATTCTAAATATGAAGAATTAAGCAGCATAATTCTGTTACCAAGGTGAGGGTTTCTCTTCGCTTCTAATCTTCCCAGAGGAAGGGATTCAGCAAGCTACAAACAGTTAATGAGGTGAACTCTATACTCAAACTGAGATTGGAGCAGGCTGTCCAAGAGGGGTGATGTATATAGCCCACTTGGTTCTGCACTGCAAATTTTTTAAGACGATTTGAGGTAGATGGCATACCCATTGCGTGATTTAATTCTCTTTCTCTCCCAAACAAGTGGGGACCACATCATAATTTTATGACGCAGCTTTCAAAATAAATGCAATAAAAATATTCAGAGAATATTTCCAAAATGTTCTTTTACCTGATAGAAAGTGAAGCTCTTGCAGAGTATTTCTTCAGTGCTCCGTGTGCCCATGCTAGCCTACTACATGTGTAATGAACAACACCACGCTTAGACAACTACCACTGAGGTTGTTGGGATGAGTGCTCAGATGTTGTCTTGCCTGTGGCTCTCCTCCTATCAGTTAAGAAAGGACATGCAGCAGAGTGGCAAGCATGGAGAAGTTACTCACTTGGTTGTGAATTCTTCCTGCATGTGGGTTAGGCCACATGCCTCATTGCTGATCTTGATTCAGACTCTAGGCTCATTTCCAGGGCTTCTGAGAACGTAGATGTGAGTGGACATCACATCGTTATTCTGATTGACCTGTGCTGCCTAGAGCCAACTCAGCTCACTATTGCTCATTCTTGATCCAAGGGTGGAGGGCTGAGTGACACATCCTTGAGTAAAAAATGCATGCTATCCTTTAAACTTTGGCTGGGCAACCAATGTCTTCACAATTGTTTCTGTTATTGGTTGAAGGAACATTTTAATTGCCTTTCAGATTTGTTCTTCTAATATGGATTCTCATTTTTTACTACCCCATATTTCAGAAAACAGAAACCTCATAGGACTTATTTCTTCCTTTTCAGACCATGCCATTTAGCACCTAAATTTGGCACTCCACAGAAGATGTAAATGATGGATTAAAAGCCAAAGGAAAAGAAGGAGCAGGATGCTTTACAGATAGTACGTCTCAGATGTTTGGTGGAACTAAACAGATGTAGAAACTGACATGCACTCCAGGGCATGTCATCTTCTTCAAACAGGAACCAAGGATGAAGAGAATCTCTTCATCTGCAAAATGGGATTAATAATGTTTTCCACCTGTCATCTCCCAGGATGTTGAGAGGGGAGAAGCACTCACTCAAGGAAACTTCTCAATGCTCTTTAGAAGACAGACAGCTCATTAAGGCTGACGCTATTTTGTTTTGTGGCAAAAACCCTGAGATCCCAACTTCCCTGAGGAATGAGATCTTACTTCCAAAATGCATGCCTTTGAGAGATAAAGAATCAGAAAACAACATTCTCTGAGTCATAATTCTGTGTTTGTTTGAATCAACGGAGGGCAAAGAGGTAGGGAATGTGCAACTGGGGAAGTACTGGCCAATGTCTGGGTGAACGCATCCTGGAAACTTCTATCCATTTCTAATCTCACTATAAGAAGATAATACCGAGTGTTTCCTATCACATCTTCCATCATCAGAGAGTTATATGCACCAGTTATCCTTGGACTTAGAAGAAAATAACGCCATTCAGACATCAGTGAATCTGAAGCCTGCTCCTCATCAGGAAGCAGGTCTACGTATGCTACAATGACATAAGCATGCTCTAAATTCAGCGTTTCTGAGCTCCGGTGCTGATGTCCAATTACCATTACCTCACATACCATTTGGTTAACCTCTTGCCTATGAAGTTGTATGGTGCTTGACCCACATCACCAGCATCTGCTATGTGTTTGACATGACCTCAGCAGTCTTCCACAAAGGGTCCAGAATGAAGGCTACCCCAAGGGAGGGTCTACTTTCTTTCTACAGAGTTAGAAGAGGAAGACTTAGCTAATTTTCTACCACAATAATTAATAACTGTAAGTGAATAGACTAAGAGACTGAAAGCTTGAGTTTCTAGGCTCTTTTTCATCAACTAAAGAACAGAGATCAAATCATCATTTCAAGACCCATATCTCCTTTTAACAACAACAACAAATAACACAGAGCTAAACTCTACTTTCCTCCCTAAACTCTATGGCACACACAAGGGAGGAGAAAGTCAAAGAAAGCATGGGGTGGACTGTGACCACTCACAGAGACACTGCACAGTTAGTTACCTTTGCCACCCCCACCCTTATTCCCATAGATAATTATTATTCTCAGGTACAGCCATTTTTAATATAAGTAGGAAAGGTAAACGGGTAGCCCTTTGATTAATGTGTGAGGTTTCTAGGCGGGTTTTAGCAGGAAATAATTTTTTTCTCCCAGAATCTGAGAGGTTCTATAAAGTTCTCATCACTACAGTAGCATTTGGCAGCAATATGCCACAGCAAGGCAAAACAGAAGTGGAGAGCACTTTATCCAAAGAGACGCCACTACTGTGCTTCGCAAAGTTGGGTCAATAGGAGAAAACAAAGGGTGGTACTTTGAAGTTGTTGCATATTTAATTACATAAAAATATTTCCATTTTATACGTGTATGTGTTGGTTGCTGTAACTCAAAAGTTGTCATTTGGACATTTTTTAAAGAGAGACGATAAATTTGATTGACGCTATCATCATCAACTTCTCAGGGTGAATCAGGAGGATGGCATATGACTGATTCTTAAAATATCAGAAGCATTAATCCATCTTGTTAAAGTGCAATGTTGGGAAAGCTGGATATGTCAATTGACAAAGGCAAGATTTTTGCTAAATGTAAAGAACTTTCCAGGTAATTTATAACACAGTGGGAGAGCTTGTCTTATGAAATAATGAATTCTTCAGGATATGGAAGTGTTTAAACAGCTTCGGAGTAACTATTTGTCAGAGATGGTGCTAAGGGGGCCATGCATAGGAAAAAAATATTCAAATAATTAGGAAACATTTATTGAGTTCTAACTAAGAAAATGATATATATGTTTCATGTTTCCAGAGCCAGTCAATGTGTAGAAAGTACTTGGGGCTCTGTGGAAAGGGCAACTACTATATAAAGACAAGGTGGGTTGGGTATGTCTGACACACAGGCAGAAACAAAGGGACCAAATGTACCAGTTTCCAGGCAATTAGAGACCGAGAATAAGAAAATAAACAAAAAGGGATGGTCCCTGCTTTCATCAAACACAGGAAAAACCAGTGTCCTTTTGTGTATTTCTACCAATCTGATAGCTCTAGACTCACATGCGAATACTTTTATCCTAATATCTCCTATCAAACCTGTGGTATGAGAAAATTTGAAGTCCCCAGTATGAAATGAGTGCATAAGAACATTTGCCATCATCCTATAAAAATTAAGTGAAATGATCAGGAGCTTTATTCTACCATTTACTTCCCAAATGTCAATGAAGGCCCTGTTGCATAAGGCTGAACAGAGAGGATTGATTCCAGCCCCCAGGTCCTGGAATCTTTTTCATTATCAGTGAGTTAGCAACAGGCATCTCCAAGAATTTCATTTTTAAAAAAATCATGGAATGAGTAGCAATGTTACATTGTATTAGAAAGCAATGATCCCACATTAAATGCAGGATTGATGAGAAAACCCTAGCTAAATACAGAAGTCTTGTTTAAGGAGCTGGAGTTGCCCAGCAGGAAAACAAATAGGAGCCTGCAAAGAATCCAAGAAACCCCAGAAAGGGATACACAGCCAGGTCTGGCTGCTGATAGAACAGAAGCTTCGCAACAAAGCAGTGAAGGCAACAGATAGCAAAACAGTAACAGTTCAAGGAAGCCCCGGAACAAGTCAGAGTAGACGCCGGGGGGAGGCGTTGATGGGTGTTCGAGATTGTCAAGAAGTCTTTTTCCATCCTTACCTGGCTTCTGAAAAAAAATGTTGCAGATAAGTCATTTTAAGAATGTGTGTATGTGTGTGTGTTCAGCAGAGACCAGAAGAGGCCATAAGAGGTCTTAGAGCTGCAGCTACAGGCTATTGTGAACCACCTGATATGGTTTTGGGAACTGAACTCAGGTTCTTTGCAAGAGTAGTAAATTCACTTCACTACTGAGCCACTGAGCCATCTCTCCAGACCCACACCTAATGATATCAGCTGGATACAAGAGAAGCAAAATCACATACTTTATTGAGGCTGATTACAAGATATTCATAACACAATTTTTGGTTTCTCTGAAGGCTTGATCTAGTTGAAAAGCTGAGCCCATCTTTCATCAATATTATAAGAATATGTAGGTCAAAGGACAGAAAGTATAGATCTTGGGAATGGATTATTTAAGTAGCTTCCTTTAATATTATCAGATCACAGAAAACAGAATAAATCACCCACTCTCCCAGCAACCTGTATTGGCTACTTTTTCACTGACCAAAATAACCATTGGAAGCAACATGGAGGAGAACTGCTCCATTTGGCTCACAGTGTCAGGGAGCTGACATCCATCATAGTGGAGACATCAGGGCAGAATGGTTCAGTATGCGGCAGTGGGAAAGCAAGGGAGGCTGTCCACATTGTGGGGGACCTGCAAGCAGAAAATAGGGCTGCAACCGAGGTGAGGTTAAACCTTTCAAAGGCCTTCTCTGGTGGCCTTCTTTTGCCAGCTAGAACCTGGTTCCTACAGGCTGCACAACCATCCCAAAGAGTTCACAGCTGAGAAACAAATACTCAAAAGGTTGAACCTGATTGGGGGAGGGGGGAGGGCGTTTCTGATTCAAACTATAACACAGCTATATACAGTGACCATAATTTTCTACACGTTCTACTCCATGGCATGTTCTTAGCTCTCACTATATCTAGCCTTGCTTTCCGGTGTCTCTCTAGGTCCCCAGTATTCTATCCACACCAGTTCACCGGCACAACACAGCAGAACACACTCTTGCTTCTCTGATTCCTTACATTATCTCAACCTAGAATGTCCTGTTCGCCCTCATCCCCATACCTGAGGAAATCTTCATTCATGATCCTTCACTGATTCATTCAGTTGGAATTAAGTTCTCTCCATCTTCAGCTGAACACATTTCTTGTGTTTGCCCCAGCACTTGCTATAGTCCCCTTATTTGGTATCATGTCACTATTAATGTCACCCTATGTCCTCCAGAGCTGCAGTGCCTTCAACAGAGCTACAGCACTCCTTGCTTTCTTGAGATTTCCTAGCTGCTGATGGAGTCCTCTGATCATCAAAGGGACTTAGCCCATGCTTATTGTAGAAGAGGCAGAATTAGCAACAAAGCCAGGTATCAAACCAAATCAATCTCACTAATTTTCACATAAGCAAGGCTTGTATTTACAGGGTGCCCATTTGTTATGTAATTGTCGGGAGTAGACTATGACTTCACATGTAATTCTGAAGCCTTTAATGATGGGGATTAAATCCTAGCTCCAATAAACTAATGAATGTTTCAGCTTCAACTTCTCCACCAGTAAAATGGGAATATAGCAACTTCACTCCTGTCATAGTATGTTCTGAGGCCTAACTCTTTGTCCTTAGCATCAATGTCCTTAGAATACAATGTATTTCACATAGTGAATAATTAAATATTAGCTACTTTTTAACAGAAGTAACTTGCTTTCTGTATGTACTTAGAAGATAGACCATGCTTGCTCATCAAATCCTCTCTCTGTCATATCTTGTTATTTAGATGAGCATTCATTTCCGTGATGTTTGGGGGGGAAATGCTTAGGAGAAAAACTTCTACCACCTCAAAGATAAATTTAAATAACCCAAACAGAACACAGTAACTCCATTCTTTATGGTTTAAATGTGGGTGAGTTTTTCAGTTTAGCAATCTCTCCCTCTCCCCGTTCTTCTTTCTTCATTCCCCGATCCCTTTTCTTTTCTTATTTCAGCACCACACTAGGGCATCAGTTCTGTGCCCACTGCTGAAGACGATGCGGAAGCAGCTCTTGTATGAACACGAACACCTTGGCAGACGTGGTAGATACTCACATGACAGAAAGATACTGATGATAATGTTAAAACCATTTGTTAACCAGATTTGCATAAGAATGAGAAAAAATCCACAATACTGTCTGTAAAGTAAAAATTCGTATTCCATTCTTGCATGGAAGGAGCCTACACAAAGGTAATAGTTTATAAGCAGTGACTCTCAACATGCTAGAAATCTGGAAACAATAGTTCAATGTATTTTTCAGCTCACTTTTCTTGAAAACCAATTAGAAGGGGATGGGAGAGGTGGCTCAGCTGTTAAGAGCACTGGGTATTCCTCTAGAGGACCCAGGTTTGATTCTCACCATCCAACTGCATCTAATAATTATTTGTAACTCTAGTCCCAGGGCATCTAACTACCTTTTCTGTCCTCCAGGGACACGGCATGCATAAAGTGGGCAAACACATGAAAGTAAAGTTCTCCCACACACAAAATAAGACTTAATCTTTTTAAAAAAAAATAGTTTTAAAAAATCAGGTAAAGTAACTCTTCTTATGAAATAGTATTCTTAGTCCTCTAAGGTAGTAACACTGTAATATTTGTTTTAATAATTTAGCTTATTCCAATTACTAGGTCTGTGAATTCATGGCTAACAAAACTATGTCTCTCCTCCTGTTTCTTCCCCAACCAACCCCCTCCCCAATCCTACAACACATGGTTGGCCTCAACGGCAAAGAGTGATAAGAAACGTTTTAAACAGCCTTCATTCCTTCCCACTGATGGGCACCCATCTAGCAGCACAGGAGCAGCTGACAGATGAAACTCAGTGTGACCGAGTTTTACTTCACCTGAGCCCTTACATCAGCATCTGGCGAGCTGCCTCCTGCTGGATTTGACTTGCTTCCTTTGGGGGACTTTGTTTTCCCAGGCTCTTTGAGACCCACCCTTGTTGTTCGTTATAGGCTATAAAGTTCAGTACTTCAGAATACAATTCTCCTTGAATACAGGGTCTTTACCAGGATGGTTAAATTAGAATGAGGTCATATGAGTAGGCCCTCAGCAAATAGAAATGGTACCTTTCTAAGAAGAGAGGAAGACACACAGAGAGAAGACCGGCAATGAAGCTGAGCATCCATCAGCCTAGAATCCTCAGAGCAACAAGCCTTGAGGACTTCCTGAGCTCAGACTTTTTCTTTTTCTTTGTGTGTATGCGTGTGTATATGTATGTGTGTACATGTGCCCCCCCATGTGTGCTTGGGTACAGGCCAGAGGTTGACACTGAGTGTCCTCCTTCATTGCTTCCTTACCTTATTTTATTATCATATGGAGTTTTTCTCTCTGAACTTAGGGCTGGCTGTTTCAGGTAGACAGTCTAGACAGCAAAATCCCAGTATCCTCCCATCTCTACTTTCCAGAACTGGGGTTACAGGCATATGCAGCCATGCCTGCATTTTTTATATCATGTCTGGAATAAAAACCAAGATCTCCATGCTTGTGAAGCAGGCCTTCTGTCCACTGAGCCATTTCCACAGCTCCCGAATTCCAGCTTTTAACTTCCAAAACCCTGACAAAACCATCCGACTTCTGACTGTTTTCATGGTTAACCCTAGATAATTAGTACAGTGTCGTCAGTTTTTGCTTGCCATTGTGAGCAAACATGCATGTGTGTGCATGTAGAGACCATGGCTTGGCATGTACCTTCCTGAATAGCTCTCTACCTTTGTTAAAATGTTTTAAATACATATTTTAAATTATTTATCTTGCATTCATTGTGAGTGTGTAGGGTGAAGAAAGTTGGCACATGCCACAGTCAGAGGACAACTTATGGGAGTCAGTAGTGTCTCCTTCCACCATGAGGGTCCTGGGATTAGGTTCAGATAGTCAGGCCTGGCAGCATGTGACTCTTACCTACTGTGTCATCTGGCCTTGGCAGTCCACCACTAATGCTTTGAGATTGAGTCACTAGAGAACCAGAGCTCCTAAATTGGGCAAAACTGACTACCAATCTCAGGCATCCTCCTGTCTCTGCATCCCCAGAGCTGGGATTAGGGGCACACAACTCTGTCCTTAGTACTCTAATATAGAAGGGGGAACTAAAGGGGTTCAAATCCAGGTCCTGTGCTTGCCAAGCAAACACTTTACCAACTGAGCCATTTCCCCAACCCTGGTGCTTTTACTGCCTTTCCTGGCTGCTCTGGCAGCTTCCAAATCAGAGGCAAATGCTAGCACTTCAGACTTGCAGACGTCACTCAGGGCTGAGCCCATTTTCTGTTTCCGCCTAATTGAGCCTAGCATTGCAGTAAGAAGATGACTTTACTTCCCACTATCCTCCCTGTTCTTCAACGCTAAACTCTCCGAAGGTCAGGATTACCAACCTGTTTGTGCTTGTCGCATCAACAGACAGATCCATACCCTCTCAGGTCTCAGGTCTCGTCTGTTTGGGACACTTTCCCCTCCACTGACAATGTCAAGGATAAAACCATCTTACTCTTTTATGTCTCCAGCACTTGTTGCAGTGACTTGTGCAAAATGTGCTCCAGCCATGCAGGTTTAAAAAAAATGAATAGTGATGAATGAATGAATGAATGAATGAATGAGTGAATGAGTAAATGAACGAGTGAGTGAATGGGCCTAAAGGAATGTGTAGCTCAGAGAAACAACATAGTATAAAGCTCCAACGGGGCATTTGATAAATACACCCAGGAACTGACTGGCGAACAGAAGAACTCCGTAAAGATAACAAATGGTATCACTTTTCCTGGCTAGATTGATGACACTTGTTACCACGGCTATTTCTCTCCTGCAACATTTTTCATTATAGGAAATATTAATGAGTTAACAAGGACCCTATCTCTGTCTATCTCCTTTCTCATTTTAACAAGTAATTCTGATGTTAATTGACAAATCTCTAGGTTAGTAATAACCTGACCGTTATGAGAATAGCAGAGCGGTGGAACTTTTAAAAATTGTTTGTGCAGAAGTAATTGTTAGAAAATACCTGTTAAAATGCAAAAGCATGCCGGTGATGAATGAATGGTCTCCATCTGATGGTAGGAATGGTTTCTAGCTTTTCTGGTCACAGCTTTTTAACCAACTCAAGTATTTATTTAGTCACTAAAACATACAGTATACTACTCAAGCCTTCTGTGAGGACAGCGACAATATCTAAAACCTTCTTTTGTCTCAAGACACCTATAACTTGACCTTGTTGGAAATTTAAATGTAAAATAATGCAATAAGCATTATGGATGTCAAATGAACTGTATATAATTTAGCATTTATTTCAGGAACAATATCAATGTAGAAGGATAGATTCTAAAATAACACCATAGTTATTAGAAGGCCAGATTCAGAATAGTAGTCCATGTCTACTTTATATTCTGACATATTATGTAAGTTCTGACAGTCATACATGTAATACTTTGCTTTAACTATAAATAAGGAATTTTTAAAGCACCAAATAAATAGTATGAACACTTAGGCTTCAAAGAGTTAAAAAACAGGACAGCAAGATGCAGGAAAAACATTGGAGAGGTTGGATGTGAGCTGAGCTTTGACCGAGAGAATTGGAGCAGATGGAGATGACTGGGGACATTGAGGACCTACTAACATCACTATTGAGTCAACACAGCAAGCCTCACACAGGCCCACGACAAAACATAAGCAGGAGACCCCTCAAGAAACACCAATGCAAACCTCTGGCTGTATTCTCTACCTTGTGGTCTTGTCCCCTGCCCATCACTGTTGGCCAAGTTTTCTTCTTTGGCTTCTGGCCTTTCTCAATGATGCAGACTGAGACTCCTCCATCTGCCCATGTTATATAACAAACCTTCACAGGTCCCAGGTCTCCTTCCTAGCATCAGCTGGCCCAAATTCTCATCAACCCTCAGGGACGGTAAGTTTCATTCAGACACAGAATGGCTGTGTTTCTAAGAAGTGAGCTGTGTTTAGGAGTCAGCATCAGAACCCAGAATCAGGACTCATGGAGAGAAATAAAGGACAAACAGCCACACTGTGACGGGTCTGAGGGGTCAGTGTGTCAGTTCCCTGCTGCTGCAGCAGCAAAGACTACAAATCTAAGAATTTAAAACAGGACAAAATTCCTATATAGGTCCCATAGGTCCCAGGTCTGATATGAGTTGACTAAAATTAAGGTATTAGGAAGCCCATATTTCTTCTGGAAGGTCTAAAGGTGACCATTTCCTTCCTTTCCTGCTTCAGAAAAAAAAATGGCTCATATTTCTTGTCTCATGGAAGTCCAACAACTTCACAGCCAACGACGTGTACTGATTTCTCAAAATTTGTTTCTGCCATTGCTTTCCGCTCCTAAGGACTTCTGTGATTACACAGAATCCCTTCAAATGACCTGCCATTGTAAGGTCACCTGACAATGTCCTGCCTGGATTCTGTCTGCTATCTCAATAGCTGGGGGAAATATGTGAAGTTTTTAATGAGTAGGCATGGCAAAGGGAAAGCAAGGTAAATAAAATACAGTTGATTCCTTTTATCATCACAGACCCAGGCGCTGCCTCTGTGCGACCAGTGCTGAATGATATCCGTGGGAGACCTGTCTTGGCTTTTCACAGCGTTATTTTAATGACGGGAAATGGAGTTGCTGATCTGCAAACGTAGCAAACTGCACATGAGGAGGGTGCATTAAGCCAACAGATTCCCAGATGGACCCATTGTCCTTTGTCACCTTTTTGTTCTTCTGGAGCTCAGAAACTCCACAGAATGCCCTTGCCTGTGTAGCAGATGGTAGTGGATCCGACTCAACCTATCTCAATTGTCCCTCAGCTATTTCTCTCCATCTTCCTCTGACTCTCTCCCCTCCACCCAAATTCATTTCAGACAGGTCTTTGTGCTTTGGCTGACATTCAAAACTGTCACCTCCACGCACACATTAACTCCTAGGCCTCTGTCATCCTTCACATTAAAATTCTCTCACTGGTCGTCAGCACAGCTCGACTCAGCCAGCTAAGGGGCTGGCTCTAAGCAAGATGCGGTGACAGCAGGCTTCATGTGTAACAACCCCGGTCAATTTGACAGCAATAAGACACCCTCCTTAGAACCAGTTGCAGCTCTTGTTGACCCAAGTAGGAAGGTTATCCTTCTGAGCAATTCTCTCTTCTTCCCACGAGAGAGGAAGGTCAGGGGTTATCAGGCAGAGACTGTGAATATTTTATGGAGGAGGACCACGATGACAAGATCAATTCATAAATTCCATGGGTGAGGCATGGCATTCACATTGTGATAGAGTCATCTGTTGACTGAAGAGCCGCACTCTTTAAAACGACAACTCCCAGCTATGCAAACGCCGTGCTGGAAGAGGTTTTCAGTGACGTCAGCATCCTGACATGGGAAATAATCTTGATATTTATAAGAAAACTCTTTCTCAGTTTATAAGTGATAGTCAGAAGGGAAGAAGACTAGCTTGCTAGGCTAGTGCTCACTGTTAATCACATCAAAGCAACTTTCCCCTCCAACTTCCATGCCTGATGTTCCTGGCACGGTCCCCCATTTAGACAGGTTATCTAGCCAGGACAACTATCTGTGACCGGGGAAAACATCAATGATGGTGAGGGTTTAAACATTCAATCATTTACTCAGATTTTTAGACTCTATGGAAACCATTTTTTTTAATGACAGAAACAACCGTATCTACCTCAAAAGTTTTTACGAGCTCTTTCCGATGCCAAGAAGACGCACGTAACATCAGAGCTGCCCTTTTTCGTAATCTTCCTCTTCTTAATCTAGTTTACTTAATAAATATGAAAACTGCTTACATGGCTTAGAAGCCAAAACTCCATAAACGTACTCAGACAACTTCCCATCTAGCCTTACTTTATAACTCTGTGCCCCCTGCCTCCTACTGCTAATGGAAGTCTTTGACTGCTCATAGCCTTTGAGTAGCTGAGTCATAAAAACTACAGTCTTAAGAGACGTCTTTGGGAATTGGCTGAGAGCAGAAAACGTATTTTATTTGTTGTTAAAATGGCAGTCCCTATCATGGGTTTTGTACACACTGGAGCCTTTTCCATGTTTTATAGCATGTGTCAAATGGAAACATCCAAGGGCTATTGAATCTTTGGGCAAGAGCCTATCTGTTTTAATTGGCTGGATTTTGCTTTTTAAGTGTCTATTATAACCAAGACATCACAATGCCTGTCAGGAAATGGAATGGCAGACAAAGACCTTAGGAATGTGCTTAGTGACAGCAGAAGCGGAAGTGGGCTTTGCTGTCAAGAGTGAGTCTAAACTTAGGATGAGACATTGGAGAACTCAAACCTGCCTCTTTATCAGTAGGGCTGGTTTGACTATTAGGCACACCTAAACTTTTGTGAACGTCAAATCATCTCTGAAGAGACACTCTACAATCTCAGCCCCAATAAAGATTTCCAGAATTGTCTCTAGATGGCTTTTAATTTAATTTAATTATTTTAATTTAATTCTCATAAAACATCTACCAGAAAGAAGAATGAGGCAAAGAATGAGATACTGGAGAAGAAACTGGGAAGTAGACAAAAAAAAAAAAAAAAAAAAAAAAAGTTGTCACGGTCAAGTTCAAGAACTGTGGTCCCCAGTGTGATCTCTTCCAGACAGGGCTCACGGGTTTGCTGGGTTTCTGCCACTCAGCACCACTGTGGCTACTCTTGGACTCCCTAAGGCCATATGAAACCTGTGTGTCAGCAAGAGCCTGGCCAAACACACAAGTAAGTAGTGAAAATGAGATTTAGTGGAGACTCCAGAATAACACCAGTAAAGGGGGAGAAGACCTCGGCGGTCCATTCCCTCCAGATCAGTGTGGCGATAGCAAAGGCAGAGAAATGTTTCTCTTTCACGATCACAGCAGCTAGCGTCTACAGCGATCCCCAGGGAAAGCCTATATGGGTGACCTCGCCCAGCCCTGCAGACATCCTGGATACATCATTTCTCCCATGTTTGCAGATGAGAAAGATGACGTGATGGAGCAAAGCCCTGTATCTACTTGTAGCAGACACCGAACTCTGTAGACTTCCTTGAAACTGTATTGAGAGCTCCTGGCTCTGAGCTGCAGAAACGGAAAAGAGCAGACCCATTGACGTCACTGTTCTCAGGCTTACTGTGGACACAGTCCCTTCCTTGTAGGCTTTTGGGGCTCTGCTGCATCCACCTCCCAGATCTTTCCATTTAATCTCTTGACCTGTGTGAATATCAGTCAAGTAAGAACGCCTCGTTTCATAAATCTCATCCAAATTTTATCTCAACCAAGTAAGAAAACCTCAAGTTTTGTAAATTTCATCAAATTTTATAAATCTCAACCAAGTCAGAACAGCTCAAATTTTATAAATTAAGAATTTTATATAGTTTATAACATGAATTTGTGTTATAAAACCATGTTTTTAAGAGTGGTTTAACTTTGTGTCAATGTACTAACTTCTTCCATTGCCCCCATAGCTGTGGCTAGTCACCTTATCATATTGAGTCATGTCTGGTTGTAGAATAAGGAGTCCCATATCTCTTTCCCAGCTTAATAAGAGAAATCAGATATTATTAATATTTAAATATGTTCATCCCAACAAATTATAAAATGTGAGCCATTCTTACATTCAACACTGACAATTGATCTCAGAATTTGGAATCCTATTACATAACAATTTGTACATAAGGCTAAATTTAGAAATTAGACTCTAATATAAAAATAGGTACTTCCTCATTTAACAGTTTGCTGAAGGAACTATAGACGACTTAACTTTCTACAGTCCACAATTGCCTCCTTTGTTCATCTGCTGATTATGATCCTGTGCCAAACACGTGAAAAATCTGAACTTTATTTCCGCATGATTCTGACACTGAAGTGAAGAATAAAAAGCTCAAATGTGAAACTAATCATTTTAGGGGGACAAAAAGGCTCTAAGTTCTATGTGACACAGTGGTCCAGGTATCTGCATGCAATGTTGTAGTGATATTTCATTTGTAATTTGTTGTTGTTGTTGTTGAGACAGGGTTTCTCTGTATAACAGTCCTGGCTGTCTGGAATTCACTATGTAGACCAGGCTAGACTCCAACTCACAGAGACCTACCCGCCTCTGCCTTCTGAGTGTTGAAATTAAAGGCATGCACCACCACCACGTGGCTTTCATTCGTTTTTTAATAAATAACATTTGCCTGAAGTTCAGAGAGTAAAACAGCAGCACTGGTCAGCCTTACAGACCAGTCAGGGGTGACACATACCTTTAATCCTAGCAGCCATACTAGTTTGCCATAGAAATCGGGCAGTAGTGGTGCACGCCTTTAAATTCCAGCACGAGAGAGGAGTATAAAATGGGAGGAGACAGCTCTCACACGCAGTCTCATTCTGAGATTCCTGGAGGCAAGATCGCCATTTCAGACCGAGGTAGAAGTAAGAGTCAATGGCTGGTTGTTTTGCTTTTCTGACCTTCAGGTTGAACCCCAATTTCTGTCTCTGGGTTTTTATTAATTGTGTTATACAATGTAGTCATGGAAACCCATATATTGCAACTTTACAAGCATCTTCTTGATGTCTGAGGTCAGGTGGGTGAATACATAGGCCCTTCGTTAGGTCCTACGGCTCTCACAAGAAAATTACTTTTGTTTTGTTTTTCTCATAATTGATGACATAATGAATGTTGCTGCTTCAGAGAACTCCTTACCTTTAAAGCATTAGTTCTCAATTAAAATGTTATAATTATCTTGGATGCTAGCAGTCACAAACTAGCACCTGCTGTACCAACTGTCCTTACATTAAAGTACCATAAGAAAAGCAACCCCACAATTTCTGTGTCTTCTAAGTACAGGCTCACTTCTCACTCAGTTTACCTATTAGTGGCTGCTTCGCTGTTTTGGGGGGAGGGGTTTATTTGAAAATCTAGTTAAGAAAGGAATTTCTCTCTCTTCAAGGCTGAAGAAAAGAGGAATAAGACTGGCCAAAGCTTTCTGATAACTACTTGAAAGTCAACGTTTCCTTGCATAACATAGGTGATTTGGCCAAGTATAGTCAAATTTCAGTATGAAATGTACTTCTCCAAAAAAGCATTAAATCCTGCAGTGAAAGATGAGGGTTAAAATACCTTTCACAGAGGGACAGGAAAGAGTAACTGGAAACATGAATACCATCTTCCAGACCACTTCTTTCCTCATCTCAAAATTTCTAGAAAGAAAACATCCTTTGGTATAGGAAAAATCACAGTTGGCTTATATGGAAAAAGTGTGAGATGATAGACACAATCATAACAGTACCTGTGCTCATTTGCACTCTCTCTCTCTCTCTCTCTCTCTCTCTCTCTCTCTCTCTCTCTCTCTCTCTCTCTCTTTGTCTCTCTCTCTCTGTCTCTCCTCTCTCACTCCTATTCTTACTTATCACCCTTTTCTTCCTCCTCCACCTCTTCCTACCCCCAACACCTTCATTCTGAAATTCAATCAAGGTTCTGTCTACAAAAAGCATAGTTACAGTGAAATAAAGGAGGTCAACAATTTGCATATATATTCACAAAATTGCATCTTTGGTCAGGTGCCAATGATGATCTCTGTGTCTATAAAGAGAAAACAAACCCAAGCCTAGAATGCCCACATTTTATATTTATGGGCATCACCAGGCAAGCTTATCACATAGCTTCTGATTCAGTATATCTCTGAAGAGTCAAGGACTGTCCGTTTAAAGCAATCTCCCTGATGATACTGGCCCTGCTAACCCCAGGACCACACAGAACAGCAATGGTCTACAACACCTCCGTGCTTCAGTCAAACCTTCAGTTCTCCAAAGTCATATCAATTGTTTCTCTACAGCCCATGTGGCTTGATTAAGGTATATATAAATTGAATATAATATGAAGCTCATTTTTATGACATTGCTTCTAAAGGAAAATACTTTTATTTTATCATCTTTCTTATGATAACAGTTTTGGGCCACATGGACAGTCAAGAAAATATAATATTTGGAAAAACAGATTATTAAAATTAGATAGGGACAAGAAGCATTCTACAAAATAGAGCAGTGTTCTGTTAGTGAATATTAAAATAAAGACTCTTCCGTAAGAGAGAGCCTTGCTCCTTTTGGAGAAAACACACATACTGGGATGTATTTTGATAGTCTTTTACGTATTTCAGTAAATTTCTCTGCCATAGGGACCTCCCGTAATTATATTTTGTGCCTTCGTCTTGACCATGGGTTTCATTTACAAGGGTGACAAGGCCATTCAGGTCCAAAAAAACTGCATCATTCTTAAGAAAAAAAAAAAAAAAAAAAAAAAAAAAACCCTTAAACTCATTTATTTAAAGAAAAGTTAAAGCCCCCCACCCCTACTTTTTCATAAAACAGAATTGTCCTGACAGGGCTTTCCTGTCCTTTTGAGTCAATAGTCTCAACTGGCTTAAAAATAGATGATCGTTTTACATTTATCATTTGAACAAACATGGGAAATACAGGAACAATCCTCATGGAATTCCCGGTGTAACTTTCCCATCCCTGCAGTTGGTAACATGGTTCTGAGGGAATGGTGGATTCCGTAAACGAATATACTAGAAACATCTTGGCATCTAACCCCCTGAGACACAGTACCATCTGAGAACGGTATCACTTGGAGGACACACTTCTGATTTTAGAAACTCTGCTAAAATGTTCAGGAATGCTGAGAGTTCGGTGAAACTCTCCCTCCTGGGGACATGGAATGAGTTTAAGATACCACTAAGACTTCATTCTGTACTTAAAATGCCGTTTCCTCTTGGTCACAGCTGTGCTCTTGGGAGAGCTCCACTACCAGTTTCCAGAAAGAAATGTTTGGAAGAGAAGACTTGTTAGTTACTTGTCCTGGTGGTTTAACAAAGCCCCTGATCAAATCAACTTAGGGAAAGAAGAGTTTGTTCACAGTCCTGTGGGATACAGCCCAGCATAGTGGGAAAAACACAGCTGCAGGGTGGGAGTGTCCCAATTCATCTTCAGTCCTGGAGAGCAATGAATGCCTGCGTTCAGCTCCTCTCTCCTTTTCTTCAGTCTGAGTCTCCAGCCCATGAACTCTTGCCACCCAGAATTAAGGAGGGCCTTCACATCTTAATCATCCTACTCTAAATAGTCCCTCACAAGCATGCCCAGAGATTTGTTTCCATGGTGATTCTAAATCCCATTGAGCTTCGAATCCGGATTTAACCGTGGCACCACTAAACCAAACAATTTTTAAATATGTGTAGTAATTTCAGGTAGAAGATTAATGACCTATGTGGCTTTGGACAGTTTATATAGTCTGCTGAGCGACCCTCAGATTCCTTATTTGCAAGTAGAAGATTTCACGAGGTTCCTAGGGTCTCTCCAGTGTTGACCCTCCAAAAGGAAAAGCAGTATGAAGCACAAGGGCTTCATGATAACTCTGGAGAAGGTGTTACTGTGTAAGCATGTAGGCTTCCCCACGAGTCCATTGTGGTCTGTTAGAGGAACTAAACTGGGAGAAGGAAAACCAAAGACTCATGATGGGAAGAAACTGGACTGGGGAGTTAGAGGAAAGAGGCTTGTGCTTAGCACTTACTTATGAACCATTCCTTTATCCGCTAGCAACCAAAGACCCAACACCTCTGCCAGTCCCTGAACTCAGAGCTTGGCAGAGAAGGGGACTCTTGCTGTTGCACAAGTTAGATTCTCCCAAGAGAGACCCGTAACAAACAACAAGGAGGAAAGACACAAGATAACTGAAGATTGTTCTAAATGTCACTGAGGAAATGAATGAGGGCAGCAATGCCAAGGAGAAGGAGGGCTTTTCCAAGAGGAGAGAAGAAGTCAGGTTCTACAGAAGGCCCCGAGCGAGGACGCATGAGGAGGTAAGGATGCTGAGAAGTAAGATGATGCTCTAAGAGGTCTCAGCAGACAGTGAGAATTTGCTTTCTGAACAGAAGAAGGAGTCACTTCAGGGTTCGAGGAAGGAACAAGAAATTATATACCCTTTAAGCCAATGTCCAGAGCTTCTGGGGGACCACGTAGCATGGAGACAACGACTGTGCACTCCTTCGATGTTGCTCCTTTGTTCCTCTACAGTCACTTAGAACCAGCTGAAGTCATAAGCTTTGTGTACAAATTTTCCTAAATTTGTCCCAGGTGGTGAGGAGGGGCAGCTCGAAGGAGACAGCTGTATTTTAGGAACAAGCGCTTTCACGGTCTGCTTGTCCCACTGCCCCCACCCCTCCCCCCCAAAAAATACTCTGCTTGTTCTCTGACCCAGACCTGGAGTCAGCCTCCTCTGCAGGACTGAGGCGTCCTGAGAAGGAATGCCATTCCCAAACTAATGTTTAGGTCTGATTCAGTGGGTGCCTTGAAAAGTCTTCACTTCCGGTCTTGCATTGAACTCCTAGTTATAAGGAGACTTCTGCCATTTCTGATTTTTTTTAAAAAAAAGGATTTGTTCCTGCTCTGTTAAACATCTTTTCATTTGAAAACCGATTTGATCCATAACAGTGAACAATTTACGTTTTTCTGTTTTATTTTTCATTAAGTAGCTATTAGGATCTCAAAATTCTATTAAGAGGTGATTTCCCCCCAATTCTTTGGAAATACTATTACCATTTACCAGACTTTAGGGATCTGTTCCTACATTTTCTTTTACCACTGCTCAGTCCATTCATGTGCTGTGGTTTCTAATTTGAAGTAATAGAGTATGCCTCAATACCAAGCAGGACAAGCACCCAGTCCTAGATTATTCTTTCCCTGCTATGTGTGTGTGTTTCTTTTCCTGTTTCTGAGATAAAATACTAACTACTATGACAAAATCAACTTAGGTAAGAGATGGGTTTTAGGGGTACAGTCCATTCTAAGAAGGAAGCCAAGGCAATGGAAGCTTGAAGCGACCGATCACATTGAATCTGGGTAACAGAAACCAATGAATGCTTATGGCTGCTCAGCCCCTTTCACCACTTACACAGTCCAAGGCCCCAGGCAGGGAGAGGGGCCACCCACAGCACACAGGATGTCCCATCTCAGTTAATGCAATCAAGATAATCCCTCGCAGGCATGTTGTGAAGCCCATCTCCAATATCGATCTAAAGAATCTGTCATGTTAACAATTAACACTAACCCTCCCAGTGCGCATCCTAAAGAATGTAAGGTGATAAGCCATTGTGGTTTTGATTTATATTTCTCTGAAGAGAGAAAATTTTACCTCTTCCTTTCTGATTTTGATGGTTTGTAAGTTTTTGTTGTCTTTTGTTTTGTGTCATTTGCCTAATTGCTCTGGTGAGAACATTGAGTACCGTGCAGAGCAGAGCGGTGAGAGAGGGATGTCCTCGCCTTGTTCCTGACTGTAACAGCGAAGTGTTCAGTTTGGCATTATCAAGTGTGATGTTAGATGTGGGCTTTTCAGAGACGAGCTTTATTACAACTGTGAGATATTTCCTTCTGTTTCTGATTTGGTGGTTAATTATTGGCATGTCAAATCCTTTTTATGCACCTACAATTGAGATAGTCATACATTTTGTTCCTCATTCTGTTAATCCATGTGAACACTATTGATTCTTAAAGATTAATTTAATATTGCATGACTTTACTAAATATTTTTATGACTCATAGTGTATTTCTACAAGCTCTCATGTATCCTCAGTGTGTGCAGTCATATCATTTCATCTTCAAGGAGAAGATTCTAACTCATCTTTTCTAGTTTTTAGCACCACTGTGAGGATTTGTGGTCCAAATTCTCCAGTTCTGTAGTTAGTGACAGAGAAGTAAGCATCCTTGCCTGGTGACAGATTTTAGAGAGAATAAACTCTGAATCTGTTTTGCATTGAAAAGATATGGGCTTCTGCATTAAACATCTCTTTCTATCATGCTAAGAAAATATTAACTGATTACACTTTTTATTGGAAATAGAGTTAAACTTTGCAAAATGAAAATGCCCATCAGACTTTACTCTATAGATCTGTTAATATGGTGAAATATGCTAATGGACTTCCTAACACTGACCTTGCATCTCTGCCCTAAACTTTTCTGTGACCTCCTGTGCTTTTCAAAACTTTTGACGTATACTGTCTGTATCTATGCATGTGTTACGCAGTGTAATAATCTAAGCCATGCACGCACTGTGCAACAATCAAACTGGCGAGGCTAACATTTCCTCTCCTGGAAAATTTATTAACTTCGCTTGTGAACCTTTACCCTTTTCTCCTCTACTCTTCATAAATGAATATTAAATTATTGTAAACCACAGCTACTCTATTATGGATCACTAGAACTTATTCCCTCTAACTGTATCTTGGAAACAGTTTTTCAGTCCCTCTATTCTTTCCCCCTTTCCCCGGTAGCTTCTAGATGCCACTATCCTACTTTCTCTCTTTAGGATACCAACCTTTTCAACTATTGCAAGTGAGGAAAATCATGTGCCGTTGTGCTCCTGAGCCTTCGTATTTAAATTAACATAATGTCCTTCAGTTCCACGATACTCCCTTTGTATGTTCACCTAGCCACCTGTCTCTCTGGACGTTCCGACTGATTTCATGGCTTCCTCTCTGTGACCAGGATAGCCCTAAAGATGGGGGTGATGTCTTCCCTTTAGACGGTCTTGATTTCCTTTCAGTGCATCCCCGGTTAAAGAACATCCCTGTCATGTAGTAGCTCAACTATATTTGTTTCTGTCAGAAATCTCCCTGTTGTATTTTTACAGTGACTATATCAATTCTCCATCAACAGTGTGGTAGAATTGGTCATTGTTCACCTATTTGGCAATAACCAGTCTCACAGCATGGAATGATCTATTCTTGTAGTTTTGCTCTATGCTTCCCTGATGATGGGGATTTTGAAAATGTTGTGGTACCCATTGTCCATTTGTATACCTTCTTTTAAGAAGTGTCTACTCAGTTCATTACTAAACTTTTTGATTGGACTATTTTTTTTATTTTACTATTAAGATTTTTTACATTTCTTGTAAGTTTTAGGAATTTTGCAAATTTTCTGCCCACTCTCCAGGATGCCTCTTTGTCCTTTGCCTATTTCTTTTCCATTGCAAAAGCTTCTTGTTTGATATAAGGTAGCCTGAGGATAACTTTATATTCTCATATATATTATACAGTTATGTCTCTGATCCATTTTGAGTTAAGATTAATTCTTAATTTTAATCTGTCTGTATTTCTTGCATAAACTTTTTTCCCTATATTTATTTTTGAATGATATTGTTTGTTGCTTGTGTTTATTTTAGACAATTTCATCAGTATTTTAAAGTGTAAGTTGCCTATAAAGAAGAGAAAACGTTCAACGTCAAGATTTGTTACTAACGTTATGTTCTTTTTGTGGAGATTTGGAAGTTTGCTTTCTTTATGCTCTTGTGAGAGTGGATGGCTTGGTTTGAGATGATTTTTAGAACTGCTCTATGAAGTCATTTGGATCTGTTTTCCTTGGTAGAGCTGTGGCTCTATTGTATCTATTAGGACACAACTAATCACTTTTTCCAACTCCTCTGTAGTAACTGTTAGGCCTTTTTTTAATAAAAAATGGAATTATTTTGGCAAATGAATGTCTTCTTAGAAAATCGTTTAATTTTGCATCAGTTAAACCTTCTCCGCTGCCATAATTGTTTCCTTTTCCATCAGCCCATCTATCTGTGTTTTCTTCTCTCACTCCTGCATGGTAAATCATCTAAACTTTCTTCTTCATCAGATTAACTAGTGCTTATCTATTTTGTCTATTGTTTAAACAAATATTTTCATGCTGATATGGCTCGTTCTCAACTTCCTACTTTATTAGTTTTTACATTTGTTCTTAGTATTCTGCTTCATCTTCTTTATTGACGGCATAGCTCTGTCTCCCAAGTCCTGTGGTTAGTTTTAAATTCAGCTACTGTCTTTCATTCTTATTGGCACATGCATTTGGTGCTACACAGTTTGTTCTGGTCACTGCTTTAATTGTGCATTAAATACAAGGAAGATTCTAATTCATACAATTATCAGGTTTATGGGGCTTGATTCTGATTTTTGTGTTTTCATTTGAATCTATATTTTTGAAAAAATAATGAGTGTTTAAATTATTATCTTTTATTTAATTTAAATTACCTTTTATGATTTACTCAACTTTTCTATCATGATCTAATATGTGGTGACTTCAGAATTGTTCATAAATGTCCAATGTGCATTAGAGAAGATTTAGGGAAGAAGTTGAAGTGGTATTAACCAGGTGTGAGTAAATCTTCTTTCATGTCCTCCTTGTTCATACTTGCCCTTGCTCAAGACATCTCTCTCAAGCTGAGCCTCCCTATTTACAGAGAGACAGAGAGAGAGAGAGAGAGAGAGAGAGAGAGAGAGAGAGAGAGAGAGAGAGAGAGAGAGAGAGAGAGAATGCCCACACCCGCATTTGCTATGGTTTCTGTTAGGAAGAAGGCAGATATTCAGGAAGCTTTATCTTATCTTAGCTTGGAGTTAGGGTCTTTGCCATCATAAAGGCTTCCTTTCTGTGTTATCACTTGAGTCCTAACTGATCACACAAAGATCTCAAGCTCCAGTTTTGTCTCATTGGGGGGTATTTGGCACATTTTGTTCTTTGTGCTCAGGCTTTCTACACTCACCCAGATTTTATGTGTCTTGTGTGCACAGGGTTGGCTTTGCTTGCTGAGCCAGTTTAAACAATAATTGTCTTTAAACATGCAAGTTAAGCACAATTGTGGTCAGTAATATGACTGATATGATTTATTTCAAATCTATAAGTTATATACTGTATGTATTATATATATTTGTTATGGTGGTTCATACTTTGTCATATTTTCTATATTCCCCCCCCCCTCTCCTTCTCTCTCCTTTTTCTCACACTCTTACATTTTGGTTTATTTGTGTTCCTTTTGCTAGTTTTAGACTCCTTTTGTTTGCTGGTAAGTTTTCCACTCATATTCCAGTTGATATTTCAGACTGATGCCTGGCAATAAGGGCTTAGCCTTCTTTCCCTCTTAGTTTGAGTCTTCTGCCACAAATGCCCCGATGTCTCTGACTCTCTCCTGCCTTGCTCTCCCCGTTTTCATCTACAGTAAGTTTCAGGTCCCAACTCTGTCAACACGCATTTCTAGTTTCTTATTTTCCCAATTACTGGGAAATTAAAGTTTGTGAAGTTCCTTGTCTTTATGTTGTTGTCGCAAGGCAAGATTAGAATGATTTTATGTGCTAGCCTTGTTCATGGGCATATTTTTTTTAGATGTGTGGAGATTCTAATTTAGGCTGCTGCCATTATCCCATGGACCTGGAAGCTTCTCATAGACTTTTATGAGAATTAAATGAGCTAATCTAGTGAAAGTAAAGATCGCTCATTACCCTTTGGTGGAAAGACTTTAGTAATTTGTTCTCTTGCATTTAAGGAATAACATAGCTTCCCGACTACTATGCATTAACCCTTTTCTGTGGAGTATTTTTGTCCCTTTTCACTAATGATCAGGTCTTTTGTTTTCATGCCTACAAATCATGCACCTTGAGGTACAGAAAGTTAGGAAAAATTTTGAAGGGACACAGGACTCTGGAGGTCTTCGCTGTGGGGAGCAGAAAGAGATGAGGCATCTGGGGAGCTAGAACAGAAGGCACCAAGAATGATTGCTGACTCAGGAAGTAAGGGTAAAACAGTTATTCGATTAATCATTGCTCTTATACTCAGCTTTTCCTAGACCATGGGTATAGCTGTGAGTCCCGTGGTTTTTGAATACCTAAGTAAGGCTCACAGAGAGTGAAAGACAATCACAGAGCCTGCATGGGTGTGAGCTCGGTCTTCAGCACATATGTTGTGGTTATGTGGCTTAGTGTGCTTGGGGGATTTCTAAAGGGGTGTCTCTGACTCGTTTGCCTTGGCTTGGGACACTTTTCCTCCTACTGGGTTACCTCGCCCAGCCTTGATATGAGGGCTTGTGTCTAGTCTGATTGTTCAGCTGATATCCCTGGGAGGTCTGTTGTTTTTTTGTTTGCTTGCTTTTTATTTTTTTGGAGCAGGGAAACAAAGGGGGAATGAATCTGGGGGAAGGGAGGCACTGGTAGGGGTGGAGGGGAAACTGTAGTTAGAGTGTAATGTATGAGAAAACAATTTTTAGAATAATTAAAAGACCAGAACTGGGTCTGATGTTTCCTATGGATAATCCCAGCACTTGCGAGGCAGAGGCACAAAGACTGATTGTCAAAATTTGAGAATAACCTAGGCTGCACGTGCATTCTAGCCTCGACTGAACTGCAGGATAGGATCCTGTTTCAAAAAGAAATGGCAGCAACAAAACACACACCAAAATCCTTGTGGAGCAATGTTCACGTTTACCTTGTTAGCTTCTCTGTGACGAAGGTGTCACACTGGGCCTCTGAAGAGGAAGGATCTGTGATGGAAGAAAAATGGTCCTCATAAAGGTTTAAAAGTCTGTATGAGATGATAAGTGCCAATCTACCACTACACCCCCAACAATCCAAGAGCTTTGAATTGACAGCATCTCCATCACAAACATGAGGAGAAAAAATAGGATTCAGAGAGACTGAGAGAAACTTCCATAATAAAGTACATGATTAAAAGATAAACAACCTTGACAAAAGACAAAAAAAGTAAGTTCATTCTTTGGGATTCTTTGCTCAGATCTCATGTACTGTGACACACATACACGTACACACACACACACACACACCACAAATGGCCCACATAGAAATACACTAGATGCATTGTTGATGAAGTTACTTGTGATGAGAATGGATTAACAAAACTTTCAGAAGCTATTGGATTAGGTAGACCCTCCCCAGCAGGAGGGCTGTGACTTCATCCTCTGATGAGCTGTAAGGAAATCACATTTAGCTGCTCCTGTTTTGTGCGATATCATCAGGAAGGCTTCTTCCTAGGGGGGTTAGGGGAAAAGCCCTTCCTTTGTGCAGGGATATTCTGGCAGGAACCCCCTTCTCAGGAGAGGTGGTAATTAATACAATCACTGGGTCCTGGGAGGGAGCTTGATGGCCAGTGCAGGGAGGGGGGTGACAAAGGACAGATTGCCTGTTATCTGATCAGGAGGCCAGCACCCCAGCTTACTTGGAGGAACAAAGACCTGGTCTGTGTAGCAATCTTTTGAGCCAATCAGCCCCAGCAGGGTGTGAAGTGGTCTGGGAATGACCTAGAGTCCAATCTGTTAGGGGAATGAGAGGCTTATAAATTTCAGAGCCACAGGGCAGGGGAAGTAGCTCTAATGGAATTAGGGCATATTCCCAGCAGGAGCTGGCTCTGTAGTGTCCTCTCAGCTCCCCGAGGAAGGAGGCACTTAGTAAGGAGTTAAACCCCTTACAACCGAGAAGTAGGGAAAAGAACCAATGAACTGCTTATCGTTTATCAGTAAGCTTCCTACTATATGACACCCCAACTGGAGAACAAAGAGGAAAGGCCTGGAAGAAAAGGGTACCACACTCATTAGGTAGAGGAGGGAACTTGCGCAGTTCCTTCTCTGCCTGCTACAAACAAAGACAAAGCCCTTGAGGAAGAAACAGAATGGAAGCCAGACTCCAAAGTTGTTAAAAGCTGCTCTGAAATCCAGTGCCATTTTATGGGTTATGGCAAACTGGGAGAAGCATGTAAATTATCATCAATACCAAAGTTCCCTACCTTGACTAATTTTAAGCTATGAAGATATGATGCTAACAAAACTTGAGCCTGGATCCTTCACTCTAAAGTCTGGACCATATTATTCATCTGCAAGGAGAGCTAAGACCCAGAGATTTATCCACAATGAGTCCGGAAAGGAAGACATCAAGCTGCTTCTCAGAAACTGGATGGGCAGTCAGGGAGGATGGCATAAGGAGAGCAGACAGTGGGCGAGGAGGGAACGGGAAGCATGGAAAGTCCTGAAAGAACAGAGATGAGGCCTAGGAAGTCGAGCATCTTTGAGCTTGAAGCCTTAGAGTCTGAGTTCGAGGCTGGATCTGACAGTGACTGTAGCAGTAGTAACTGCCATTTGCTAAGACTGTGCCAGACAAATCAGC
Organism: Chionomys nivalis; assembly: GCF_950005125.1. NCBI lineage: Eukaryota > Metazoa > Chordata > Mammalia > Rodentia > Cricetidae > Chionomys > Chionomys nivalis. The sequence goes on along the minus strand of NC_080090.1, from coordinate 52,109,045 downwards.
ATTCTGAGATTCTGCACATTTGGTACTTGAGACAACACCTGTAGCCAAGTATGTGGGCTCATTTTATAGAGAAGAAAATTAAGACAATAGCCAGGGGATGGAACTCAGTTGGTAAAGTGCTTGTATAGCGTTCAAAAAGCCTTAAGTTCAGTTCCCTGCCTCACACGAACCTGACATTGTGGTACATGTCCATAATCCCAGAATCTAGGAGGGAGATGTAGGAAGACCAGATACACAAATGATGCCTCAAAGAGAAGGGAGGGGGACGAGACTGAGAGAGATTAGATTTCTCACTCAAGTCCACATTGATAGGAAATTAAGGATCTGAACTACAGAAGTCAGTGTAAACAAGGTAGAAGAAAAACCAGCTAGTGTGTCTGTGTGCATGTGTGAGAGCATGTGTGTGTGTTTGTGTGTGTGTGTCTGTTCACAGCTTAGGTAGATATAGAAATACAATATACATCCTCATGAAGGTGTGGACTGGAAGAAAGCAGGAGCTTAAGCTTAAGAAGAAAATGAGGAACTGGTTAGAAACCCACGTGACCATCTAAGTAGGAGAAATGGTGGGGTTGGGGCACAGGCAGCAGAGTGGAGAATAGAGAAATAACAGAGCAGAATAGATTGCATGATGTGAGTGGAAAAGGACCAAACCAGAAGGGCTCCCCAGAGATGAAGCCCTTCCAGGGTGGTGGTGCTTTAAGCCTGAGGGGTTGGGAACTTTGGAAAACGTTTTTTCCAAGTTTTCTATATGAAAAGGAGCCAGTTTCTCTACAATGGAGTTAACCCAAGTTCCAAAGATAACTCGAAGCCGGGCGGTGGTGGCGCACGCCTTTAATCCCAGCACTTGGGAGGCAGAGGCAGGCGGATCTCTGTGAGTTCGAGACCATCCTGGTCTACAAGAGCTAGTTCCAGGACAGGCTCCAAAACCACAGAGAAACCCTGTCTCGAAAAACAAAAACAAAAACAAAAACAAACAAAAAAAAAACAAAAACAAAGATAACTCAAGAAAAACAAACACGTAACTTTTTTCTACAGACTAAAGGGTATGCAAACCCCACAGCAGCAGAGAATCCATAAGCTGTCCCGAACTTACCTCTGGTGCTCTGCTTGGGAAGCCCTGCCCTCCTGATCTCACCCAGGGAAGGCATGCAGTGCTGGTACACAGGCATTAGGGTCAGGAATAGGATACTATGCACCAGAATGATTCCCTTTCGTGTGTGCAGGGATACCTGTATTTACACACTTCACAGAAGTATTGAAGAAAAAATGGATGTCAAGATAATCGCTACTGGGTTGCACTCATTTTGTGCCTGTTTCCCAGCAAACGCTATTCGTTTAAGTGAAATTGTAGTTAATGTCAAAGAAGCATAGTAAGAATTTTGTTTCCTTTATGAGAAAAACTAAGCAGCACAACCATTGATAGAATATTATGCAGTCATAAAAAATATTTCCTTTAAAAGAAAAGAGCCCCAAGTTAAATTTTGAAAAATATTCAGTGGTCCTGATGGTTAGAAAACAAATGCCTACCGATACTTTCTCAAACATTCCCAGGGTCATCAAACCTGTTTCCGAGGAGACTGAAGAAGTGTGCTGACTGAGTGCAATGAGACATCCTGGATGGATCCCTGCAACAAAACCAGGATCAAGGAAAAGGGAAGACAAATACTGTGTAAGCTTCCCCAGGTCTAAGGTTTAACGACTCACAGACTTCTCTAAGGTTTAACGACTCATATACGCCTTTTTATGCAATGCCTGCTTTAAATGATATGTTGTTTTTTAATTTCACGTGTTAAAATCTTGGAGATGTGTTGCACAATGTGCTAAGTGACTTTTTCTTTCTGTAATAATTCACTACATCGGCACAGGCAAAACAGGGAATCCAAAGCATTTATTTAACAGAAAAATGGCATTTAGGCAACTTATTAGAGTTAGGTGTTGTTTATATGCAGAGAGAACCTGAACCATAGGAGATGGAGAATATCTGGCCACTGTTTATATTTGAAATATGGTTCAATCTAGTCCGTATGAGTAATGAGCAGGGGTTGCTTTGCCGATGGGCAAGTCTCCAGTCTCCAGCTGGCTTCCCTGCCAACCCAGGTTTATTGCAGGCCCCTAATAAGTAGCCACTTGGAGTGGGAACTTGGTTAAAAAGGACTCCATAGGTTCTGTTTTCACCTTTGTCTTCTCTCCCTATGGCACCTACAACCCCAGAAGCAACCTAACTCTTGCCGACCAAGTGGGGCAGACTTCCTTTGTGATGCCCAAGAACTATGCAGATCTGGGGAGGTTTTTATTGGCATCTAGGAGAGCCTTTCTCCTGACTGGGCTATCTGAGAATTACCTGTTGTTTGTGGGGACAGAACGTGGGCGGTTGTGTGTGTGTGTGTGTGTGTGAGAGAGAGAGACAGGGCTGGGTTTTCCTGACTGACCTGGGAGTTGCAATCAAGACGGCAGAAACCTTAGGGAATGAGGGTCTGGAAAAAGTATTTGGTTTGTTAAAAGGGTCCCGCGCCCTGCGTTTGACCCGCATCGCAGAGTCCTTAGTAATAAGGCAGTATTTTATCCTTGCTTCCTCTCGCCCTCCCTCCCCCTCCTTCTAATTCCTGACTTTTTTTTTTTTTTTTACCCCCTAGAGTAGCAGCCATGGAGCATGGGGTGAGAAGTCGCTGGAAGGACAAGTTGACAGATAGGACTTGGGTCGCTGGGTCACCTCGAGGCGTCGTGATCTGTACTCAGACAGAGCGATTTCCTCGGTGATTTTAATCTTTTCGTCTGTTCACACGTCATGCCACCTGGACATAATGCAGAGAAATCTGGAGGCTTAACAAAGTTTTCCCCTCGCCCCAAAGCTCACCCAGGGAAGAGAAGAGAAGAGAGAGGGAAAGAGAATTAACCCTTTCCCTGCCTCCCCCAGTCAGGGCAGCAAACCTGGCCCCACCTTACTGACAATTAACAATTCCAGGTCTCTCAGTAAAGAGGTCTTTGTCTTTATGGGCATAAATAATATAGTAAGTTGCCCCCTTTGCTGCCGAAGACATATGTATGCGGTGGCTTTATTCCTGTCGGGCTGACCTGCTCAGGTTTTGATTGAGTTTCAAATCTCTTGCTGTAGATGCTCAAAAAACATTTATTTTGGTATTGGAGGTGGGGAGGAGAAAGACAGGACATTGAGGAAGAGAACTACTACAGAGAAAAATATTAATATCCTCCCCATTGCTGTGGCCAAACAGTTTGCTTGTCTGATTTCCCCATAAGGTTCTGAGCTATTTCTGACCAAGAGTGTTAATACTTAGAATTAGCAGCTTTCAACAGAATGGATGCTGACATTCCAGAAAAATGATTCTTCAGAATTTGTTGGAGCTAGATATGAGAGCTGGGTGGGTCATGGTGAAGAAGAGGGTCACCCTTCGGGTCTCACTTGGGGACAGAGGTAGAAAGAGAAAGTCAGCAGGGGAGCTGTGTGGAATCTGGGCATTTAAAGGAAATGGCTGGACCTGGGACCATTAAGTATAAAACAAGTCAGACATGGAAAGAAAGCCTCATCTTTTCTCTCATATGCAGAATCTGGGTTTAATTTTACAGATATTTGTTTCTATATCTACTTACATGTTAAGGAGGGTCTCCATGGAGCAGGAAGAACAAGAGAGAGTGGGATATATGCAACATGAAAGCAGAGGAGGGGTTATTTGGAAGGGGTTAATGTATATATGTGGGGGCAGGGGATGAGAACAATGTAATAACATGTATGTGGAATAATATCCTAGTGAGACCTACTGCTCTTCACCAAAACATTACATGAATTAAATGATGGGGCCTGGAGGGGGGGGCAATTCTTACCCATGTTCCTGAGAACAGCTGCCGTGTTTCTGATTGCATACTTGTTAACCTGTTTTGGTTATCTGCTTGGATGTCAGTGCCAGGCTATGAAATTCACAGCTAGTCTGTCTGTCCATCACATCTCCAAGGTGTCTGAGTGATAGTAGGGTATTTTAAATGTCCACCTATTTACCAAGCATGGTCTGAATGCCTACCATTGCCAGGCACAAATCAGACAAAAAGGATAAAATGAGCAGTAAGTTAGAATCTGTGCTTTCAGTTTGCTCCTATGCTGGAAGGGGAGGTAGACAAGAGGGAAAAAAAAAAGAATAAAAACAGTAAAAGTGTCTGTATTGAATGTAGATGCAATCCTGGTACATACAGTCTCAGGGAAATAAGGAGGGAGCTATTCTATCAGAAAGAATAGGAATGCACTAAGAAGGCATTGCAATATAAACTGGAAACCATGCAGGCCTGTGGAGAAAACAGCAGAGCAGTTACCTGGCCAGAGGAGCACCCTCCCCAAGGGTAAGATGGGACAGTCTGAAGAAGAAGGAGAATGGCTGCCCAAAGCTTGCCATCACAGTGCACGGCCCCGGGGTGAGGGGACCAGAAAGGGGTGATTGCCTCCATGTTTTTGGCATCAGTGATTGAGTTCTTACGGGTGTGATCCACCATTGTGGAGAAGGTAATAAAGAAAGGAGGCCATAGTAGACACCATGGTGGCCTGGGTCTGTTTACTGTGCACAATTACCAATGCAACCCTGTTGGTTCAAGTTATTCCCATTGTGCTTGGCTTTGAACAGATAATGCTGACCTTGCAGACAACTGATATAACTACTTTTAATTAAGGCAGGAGTTTGGAAGTGAGGCTCAAGTTCTGGTGTTGAAAGTCTTCTATGTTCCTGTGAGTAATCTTGGCATGGCGGGCAGGTGGATGTCCGTCTCCCAGCCTGGACAACATGGGTCATGAGTTGTGAATGAGATCACGTGGCAACAGGCTACTCAGAAATAGGAAGTGAGCTAGGGCATATCCATAAGTTCTTTTAGGCCAAGAATTTAGAAGGTACTTTATACCAGTGGTTTTCAACCTTCCTAATGCTATGACCCTTTAATACAGTTCCTCATACTGTGGTGACCCCAACCATTAAATTATTTTTGTTACTATTTTGTAATTTAATTTTGTTAGTTTTGAATCGTAATGCAAATATTCTTAGAGACAGGGGTTCGCCGTGATATGCAGGTTGAGAAACACTGCTCTAGTCCTTTAAGCAGACTTAGGACCCCTGACAGAAGGCTAATGGAAATTAAAAACACCCACCAAATTAGAGTTAGCAGACATGACTCATGAAAACGCTTCTCTGATGAAATGGGCCAAGTGGTACAGCTCCGAGAAAAGCCATCGGCTACATCTGCAAGGAGCTTTCCAGAAAGAGGGAAACTACAATTAGTTCCTCATTCATGGGACTCCAGCCTGCACAGGTGGTAGCCCTAGGTCTTGGCCAACTTCCAGCATGGGTAATTCCATTCCTTTTCTCACTATTCCGACTTCAGCTCCACTGTGAACATCGCCTTCCTTTCCTGGCCTACATTTGGAATCTGCCATAGCTAGGAGAGAGGCTAACCTGAAGACAGCTTTTCTTCCTGGTTTCTAATGAGACAATTTTTCTTGTTTAGACAAGAGACCAAATTCTAGACTGACTTCCAGACAGCTTGTTTTTAGAATTTTGTCCCTCAACCTTCCCGATCAGTAACCAGATAATTTAGTGAATCGTAAACCATAAGAATGGTGAAACTGGTCCTTGGAGGCTACAAAGGTGGGGAGGGAATTGCTAGCATTTCAGGCCTATGACAGAGAACTCGGAAGTGACCAGGCCACAGAGGGGAGCATGGAAACTGAAGAATACATCCAGATCTAGGGCCACATTTTTCGAAAAGTGAAACACTGTGTAAACAAACATATCATTTGTAGGTCAGTGATTTTAGTCCCTAATAATTGCAATCTTAAATTTTACAGAGCTAAGAGTAAGTAGGTGGGACTTTGAGAGACAGAGTCTGTAGTGTGAGCTGAAAATCAACCCGCATAAGTGCTGGGAGCCGATTCGAGTGGCTGTCATTACAAGATGGCGCTTGGCCCCGGCCTCGCTTGGTGAACAATTCCATATTAGGCAATGCAGTGGAACCGTGCCTCTCGCATGCGCAGTGGTGATGATGTGCTTAGGGCCAATCCCGTGGCCAGGAGCATCGGCAGGTGCGCATCGGCCAATCCAGGCACGACTCGTTTCCTTACACCCTATATAAGCAGCCGCCGCTTGGCGCTGGGGGGGGGGGGGGGGCTTGCTTCCTGCTCTCCCTTCAACCAGGAGGCTCCAATAAAGCGTGATTTAGGAAGAATCCTCGTCTGGTGGTCGTCTTTTCCTGCTGGTCAGGGAGTTCGCTGCACATAAGGAAGTAACCTCAGCCTTGGCCAAACCCTGTGCTTCTGTTCCTGGTTCCTTCCGCTTCTGACTTTGAAAACTTGCGTTATAAAAGCATGGTTTCTTTGCTTTCCCAACAAGCTTCTCAATATCTCTTAAGACAAAGTCTGTTATCTGTGTTCAGTAGAATGCTGAGACTTGGAATTCAAAGATTTGAGACCTGGGGAGATAACTTAGTGGGCAAAGGGTTTATCTTCAAGCTAGAATCCCCTGAACCCACATAAAAAAATCTGGGTGTTGAGTTGGAGAGATGGCTCAGTCGTTAAAGGCCAGGCTCACAACCCAAAATCTGGGTGTGACAATGTGTTCTTCTCAACGTTGGGGAGGCAGAGACACGCAAAGGCCAGGGCTCATTGTCCAGCTATCCTCACCCACTTGGCAAGTACCAGCCAAAAGAGAGACTTGTCTCTAAAAATAAGGTATTACTCTTGAAGAATAATATCCACTATTGTCACCTAGAAATGACAAGGATTTGAGAGTATGTGCACAAGCTCCCAGACACACGAGGTATGAATCTGGTCCTAATACTTTCCCATGTGGTAGATAAAGCCTAGAAAGAAAACAACCTTTGTGTGGTAACAAATTGAAGGTTGCTAACTTAATTAAATCTAAAACTTTCAATGGTATTGAAATTTAGAATTTCAAATGTTTAAATAAGACAATGGGTTACCTCTAGGATACTGCTCTCTCGGACATTAGAGTTACCACCTCTAGTTCTTACCATGCTATTTTCTGCAATTGAGATTCTTCCCACTCTTACAGTGGATGAGGCAACCAGCACCCAGTTGAGAAGCTTGGGCTTCAGAAAATGGAATTATCTCTGATTAGAATCATTTTAGACACAGTGGCCTATAACAAATGATTAAGAATGCTAGACTTAGATATTTGGGGATTTAAAACTTGCACTCTCTGTAACTTAGATAATAGGCAAGGCTTAGCTTCCTAACCTGTAAAATGGGAAAATAACAAGTGCTTCACGGGCAGGGGATTAAATGAGGGTCCATGGCTGTAATGAGGATATAGTCAATGTTCAAGCGACCGATAAGTATTCAGGAAGCTCCAGTGGGGAGCTTCCTTGTCTACCTAAGTCTTTGAGAACCTGCAGGTATGCTTTAGATGACTTCATCACTTTTCTCATGAGGAACAAATTTCTTTGCTACTTGTTATGCTAACTCAAAGACCCCAATGCTGAAAAGGTTGCTCTGACTAGCAAGTGCATTTCCTTGAAGTTTACAGTGGAACTGTTAACCCTGGTGACCCCCTGACTAAAACTGTATTAAATGAGAATAAAAGGCATGTAAAAGTCGAAGGTGTGAATTCATTATGCAGTCTGGGTTTTCAAAAATGTTTGTGTCCTAAATGAATGACAGGTGAGAAAGCCTCCTTGCCCACATTTTCCACAAAGGGAAAATTTTGAGTGACAGCTCTGTGTTCATAATTCAACTTTTAGTGGAGTCCCCAAAGGACTTCCTGTTTGAGCATGTAGAGACTTCCTTCCCAGATAATGACACAATTGGAAGTGACAGAACTCAACCATGTGACAGAAAGGGAATAGGGATGAGATCAAATGAAGAAGCAATGTTTAGCTGGAAAAAGGGTACAAGGCCTCCGGCATCAACTCTTTACCCCAGTTTCCCAAGTCATCAACTCTTTTACTTATAATAATAGCATTTGGTTCACAAACTTTCGGCATTCACCTAGAGTAACTCATTGTACCTTTGAATTTCTTTTTTTTAATAAAATACTCAGTTTAATTGCTTGCCTAGTAATGTGCTATACATGTTTCCCCCACTTCCCTTCCATTGTCCTCCCACCCCTCCCATCCTCCATGCTCCCAGTTTACTCAGGAGATCTTGTCTTTTTTCCCCTTCCTAGGTGGATCTACGTATGTCTCTCTTAGGGTCCTCATTGTTACTTAGGTTCCCTGGAATTGTGGCCTGTAGGCTGGTTATCTTTTGCTTTATGTCTGTCACTTACTTATGAATGAGTACATATTATATTTATCTTTCTGAGTCTGGGTTGCCTCACTCGGGATGACTTTTTCTAGTTCCGTCCATTTGCCTGCAAATCTCGAGATGTCATTGCTTTTTACCACTGACTAGTAGTCCATTGTAAAAAATGCAGCACATTTTCTCTATCCATTCTTTGGTTGAGAGGCATCTAGGTTGTTTCCAGGTTCTGGCTATTATGAATAATGCTACTATGAACATAGCTTAGCAAATGTCCTTTGTGGTGTGAGTGTTAAGTCCTTGAAGAAAGAAACTGAAAAAACATCAGAAAAACAGAAAGATCTCCCATTCTCTTGGATAAATAGGATTAGCATAGTAAAAATGGCAGTTTTACCAAAAGCAATCTACAGATTCAAAAGCAATGCCCACCAAAATCCCAGCACACTTCTTCACAGACCTCAAAAGGACAGCACCTAACTTCATATAGAAAAAAAAAAAAAAAACAGAATAACCAAAACAATCCTGTACAATAAAGGAACTGCTGGAGGCATCACCATCCCTGATTTTAAGCTCTACTATAGAGCTACAGTGATGAAAATAGCCTGGTATTGTACGTTTGAATTTCAAAGGCAGTCTTTGCTCAAGAGTTATAGTTGTTCTGTGGTTGGGGGTTTGAGCCCAAATGAGTAATACCCACCTTGATGATAACAACAGGGTCTATACTATTCTGTAATCTCAAATAGAACAACCCTGGATAGAGGAGTCCTTGAACATGGGCAAAAGAATTCTCTAACTTGAACACTTTCCAGCTCAATGGCCTAATCTGATAACTAAAATAAGACCCAAAGAATTCGACTCAATTACCTAAAGTAGAAGTCAGCAAATTATGGCTCACAAATCAAATCCAGCCTGTTGCCTCTTTTGGTAATTAAAGTTTTATTGGCAAATACTAGTACTTACTCATTTACACAGTATCCCTGGCTGTTCCATCCTATAGGAGCTAGTAGAGATGCCGCAGCAGAGACCATGTGACATTAAAGCCTAAAATATTTTCTGTCTCATGATTTAAGGGAAAATGTGTTGACTCTTGACCTAAAGCTACTCCAATAGGCAGCAAACCTGAAAGTCCCATGAAGGTCTTTTTAATTCCGATCCAGGGATGTATCTCTTGCATCACACACCAACATACAAAAATAACAAGGAAATGAAAAAAAATTACAACACACATAATACTTGGGGCCCTGAAAATAAGAGAGCTGACTAAACCTGAATATTGCTATTCTCTTTATTGCTTCTACAATGAATATCAGAGCCTCCTAAGCCTCCCGAGTGCTGGGATTAAAGGCCTGCACCACCACCATTTAGCCCCTAAACTGGACTTTAACCAGGGTAGATAACAGGAGGTAAGAGCCATAGTTCATTCCTGTCCTTCATGGCCTCTGCATCTCTTGTCTAGATAGTCTATGCTTGTCATAGCTCATCGCATTTGCTGCTGTGATGGGTTCTCTTTTTTGTGACTTCTATAGAGAAGGAGAAAAAACAACCCTGGTTAAGTGCCGTTCGGCATCTCAATAAGTGCTTCGTGAAGATTAAGTGGCAAGGGCATTTGAAAACCAAAACTATAGGCCAGCCTTTTACAGGGGAGTTTCAAATTAGCAGATGAAAGGAAGGCAAGGACCTTATATCTCTCTGGGTTTGTAAAACACTTGAGACAGGATCACTCACAAAAGGGAAGTGGCAAAGTTATTTTCCATCGGCCTTTGCCAATTCAAAAGAACTTCAATGTTTCCATCCAGACTGAAGGAAGAGAGATGATAAAAGACAGTCAGAAGAATCTGGGCATGGAGGTGACACTTTAGTAGTGAGTAAATGACATCAGCATTGACCTTGAGCGGGCCACACTAAGGTCACGATCATCAAATATGTGGAAAATGCTCAAATATATAATAAAATCTTATGGAAGGTCAAGTAAATAGGAAAATGGAATTAAATAAAGGTTGATATGTGGACACAGTGACAGCAAATGACAACCCCCAGAGACAAATAAGTAAGGCAAAAGCTGGCCACTGAAACAGCTCTTCTGATTTCAGACACTCAAACTAACTAAACAGCCAAAATACTGAATCAGAAGTTCAAGTTTCTGTGATGGCATATGGAAAATTTGGGGGCACTCATCCTGATCCCAACAATGAAGATGAAGTTGTGATGAGCATGGCAGGTTTGCAGTTACACAATAAAAGGCAACCATTCATTAATTTACGCATTCATTCATGCATGCAAAAACTATTTGCACCAAGTGCCTATTTTATGTTAAATACTAAGGAACAGAGCAAGCCTGAATCCTACCCTCATGGAGCTCCCTTTTCTCTCTTTCTCCCCAGACCCCATATATCAACTTCTACAGGAGCTGATCAGCACTACGAAGTAAAGAAATCAAAACATGCAACATACAGTAATCAGGGGGAGGGACCAGACATGCTATGCTACAGTGGATGGCAAATGAGGTTCTGAGAAACTAAATTGGATTGGACTAAGGACGGGTAGGCAGATGAACGAAAGGGCAAGGATCCTAAGTCAGCGTGTAACTGACATTTTGGCAGCATAAGGAGGAACACGGAGGGCATAAAGAAAGAACCTGGGAACCAAGGTAGACCAATAGCGGCAGAAGACCATGGGAGCTTGCAGATCGGGAAAGGGCTAGTGTTTTATCTTCATTAAGATGGGGAACTTTCTTTCAAAGACTCTGGTTGTCTGAGGCAGCCAAATAGAAAAATGGAGGTCAGTTACAATGTTACTACAATATTTCAATTGAGAGGCATAGTAGTCTAGGGACTGGTAGATGCAAGTTGTGGTTGTGATAAAAATGGGTGGATTACAGAATTATCTGGAGATGTATCTCAAAGGGTGCATCACTGGTGCTGATGTAGGAAATAAAAGCAAAAGATTTAAATATCTAGACATGCCTTGCAGGTTTTTTGGCCTAGTGAGGATAAGCTACCTTGCTCTTTACTGAATGAGAAAAACAAGGAAACAAGAGAGATGAATGGAAAAAAATAAATAAAAGCAAACAAGAAGACCAAGAGTTCAAATTATCCCAGGTCCACAAGTAGCAAGATACCCACATCATGTTCCTTAACTTGGTACATCCAGGCATTCTCCATCTTGGGTCCCTAACAGGTCCCTAGGAAATGACGCTTACGCCATGACAACCAGCAACAAGGACTAGCATTGTGTTCACAAAATTTCTAAGACCATAGACAGGAAGCCACAGAGCCAAAATTCTCCTGCCTCCTCTGCTAACATGACAACTGTTATAATTGTTGGAAATAGAAGCTTAAAAAAATTACCAGCCAGAGTAGTTTAGGTCACCCTACATCAAAAGCAGATCTGATGGGGCCAATGTAGGGAGGCGGGAGAAGAACAGAAGAAGATGGGGATGATGTTAATTTGTCGGCTGCAGCTGGAAAGTAGATTGATGAGTGGGTGGGAACCTATTGTTCTCTAATTCAGAACGAAAATAGCAAAAATAAATACTGCGAGACAGCAGCTTGTCATGATGAGCAGGTTACCTTCTTTTGTTGGATCTTTAATTTTATCTATTAAATGTAAGTTATCATTTGAATAACTTTTTACACTTTCTAATTTCAGTGTTTTTAGAGACAGTCTAGGCTCTGGCCACTCCCAATCCTTTATCTCTTTTCAGGACACTTTTCCCACCCCCACAAGGTGTGTGTTGATGGATGAGAAGGATCTCTTTCAAGACACTGAGTTAGGAAGCCAGCTGTGGTACTGATGAGAATTAGAGCTAAGAGAGTGAGATCAAATCTACCTTCATTTCTACAGGAGTATTAAAACCTTTCTCTGCGATCCTGGAACCGTCTGAGTCTGTGAGTATTTGCTTGGCACAGTCCCTCTGCAATGTAGAAAGCTACTAACACTCCTAGCCTCTTCCCACTGGATTATGAATGGAAGCTTATGAAAGGGCAGCTCTGTCCCTTCTAGCTGTGACAGCCAAACACATCCCCAGAAATAGCCAAATGTTCTCCAGGGGTCACAATTGTCACTGGGGAAGAATCACTGATCTAAGATAAGCAGGGCCAAAAAGTTCTGTTTTCTTATATGAACGCCCCACCCTGCATGCATGCCGTCTGATACAGGGATGTACCAGTAACAGGGTTTGTCCCTGGTATAAATTTCCTTTTATACAATTATAGGAGACATGGTTTATTTGTCCATTAGCATATCCAGCTGCTGGTCTGCTCTTGCCTGATATTTCAGGCCAAATTCAATAGTTTGGCATAAATAGCACCCAGTCAGCTGAAGGCTGAAAGATACTGTAAATATAATACAACTCCTTAAGCCCATTGGGATGGCTTTTATTGTTGTTGTTGTTGTTGCTATTTTTGTTTTGCAGAGGGCTATTATGTGTGTGTGTGTGTGTGTGTGTGTGTGTATGTGTGTTTTCAAGTATACACCACATAAACCACATCTAGCTTGCAAGGAAAAGGGGTGAAATTAGCCAACCCCGATGCCATTACTTAGATTGGCCCATTAAAACTGAGCTGTGAGTGAAATACAGCTTTATTAAACAGATGAGATTACATCAGAAATGATGAATCATGAAGTTTCTTTTCAGTATTACAATGGCATGCGACCTTTTAAACTTTAATGAGTCACCTCCGAGGCTGAACTGTCGTCAGGTGTACAGGCTTCTTGCTGATTGCATTAACATGAGGCATCTGGGGAGCTGTTGGTGGCAATTCTCCACAGGCTGAGGCCAGCGTGGATCAGTGACATAGAGACAGCCCAAGGCCCGTCTGGAATGGGAATGTGGCTGCTTCTGGCGGGGCCTAGTCATGCCCAGGGAGAAACATCTAGTGCCTCCATGTTGTTTGGACTCCCAGACCCCGAAGAAGGGTCCATCACATAATAGACTTCAAGTGTTTCCTAAGTCTCTGAGTCGAAGGTCTGGAATAATCTGTGCATTTGGCAGGGCTTCGGGCTTCCAATTCAACAGAACACTGTTCAGCTTAGGTCACACAGGTAGTGAATGGGAGACTTGGACTCCAAACTTCTGATTCTTTCCACTGTGAATCCCAAACTGTATTGTGCTTTCTATGAAAGCAGAGACTCTGCTCCTGTGCCAAGGCTTCTGTGTGCTAACTACAGCCTTTCACAAGTCATTTAAGCCCCTCCCACACATGTGTGGTCCTCATGGGCTATTTACAGACGACTGTTGAGATGAAGAATGTAACTGGCTTAGTATGATGGATGGTATGGTGTGAGGGCCTAACAAACATGATTTATAATTATTCATAGCATCATAAAGATGTCCTATGGGGCAACAGAGAACTGGTATCTAGAATACTATAGGAGATGTGAACAGCACTTTAACTTCTTTCGGGCCCCAATTAATCTATATTTGTAATGTGGGATGTCCCTCTGTATATGTGTTGCTTTAATTGGTTGATTAATAAAACCGTTTTGCTCAATGGCTCAGCAGAGTAAAGACAGACAGGAAATCTGAACAGTGATACAGAGAGTAGGCAGAGTCAAGGAGACACCATGTAGTTGCCATAGGAGAAAGACACCAGGAATGCTGGAACCTGGTAGGCCACAGCCTTGTGATGATGCATAGATTAATAGAAATGGGTTAATTTGAGATGTAAGAGTTAGTTAATAAGAAGCCTGAGCTAATAGGCCAAACAGTGTTGTACTTAATATAGTTTCTGTGTGATTATTTGGGTCTGGGTGGCCGAGAAACAAATGAGCAGCTATATATTTGCCATTCTTTCTTTGTGATTGATATAAGGAATCAAATATGAGACCACTAGTCAGTCATGATTTACCCCCTTGAAGTAGGAGGGCTCTACCTTTGTGCTTATGATCATTTAGTACCTATTTGTAATGGGAAAAAATTATGGAGAACAGCAGTTGGGTATACAAATAGCTATCATCCAATTAGACTGACCTTATTTCAATGGATCCTAAACTTCTCTCTCGTTAGAATCACCTTTTAAACATTCTGGCTGCATTCTAAATCACTTTTTATCAAAGTTCCTAGAAAAAGACAAAGGACTCACTACTGTTGGAGAGTTTCTGGGTAGTTCTACAGTTCAGAGAAATTTGAAGGTAGCTCATATGATTCACAGGAACCTTGTAGATTCAGTTCCACTGGGAACCTCTGTAAATGACCCATGGTACTGTTTCACTTGAGCAGAATATGACCACAGACCATATGTATGTCACCCAAGAACTGTCTATAAATTAGTTATATTTTATGTGCTTTGACTTTTAAACCAGTTTATAGTTTCCAAATTATTAAAATGAGATAAGTCTGAATTTCAACTTAAACTATAGCCATGAAGGCAAGGATTCTTCTGTTCATTTGTGTGACCTGTCGTCAGTGTCTGGAATGTCTCAGGTCATTCTTGGTCTCTGTACTCCAGAGTGAGTTTTCCAGTTCATCATTCCTTGGCTCAATTTTTTCACCTGTTATATGGCAGTACTAACACTCAATATGGTTCAAAGGAAGAAACTGCTTCCTTTGTGGATGCAGCCCTGAAGGGTACTGACGGCTACTTATTTAGTTGGCGGCTTCACCCAGTCCCCTGGATCCATTTTTGGAACGCTGGGTAGAAAACTCCATTTTCCAAGCTCCCTCCCCTGGGAGTTGCCTCAGTTCAAACTCCACCTCCGAAAAAGCCCACCAAACAGTGACTCCTCCCCAGGGAAGGTCAAGACCACTCCCACAGGTTATTTAAACTGCCCCAGAGAATAAACACATGGTCTCCCCTTTTCCCCCTCTGGTCGTCGTTTTGGTTTTCCTTCCACCTCCCCTCCGTGTTTTCCCAGGATCACCCGGAAGTGCTGTCACCCATTAAACCTGGATATCTTCTAATTCGCTTTGATTTAGTCTGATTGGGTTTATTTGCATCAGTGAAGAGGTTTGATGACCAGAAAATACTTAACACTACTGACTAGACTGATGAGGCTAGGGTTGGCTTCATCTCGCATAGATTCTGCAGGGAGAGAGACGCTACTCTGCTCTTGGAGCTTTGTGGCTAATGTTGTAGCATGTGTGGAAAGGCCTTGTGAAATATACATTCTAGGCTAGAAAGACCACTCAGGAAGGAGCAGTACTGGCTTCATAAGCCTGATGACTTGAGCTTGGCTCCTCAGAACTTATCTACAAGTCAGAGGTGGTGGCCCGATTTTCTAATCCTGGCACACCACTATGGGAAGATGAGCAGCCAAGCTCCTGAAGTTCATGAGCCACCAAGCCTGGCTCACACACGTGTGAGGAGACCCTGTCTCAATCAGGATGCAAAGGCAAGGTTCTATACCTGCAGGTTGTCCTCTGACACCTGCAGGTTGTCCTCTGACATACACTGTGGCCCTTGAGCTCCTGTACCTACATGCATGTGCACACACACATACCAAGTTAAAATAGGTATACAGACCTATATAGGTGTGAACTAATTCATACAGGACAAAGGGAAATTCTCAGTCAGGGCAAAATAAAATGATGCCTAGCACCTTTTCTTTAAAACATGTCCTTCTTGTTCTCCCTCTTCCTCTGCCACTCTCGAAATTTGAATATGGGCCTCCTCTATAAATAACGATAGTGGCATACTGACATCTAGATTTAAACACTGCAGCACAGCACCCTGTACAAGGAGATAGCTGACATGGAACTTCTATTTTTATATGTTTGGTGATAGATCCAGGTGTCACTCAGCAACAACAAGAAAGGAGTGACTGAGCTGGTATCTTGCTCATCTCTGTACCCCTCCCCCGCCCACCACTCAGACACTTCCCAGATGAGTGCAGCCTGTCTCCACCTGCTCCCCACCTGTCAATATTTGGGTTTCAGGGGGAAAAAAAGAGACTAAAGAACATGACTCTTCATTTTCTTTAGGGCAAATGCAGACGGTCTGAACGATGATCTGTGCTTAGCACTTCGCAAGGCTTTGGGATTACACTGAAATGCTTTGTTAAGTGATCTCCGGAAATAAGATTCCAGACCTTCAGAGACAGGAATCAGACTAGATTCTGGCGATGGATGGAGCCCACTAGGAAAATGCAAGGGTGTACCTGAGACTCCTTGAGAAGAGTGTAGTCAGGATACGGGACCCACATGCTCTGACTGCCAGGGGAAGTGCCCTGTGATGGTGCACCCTACCCAAGCAAACCCATGCGACACCCCTCCCTTTCCACACAAACCCTCCACAGGCTGAACGGAGTCATGCTCACCCTGATGGATGATAGAGGCCAAGAGCATCATCTATCAAATATCATTGAGTTACCAGTTCAAAATCCCTATGAATGTGCCACATGGGAAAAATTAGACTCCACCCAGGAGACAGTAAAATCCAAACCCCCAAATATAGGCAGGGGAAATGGAGGCATTCGTCCACAACTCCTTATCTGAATCTTGCTCCAAATGCTAAGTGTTATGCTCAGGTTTGCCTCTGAAATTTGACGGCAGCCACTGGTAAACAATCACAGTGAAAGAGGGGAGACTAGAAAACCACACAACCACATGTTCGGCTTCTTGTTTTGCAACTTCCTGGATACAAAATTTTGAATATGTTGCTTTATTACACAGACTTGTTTCCTCATCTGTAAGAGATCTGAATACCTGAGAAGTATGAAATTATGAACAAAATGTTCCCAGAATACTAGTTCTTCATAATAAAGTAAACCTAATACAAATACAAATGGATGCTAAATACAGTTTCAAGCATTTTTTAAAGTATCTCTAGTTATATTAATGCCTCTAGATGCTTGTTTATTTCAGAATCTTTACTCATGAGACTGAATTCCACCCAGGTTAATAATATGGAGGCTGAGACTGTTTCTGTCGTTTCAATCCTAAAGAAAAGTTACTGACATAAAGAGTGGTACATCTACCAAAAAGATTCCGACACAGTACTCTGCCTCTCTGTGTCCTGGGGATTGCTGTACTGTGAATTACTCAGGGCTTGGGCTGGGCATTTGAGACTCCTGGACAAGTGACCTAGTGCACAGCTCCATTTCTGAACCCAATCCCTTCCCTCTGCATAGAAGTTCAAGCACCAGTCTTGCTCTGGCTTCTTCCCGTAGTGATGTAGTGATGGGGCTGGTTGGTAGAGAGGAGTCCAGGAGGGGCCCTGGTGGTTGCAGAGTGCTGCAAACACAAAACTAGTAGAAGAAAAGTACTGACCTAGGTTGGAAGTACCCCAAGAGCATCTAGACATTGGGGGGTCTTCTTATTCTATGTTCATTCATTCAGAAATCAAGAAAGAAACAGAGAATGAAAGAGCACCTACCACAATAAATATTTTATAAGCTAGTATCTGACTAATTTTTGTTGTTATTATTGGTTTTTTTTTTTTTTTTTTTTTTTTGAGACAGGGTTTCTCTGTAGCTTTGGAGCATGTCCTGGAACTAGCTCTCCTAGACCAGGGTGGCCTTGAACTCCAGAGTGTTGTATCTGACAATTTAAGGCAAATGAAAACTAAGATATGTTTCTAGAGCCTAATATAATCTTAGCACTATGTGATTTAAATTTTCCTTTACCTTTTTATTTATATAATGTTACTACCTCAAATTTGTAAATGAGCACAATGAATTCTGAGACTATTAATTGGTTAAAACCAATACACTAGCAATAAACACTAGATTCAAACTGAACTCTGTATGACTCTGAAACTTTTCATGCAAAATTGTTCTCATCGTAATTACTGTGAAAAAATAGCATTCTACTACATAAGACTTTCTAATTTGTCTCCACTCTATCCATGTTTTACACTCACAGGTTTATATTAAAGGTTGCTGTCCTACCTACAAAATTGTTTTTATAATTTAACCAAACTTGCAAAACAAAAGTTTTTATAAAAATAATTATACTTGTTAATTCAGACAGTACCCAGCACCAACTTCACACATTTAATTGAATCTGAAGTGATGTGAATTAATATCAACAAGGAATGTTCAAAGTGGAAAGTGGGGAGAATATAAGATGACCCAACATAACAAGTACTCTATTTTCAAAACAAATTTTCAAATAACGCTATTTAACTATCTCTGCATTGGTTCATAGAATTCACCATCTCAGATTTATATAAAAGTTTAAAGCCTCTCTATATAAAACACACAATCAGTATGAAGTCCAGAGACTGGATCACAGAGTTTCCTAACAAGTGTCTCCCATGGGAAAACTCCCAGACTTGGGAATTATCTGTACTATTATCCCAAAGCTCAACTTGTAGGAAAACAGCAGCAAGGCCCCTCTGTTTTGCCAGTGAATTGTAATGGTGCCCTCTAAAACCACATGTACTAATGGCTGGCAGCCCTTCCTGAGTAAAGACATCGGGGTGCTATAATTGCCTGGAAGAATAAGCACCTATGTGTCTGTTGAGCCACATGTATAACTAGTGACTGCTTCTTCTTGCTTACCACAAACTCCAGCACCTCGGGGATACATGGCTGAGTCTCCATCCACAGAAAAGACAGAGCTCATGGATGATAAGAATCACGCAGTATGAAAGCTTTAGTGGAATGAAGGCCTAAAGAGGTGCCAACATGTACGAGGAGTCCTTTGATCAGCTCTTCATTAGAGTATTGAAGAGGAAAGGCTGATGGGAAGCCAGCAGCCAAGCAGAGTCCTAAGCCTTAAATGCTCTTTTCAAAGGCTTTATTTATTCATTGATTTTTTTTCAGTACTCTGATTTGTTGGTTTCTATCAAGTTACTAATTACTCCTATGTCCACTAACCAATCAGTGCTAAAAAAATAAATAAAACCAAAAAGGCAGAGTGGACATAGCTAACATTGGAGAAACTTACTGTGACTCTATAGGTACTGTAGGACAGAGCGGGGTGGCAGGACTTAGTACCGATGGTAAGGGGTGAATTATAGACAAGGATAAAGGTCTTGGGTTGAATACTCATAAATGCCAATGGTCCAAAATCCCCTTAGCTCGATGATTCGGGTCCCTGAGTCATAGTCCTCCCTCCTCAATGGGCTTCAAAGGCTGAATGAGATTCACTATAATATTTGAGTCCTGTTTCAGGCAAAACTAAAATAAACTCCAAAAAAAAAGGAAAAATTACAGAAAACTGAACAATATTTTTGCGTGTCTTAGTGTATTTTAGGGAAGATTGGATCATGGTATACTTGAATACACACTAGTAAGATGTTTCAGCAGTTGGGCGTAAGACATCCTAATAATGATGTCTCTGTATGTGTATGAGGTGTTCTACTTTGCCTTTCTGTTGCTATAACAAAACACTCTGACCAAAAATGACTTGAGGAGAAAGGAGTTTATTTGGTCCCCCAAAGGGAGTAGCACTCTGAGACCTGACCTTGTTGGAGGAAATGTGTCACTAACCCCAACCCCTAACTTTCACCATTAACCCTAACTCTAACCTAACACTAACCCTAACCCTGGGGGGGAGGGCTTTGACTTCTCTTTTCCTCAAGCTCCCCTAGTGTGTCAGTTGACTTCCTGTTGCCTGCAAGATGTAGGACTCTCAGCTGCTCTGGTCATGTCTGCTGCAAGCTACCATGCCCCCCATCCCATAATGATATTGATGGGCTGTAAGGGAGCCTCCCCAATTAAATGTTTTCTTTATGAGTTGCCATGGTCATGGTGTCTCTTCACAGCAATACAAATCCTAACGAAGATATACTTCCAGGTCAAAATCCATCATTGAGGGAAGGCAGGGCAGGAACTTACTACTATCGAAGAACTCCCCTCTCTTTCCTTTCTCTCTGTCTCTGGTTTGCTCTCATTGGCTCATGTCAAGATAGCTTCTTTATTCAGCCCAGGACAACAGCCCAAGGAAGGGTGCCACCTAGACTGTGTTAGTGCCTTTTCCTTCACTTATCAATCATAACAGTCCTTTGCAGAGGTGCCCACAGAGCAACCTGATAAACACAATTACTAAACTATTCTCTTTTCAGTTCCAAAGATTGACAGTTGGCAATTAAAGCTAAGTACAGTTAGAGGAAACCCTCAAAGCTGATAGTGTAAAGTTTTTTGTTTTGTTTTGTTTTGTTTTGAAGCTGTAAGCATCCTAGATAGGATGCTAATTCTTATTTTAAAGAAATTCATAGGGCTACTTGGTTGCAAGTAAGCTTTGTCCACTGCTTAGGAAGATGGCTCAGTCCATAAAATGATAGTCACACAAGCATGAAGACAGCAATTCCACTGCCCATAACCCACGTAATAAAAGCTGGGCACAGCAGTATGGGTTTGTAATCCCAGCACTGAGGTAAAGACAAGAGAATCTCTGACATTCACTGAACAGCTAGCCTCACCAAATCTATGAGAGACCCTGTCTCAAAAATAAAGAGGAAAGTGTTTGAGGAAGATACAAAAGGTCAACTTCTGACCTCCACACGCACACACAGGTCTACATCCTCCCACACACAAGACCATATCCTTATGTTCACACACAAACACACGCATGCACGCATGCGTACTCACACACACCCATGCACCCACATTTCACTTCTCCCTTCCAGTTTTCTCTCCAGCCTCCCCTCCCTTTTCATTTTCCACAAAACTTCTTTTCTCAAGCTGTTCTCAGTTAGGCAGAGTCTACAAAGAGCGCTGATGCTTCACTCTGAGGAGTATCCAGGGATTACACCCAGTCTCTCTCCCGCTAGAACTACATATTTATCAACCCGGAGAGCAAAGATGAGGCGGCACCAGGCTAGTGAGTGATGTGGACTGCTGTCACAGCAGGAAATGTGTGTGGGAGGGAGGGAGGCCTCCAGATGGGGCGGGCAGAAAACCACTTTGGGCCGGGGAGGGCTGCCATCCCAAAGACAAAGAAACGTGGGAGAAAAGAAAAGGAAAGGGCGAGATAAACGCGGTGAACGATTAGAGAGGACACAGTGGCGAGCCGTTGCCCGTGCCTGCAGGAAATGCCCTCCAGTGGCCAGAACTGGGTCAGAAGTGTAATGAACCAGGCAGCCTAGCATCTGGTCTCTTTAGTCCAGCCTCGGGTTTCCACCTGGTTCTGACAACTTCAGACTTTCCCAGCTCAAAGTTAAGTGGATACTTTGTCTTTGATGCTCCTCTCCTTTGTTTGGGGGAGGAGGGGTCCTTGAAGGTGTCACACAGGGAAATGAACCCCAGAAAGAGATAAGACTAAAAACCCAGATTCAGATTGACTTTGTCAACCTGGATCAGACTTGTGTGAGTCTGATGACAAGCAGTTTATTCCCAAAGTATTTATGCACAGTGGAATTTGGGGAAAGTTTCCTGGTATAATACAATCCTCAGTGCACAAAGAAGTGTTGGCACTCAACTCAACTCAGGGTACATATCATTTCTTCCAAGAAGGTGGGTTCTAGAAGTTGGCTACCTATACTAATTCAAAGGTTTAAGGGTCCTGGTCTCAGTCATACAGATAACACAGAGGTCATTTGGGCTGTTAGTCACCTTTGGTCCTGTTTGTGAGAGTTTGGGGGAGCCTCTGGCTATCAGGGTCATTTAGATTACTAACCACCTCTGGTGTTAGTTGGCCTGACCCAACAGATAACACAGATCACCAGGCCATTAGTCACTTCCAATGCTCAGCTTTCTGGATGGAAGAATGGGTTTTTCATCTTTCTTATTGGAAAGACAATCCTGTGTACTTAACATGCCTGGTTTCTCTAGAGTTCTGTGGATGCAAGGACCTTTGTGCTGTGCTCCCAACATTTTGCAGTCACATTTTGCCTATGGAGGGCAGAGTCTATACTTCTTGCCCAGTACCCAGTGGAAACTACATTCCAGACTGGTACTCTTGTCCTACCCACAATTGTCCTGGAGGAAAGGAGGCATTGCTCTAACCCCTGCCCAAACCTATAATGTGTTTCTAAACAGCAATCACTTAAGCCTCTGAATTTGCACTTCTAGTACCATCTAGCGTATTTTGTAAACACTTTAGCTTCAGTAAAGCTAGGCAAGAGCAGTCCATCCACAAGGTGGTCCCTGCCATAAACATTCCAGAGCATCTTTGATGCTATTGGAGGATTTGTCTGGCCGTTATCATATGTATATACGGTAAGCAGATTTCATTTTGGTCTAACAATAGGACATGGTTCTAGAGATAACGTGTGTTGTGAGTGCAACTCAATGGCCATGGTGCTTGCTACACGGCCATGTAGGAACTGATTTCTAATCTTGGGTATCCATGTGAAATGTTAGGCAGGCTGTGGCAGCCTGAGGCTAGAACCCTGATATAGGCATTGGTAAAAGAAGAAAGGAGGATCCTGAGGGTTAACTGACCAAGCAGTTTAATCAATCAGCGAGTTCCAGGTTCAATGAGAGACTTTGTCTCAAGACAAACAAATAAAAGTGGTACAGGGAGCCACATCCAACATTTCCATATGGTCCTCACATAAACACACATGGGCACACAGTCCTGCCCACACACGAGAGAGAGAGAGAGAGAGAGAGAGAGAGAGAGAGAGAGAGAGAGAGAGAGAGATGAATTAAATGGTACTCACATTCATTCCTAATGCTTTTTAGACTGTTAACAACTTCCTTTTTACTAGGCCATCCTTACAGCCATTCCTGGGTTTATCTTAAATCATGGGGAAAGTCTTACTTTTATTCTACTTATTCTAAATTTCTTATCCTGAGGCTTTAACCTGCTGTCCTCCAACATTCTCTTTACTCTATTGTCTCAGACATGATTAACCTCTGTGAGGGTTAAATGCAAGGGTATCTGAATGTTTCTTAATGTTACACCACTGCTCCAAAGGCTGGGCCAAATGGCCCTCGACCAACACAGGGAAATGGGCAAGGCATTCTATTTCTATCGAAGGTACTTCAGCTTTCTGCAAGGGGCAGATGACAGAGCTCTGAAATTCAAAGCAAGGCCCAAGACCCCACATGCCCAAGACTACATATGCCCAAGACTACATATGCCCAAGACCCTACATGCCCAAGACTCCATATGCCCAAGAAGCCCCATAGTTCCTTGGTTTCCTGCTCCTCAAGAATGTGAGAGGCCTTCTACTCTTGGGCAGTTCATGTGAGGAATCATAACCCCCCCCCCCAAAGCATCATGACTTTGTGAAATTTGACTTCTGTTTGACCTCTTTTACTTTCCCACTAAATATAGAATAGAATCAGAGTCTCCACTTCTAGTAATGCTCTTTGGGTATCAAGAAAATAAACATTCAAGGTAGAAGACAGGACAAGAGCAACAGAAATGTATGTGCTTCTTCATAGGGTGTCCTAAAAAGCAGTCCTTTGTACCAGACCTGAGGAGGGGTTTCCCCTAGATACAAAGGGTGGAGAGGAAAGAGAGATGTATGATATGAGGGAGAGTACACGAGTTACCAATACAAGCTATGGCATTTGCTGTCTGACTGACTTTGAGTTAGTCATTTACTATTTCTGACGATCACTATTCCCATCTATAAAATTTGTAATTATGATAATATCCACCTCTTGTGATTGGGAAAATCCAAAGAGATAATACACGTGATAGTCTTAACTGATAATCATTTACTAACATAGGTGAATCTTTGGGCCATAGCACACCTCTGCAAGGTGGAATGTTAAGCAAAGGGCTTCTGGGGGGCTTTCAAATCACAAAGGCAGGCCATATTTTTATGGTGCCACTTTAATGGGTGGTCCTAATTGAATACGTCGGAACATGTTAAAATAAACATTATAATTAGAACCCATTGATTTACATAGGCGAATTTATTTCAATCAATCATCTAAGAGTTTCGGAGTAATTTGGTGTGTGTCTTTATCTTGTATGCATGTTCCCCAGGTTGTCTCAAGGTTCTGTAGCTTCAGGAAAACAAAAGGGAACAGCTGAGCACAAATTTTCAAATCTGTTCACTTCTCAGCTATATTACAGTCATTTTCCTATTAATGTTTTTAGTAGCAGGTGATAAACAGTTACCTGTCCCACGAGGAAGAGAGGTGTGCTCAGAGTATAAAATACTCAACTGGTTGGGACTGCAAGGTACTCAGGACAGTCTCCCCCTGGTTTCCCATGAGTCAAGAGAGGTCAGCAACTTCACTCCAGAACAACTAGAATAAAATGTTTCTTGTCCCCTCTTTGCACACTGGAAATACATAAGGGCTGTCTTTTTGGTGCCCTAGGTGACTCCAGAGGAACATGACTGTCTTGATCTGCTTCCCACTGGGCAAACACTTGTGCTTTCAGGAAATAAAAGCCCCACTGGTGGTGTCCTGCTCCCTGTGGGGTCAAATCCAAGAATTCATGGGGGAGGAGAAAGAGTTGATGGGTGTATCAGGTTCAATACTTGAAGCTGACAGATGACAAGAAACGGAAAAATTGCAGCTTGGTTATGAAATGTCCCCCTTAGGCTTGTGTGTTTGAACTCTTGCTTTCCAGCTGGCGATGCTGTTTGGGAAGGTTCTGGAAACTTTAGAAGAGAAGATTTGTTGGGAGTGGGGCCCCGGGGGGTTACCTTAAGATTTCATAGACCATCTCAGTTCTTATTTGCTCTCTGCTTCCAATGGACGCAATATGAACACCTGGCTTCTTCTTCTTGCCATGCCTTCCTTACTGCGGCTGTGTTTTCCCCACCTGGAAGGAATGATCCCCTCCAACTCCAACTTATAACAGCAAGAGAAGTTAACTTCAAGTGTCCAGTGGCAGGAGTTCAGTAGACAATCATAAGAGCAGATGCCAGGGGTTCTCCACACAGAGCTGAGAAAATGAAATCAAACCTCCTTGTTTGAGGAAGCCAGTGAGGTGCGGAAGAAGAGGAGGGAAGCAAGCACAGAAGCCTGTGATCTGGCGCTTCTGCTTGACTTCTCCCGCTGCTCTTGTTAGGTTGCATCTAACTCTGTCCACGCCATCTGCTTTTGCTCCTGGACGCCTTGCAGGCTCCCAATCCCTGAGTGATGGAGCGGCCAGCCAGGGACTCAAGTTTATCATGTACTATGTGTTTTCCATCCATTTAAATTGCAAGCTGTTGGGAAGCAGACCTGTATTTCTTTGCCACCTTTCAGTTCGACACCTAGAGGCAGAGGTGCAATAAATTATATAGGAATGAAAAATTATGATGGCGTTTCATGCTCAATATATTTAGCATGAAAAAGAATTCTACTGAGTTGAAAAGCAAGTTGCAACTATCAAATTCATCTTTTAAACATGGCTCCTGTCAGCAATATTAATTAAGATGTTGTTACTTCTAGGTCATTTGCCCCAAAAGAAAATATTAGCCTTTAACTTTGGACAGTTAAAAAAAAAACTGGATTATTCGGCAATCGAAGTCTTAGGGTTGATGGATCAACTGATTGATGGGCTGCGGTATTGGGCCTTGAACCTAGGGCCATGCCCGTGCGAGGCACACAATCTGCCACTGAACTGTACTCCCAGCCTGCTTTACCATTTGAGACAGGGTCTCACTAAGTTGCCCAGGCTAGCCTTAGACTCACTCTGTTGCCTAGGCAAGCTTTGAACTTGTGATCCTCCTGCCTCAGCCCCCTCTAAGTAGCTGGGAATATAGGCTTGCACTTGAGGCCTTTGAAGCTATAGGGGTTACCTTTAAGATTAGACACGGCAGGTAAAATGCCTAGTTTCTTGCTTTAGGGTTGAGAATTCCTCGGCTGTAAAGTCCTAGGTAAAGCTAAGGGTTTTCTTTTACCATTTTGGATTGTAAAGAATACCGCCCCTACCACTGTGTGTTATTAGACTGCTGGCCGTGAGGCAGGGCCTCAGCACATGGCTGATGTGGAAGATCCCTTGCTAGTACTTGGCAGAACCTGATTTCATCTCAAGTTGTCTTTATTTATCCTTCTCTACTAGAATTCTTTACTTTTCTTTTTTTACTTCCATAGATTCCAATCTCATATATATGGGGAAAAACAAAAGATTTGCAATTGTTTCCCTGCAACGTGCAAATTGGTACTTAATTGAGAATTAATGGTGTGCTAACTGTTCACTGCTGCCTTTCCCACTGCAGACTGCACTGGGACCCGCTCACACTCCTGACTTGACACGCTTTTTATAGGGGTGCATGAGTAATTTGATCTTTAAAAGGGAAGGAGGATTCCACCTCCTGAAGGAACGGTCCTAATTAGTTGTGAAATCTAACTGCTTCTCTCTGTCAGGGTCTTTCTCTGGCTTTGTTTGGCTTAATACAAACCCCTGCCATGCTGGGTTGCTACATTGGATTGTCCAATACACACTGTTTAGTTTTAATTTTCTTTAGCAGAGTCAGTATTCAATTAGCTACACCAATGAAGGGTTCCATTAACACGCATAATAACCTCAAAACAGCGCAGCGCTTCAGGGTTTACAAAGTTCTTCCAAAGTCACTCTCCCTAACCACCACACTTAGCAACAATCAGAAGCCCCATTTCACAGGTGAAAAAGTTGATAACCCAAGATTTAAGGATGTGTCCAAAACCACCCAGTAAGTAAGAAGTGGAAGAGGTACAGAAACCTGATTCCATAGCTTTTAATCCATTTTTTTTTGTCTATTTATAGGAAGAAATTATTTGGTTGATAATACTGCCTTAAGTTCATAACAATGCCATTGTCAGTCCCGTTTTTAAATCACCCATTCATTTTTTTAAAATATGAAGTTTTGTTGAGCAACCCTGTATGCATAACAACAAATAAGTGTTCTTGGAGATCAGAAATTTAAAACCAAGGCAAGAGTGTTGACTTTCTAAACATTCTTTTTTTATTAAGATGTATTCTCACCGTTAAATTGTGTATGCCTGTGTGTCTGTGTATACATGTATATGCTAGACTGAGACTTGTGCACACAAGTTCAGGTGCCTGCAAAGGCAATTTTCAGCCACCCTATGTGGGTGCTGGAAACTGACCTCAGGACTTCTGAAAGAGCAGTTTGTGACACTGAACCTCTAAACATTCTTGATATACATCACATATATATGTGAACTGAGCAAAATCTCAATCCTTGAGCGTAAGAGTCTCATTTAATTTACCGTTTTATCTTCCCACAGGATAGAGGAGATAACAGGTACTAGGCAAATACTTAGAAATAAATGAATAACCAAACCCTTGTGCTCTCTGTGGCTGTGCCTTCCTTATGACTGGAGGGCTTTTCAATGTTTTTTCATATCTACTTTGTTACCTGTCTCTTGTTTTAGAATATAAGCACCATAAAAATAAACTCCTTACCACTTCCATCAATGATACACACCAAACTAGGAAGATGGTGCTGGCTTCAATGGTCAGAAAAGTGAAAGATCAAATTTTGCATGTTTTGCTTCCTTGACTTTGAAAGAAAATTTGGAAGCTCCATTCAAAGGAATGTCAAATGCCTGTCAAAGAAAGAAGGGACCTCATTTATTAAAACAAAACCTCTGGTCTCCAAGTGGAGCACCTGCCTAGCAATGCTAAGGGTCTCGGTTCTCTAGGAGAAACAGAGAGAGAGAGAGAGAGAGAGAGAGAGAGAGAGAGAGAGAGACTCACTCATTCATTTCTGGCAGCTAGTTACTGTAGATAGTCGTTGGCTGCAGTAGGTGGTATCATTTACTTCAATGATGTAACCACTGGGGCATTACTTCAGAATAAGGAGTTCAGAGGGAAAATGGGGAAAACAGAGGATAATGGGAAGTGAGTCTAATCACAATATATTATGTGTATTGTAAATGAAACTGCCAGAAGAGAGATTATAAAACAAAAGTCTATTCTTTGTGATCTTCTTTCTGCAAAACGTGGAGAAGAAACAACACCATCACAACCCTGTGTGACTTCTGATGACCTTTTCCCTTAAGATGGACCCACGTAGGAAGCAGAAATATTAGAATGGCAGTCTACTATTCCCTATGGACTTCAACAGAGGCTGGGAAGCAAATGTGTACTCAGGAGAATTTACCTAAGGACCTCAGTGTCCCACTCAAGAGTTTGGGTGCTCGGTTGTATCCTGACCTGGGACAGAAATGGCCTTCTTGAGATTCTTCACATAATGGGAGGGGGGATTAGGATGTGGAGTGGAATGGTCTCCTGCTGAGGAGGTGTGAGATTCCCAGTTGTGCCCATCCTCATTAGCACCCAAAGGGGTGGGCATGGTGGCAAGCACATGGAAGACTTGGCTCTGAGCCCAGCCTTAGAAATCCCTTGAGGTGATCTTTAATAATCCCCCTGGGAGGGGCTGAGGAAGTTAATTAGGATGTAAAATGCTTTAAGTCAGAAGCAATTGGAGAGTGCTAAATATTTTGAAAATCTAAGTCTTTTATGAAGTGGGGTTTTCTGGTATGGGGGCATTGCGATGGAATGTGCTATTGACGGTGAAATGTAAAGCTGTTGGCAGGTGGGGTGGGTTGAGGCTTTGAGAGCTGGGCAGTTTCTCTGAGCACTGCCCTGTATCTATGTATCCACATCATCAAGTCCAATAACCCTGCCTATGATCCAAGAACTTGGGTCCTCCCAAAACAATGTGTTAAAAAAAGAACCCTCAAGACTATGGCATTAAAAACAGAGGCCACTGTGTGACGATATCATCTAGGCTCCAAATGGTTATTGATTTATTGATTTTAAGTGCTGAGAGAATCTGCCTGATGCTTGCTGACACAAAGCCGCATCAAGAAAGAACCACCTATGAAGCAGAGATGTCTCCCTCATAGACCAAATCTGCTGGTGCCTGATCTGAGATGGTCCAGCTTCCAGAGCTATGTGCAGTAAGTTCACACTGTCTATAAACTATCCATGCTACTGTATTTTGTTTGTGGAACCTGAACTGACTACGATAGCCACTAGTCACATACAGCTATCGAACACTTGATATGTGGCTATTGCTACCAAATCAGTAAGTTCTTAATTTGAGGTGCTGAAGAATGACTTGCACTTCAAATGGTGTTTAAATCAGTTATTGAAAGAGTTTTAGAGTATTTGAAATTTCCTGGGTATGTCAAACACTGATTTAACTGTAAGTTTTATGAAAGTTAAGATGTTACTCAATTGTTTCTGACAAAAATTTAGTGTCTGGGTTGAAATAACAGGCTATAAGGGAAAAATGCACACAGGGCTCCAATGCCTACCAAAAGGTTAAGTGTTTCGTAATAATTGTCTTAATAATCATTGGTTATAAATTGAAATAAAATTTTAATATTTTATATTAGACAAAATATGGTACTCATGGTAAATT
Organism: Chionomys nivalis; assembly: GCF_950005125.1. Lineage (NCBI taxonomy): Eukaryota > Metazoa > Chordata > Mammalia > Rodentia > Cricetidae > Chionomys > Chionomys nivalis. The sequence continues at coordinate 52,079,696 of NC_080090.1, read as the reverse complement.
CATCTGGAATTTGTTTCCATTTTTAACATAACTCTGCAACTTGTAAATTTATATATATTTCAGATATTTTCATGAGAAATATTTTACAAGGTATTAAGCATGAGGTGGGCTGAATTATGTCTTCCTAACATATAGGTTAAAGTTGGACCCTCTAATTCCTTAGGATGTGGTGTTGTTTAGAGACAGGATCCTAAAAGAAGTAATTAAGATAAAAAGTGGCTATATAAACAGGCCCCAAATCTTATGGAACTAATGTCCTTATAAGTGAGATTAAGATCTAGATTCACACAGCAAATATACATGTGAAGATACGTCAAGAAAATGGTCATCTATAAAGCAAGAAGAGAAGTTCCCAAGAATCAGCCTTGCCAGTCCCTTGCCTCTGGGCTTCTAGCTGCAAAACCATTAAGAAATAAATGTCTGCAGTAAACTGTCCAGTCTGTGCACCTCATGATGCAGGCCCAGGCAGCTAACATGACGGTGAAAATCCAACCCTCACCAGGAACAGATGCTCGCCTTGCCGCTGCAGACTTCATTCTGCCCACTTGTCCTCGTCTCTTCCACTAGAAAATAAACGCTGGGGAGGAAGGAACTGACCCCTGCTTAGGTACACTAACACAGTTCCTGTTCCACACTAAATGCCCAATAAACACTTGATGATTGTAAAATAACAAAATCATCTCATGCATGCAATTTGCACGGCTAGCGTTGAAAATCTAGGGGGAAAATGTCACCTGTTTCTCATTAGCATGAACTAATGATCTGAACTTTCCCCCCATGAGCTGCCATCATTTGACCCAGGCCAGTTCAAGTACTGTTTCAACAAGGGCTATCGGCCAATCCATTTCCTTTACAGCCACGAGCCATTATTCACGGTAAGAACACTCTGAGACAAGGAGCAATGTTTGGAAAGAAAATTAAAACTTAATCCTTAACAGTCTTGGTTTTCTCACTAACACTTATCACATGGGGACTCATAATAATGCATTGACTAACTGGATTGAGGAAAAAGTCACAGAGTTAGAAAGGTCATTCAGGGTGCAGCCACTCTAACCCCCATCACAAGATAGCAATCTGGTCCCTTTTTATTATTCTAACTAAATGCCTTAGAATGAGTCATTTACAAGCAGCAAAACTTAGTTGCTCATGATTGTGGGAGTTCGAAAGTCCCGAGTCAGGACCACAGTAGATTCAGGCTCTGGTGAAGGCTCAATGTCTTCTCCATAGATTTGGTCTTGTGGCCATGCTCTCGCATGGCAGAAAGGATAAACAGTTCTCATCAACCTCATTCATAAAAGAAGAGTGTTCAGGACCTACTCACTACTTAGAGACCATATATATATATATATATATATATATATATATATATATATATATATATATACCTGGAGAACTGAGTTTCAACGTAGGGACTTTGAAGTGTCCAGCATATACTTGCCTTTCATGAGCATCTTTTCCCTTATTTCCTCACATTGTAAATAAACTACTTAATCTTCAACCAAACAATACTTGGTTCACAAGTTTCCCTCTTTCAGGATTGAGTTCCTATCTATGTGGACTGAAATATTGACGAGTCCTCCATCCTTCGCTTTCCACTGCTACCAGAGCTCAGCAGAAATGAAAACCCATTCTAAATTCTACAAAGCTCATATATGTTACAACCAATAAAAAGAAGTCAAACACATGTAAAGATGCAGATCTATTTTAATCTGAAAAACTATAAAAATTGATGAAATAATAAAGATACATCTCCTACATTTATGGTAAAGAAGATTTAATAATCTCACAAAACCAGCTTACCCAAAATTTATCTATAGATTTGCTGTATTCCAATCAAACTTTTTTGTGGCTAATTAGAGAAGTGAAAGCACAGACAACCCAGGGCTCAAGGACAACATTGGGATAGTCATACGGTTTAGCATAAAGCTACAACAAGATGGTGTAGGAGCCAAGCTTGGTGGTAAAGATCTGTGATACCAGCTAGTAGGATGGTTGAGGCAGGTGGATCACAATTTAAAAGTCTTTCTAGAACATAGTGTAAGTTTGGCATCATCAAGGGAACTTAGTGAAACCCTGGCTGAAATTGAAGTTAAAGAATGGCACTTGGGATGTAGGTTAGTGGTAGAGCTCTTGCCTGGATGGGTGAGGCTCTAGGTCAGTGCACAGTATCATTGCTGAAAGGGATGTAGTTTACAGAAAGAACAGACAGACACATAGGTTAACAGAATGGAACAGAGACTCTAGAATTTGATGTCTATCAACATAGAGAAGAGGGCCTAGGACAGAACTTCAAGGAGAAAGGACTCAGGAAAGCAAAATGGGATGTCAAACCAGAAGAGACAAGAAAAGGCATTTGCTATGAAAACCAAGATGGTATTATGACAGGAGAAGAAAGACCAGAAGTTGCATGCTGCCAAAAGAGAGGGAAGCCAAGATATTTTTAGTGCTTGTTTTCCCTCAGGGTGAGACCTCACCCAACCCTTCCTCTCCCTCCACATTGTCCTCTTTCCAAAGCTTATGCCTCATTACCATTCACCTTCTCTTTGCTCTAGCATCCAACACACCAATTTAGTTATCTCAGACTCTAGGTGCTGGAAAGATCTCTGTCATATACCAGTTCCAGAATTTACCAAAGGATGATCTTTTTTTTAATCCCATTTGGCCAATTGCATATTTCAGTATTTGTCATTTACAGCAGTTATCACTATTCTAGCAGATACCCAGAAGTCTGTATGTATTCCCCACTTACCAAACTCAAATCCCAATTTGTGTAATTCTCCAATACTACACTGACTAATCTAGCAACAGATTGTGAAAAAGAACCTGTTCAGGAGCGCACTCCATGCTTTCAAATGGTTACTTTATAGCTGCAGAGTCTGAGTTTGGAATCAGTTTAAGGTGAATTTTTAGCTCCACGTCCATTTCTAAGCTCAAGCTACATACCTAGAAAAGCATTTACTGCTGACTGGTCAATCTAATGCACTTGTCATAACTACTAAACTATCTAGACACAGTCCATTTATTTCAGTCAATGTAATGTCAGAATCGTAGTGAAGAAATTGGATCAATAGACCTTAACCATCGACCTGCAAGTGGTCACTCTGGACTGTTGAAGAAAATCAGCTAGTCTGGTTTCCTGGAAAAAAAAAAAGAGCATTGACAAACAAATTATCAGATCCATCATCTTTGTTTACAGTTGGAAATTGCTTGGTTTCATTTTTGTAAGGGCTGTGGACTAACCCATGGTGAATAACATCTAAAAACTGAGAGCTATGGTACATCGCAAAACTGATAAGATGCAGCTGAAAGATTCAGGAACGCAAATAAATACACTTCTAAAACTCAAAATAAGTTGACATATGGCCACTTGAAACAATAATGGTAATATTTAACTATGTGATTGTACCAACATCACATGGAGTGAGAGAAAAATCTTCTAAAAAGTGTCGGAAGATATGGCACTGAGCAGCAGCGGTTTATTATTATTCTGCAGAACACATATATTGAGCAAGCATCAAATTTTGTTAAGAAATATAATTCATATGTTTTTGAGAAATAGAATTACACAAAAATATTGTTTTAACTGTACTAGGCAGAAAGTGCAAGTGTCTTGGGTGTGAAGGAGATATAATCACGGTAAATATTCACCCAATTATGGTGATAATCACTCTAATGTTAATGACTTAAATACATCAATTATAGGACTGAGATTGCCAAAGTGAATTTAAAGAGACAATCCCATTGCATATTTTTTAACAAGAACATGACTCCATGGAAGGAAGAGGATGGGTTCGTCCAAGAGTGCATTTTTTGTATCAGTGAGTGGACAAACCGTGGTGTGAACACACGGAAAAATAGTGTTTATCCCTAAAAAGTAAGAAGTTAAAATATAGGTCATAACAGGGATTAACTTTGTTATTACACCAAGTGAAATAATTCAGTCAGAAAAGTTTGTAATTAAATTATTCCATTTATATGAGATACTAGAATATTTTAATTCATAAAGAAAATAAATGGCCATGAATGGCTGGGAAGAGGAAGAAAAACAACGTTTCATGATATACACTTTCAGTTGGTGATGAGGAGAAAGTTCTGGACATAGGCATGCTGATGGTCTCTCTCTCTCTCTCTCTCTCTCACACACACACACACACACTCAGAAGGGTGTGTATGAAAAATATTCATTTCTACATTTAGAAATGGATAAATGCAAGCTATATTATATTCCCACGAATGCATAAAATAGAAAAGAGCTGAAGTTACTAACCTATGTTGATTTCAGAAAATGTTGGCTTCAGGTAAGAAAGACACTCAGAGAAAAAGTTCATTGTCTAATGACAAAAAGGTCAATTCTTCAAGAAGGCACACAACCCTTAAACATATGTGTACCTAACTACTGATTATCAGAACATGCAAGGTAAACCCTGGTAGATTCCAAAGGAGACATAGAAAATTCCACCAATGTAGCTAAAGATTTCAACACTCCTGTCAGTAATTGATAAATCAAAAGGGTTGAAAAGCAGCAGGGATGTGAATGACCTGAGTCTCACCATCAATCAATCTGATTTAATTGACATTTGAAGAAAACTCAATCCAACTACAGAATATGTTATTTTTAACCTCACATGGAACGTTCACCAAGAGAGACCATATTCTGAACCATAAAATACACAGCAATAACTTTAAAATAAATATCATAAATCATATAAAATATATTCAAGAACAAACAAAAATTAAACCAGAAACATTATTAAACTAACTGAAAAATATGTGAAAACCAAAGAATACACTTTCGAATAACCTAAGGAACAATGTTCAAATTTTGAACTAAAATGAAAAAGATTAAAAGTTATTAAAATTTGAAAAATAAAATGTAAACATTGCTTAGAGTAAGTCGTAACATCAAATATTTTTTGTATAGTTTTTAACAGCCCTTAAGAATTTTATATTTGCCTAAAATTACATTTAGGACATATAAGTATATATGTAAACACACATACATTGCAAATGAAGTTATGTCACTCGAGCTGACAATGCTTCCTACCAGAACCATAGACTATCTAACACAAACCCCAGTATCAGACATAACTCTTTTCTAGTTGATTGTCAGGGTTATGTAGTCCACGAGACTCCCAAAATAATAGAGGCTATTACTATTGCCCGTGGTTCCCTCTCAGAAGGTAAGTCCCTAAGTGTGTGAAGATACCACATTTTCAGACACAGGACTTGGACCTGAACCTGACCTGAAAGCCTCCATCCTGGAGTACCAGAAAGGACTCTGTAAGCTACCAAAGGAGGGAAGCAATCAACAGTTCTACCCAGCTGTGAGGCTGATGAACAGCAACAGCAACAACCAACATGGCAAAACACCCCTAAAGGTGGGAGAGTGGCACTCATATCCTAGTTAATAGGTTTCTAACTGGACTTAAGACTTGCTCAATGGTGGGAGGGGACAGGGGTGATCATCCTGGTACTGGAAACCTAGCTACTATCCAACGTTAGTGAGGTCATAGATCATAGAGAAGAACCTAATACTATCAATTTGCTAGACCAGGATAGTTCCTTAACTACATCCTAAAACTTATTTTTATGCCCAAAGGTAAGTGTAGCTCTCAACCCTCATCAAAGAAGTGTCTTTTGCAGAAGATAGAGATGATAAGAGAAAGCCACCAGTGATCAGGATGTGCCTAGCCCCTATGATACAACTGTAACACAATAGAGAACTTGGTAAGCATCCTTTCATCTAGGTGACCAAAGCCAGCATCACCAGTAATAACTACATCCCAGATGAAGATAAACAGTGACATATTCTATGAATCACATGTGCCTTTCATATGGGGTGGGGTGGAAACAGTAATGTTTTATACTGGTGATTCTCCTCTCAAAAGCCCAGAATCATGAGGGAGTTGTTAAATCGTGAAAAAAAAACACGAGAAAAAAATCCAACGGAGGAAAAATCTACAACCTACCTAAGTGACACATCCCCCATAGCAACAAGGCCATCAGAAGCTAAGTAGTGTCTGAGAGATTAACAAGACCAAGAAAAAACAAGGGTAGTTACTAAATACAGTGTGTCATAGATGAGATAATGGTCCCAGTAGATAGAAAGTTTCCTATGGGCTATTCCCTCATATCCTCATCCCCTCCCCCCTCCTCTCTCTCTCTCTCTCTCTCTCTCTCTCTCTCTCTCTCTCTCTCTCTCTCTCTTTCTCTCTCTCTCTTCAGGTTACCATTACACCTGCTTCATGTTAGAAACACTATCACATGCCCTTGATTGGTAAGCCAGAATGATTATACCATCACATTGGTTTCCATAAGTCTTTCTTGCCTGTCTGAAGCAAGAAGGAGGGAAGGGAGGGAAGGAGGGAGGGAGAAGGAAATAACTTTGAGTCCACTTTTCCCAGTGACCCAGTTTTTGGATACTATCTGATTCCTTCTCAAACCTGTGTTTAAAGAATGGTATTTCCGGACCAAAGCAACAATACAGTGAGAAGAGAGTCCATAAGAAATACCACACACTCTATGAGTCTCCACTTTTATTGTTTTCATCTATAGACCTAGAATCACAGTTCTTACCTCAAAGGCCATGACGATTTCCAACGAAAAGAGATCAGAAGATAAACAAAAGCACTCTGGGTCGGGGCTCTCTGCAGATGTGGGTGGACAGAGTATGGAGGTCAGTGTAGTAAAGGAATGGGAACCTGGCTAACAGCTCTAGAGGCTGAAGAAGAGAATCAATGCCTCCTCCAAGGAAGCCTCACTATCAGCAAGAGAGTGGGGACCGCCATGCCAGCAATGAGTAGATTTACCTTGAACCATGGCTGTAGGTTCACTTTCTCAAAGAAACAGATTGCGTTCAAAAGGAAGATAAATTGTATTTTGAAGCTTCTTAACTTTTAAAAGATTTCCTTTGCTCTTTTGATGTGTGTGGGCCTGTGCACATGAATGCAATCACCCAAGGAAGCTGGAAGAGGGGTTTGGATAGCTTGGAAATAGAGTCACTGAGCTTGGAACTGAACTCCGTTACTCTGTATGAGCTCTCTCAAGCACCAAGCCATCTCTCCAGTTGCTCACAGTTTCTCAGGATTTGAAAAATATTTTCCCTTATACCATTTCCTCCACAACTCTGGGAAACAGATAATTTCAAATGTGTTTGTAGATGAGAGACATTGTTGGAGAGACCTCCGGAACCAAGAACTTTATCCACTTCTGAGTGGGCAAACTAGCAGGTCACAGGCTGAGCTAAAGATGCCACGGAAGCTGAAAAGGAGGTGGAGACAGAGAAGTCAGATCACACTGGGGGACAGTGCAGGACAGTGAACAGGGCAGACACAGATGGAGGTCATCTGCTTGATGTCTGAGTGGGGTGAAGAATGGATAGCAATATTTTCCTTCTCTCCTTCTGGTCCCTCCAGCTTGCAAAGCGTTTAGGCTGAAAGTGGATCTGGGACTCTTAGGGATTCTGACAGCTGAACAAATTAGAGTATTGATATTCATTCTTCACTTTGATATTCCAGGGGTACTCTTGAATCCACCAGGAGCCAGAAATCTCCAATGGGAGCCCTTCAGCAGCCTCCCAGCCCAGTGTCTGGTGCTCTTCAATATCCAGAGCCCTCATTTACCTTTGTAGCAAAGAAAGTTCCCCACTCTCAGTCCTCTCAAATACCAGGCTCCTCACTATATCATTTTTCCATTTGCAGTAACTTGAGACAGACAACTTTTTGTCACACCCAGAGGGGTTCTTTTTACTTCAATTATATAATAGGTTTCCTGGCATTTTTGTCCCCAAATGTAGGTTAAAAAGTGCTTGCTAAAATTAACTTCTGTTATTCTACACTCATGGGGTTTCCTGGGGAAGGGCTGTCCACTTAAAATAGCTTCTAAGGGAACTATTCAGGACACTTGTAACTTTAGGTTTTATTAAATGACACAAGCTGCTGATGTTGGTGTTCCCTGACATGGAACCGAATCTCATTTGATCAGGAAAAATCATGTTCCCTGTGTTGTTGGTGAGGTAATGGGACTCTGTGGCCAGGCAATGCTGCCGTTTTAGATTTTAGATTGGGGAGTGAGTGCGGTGCAGTGTGGGAGAATTCGAAGATGGATGAACATGGCAGCGTGGTGGAGACAGTTTGACCAGGGCTAAAGGGCACTTGGGGATTTGCACCTGAGAGCCCAGCTTTGTTTATCTGGGAAAAGGAAGGAAGAAGGCACAAATCACAGGCTGTCCTGCCTGCCTTTGGATAAGAGCTCAAGGTTTGGAATGTTCAAGCTCACAGTGACACACTCTTCCACACTGAGAGGCGAAGCACACATTATACACACCCGGGGTTACAGAATATCTCAGAATGCAGAGCTCTCTCCTAGTGATTGCTCTCTAATGCAGTGTGTGTGTGTGTGTGTGTGTGTGTGTGTGTGTGTGTGTGTGTGTTTGCACAACCAAACTAGGACCTGGTTTCCTGGTTTGCTCATAGTGTGTTTTGGTGACTAATTCCCAAACAGAGATTGGCTACTGTCCCCTGTCACCCACCAAAGCTGTCAGTGTCACTTGCAGTCCCCCCTCATGCCTGCTGTGGTCACCATATTTCTTCCTCTTTAGTTGTTGCTGTCACCTTTTTACTGCCCAGACACCAGAACATCCATATTGGCTTCATCTGAGCACTGTGCCAGAGATGGGGGACTGACAATGACGAAAGCAATGACTCCTAGCAAAACAGGTCTTGTTTGGGATTCCACGCATGGAGCAGACAAGAGCACAGGGTCCTGTCTGGTCTTGGAAAGATACCACCTTCCTTTCCTTCTCTGCCCGAAACTCAAGGTCGCAGTCTTGCTCCTATCAGCTTTGTCACCAGTCTCGAGGAATAATTCTGTCTTACTTCTGGTGGTCACTACTTGACCCTCATGTCCTCCCCTTGTGCTTCTTGTTCCTCTTCTTTGTCCTCTATAGTGCTTCAGTCCCCAGCACCATATTTATTTCCATTCTCAAACACTTTTCAAAGTAGTCTCCTCTTTTTCCTCCAACGCGAGCAGAGGACTCCTCTGCAGTCATATGTCTATTGAAATCTACATCCATTATTTTAATCATGTCATCATACCTCATCTCTACTGGCCCTCTTACTTATATTTATCATATGCAAATCTGAAACCTAGTTTAATGGTTCTCTCTCTCTTAGTGTGTGTGCGTGTGTGTGTGTGCACGCGCACGTGTGAAAGTGTGTCTGTCTGTCTCTCAGGCTTTCTCTCTCCTCTCACTCTCACTTTCCCGCTCTTTGTTTCTAATTACAATTCATGATCGCTGAGTCCAGATGGACTGTTCAAGTTGCTCAGCAGTCCTTGTAAGTCTCCCTGACACTGTTTTTGTCTTCTCTGTCTTTACTCATTCTTTTCTCTTTTTAGCTTTTTGTTTGCCTTCATATTTAATTATATGCAAACACAGTGTGTGTGTGTGTGTGTGTGGATATGTGTGTGTTTGTAAAATGAAAGGTATAAAAGATTGGCCATCTCCTTCTACCAACAAGTCCACCCTCTTCTGTGTCCATGTATGCTGCGTTCCCTCTTTACTTTGAATGGACTGATCATATCTCCAATCCCTCATGAGCAGAGGGCCTCCACTGTCCTACTTAGGGATAGTTTTCTAATGGTAGCCCACCTCTTCTGCATCACAGAAGTGCCCTCTATTCTGGATCACTCCTCACATCATATAAACATGACATAGTATCTTTTAAATTATCTTCTTATTTTTCACTAAATTTAAAGACTAATTTTCCTCTCGACCCCACATCTCTCTCCTGCTGTTATCCCATGTCTTCAACTCTTCCCAGCAACATCCTCCCAGGGAGATTTATATTCCTACCTTCTGCAGTCCTTTTCTAGCCTCCCTTTAATATATGCCAAACAGTCTTTTAACCAAGGACTCAACTGAAATAGCTCCTGACAAGGTCACCAGTGATGCTGATAGAATGAAACGTTTCTCAGTTCTGATCTCACTCATCCCATCCACAGCACTTGACACACTGACCATTTCCTCCTACTTGAAACACTTCAGCTCGCTGCTCTCCACTCTCCTTCCAATGCAGCTATGCCTCCTATCCGCCCAGAACTGTTTACTACTCACCTGGCAGCCCACAACACTGAGTACTCACAGCTCAGTTCTCTCATTTTTCCTCTTCTCTGCCTTTCCTCACTCTCAAAAATGATCCAGAGTGAAGCTTCCCACACTTGTGTAAATAATGCCTAAATGTCTAACTTCATCCTGGAAGTTTCCTCTAAAATTCAGATTTCTATATCCAATTACCCACTCAAAATATCCACAAAATGAGTTTTACATCTAACCTTTTATTCCTAGTAGGTGGCCACTCCAGTCTTCTAACTGTTGAATACCAGCAGCGTAGTGTCAAACAATCTGTCAGCAAGTGGTGCCGACTCTATCTTAGAGAGCACACAGTATCTAACCATTCCTTTTTCTCTGCAGCTCAGCAGTCAGAAGCCACCACCATCCCACTCTCCCGTTCCTATATTCTCTCTCTTTCTCTACGGCAGAAGCCTACTCCACAGAAGCTAGTCTGATGATCTTAAAGCGTAATTTGTTTTTGTCTCTCCTATGGCCCCAAACTTTCCCGAATTTCTGGATTGACCAATTGGCCAGTGTTTAAATTATTAATTGGTCCCTGTGTCTCTTGACTGCTTCCCACACCTCTCTGATTTCATCTCCTGCTTCTCTCACTTGATTCAAGACAGGCCCATCTAGTCTTCCCACCACATCCCTGTCAGAGAATGCTGGTGTTACTATGGGTGAGAGTACTGTCAGAAGCAGACACGGTACCGAGTGCCTGCCCTGGCAAGCCCTTTCTCTCTTCAACACTTTGTTTTCTTCCACTGAAGCTATTGCTATTTTCCACTCTTAACTTTATAATTATCTTCTCTTCTTCCAACTAGAATGGAAACGATACAGAGGATTTATCTTATTATGCTATAGAATAATCAGCATAACAAGCATAATTGTAGAATAACAACTATTGTAGAATACTGCTTCCCACTTGGGTGGTTGCTCTATAAATATTTATTAAATGAGGAATTGAGATATTCTTAAAATAAGGTGAAGTTTTAATAATGTGTTTGAATGAAAAAGGACATTTCAGATATTAGAAATTAATGTGATACTTGATCTTCAAATGGATTTACTCATAGGATGACTTCCCTGTTGCTGAAGAGTGAAACAACTCAGCGAGATGTCAGGTGCAGGAAATGACACCAACACTAACAGTGGGATCAGTTTGCTGAGAGAACCAGAGATGGAGGAGACCGAGAGGGATGCACTGGGAGTGCAGGGAGAGACAAGGAGAAGAAATGCAGGGCGGGAGCAGACGAGTCACAAAGGAAAGCACAGGAATAGAAAAACTTCCCAACAGAAGGTCAGTTATAGAGGGCAAGAGAAGGGACCAGTGGCCTGGAAATGAATTTGAGGAAGTAGGAAAAGAAAGAGGATTGCAAAGCAGACAGTCATCTCTGAGAGCCCACCTTACATTAATTTAAGATAATACACCATTAATCTTCATGCACAGTCTCTAATTGCAGAATCTTTCATCAGCCTCGCTGTCTGCAGCACCTGTCATTGGAGACACTCGGTGGCTTTGTTGTGCTGTTGTTGTTTCTCACGCTAATTAGAGGACTGTTGCACTGAGGGCCCCTTCAGTGTGGATCCTCTTAAACTTTGATGCTGTCGATGACACTCCTGGAACAGACGCCACCTACCTAGAATTCGGGGAAGATTTCAAAGGATAGATTGTTTAAATTCCTAATTAAATACCTCCACAATAGTCACAACTTTCTTAATATCCTTTAACAATCCCATAATCCATCCTGCATCTGCTGCACAGTCGTTAAACCCCAAATATACGTGTTTAACATTCAATTGGGTGCTTAATGATCTTACCTTAACTGGGTCTATTAAATTTAAAGAGATGTGCATAATAAGTTATTGCACATTAATTATAAATACCCATTGGCTATTAAAATCACATTCCAAAAGGGTTAAGTCCTATTGATAGGTTTAGACTATGTCCTGCCCAATTTCTGTTTTCTTCAGAAAAAAAAATTCCTGATAAAGAAATGATGAGAACTGCCTCATACTGGCATGGACCAGTCAAGTCAGCTGCAGATCCTCATTCTAACCAGGTAACCCACTGGACACCCCTTCCAGAGTTACACAGAGCAAAATGGTATTAATGTCTCACTTACTGTATTTCAAATGAATTTCACTAAGTATTGTTGCTTCTTGACTTCCAGAAACCCTGGTTATATCCAAGAAGTGTAATTGCTTTTGTAAGAGATGAAAGCACTGGAGGGAATTACCTGTTATCCTCACAGATAACTCAGTAACTTGTCACAGTTCATCTTGATTGTCAGTTGGAATGCCTCAAGAACCATTGAGGAAATGTGGCCTTGGATGTGTCTCTGAGAGCATTTCCAGGAAAGATTAACTAAGAGGAGAAGACCTTTCCCAAGAAATTGCTGCACCATCAGGCAGTGGCCCAGATACAAAGAAGTCTGAGGAAAAGCAGTGTTGTCTGCCTGCCTCTGTTTCTTGCTGGTGAGTGCATCCATCCTGCTGCTATTGCTGTTGCTGCTGCTGCTGCATCCTTCCCAGATATCAAACCCAAGCTTTTCAACCTTCTAACATGGACAGAAGATCAATGGCTCTCCAGGCATCTTCCAGGCCTTCTGTGTCAGTCTGGGATTACTGAGAGGAAGACCCATGATCTGGGCAGTCACTGAATTCTCACTATAGTCGGCCATTTGGACTAGCCAGGCCCTAGCAGGCAAGCTAGTCCAATAACATCTCCTTGTAGTATATACAATCTAAACACCCTGACTAACACAGTACTGAAAGAGCAATGAAGACCATGTAGAAAATACATACAAGGCTGACACCTCCCAGCACTGCGAGCCTCCATCCCTTTAAAGCTTTGCTGACTTTTCTCCCTCTGTCCAACATAATGATGGATATAAGCCTCTTTTCTTTATTTCCCCAACTCTTACCTGGATCACTTGCTGATCTGTCTATAAGTAAGAGTTTGGTTTCTAGTTGACAAAACAATGTCTGTATTAGCACAATTTACCTGTGTACTTATTAAAAAGCCACCAGGAGGAATAATCCTTCTGGAATGTTTCTTTTCTATTCCATGCTGTATTGTCTATGGCTCTGCCACCCTGAGCACTCAGATCTGTTGCAATATATGATCATCAGTGGTGGATATTTAATGAAGGGTAGACTAATAACACCTATTGATACTCTCATTCAACCTTTAGGATATAAGCTCTGTAGTGATATTAGGGGTTGTATACCCCCTAGTAGAGCATTTGCCAAGCATGCTTGAAGCTCGGGGTTCATTTCCAAACATCAAAAAGTATGAAATAAAATGCCTGGAAACCATCTTCTTTTATACTAACTCTTTAATTTATCCTTGAGTACTATTTTATTTTGGTGTTTTGGTGATTTTCTTTTCTTTCTTTTTTTTTTTTGGAAACCTATGTGTGGGGGCTCTGGAGCTCCTGTGGGCCTTCCTCCTCTCAATAATAAAACATGACGGATAACAAGAGCCGGCAGCCTTCCAAGTGACTCCCTTTGTAGAAAATCCCCAAACACATTCAATTCAAATTTAAGCAGCCACATTAGGAACAAAGAGAGAGCTGTAACCAATGCCCCCCTGCTCTGTTTTCTAATCATCTCCAGAGACAAACGGTGTCTGTATGAATCCTCTTCAGCCTTGTCGCATTCTCTCACAGATCTGATCTGCCCCCTTTGTGTCTGGCTTGGCGCTGTCCTTTTTGGGCATGGAGCAAGGCTGAGCAGTGTGGTCTGGGATTCTGTCTGGCTCTGTGACTGCAGGGCAGCTCCAAGTGGAAGCTTTAAAACCTGAAGAGAGCTGGTGCACGCAGCAGAACAAACCTTGATGGGAGATGAAGCTGTCTTCATGTGACTGGACTCTCAGCGTGGCTCATAGCAGGCTTCCCGCTGCTTGCTGTCGTTCAGGGATGGGGAGTTAGTCTCTGGCTTTCTCTTCGCTTTTGTCTTGGTGTGAGATTGAGAGGGGAACACCCAGACTCAACCTCATTGTGTTTCTGATCTTTTCAACAGCACAATGACTTCACAGCTTACCTTATACAGTCCTTGTGAGCATCAGTGGAGAAATGCACCAATAACGACTTTGAAAGTGTGTCTGTCACATAGGCAGAGAAAAATCGGTCCCGCCCTCAGGTAACTAGACCCTAAACATTCAGGGCTGACTCAAACACACCCAAGCTCCCTGCCTCCTGGGAATTACAGGCAGTCTAATTACCACCACTTCTCTCTGTCACGTATTAATCATCTCCCTAAGTCACGCACGTCACATCTCACAGCTCATACATTAGCAGGGCTCTTTGTTCTGTGCTTTTGGGCTACTTCATACTGCCCTCTTCCCTGCCTCCTCATAGGCCTTAGGAAGAAAATGTCTTTCTTTGCCTAAAGAATGGTTAGACAATTATATGCAAAATCACCCTCTCCCTTCACTACCTCTTTTCTTCCCTCTCTCCTTTCTTTTTTAAACCCAAACAGTGTGATGGCTAACTTTGATTATCAGCTTGATAGGTCTAAGCCATATCTGACAGGCCAGTAATTGAAAGTTGGAGAGTTCGGATGCTGGACATAGTCCTGCTATCTTCGGATATGACAGAGGTTTGGACAGAGAATTCACTAAAAGCACAATGATTCAGCTTGCATGCTGGTAGAACCACCCAATGGGCTTGGGGTTGAAATGGAATAAAAGGGAATAAATGAGGAAGTCCAATAGCGCAGGATGCTTCTTCGTTTCTGCTTCCTGGCTATCATGTGGTGAGTAGCCTCCTTCTCCACATGCTCCTGCCACCATGGAGCTCTATCGAACCTCAGTTCCCCCAACAGAGCCAGCCTGCCACAGACTGGAACCTTCCAAACTGTGAGTCAAAAGAGATCTTCTTCCCTAATTCATTTACACAAGGGATTATGTCACTGACAAATGAGTGAATCACAACACAAAAGAATAATATCTGTATGCACATTATAAAAGGTGGCATTGTTGTCTGATTTAAGTACACAGCATGCTACAAGGAGAGGGCCCACTTGTATGTCCCAGCTGCCTGGCTAGCTTAGCCCCGAAATAACCACACAGAAATTGTATTAATTGAAACACTGCTTGGCCCATTATCTCTAGCCTCTTATTGGCTAACTCTTACATCTTGATCTAACCCATTTCTATTAATCTGTATATTGCCACATGGCAGTGGCTTACTAGGAAAGATTCAGCATGTCTGTCTCTGGTGGCTCCATGGTATCTCTCTCCTACTCTGCCTCTCTTGCTCCCAGCACTCAGTTCGGTCTTCCCCTCCTACCTAAGTTCTGCCCTATCAACTAGGCCAAAGCAGTTTCTTTATTCATTAACCAACAAAAGCAACACATAGACAGAAGGACCTCCTACCACACAACATATCAGGGGTATGCATATGTTAAATAAGTTTAGAACTATGACAATTAAATGAGTATTACAGAGGAAGTTTCATAATTTAGTGGAAGACACAGACACCTATGAATTCCAAGAGGGGGGACAAGAGATTACTTCTTAAATATATATTCACTTTTCTTTGCCCATTGACTGAAAGATGGTTCCACTCAGGGCTATCCCTACTCTCTTTCTGTGAAGTGTGACTTAGTAGAAAGAGCTCTGACCTGAGAGATAAGGGAAGTGGGGTTTAGTCCCAGCTCTGCCACTCACTAGCTGTGTAACTTCAAGCAAATCCTTGAACTTCTCTGGGGCCTCCGCTTTCTCAGCTGTGAAATAAGAAAGCTGGCCTGCCTGGCCTGAAGTCCCTGGTAGCTCCCATGCTTCCATCCTTTCTCCTCTCTACTGCTCCATCACACAGGCAGGATGTAGGTTGCAGTTTAGTTGGATTAAGTGCACAGTGGGACTGAAGTCCTTCACCAATTAGGAGCAGGATGGCACAATGCGTTGGCCAGAGGCTAGGCTCAGTGACCACCGCTTAGAATCACTCCCACTGTGTAAACATCACTGCTTGTCCATACAGAGCTCAAAAACGGCCTCAAGAACCCTAAGTGAGAAAGAACAAGGTTGGAGAGATAGAAAGGCTGAAAAAAACACACTCCACAGTTTGGACAGCGACATCTACCTGCTGCTAAATCTGCTCTGTTAAGAGGTATGCCAATCCCATAATGGTGTCTATAGCATGAAGCCCGCTCTATGTGGGTCATTGCCCTCACTATTTTACAAATTCTTCGACATACATCTTTTGGCTCAAACTTCTCACCACATGTGGAAACTTCCATTTGCTCCCCACAGCCTACGCCACATCTTCCCTGCTCTACCTCTCTGCTGCCAGAGCAGGCAACTCTCTGCCCTACCTGCCACTCTCTAATTTCTTCTGACTTGAAGACGGAGACCCTATGCTGTGCCTTAAGCTAATCACTTCCTGTTTGGGAAATGTAGGGTTTATCACGAATTCCATTTCAATTAAAATGATAAATTTCAGTCACCAGTTGAAAATGTCCCAAGTCTGAACGTATTTGATCTTCCTTACTCCTTTTAACTATCTTTGCAGAAAAGTTCAGTTTAATTTTATATCCTATGCTATTCACCTTACACAGAAGGAAAAAAAATCACAAATGTACTAAAAGTAAGCCCAAACATTTTAAAACTGGGTATAAACCCCTTTGCTAAAAGGCACAGACAGAGGTTTATGGCAAAATAGTCTTGGCCCTCAGTAGCATAGGGAATTATAAATTGTAGGTTAGTATGCTGATCTAACAGACATTATTTAATAGCTCCGAAGCTAGCCTGACTTGATAAGCTGTCCCTTCTCCTGTGGATAATTACCACACTGCAGCCAAGTACTGCTATGACATGATACAAATTAGCTGCATATTTTCCATTTCCCACCCAGATTTCTGCATAGACATGTCAAAGCGAGATCAGATGACAGCCTCCAGCAAGGCCTCCCTTACCAGTGAAAACTAGATGGGAGATTTTTTTTTCTCCCAGAGGCCAAGAGTCCAGCCCTCAAGTTTAAAGTCTGAAAACTCAATTTTACCAGCCCATCTAAAGGTCATCAAACACCCGGACTCAATCAAAGTAAGACGCCTGCATTCACCAGATCTACACACTGGAATATTAATCAATTCACCTGGAGTGGTAGATATATATGGAAATATCATCTAAATTGCAAATTCAGCCATATTATTCCTCTGCTTAGCATTTTCAATAGCTCCTTCCTGCCTACAGGATAAAATTCAAATTGCTAATAAGGTAACTGCTGGCATGACCTCCTTCCGCCTTATCTCCTCTCAAGTCTTCTCGCAGCCATTGATATAAATGTTCTCATTTCCTCCAAACACAGTGTCCAGTGTCCTGCTTGCGCTCTAAATGTACTCTCTGACCCTTAAACACAGTGCCCACTCTAGTATAAATCCTTTACTGGTATTGCTAATCTTCATATTTTAGGGATAAATAAAGATTTTTTTTCTTAACCTAATATCGCCTCATTGACTTTTTCAGTCATAGTCTGGGTAAGGTGTCTTCCCTCTGAACAGCTAAGCTTGGCTTTGTGTAACTTTGTAACGGTTATTTCGTGTGTGTGTGTGTGTGTGTGTGTGTGTGTGTGTGCTCACAGCATAGTCATGTGTCTAGTCAATTGTAGTTGTTTGTATATGTGTTTATGTGTGCATATGTGCACACACATGAGTGTGCAGAGGTCAGAGATCAACACTGGGTCTCTTCTTCAGTTGTTTTATTTTTTTTGAGACAAGGTCTCTCACTGGACTTGGATCTTAACAGTTCAGCAAACTGGCTGACCATCAGTCCCCAGAGGTCTTTCTGTTTCAGCCTCCCCAGCACTGGGATTCTGGGGGTGTGTTCCCACTCCCAGCTTTTTACACTGTGTGCACATTTTCTTCTTTGCTTGCTCAACTAGTCGATAAGCTTCTTGAGACCTGGAACCATTCATTTTACCCTTGTAACCTTGGTGCCAAAGTCCCAGGGACTAGGGTGTATTTAAACATATTTATTAAAGAAGTGACTAGCTCTTCTACAGATTAAACAATGCAAAGGCCAAATCGCAGCTCAGAACACTATTTGATGGAGACAGACTTAGGATGAGATTTTCTAGATCCTTAAAGGATCTACTTTTATCAAGATATAATAGGCAATTGAAATACCTTTTTCTCTTCTATGGATGCTCCTGTTAATATCCCAGTACCCTTTACCTCCATGCAAATTACCTTCTATTTTGGCTCTGCAGGCCCCTTTATTTTGGTAACTACACATAATTATCACAGACGTATCACTATTAGTGCTTATTATATTCGGATCTTTCATTTGTGACTATCAGTTGCATTTCAGTGCTGAAGCCCCACGCTGGTCATCCTGATTCGAATGAGAAACACTGTGGTCTTTTATCTGGATATTGAGTTCTCTCTGTTCCTCTAGACAGACTTTGGGAGTCTCTTATTCTCATCACCAGGACAACATTAGCAACTCTTGGGTATCAGTTCCTTCTGCCAATAGTTAATTTTACCTGTAATATGTTCAAGCTTATTAGCTTCAGTTGCAGAAACTGACTTCCACCTGCTCTGTCCCCTATTTCTGAGGTGAACTAAAGCTCCCATGTCTCCTTGAGCCTTGGCCTTCTTAAAAATAGCTTTTAGACAATCATACTTTATCACTTCAGAGCCTGGCAGTGCCAAAGATCTCTATGAATCTTCTTTCCTGGTTTCTGTGCTCCAGAGAAGGGGAGCCAGGGAGAAGGGACCATGTGGCAGATCCCCAGGGAAGATGTAGGTTTATCTACTGACAATGACTTGCGGCCATGGGGAACCTCCCAACTTGCTTGGCTCGGCATGCCCTATATTAGCTCCCCATGCTACTCAGATAGCCTTCCTAGAGAAGCTGGCTGTGCTTCTTGTGTTCGTTTATTTTAAACACAGTGTCTTCTCCTCATCCCCTGATGCCTATTGTGTTGTTTAATTGCTACCCTCTGCCTAGCAGTTGCCAGCATGATGTGCTGTGAGACCAACACACACAATACAGTGTGTGCTTGGGGGGGACTGACAAGCTGAGCTTCCAAACTGGATTCTCGAAGGGAGAGACCAGTGAAACCCATTGTCGAGAAAGTGATAATTTCGGTGCCATGCAATTATACCCTTTAAAAAATATACCTCTAGTGCACTATCCTGCCAACAGTTTACTGACGACGAGGAAACAAAACCAGCAGTTGATGCTGGAATGGCTATCGAAACCCTATAATCATCTTAAAAATAGATTTATATAGGGAACCTGGTTGTTATGAGTGTGGTTTTATAATGTACTTCAGAAGAAAAAAATTCTCTTCACAACTTTAGTCATTTAAGCTTCAATTTCACTTGGGTTAGGCATTTGAATTGATGGGAGGTGGGGGGATGAAGAAAAGGGAGAAACAATGTGAACAGCCAGGGTTATTGTTTTTGCCACATGCTTGTCCTCAGTTCACCCATCCACTATATCCTCCATCCTCACACCACTATCATTAGGGGAAGAGCTGTTCACTGACTGTGCCCACCAAGAGACATAAAAGCAAGCCCTGTCACTAGCTACTGACTCACAAATAACCATGGGCCTCAGTTTTCCTTTATCCCAAGTGCCCTTCTCCCCATGCAGGACTCTCGCACCATGCAAGCACAAATAGTGCACATGGCTAAGTCCTTCCCAGAGAGGCTCATCCTCAGTAAACGTTGCCAGCATGTGTCAACAAATGCTCTCGGTCCCCGTTGACAGACTCTTGCACGTTATAGTGGTAAGAGTCTTCTAAAGTCTAAGGAGAGGGACTGGAGAGATGGCTCAGTGGTTAAGACCATATATTGCTTTTCTAAAGCACCTTAGTTCAGTTCCTAGCATCCACATCAGGTAGCTCATAACCACCTGTACCACCAGGTGATCCATCTTTCTCTTCTGGCCTCCCCAGGCAAGTGCACTCGTACACATACAATTGCAGACACATAAATGAAAATAAAATAAATCTCTTTAAGTCCTAGGATACCTGATCAGATGTACAAAGGACATGCTGACCCTGGCCCATATGGTTAAGAAGGCTACTTGGAACATTTTGATGTCACTTATGATGTGGTCAATTCAATAAGTAGTGTCTAATTGATTGGAAAAGAACTGTGTGGTACATGGTTAAGAGGTTAAGCTCTGAATAGATCATTTGAGTTGGAATCCAGGCTCTTTACTTGAGACTGCAGCTTTTCTCTCCTCTCAAGCTCCCATATGTAAAGTGGGAGTTAAATAATTCCCACTAAGAAGAGTTGGCATAAAGCTTAATGAGCCAGCACACACAGAAAGAAGTTCCAGACTGTCCAGTACAAAACAAGTGCTGTTTAAATGCTGTCTGGTGCTGTAATGATTGCAGCAATCAGAGGATCAGGCTTACTAGTTGAAGATTTCTTACATTGATTGTTCCATAAATAGCCAAAGAACTTTGTGAAATAATATTAGGGGATTTTATGACATTCTTTAGGAGAAATTATATCTTCACAGGTACCCTGTTTTCCCAGAAAAAAAAAGCCCATATATGATGCGTTCAAAATGACATGACCAATTGCTTCTCTTTAGAAATAGCCTTAATAGTGAATAAATGGTGGAAAGGGAGGGGGTATCGAAAATTAAATAGAGAATGTGAAATAATAAAATAAATGAAAAAGAAAGAAAAATTTAAAAAAGAAAAAAAACAACTACCTTAAAATAACACCACGTCCTATACAATCTTTATAGTACTTTCTATAAAATGTGGTTTGGGTGGAAAAAATCCTTAATTTTAGCATAATTTTGGTTTAAATTGACCTGAAATTTAATGCTGTATAGATTTGGCCACGTTTATGCAGTCTTACCTTCTGAGAAATTAAACTCTGCCCTAGTAGCTCAACTTTCCATTCATAACAGGTTTACCTCACCAAGTTCAGCTCCTTTCAGTCTGAAATCTTTGCCCAACCAACTCTCAATTATTTTCTTTTCTTAATACCCATCATCCAGTAGTTGTTCACTAAACATTAACGAAGTGATAAAAATGAGTAAATCAGTGAACCTCTTGGTCACGGGTTAGTAAAGGGCTAAAGTGTTAGCCATGTGTGAACTCAGCTGAAGCCGGTGAGATGTGGAATCAGATGCAGGGGCTTGTCCCAGTTTGGGCAGATGTTGTGTTTGTGACTTTTGCAAGGCATCTGAGACTCTATCGTGACAGCGGTGACAATAATAATCACCCCCTCACAGGAACTGTGTGAGGACAGCGTGAAAAGAAAAGGTTGGTAGCACGCTTTTGGAGCAAGAGATCCTTGTTCAGGTGGAATGTGCCGTTCTTCCCTGGGTAAACGAAAGCCCCGCAACAGAATTGGTCTCTACAGTGTGCAGCTTCGACAAGAGAATTTTGGCGGGGGGGACTGCATTCACTTTGGAACCTTGCACTCCTGCGAGGAGGAGCATGTTGAAAAATGGAGGGAGCAAGTGGAGAAAGGAAAGGGGAAATGAGGAAGAGTGAGAAGCCAGGAGAAAGCAATTTCACCTCCAACTGTAGTCATTCAGGGACGGTGGGAATAAACACTGTGGAAATCGTTCGTGAAAAATGGACAGCCTGCCCTTGATCCCTTTTTCAGATCTCCTCACAGGGTCTGGGCTGGTATTTGGAGTGACTTTTCAATTAGCCAAGCCTCCTGAAGTCTGGATCCAGGGTGGAAGAAGCTTGCCAGAGTAGTGGCTTTTATCTTATTCAGTCATAAGGAACATGGAAATCAATTTTTCCCAATCTCAGTTATAGCTTGAAATCCATCCTTTTTTAAGGCAGCAGGAGGATTAATCTATTGAATGGTTTTTGGGATTTTGCTGACATATAAACATTTTAAGAATACATTACATTTTTTTCCTCTTTCCCTAGCACTATTTTTAAAATGAAGCCAACTCACAGTGCCAGCCAGGAGAAGAAAGATGGTCACGCATTTCTTCTCTGTGAGAGTGCAAAACCAATTTTTTCCCAAAGCCTAAAACACAAACTTAAATTCGCATTGGTCAGTGCCATCCTCTTGACCAACTGTCCCATGTCACAGGAAAGGTCCCTCTTTTCATGCAGACATTTATGACTCCGAATAATTCAATTTAGCAGCTCCCATACACTAGAAAGCGCTCCTTACAGAGAAGTCACTACTGTAATGATTTGCTTTGTTGCACTTAAAATGATGGTGCTAGAAGTAACCCAGCCAGCACAGATGTTGGTTCCTAAGAGGCTAAGAGCAATCATTTCTAAAATGCTGGCTGTGGGACTACTGAGGATGAGCCAGTCACTTGGCAGGGGCTAGAGATATTACCAAGTATTGTCCTGTAGAGTGAGTCAAAGGCAGACAGACTCCTGGTCTGGAGAGATGGCTCAGTGGTTAAGGGCCATTACTATTCCTACACATGTTCAGTTCTCAGCACTCACATGAGGTTCACAACTACCAGTAACTCCTGTTCCAAGGTGATTAGAAACCCTCTTCCAGCTTCCACAGGTTCCCATAAGCACGAGGTGCACATAATCTCATTCAAGCTCACACACATACAGAAAAAGAAATAAGTCCATATATATATATTCCTGCATTCAAATATATTTGAATGTATAAGTCCATATATATATATATTTAAATTAATAAGTCCATATATATATTCCTGCATTCAAATGTATTTAGGTACTATTATATTATAATAAAAAATATAATATTCAAATAATACATGTAGCAATAAACTAAAATGTTATTTAGTATAATAGTAAGCAACAAAATAAATGAAACACTGAAATATGAACATAACAATGGATAATCAATACCACTAGCTACAATAAGCATACAAAAACAAAAAAAGTGTTGAATATATTAGAATTTTTCCATCTACTCTAACAATAGGTTCAAAGGCCTCCTGTCAATTAATAAATGAGGGTTAGTATAGTCTGCTAGGCATGTTCATGAATCATAATACTCAAATGTTTTAGAACCATTGATTTATATTGCATAAACAGAAGTGGGAGCAGAACTGTTCAAAGGAAGTAAGTCACAAAACAATTATAGCATATGCCATGTCAAGGTGGGTAATGAGGGCACATTGTGGGGGTGGTGAGCCAATAGCATCTGCCTGTGGCCATGGATTCAGTGAACTCTGAGGAGCAAGAACCAACAAAATAGGCTCTTATCATTTCTGAAAGTGTGAAGAATACACACAGATATACCAAGGAGTTATGGAATGGTCATCTTCCCAGGATCTTTTGGAAGGATCCTAATAGTTATTTTCAACTTGTGATAAGGTTTTGCGCAAATGAAATAGTTGAACATACAGCGTTCAAGTTCATTCTGTCTTCCACTCGCATTTCTGGTGGGTGGCATTGGACAGACTGCAGTATCTCGGTAGACTCTGGGTATTGCATTGAAATATGTACAAACTTAGATTAATTTTGATTCTATGGAACAAATTAATGTCATTTGCAGTCAGTTCCATGCACAGTTAATGTATTGCTAACCATCACAGGATAGGAACGGCTTCCAGGAATACCCCTGTAGCTCTCTGGGCTGACCTGTTTGTTAATGAAATGAGACGCAGGATGGAAGTCTAGATGAAATAATGACTCGTTTGTGTGGTACTCTGTGCCAGCGTTAGATGAGCAATAGGAAGAGACAAGATTTGAAAAGTTCGAAGTCAGAAGCTATTCTCAGTAAAGCCTTCCAATATTCATATGCACAAATTTGTAAACAAATGTTCCAATCCTCACGAGGCTTATTTTGTTAATATGGGAGTCTGTGTGTGTCACAAATAGATGTGATTGCAGGGCAGAGGTCGCCATTAGATCATCACTCTGTAACCTACACTTTTGAAGACATAAATCTGTACCAATACTACGAACAGTGAATATGTCTTTGGGAAAGTTTTCATGTCTTAATCATCTGTTATTATTTGAATATGAAATGTCCCCAGGTTCTTACACTGAAGGTCTGGTTCCCAACTTGTGGCACTATTTTGTGACACTGTAGAAATTTTAGGAGGCAGGGTCTTTCTTGGGGAGTCAGGTTACTGGGAACAGGTATTTGGTGATACGGGATGTCTGGTCTGTTTTTAGAGTTTCCCTGTCTGCTTGCTGCACTGTGACATGAATTGTTCTACCCTACCCCACTCTCTGTCAGTCACTCCAGCTCTCTGTCACTCGACTTCTCTGTCACAGTGGAATGACAACTCTGAGACCTGAAGACCATGAGCCAGAACAAATAACTCTTCCATTTAAGGTCTTCTCAGGAATCTCAGTCACAAAGATGTAACTGAAAAACCACACACATAAAAAATTTAATCAACCATAAATAGAAGAAAAATGACAAATTATCTTTTGTTTTTAGGTATAAACTTTATAAAAATTGTTTTCATACGTAGTAATGACCAAAGACTTTAAACCAAAGAATTTCAAGAAAAATTATTACAGAAATATTCCTGCCAACTATTCCACACATCCTAATGCTGATAATATTTTAATGTTACAACTTATTTTGTCATTCAAAGCAAATATTTGCTTTTAATCTACGATTCTATTTATAATTTTGGATAATTTAGAGTATTCTCTAAATTGTATAAGTTTTTGTGTCCACAAAGCCAACATTCACCAGTACAACACCTACGCTGGGTTACTTAAAACCACCTATAGCTCCTGTTCCAGGAGGTCTGACACCCTCTTCCGGCCTCTGCAGGGACCTGCACATATATGTACACACTGTACACACACATACACACAAACAAAAATAAAATAAATAAAATAAAATAAAAGGGGTAGCAAAACCAACACAAAGCTAAAAAATTGCTTCTTCATATCTTTTGGCACAAATTCAGCATTAGCCTTCATCTCATAAACCCCTATTCTTAGAATTAACTGTTAAAGAGTTAAAATGCCATGTTCTGAGTCAGAAAGACTCAAATTCAAACCCAGACTCTACAATTTGCCTCATTTGTGTCTTAAGGTCTTTCCCAAATATCTACAGATACATTTCTCCATCTGCCATACTAGACCATTCTTATTGAGAATTAAGTAAAATTTTGTACATATAAAGCACTTGATACTTTATCTGACATAAATGTGATTGAGCAATAAAGGGATATATGTATTCAAATATATATAAGCATTCAAGAATAGTGAAATTGGAGGTGGAGACATGGCTCAGAGGTTAAAGGGGCTTTGATGTGGGATTCCCCTCTGTATGCTGTGATGATCATTAACGAAGAAAGAAAACTGGCTTGGCCTGATAGGGTAGAACAGAGCTAGGTGTGGAAAACTAAACCGAATGCTGGGAGGAAGAAGGTGGGGTCAGGGAGAAGCCATGGAGTCACAGTCAGAGACAGATGTACTAAAACTTTGCCAATAGGTCACAACTTCATGGTGATGCACAGATTAATGGAGATGGGTGAAATTAAGATGTAAGAGTTAGCAAATAAGAAGCTAGAGCTAATGGGCCAAGCAGTGACTTAAATAATATGGTTTCTGTGTGATTATTTCTGGAGTCTGGGCAGCCAGAAAACAAACAAGTAGCCTCCTTACAACAGGGCTTGTTGTTCTTGCAGAGGAGCAGAGTTCAGTTCCTAGCACCTACATTGGGCTATTTTAAACCATTCATAACTCCTGCTCCAGGAGATCTGGCATCCTCTTCTGGCCTGTGCAGGAACCTGCACATATATGTACATACTCTACACACACATATACACAAATAAAAATAAAATAAATATTTTTTAAAAGAGTAGCAAAATCAACACACACACACAGGTATTATATAGAACTTAAAACAAAATTATCCACTACATAGTCTTACCCTCTAGGAGCACACTACCTGGTTAAGAGCATTAAAATTAGAAACTTACTCTTTGGGCCTGAACTACTCACTTAATTTTTAATGCTAAAGAAATAGTCATTCTTTGCAGATCTAGTGTATTTTCCTGCATGCATACTTCCTAGGGTCAGAGTAGGTTGTGCAAATTGATATATTGTGTTTATTTATTGGCAAGCCTGCACCAAATAACATGCAAATGATATGCAAGATGACATATACATTCACATCAATGACTCGACCACTTATGGTAATAGCACTCCAACACTGCTCTATCTGTGATGGTGGCTGCGTTGTTGTTTCATAAGTATCGATTGCTCTTGACTTTTGCTGATGCAGCTAGAGAAGTTTGTCAGGAGAGAGGCCACAGTACCCATCCTTTTGGTTTACTCTGTCCTTCATCCCACTCCTGAATTTGTTCTGGGACTTGCACCTGTGGGATTTGGGTCTATCTGTCCATTGCCCACAGAATGTCTAAAGGCTTCATTCCTTGAGAAACTGTTGAGCCTTCCAAGAAGAGTGGATACTACTTAGATCCCCGTTATTAAAATATTTATCTTGGGTTCTAGAAAATGAACAAATAAAGACCATAAAATAGAGCCTATTATTCCCTAATATCTCTAAAAAGCAAAACAGAAAAACCTAGAATGAAAGAGCATTCCTACTGGCATCTGGCAGTCAACACAGGGCCTTCCCTTCGAGCAACCATCATGTCAGGTGGCAGGATTCCCTCAGCAAGTGGATGGGCCCAGATCAGCCTTTCTCTGTGATAAACACGCCTGGATGTGGCAATCATTTCTTTCCCTAGGAATGCAATGATGATGTGATTTCAAGGGCTCTGTTCTAGATGTATGAGTAGCAGACCCATGATCCATCATCCACAATAAACTGTCTTCGTGTAGGTATTAATTTAGTCTTATGTAATATATAGAAGCGATTTGTTTGCTGGCGAGCAGAAAGCATGTGTTTAAGCAGGCCAAACCTATTTGGACCTCTCTTACACATCTCTCGAACTCAATCACATATAACATGCATATTGATGGCCACTTCATATTGGAGGCTATTTTCCAAAATGCTTTTTTCATAGTCTTCATTACAACACAATACTGCTATAGGGAAGAAATAGGGGATGACTATGGCTAAACCCCCTGGAGTTTTCAGGCTCTTTAATTCATTATGCAATCAAAAGAATACAGAACAATGCAGTCGAATGGCTTATTTTTTTTTCCTATTTAATCATTTTGAATGGATGCTAATTTTCATGGGCTATTTATTGACCTGAATTTTGGCTCCTACCGACATGCTCAAACTTCATGAAGGCCAAAGAGTTTAATTTGTACTTTAGAAAACAGGTTAGGAACACGGCAGCAGGCAGGCTTCCTTTTGTATTCAGAACATTTTTATTAGCCTAGGCCAACAGAAATAGAATAGAGCTATTCAAATAAACATTCTGCTAACCACACACATATATGCATATTACATATGCCTTAAATATATTTGCTAATATATATTTAAAATCTCAACAAATTAAAAATCTTTTGGTTTCAACATGTGCTCTGTACAAACATATTTGAATGCATAGTTGTGTGATGGAATGAGATTAACTTAATTTTTTTATACTTGGCATGTATTTCATGAGCAGATCACAGTTCAGACCAGCCCCCCTTAAGGGTCCAGCAGTCACATAGACTGGCCATGTTTTTGAGTACTAAGTAGTCACAGAATGCACTCCTCTCCTAACCTATGAAAATTATCTTATAAAAGATGTAATCCACTAATGGTTTATGTACTTCCGAACACATTCCTCTACATTTTTGCTTTTTTTTGGGGGGGGGGTGTAAAAATAGTAAATCTATATACTGAACACTAGTCTGACAACAGGATGCAAAGGTTCCAGGTCTATTGTGAGACAGGATTCAGTTTTCTCATTTATAAAATGATGGGATCATCATCTAGAAAAATATATATTTCATTGTTTACAGTTTTGCTCTGTTTTCTCTTTTAGAGTAGGAGCAGACTGATCCCTTGCTTCCGCTGTTTGAAAAGGCTGAATTTTAATGGCTTAGGCCTACGTTTTTCCAGCACTTCCTCGGAGATTCTCATAGTGATAGCTCTTGCACACAGCAATTTCTTTCCACTGTGTTTACTTCATGCTTTCTTTTCTTGCATTTAATTCTTGGACTCCTGCTATGATGACCTGCTGGATGCCTCTCAGCACTTTCTTCCCATCTCTTATGATCTCTATTGGCTGTTCATATACAGCTGCCTCTTCAGCCTCGCTTTCCATGAACTCCGTTGCTGTCAACAACCCACCTTATTTCAGTTTTCATGGTTGGTTTTCAGGTCTCTGTTCCAGAGAAGGATCACTGAAATTTTTGCTATCCTGTTGTCCTGATCATCAATTCCCTTATGTATTTATTTTGCTAAACGATGACAGCTTATTGGCTTGTGGAAAAGATTGTGAACCCATTTTTTAATCCTTGCCATCTGTTCCTGGGGTCTTTAAAGAAAATGACAAAGTTTCTAAATCTTAATAAACCGGATTTTTAAGCTTGCTTTGTTAGGGGCACCTTACCAAGAAGACTTCTGAGTGGTCTCCTGCTTACGTGGAAGTTCATCAGAGACACTTCCTCTATTTGCCACGTGACTACTGGTTGGTCAGGAAACGATCTAACTGTTGCCACACACCAGAAGTATTGAAGAACTCAATTTTTAAAGAACTTGCATTACAAATTGGAAGTTTTACAAACTTTTATGTGGTGAGGAACAGGGTACATCTTATAGTGTATGGGCAGAGATCAGAGGACAGCTTGTGAGAGTTGGAACTCCCCTTCCACCATGAATCTGCTGAGCCTTCTTGCTGACCCTGGGAGTTTTATTGTTGGCCATCAGTTAAGAATGTTTATTAAAAAAATGGCATTTTTGAGTGCTCTTGTATTTTTATGAAATATGAATGAATTTAATTATTACTGATAAAAATTTACTATCCAAATTGAAATGTTTTCTTGCTGTAAAGCATGCACAGAATTTCAAAGCTTCTCCATAATCACCTACATGTTGCATGTTGAAATGACAGTACTTTTTTTTAGATTTGGAATAAGCAAAATATTAATGAGGCTAATTTTGCTTACTTATTTTAATTTATTTTTATTAGTATTATTCTCTCATATATTAAACCCTAACAGCAGTTTCCTCTTCCCCCTTCTCCTCCTAGTCTCTCATCCCCACCTCTGCCTTCCTCAAGATCCATCCCCCCTCTGTTTCCCCTCAGAAAAGAGCAGGCCTTCCAGGGACATCAACCAAACACAACATAACACGGTACAATAAGACCAGGCACGTACCATCGCATCAAGGCCGGATGAGGAAATCCAGTAGGAGGGAAAGGGTCCCATAAAAGTCAAAAGAGTCAGAGTCCACCCTCCACACCCACTGCTAGGAATCCCACAAGAACACCAAGCTACTCAGCCATAACGTATATGCAGAGGACCTTGGTCAGCCCCTGCAGGCTCCCTAATCTCTGCAAGCCATTATGAGTCTCAGTCAGTTGATTCTGGTCTGATGTTCTCGTGGTTTTCCTGACCCCTCTAGTTCCTCTGATCTTTCCTCCCCCTCCTCCACAGGACTCGCTGAACTCAGCCTATATTTGGTTGCTCCGTACAATTTAAAGTCCTTTCATGGCTCACACTCTATGTACACCAGACAGCGCTATTCTATGTAGCGTTTTGCTGGATTGCAGAATCTATTTCATTTACATGAAGAATGCATTAGACAATCTGAATACTTTATTTCAAATAATTCTCATGGAAAGGGACTCAGAACATACACACACACATTTCCAAAGACCACAGTCATACTTGACGAGTGACAAAAGAGTCAGATCTGAATTCAGATGCTTCGCTCCACAGCCTGAGTCTTCTCACTTCACTGTGTCACCCTGTTGGGTGCTGTTCTATTGTTCTATGTTCAGTGAGCCCAACACATGCCCACCTCGGAATCCATTAGATAGACTCTTGTCTATCTAGCAACTGTGTATAGAGCACAGCTGGACTTACTATGTTCTTCATGCTACATGTTAGACCCTCACAGATAAAACAACTCCAGAATTAAAACCAGAACCTCTAAGAGATGCCCACACTCCTTAATGCATTGCATTATTATTCACAATAGCCCAAACTCAGTACAACCTCGGTAGAAAGTGATGGACAGCTGGATTTAAACAGTGGGACAGGTTCAAGGGAATATTATTCAGCCATAAAA
The DNA here is from genome assembly GCF_950005125.1 of Chionomys nivalis. Classification (NCBI taxonomy): domain Eukaryota; kingdom Metazoa; phylum Chordata; class Mammalia; order Rodentia; family Cricetidae; genus Chionomys; species Chionomys nivalis. The sequence goes on along the minus strand of NC_080090.1, from coordinate 52,049,515 downwards.
AGGAGAAGGTCTTGAAATTTATAAATGTTTGAACCTTAAGGACAATATAGAAGAGGAACTCAGTCAGATAGATAAAAACTAGTGTTCTGCGGGATCTGATGAAGTCACAGAAGTGGAGCAAAAAGTGGTTGCCATTAATACAATGTTGTGTACTTGAAACTGACAGATAAGTTTTGAATGCTCTCTCATGTACACACATATGAACTACAAGAAATAAAGACTGTTAAATAATTCACCTCTGGGAGTCACTTCACAACGTATATGTTCATGAAATTACAATGTGATAAACCTTAAATTCTTGCCAGGTGTGGCACCACATTCCCACAAAGCCAGCCCTCAGCAGGTGGAGGCAGGAGGATCAGCAGGTTTTTGGCCGTACTCAGTTACATAGTGTTTTGAGAGCAGGCTCTAGGGATGGTTATCATAAAAACTTAATAAATATATAAATAAGAATTAATTATTAAAATCAAAATTTAAAAGACCTATACTGAATGCAATTTTACTTGCCAATTATATCTCAATAAAGCTAAAAATCTGCAACCCAAAGCCCACTAAGGAGCCACAAAATCAATTCATCTGCCACAACCAAAATTTGAAGCAATGAAAAAGATTCAAACAATAAATATCAAAATGCATTCTTGTTCTAGTTAGCTTTTCATTGCTGTTATGGGCACCGTGACCAAAAGCAACATGAAGGGAAAAGGGTTTATTGCAGTCTACAGGTCACAGTCCCTCATCAAGGAAAATAAAGGCAAGAACTCAAGGCAGGAACTGAATCAGAGAACATGGAAGAATGCTATGTCATTACTTGCTTCTAGGCTTACATTCAACTGCTTTTCTTATACAGCTCAGGCCCATCTGCCTAAGGATGCCATTGCCCGTAGTGGGCTGTATCAATTAGCAGTCACAGACATGCCTATGGGCCAATATAATGGAGGCAATGCCTCTGTTGATGTTCAGGTATGTTAGGCTGACAAGTAAACCTAAACCGTGGTAATCCCATATAATAAGAGAAAATATAGGTGTAAATATTATAATGAACAACGCAAACAATTTTTATAAACATCATATATTTTACATATGGGCTTATATTTTGTTTGTTTGTTTATTGTCTGAGCCAGTATATCCCAGACTGCCTTGGAATTCATAATCTTCTTGTCTGAGCCCCCAATTGGTGGACTGCATTCACATGGTCAAGTGTTCATGACCACATGTGGTTTAGAATCTAACATTTCTTAAGGAAACTAGTAGTTGAAAAAAAAAATCCACACAAAAGGGAAGGAAGTTGGAAGTCACTGTTCTGTACCCCTGGGAGGAAGGCAACTGTTCACTCATCTCTACAATCATGGAGCCCTTTGCAATGGAGATCGCTTCTGGGAAACCGCCTGACTGTGCTGGATCAATGAAGTCAGCCGCTGCAGCCAAGTCCACAAGACAGAATCGTCTCAATTGGTCCAAAAAGATGTCAATCAGGGTGATGTACAGTCACTTTGTAAGTCTACACCTAGAGTTAATATTTCAGTACAAAGCATTATCCACTCCCCCACATCCCTTTACAACCCTTGTTTTGACCTTCTGAAGCTCCAAACTACTAAACTGTTCAGATGACAGCTTTGTCTATCAGCCATGGTAGTGGGTGGACGCTAGGGAAGATCGCAAGGGGTGAAACATACAGTAAATTCTTTGTTAGTCTTGTTCAGGGAATGCTGTCTTAGTTATGGCTGTTATTACTCTGCTAAAGCATCATGACCAAAAGTAACTCAAGGAGGAAAGGGTTTATTTGAGCTTGCAACTTGAAGGTCACTTCATCACTGAGGGATGTCAGAGCAGGAACTCAGGATAGGAGCCTGGATGCTGAAACTGAAGCAGAAGCCATGGAGAAATACTGCTTACTGGATCGCTCAGCCTTCTTTCTTATCCAGCCCAAGACCAGGGTTGGCACCATCCACAGTGGACTACACTTTCCCATATCAGTCAGTAATGATGCCCCACAAACTTGCCCACAGGCCAGTATAGTCCAGGCATTTTCTCAGTTGAAGTTCTCTCTCCTCAAATGACTCTATCTGTGTCAGGCTGACAAATAGCTAATCAGGACAAAGATTTTTGTTTGTCTGTTCACGTCTCTCTCTCTCTCTCTCTCTCTCTCTCTCTCTCTCTCTCTCTCTCTCTGTGTGTGTGTGTGTGTGTGTGTGTATGTGTGTGTGTGTTGGTGGCAGGGTAGGGATCGTGGTGACTGTTTTTTGCCTGTAGACACACACCTGTAGAAGCCCTAAGTCAACTGCCAACTTAACATGTCTGCCTCTAGACCACTCCAGTTTACTTCTAGAGGCAGGGGCTCTCAATAAACCCAGAGCTGGGTGCTTCAACTATTGTAGCTGGCCAGCTTGTCCAGGCGTCCCCTGCCTTCACCTCATGAGTGTTGGGATTTACAGGGCTGCCGTGTAAAAGTATGGTACGTCAGCAGGAAGTGCTGGTTGCACGGAGTCTGTAGTTTGGAAGCAGAGAGGGAAGAACCCTGGTACTGAACTCAGCTCCCTGCCTTTTATTTTATTTTTGCAGTACAGGATCCCAGGCTGTGGAATAACAATTCCCCCTTTAGGGTGGGATCTTAAGGGAGATCCTCCACCTCAGCTAACCTGATATAGATACTCCCTCACAGGGATGCCCAGAGTCTTGTCTCCTAGGTGACTCTAGATACTGCTAACAGTTACTATTAACCATCATACCATGCTTGAATGATCAAATTCAGCAACCAATCCATGGACTCCCAGGTAGCACAGGACAATAATCTCCAAACTTACTTCATTCAGTGGATGGAACTGTTTTACAGCTGAGATTTACTATCACCTTTGAATACTGGAGATTTCATGCAAATGTAGGTATGTGACTCCTTCTTAAGTTCTGCATTCCTTGGCTTGATTTCCTCCCTAATGATAACTTGGCCAAACAGAATAGGTTCCCACTTAAAGCAGGACAGTGTCCAAGCTGACCCCAGTCCCATCACAAGTACTTTAACCCCTGAGAAAACAGTTTGGCCCTGAAGAATCCTGAGCATATAGTACCTGAGTTCCCAGCAAAGGGGCTGGCATGGCTGTGCTTATCACTGGGGACAGGTGAAGCACTGTCATCCTCAATGAAACAGACTTCCTATTGTGTGACTATTTCATTCACCACAGGATTTTTATCCTCCTTGCCACCATCCTCCCAAAGGTCAGCAATGCCACTCACCAAAGTGATGGTGACAATCAAAACCTCCCCAACACTCCCGACACGTTTTCATTCCTAAGATGCACTGAGAGCAGTCAAATCACCCCTGGTTGGGAGTCACTGCTTCATGAAACTATACGATAGTATGGTCCAGCCAGACTTCCACTAGTTGACCATGGAAGCTGCCCAAATTTTCTCCAGTCTTTTCTTGAGCACCTGTTGGAGACTCCTGAATATCAGGCTACAGAAGTGGCATCCCCAGGTTTATTTAGGGATGCCTCCATTTTATAACTCTGTCAGTCAACCCTGGCAGGGACCCACTAGAAAGTGTGGGGATCTTCTTCTCAGATGGAGCCTGGTTCTTGCTGCTTTGGTCCAATACACGGGACTAGCAGCCCACTGGAGCTAAGCCTGGACGTTAAGCCTGATTCTGAGTCTTCGGTGTTCTACACTGGGCTGAATCATCTTAAAGACTTCTGTAAACTTGGGAAGGTATTGTATATGAGTATATTGGGGTATGGAGGACAGTAAACATCTTGTGACTTTTATTCATTTTAGGGATCAACCTAGTTATCTGGTTGATTTGTAGACTATCCAATATCTGTGTTTTCCTGAGAGTTTTGTTCCTATGTGAGGTGACTTCTAGGTGGAGGAAATACAAAAATGCACAGTTGACATTTGTCACATCAGATCTCCCTCCCCATCCCAGCCACACAGGCTGCTGGAAAGTCAACTCCATTCTCAAACCAGTAATAACCTGCCCGCCTCTGTAGCCATCGTCTGATGGGCATTGGCCAGGGACAAAAACTACCCTTGTGAAAAATATAAACTAATAACAAAATAGAAAGAATTCTTGGACTCTTCTGTAGCATGGGGACCCCAAAAGATAGGCTTTAAGAAGGACCCCTAACTCAGTGTGGGTATTCTCTCCACAGCACTTCATCAAGTGATTGTCTGTCCTGGGTGGATGCATCTGAGAGACAGGGACACATCATTTGGGAGTTGATACTAGCTTTTGACAGCTGTGATATTGGTTTCTACACAGTTGAAATGTTCTTTACCCAGAGGACTCGGGTATTATTTAAAAGTTACCCTGTAATTCTGAGCATCAGCACTTCCATTCTCCTCATGAATGCTCACTGGACATCCAAAGAGCCCTAGAGAACATCATCATAAAAGAATCAGAGTCATCTCCACTCAGTATCTCTGACTGGTAGAGACATGCCCACCCACAATGTCTCCATTCAAATACTCACAATGGTGAAGACAGCATGCTAAATGACAAGAAATACAAAGGCTCTTAAGCATCAGACTGACCCAAAGAGGTTGCCTGATGTAGGATCCCCCTCTGTATGCTGTGAATACCATTGGTTAATAAAGAAACTGCTTTGGGCCTGCAAAAAGAACAGAGTTAGATGAGGAAAACTAAACTGAATGCTGGGAGAAAGAAGGGAGGAGTGAGAGAGAAGCCATGTAGCCCCACAGGAGACAGACACCAGAACTTTACCTAGTAAGATACAGCCTCATGGAGATACAGAGATTAATAGAAATTGGTTAAATTAATATGTAAAAGTTAGCCAATAAGAAGCTAGAGCTAATGGGTCAAGCAGTGTTTTAAATAATATAGTTTCTGTGTGATTATTTTGGGTCTGATCTGTCGGAAACCAACAAGCGGTTCTTATTACAACAATGGCCAGTTCAGGCACCCTGTACACTATTTCTAGGAGTCTTATCTAGGGTCATCCTTGCTTTTAAAAGCTTTATTTTAAGCCAAAGAAATACTGTTTGACCATAACAACCCTGTTTTCATTCCGTGGCATTTGGAGAAATAAGAAACACACTCCTTGGTGCCCTTGTCACCACAGAGGTCACTGCCAAATAGCTCCAACTCCTCTGAAGAATTCCTATGGAATCTCCAGAATCAAGGATCACTGAAGAAGAAAAAAGGCACATTCCTGGGTAAGGGTGGCACAGGCTCTGAGTGACCTGGGAAAAATCCCAGTGGATCCAAGGTTGTTGGATGTTTCTTTTCACTGGTTCACAAGCAACAAAATGCACATCTATGGCAGCAACAAACACTCTGTTTTCCCCTTCTTTTGATGCTCAGAAAGGGAGGGAGGCAGCAGGAACCACTTGTCCTTGTTTCTCCTGCCTCTTCTTTATTCTGTTATGAAAATAATGATTAAAAACTGCCCCTCATTCCCCAACCTCTACTCACATCAGAAAGAAGAAGTAGGTCTGGGCAGTACTTATGCCATCCTGCTGTAATTCTATATGGCCTAGGTGTGCATGACTTGGAGGCAGAGTCTGGGGAGAGACCCAGAGGACTTTCACTATCTATATCACAGTTTTGTTTGTGTGGTTTTTAAAAATGTTGATCCCCAAACAGTAACCAGCCTAATAACTCTTGACACTCCATCACTAACAAACTTGGTAATGATTTTTTTCTCTCTCTAAACATTTCATAGGTTTTGCCCAAGCTGCCAATGAAAGTGAAACATGCTCTGTATTTGCGTCTCTCTCTCTCTCTCTTTCTCTCTGTGTGTGTGTGTGTGTGTGTGTGTGTGCTTTTGTCTTGTTCCTTTTAAGTTATAGCCACCAGAGAGGCTTGATAAGTTTCCCTCTTATCTCACTAAGACATCTGAGCCTGATCCATAGTAACCGAATAATCAATTAATTCTCTTGCAGAGTTCCATTTACATAATGAAAACGCAATGCGCTGATATTTTATATGAGTCATTTTTGGTCGTCTAGACTGATAATATATTGCATATTGATTGAAAAGGGAAAGTCTAATGGATCTTCTGTTGTTGAACTTGCAAAATTAGAATCAAAGTGAAATGACAGGAGCAAGAATGTATTGGACTTGTATCTATATTTCTCTATTTAATATAGGATCTTAAATGTCTGGACCTGATTACAACTTTGCACCCATTTGAGCAAAAATGGCACATACTGACTGTGTGGTAGTGAGCAGTCTCTTTACCTGAACCAAAATCGCTATTTTACTGTTTATAAACTTTGCTCATGGCCCAGGTTAGAGTCTTAAAAAGTCTGCATAGCCAGGGCACCTGTGATTTTAGTCATTCCTTCACTGTGGATATTGACTCCTTAGCCTGTGAAGGGGAAAGAACATAAGTAAGGCATAGATAAAACAAGACTTAAGGGTTAGGGGCCTGCAGTCTGCATAGGCCCGTGAAAGAGTGAGAGCTGGTGCTGTTTCCTAGTCCTTCTGATATCATCCAGTCACAGTAACAGATCATGGTTAGCGCATTTTACTGCAATGCAGCACAGCAGGCAAGTGTCACGGTTATGCCTGCAGACACAGGCCAGGCTCTGTAAACTCCCACTACCCTCACTTAAGAGCTGCTGGAAGCAGGCTATCCTACTTGACTTTCCTGAAACTTCTGCATCATCATCCTGAACCAGACACTGTGGTAATGTTCACCCACAATGCTATTCTGGTGTCAAAATTAAACCAGCTCCTCCTTGATAAATGCCAAAAATAAAACCTGTCACACAGAAAATGCTCAATAAAGCAGATATGATTACTAATCAATAAACAAATCCAATAAGGTCCTAGCATGCCAGGTTAAGGACCAGTGGAGAGCCCATGGATCCATAAGAGGCAAGTTCAAGGTAGGAAAGTTGAATGAAGAAATAGCTATTCACCAAAAGATAGGTTGAAGGTCCTAAGGTTTAAAGATATCCCCCTAAGGTCATGTTACTAAATTACACATTCATTAGTGCTTGGGGCCAGGGCTTAGTACAAGGTGATAAAGGCATGCAGGCTCACTCATGAGTAGACAAAAGCTGTTAGCTCTGAAGTAGGCTCTTAATGGGGACACATTCAGCATATATTCTCTCTCTCTCTCTCTCTCTCTCTCTCTCTCTCTCTCTTTCTCTCTCCTTACCTCTTCTCTCTTGCATTGGCTCTCCTCTCCCATCCTTCCTTCTTTCCTTTCTGTGCAATGTCTTCTATGTCTTCTGCAAAACTACAATACACCAACAAGGCCATGGCAGCTTCCAGCTCCTCGATGGGGCATAGCTCTCTCAGCCCTAAGAATCCTGCCAATTTCTACTCACTACAAATTATCCCGTCTGAGTTATACTGTTGCAACAGCAACAAACAAAGACAGTAAAATTCTGATTTCTACTTTCCTTTTTTGTTCTTACTCTTTTGTGTGTCTAATATTTTCACAATGGCCCCATATGTACCTCAGTGGGCTTTTAAACACCAAAATTATTTACACTTTCCACAAAAAGGGAAGTCATTCAGGAGGGGGAAAGCAAAATATTATGGAGTTGATATGCTGTCCCTTTCTTAGGGATGTCAGCCATGGTTTCTCTGAGAATTTTCAGCATAGCAACTGTACCTGGATGGTGGGACACCTTCAGAACAGGACTGCCTTGAAAATCCAGGATGAGACCCAGATCTCTCACCCAAACTCTATTCAGATGCTCACCATTTACTCAGGCTCCCTTCCCCTCATCAGGAACAAATTCTCACAGGTAGAGGAAAAAATGACTTGTTTTAATGTACACTCCTCATGGAGAAACTGCAGAGAGATGATTAAAGATGTACGAGTTGTGTGGCTCTAGAACACTCATGCAGAACTTAATAATCTGTCAGCTCCTCTTCTCCTGTAAGGGAAGAAGGTATGCTTGGGGTTCATATGTCCCTAGAAAGAGAATACACTTAGAAAGGAACCTAGAGCCTCTGCACTAAATCCAGGATCCCACACAACAGTAGAAGGCAAAGATAGAAGCATTTGAATCCACCTCCTGGTAACTCACTCAGTCTTGCTTCTCTTGTACTGACTATGGACTCCAGATTCAGGAAAACTTGTTGTAACGTTAAAAAAAAAAAAAAAAAAGAAAGGAAATCGCAGTGGTTTCAGCTGATTCAATAATTATCCTTCTCAACAATATTGTAGATGGTTTCACAGATGAGTTAAAATTCAGAGATGAGTTAAAATTCAGAGATGAGTTAAAAAAACTATTCTTTTTTCTTTTATTTTATTCTTTTTTGATTAAAATTTCCAACTGCTCCCCGTTTCCCATTTCCCTCCCCCTCCTCTCACATATTGCCCCCTCCCCCCGCTCCCCTCCCCCTATCCCCACTCCACTTCTCCTCCCCCTAGTCCACTCCCCCTCCCTCTCGATACTGAAGAGCAGTCCAAATTCCCTGCTCTACATGAAGACCAAGGTCCTCCCACTTCTATCTAGGTCCAGGAAGGTGAGCATCCAAACAGGCTACACTCCTACAAAGCCAGTTCATGTATTAGGATCGAAACCTAGTGCCATTGTCCTTGGCTTCTCATCAGCCTTCATTGTCCGCCTTGTTCAGAGAGTCCAGTTTCAACCCATGCTTATTCAGTCCCAGTCCAGCTGGCCTTGGAGAGCTCCCAATAGATCAGTTCCACTGTCACAGTGGGTGGGTGCACCCCTCGTGGTCCTGATTTCCTTGCTCATGTTCTCCCTCCTTCTGCTCCTCATTTGGACCTTAAGAGCTCAGACGGTTGATCCAAATTGGGTCTCTAGCAGGTGTGCATTCTTACCTCCAAGAAAGGGAGGCCAAAAATGGTAGACTAGACCATATACCTTTCAAATACATATTTTAGAGTCCCCAGGACAAAAATTAAGGAGAGTATTGTTTGACATTATTATTGTTGTGCCCCAGTTGACCACCAAGAACATCATTATGCTTGTACTTTCTTTCTCCTCCATCTGACCTTCATTCTCTACTGTTTCAAATGTTACAGAGCATCTACTTTTTAGTATTAGTATCGCCACATGAGAAAACAATGTGGAGAATGACATTTATCGATCTTGTTCCAGTGAGCGTCAGTGATCTTATTAACACTGAAATCTCTGTGAAGTAGGGATATAATTGCATGCAACAAGGAACTGTTGTAGCAGGACAGTCAGTGACACCCTGAAGAGTCTAAAACACTTGGACAATCTTTAGAGATCAAAGATCAGCTCAGGCTCCCTGAAGATGGAAGGACAATGCCCCAGGTGCGTGGCACCCAAAGACACTTTGCATCTGCCCAAGTGATGCTCCACAGAAGTGGTTCCGGCAGAGGCAGTGGTGTTTGAATTCATGTTGTTATACAGTTCTTCCCAGCACTTTCATTTTTCCAAATAAAACTTTTAAATTTTACCCAAGTTTATGAAAGTTAAACACAGAAAAATATTAAGTGGAATATTTCCCGCCAGTCTGGAACTGGTAGGTAAGATTTGAGGTCGAAGCCTAAGGGATGCTAAATAACCCATATGCTAAATAACCCGTATTCTAAAGGACCCTTCCAACCATTAGGATAAACAGCACCATGTGTTTGTTTTGGCCTTCTCTGGAATCCAGCAAGATACTAGAAAAAGGCCATGAGAATAGGGGGGACAAAGAGAGGCTTTGAAAAATAATCTTTTAGAAAAAGAGTCAATAATCAATTTGGTATGAAAAAATAACCAGCCTGGTAGGAAGACACAAGGCATGGAAGTTTCTGTTCTCCCCAAGAAGGGACAGAAAAGGGGTTCTTCATATCTCTAATGCAAGCAAAAGAGTTCCCAGTGTTAACTATGTCCACCAGAAAGAGGATCAGTCATGCCAGAGTTGCAAGGACTGGTGCCTTGATGTGACCTGCAATCTCTTGAGCACAGGGAAGTGGAGCTAAAAGGAGACAACACGATGGCCAAGCTTTGTTGGCATCGACCCATCATCCTCAGGGTTTCTGAGCTGCACCCTCATCTTTACAAACTGTCCTGCTGTCTGTGTCCTGCTGGATGTCTTGTCCTCGGAGAAGGTGAAGCACTTACTATGACAAGCTCATCAGTAGCTGAGGGGATCCCAAAAGCTGTGAAATATAGTTTTATAGATGTGAATTGACGTATAAAGCTATATCAAGGATCCCCGGAGAAGGAAACCCTGCCCAGGCGCTCTCAGGTGCTGACCTTACATTAGGAAGCCAGCTCTGTAGGGTCTCCACAGCTCACAGCCAGGGAACCAGAAAAACCAGTGGAAGCAAATATTAAACCAGTATGTATGTTTTCTTCCACGCTACTCCTCTCACATGCTCCTCATACATATGAAATTAAACACAGAGAGGCAAAATAATGGAGTAAGAAAACCACAGGGGATACCTGTCCTCTTCCTCACCCCCAAATCTTCCTGTTAGCATCTAGGAGCATAAGAGTAAGAAAGGGAGAAAAGACTTAAACCACTCTTAACTTTTTTTACCTTTTCTTTTTAAAATTTTTTACATGTGTTTATTTATTTGGGGTGTATGTGTGTGTATGTACGCGCACATGCACGCGCACGCACATGCCATGTTGTGGTTGTGGAAGTCAGAGAACAAGTTGCAGGAATTACTGGCTCTCTCCTTCTACTATGTGGATTTTTTTTATTATTATTATTGAAAAAAAAAATTTCCTCCCCGTCTCCCATTTCCCTCCCCCTCCTCCCGCCCCTCTCCCCCTCCCCCCACTCCTCTTCTCCTCCCTCTCCATTCCCAAGAGCAATCAGGGTTCCCTGCCCTGTGGAAAGTCCAAGGTCCTCCCCCCTCCATCCAGGTCTAGGAAGGTGAACATCCAAACTGTCTAGGCTCCCACAAAGCCAGAACAAGGTCCCAGTGAGGAGCAGAAGGAGGGAGAACATGAACAAGGAAGTCAGGACCACAAGGGGTGCACCCACCCACTGAGACAGTGTGGCTGATCTATTGGGAGCTTACCAAGGCCAGCTGGACTGTGACTGAAAAAGCATGGGATAAAACCGGACTCTCTGAACATGGCGGACAATGAGAGCTGACAAGAGCCCAAGGACAATGGCACGGGGTTTTGATCCTACTACTATGTGGATTTTAGCGACTGAACTCAGGTCCTCAAGCTGAGTCGCAATCACCTTATCCACTTAGACATCTTGACAGCCTATAAGCCTTAAAGTTTTAAAATTGAGTGTACATATCATTTTTTAAATCCTTACAAGTTTTGTTGTATTTGTTTTAGTTACAAATAGCTTGGTTCTTGTGACACTAGACAATTAAAGCAGTTCAATCAATTATGCAGATAATTTTGATAACGACTTCAGGGGGGATAGGAACACAGACCGCTTGATTTTCAAACCTTACACTGTTCTGCTCTATGGATCAGCCTCCTCCCTGCACACATCATGTGTTCTGTCTTTTCTAAGGAAGAAGATGATGAGAGTAAAAACAAAATTAATAAAATTTCCCCCGCTTCCTTTTCCGAATGGCTTTCAAATCAGCAGCTCTTCCAGGTGTGCCTTGCATAGCCCAGTTGCTCAGCTGTATTATGGCAGTGACTAGGTGAGATGGAAACCAAATGGGGGTTGCGGTGGAGACGCAGCACTACTGTGCCTATCAACTTAATAAATGAAGTTATCACCATCAGTCAGGTCCAGAGGCCACCGAGGCCCTGCAGTTTGCTGAGTCAGACCTTGCACATTTAATAAAAGGGATTGAAAAATAGTGCTTGATGTTGCTCTAGCTCAGATCAGTAAATTGTGAGGACACCCCATGCATTAAGCGGAACCACTCATTTCCATAATGGGATAGGATCATCTCCATTGATTCTGCCGGGCTCTGAGGACAGTAGTTTTCCTGGGGTCATTACAAAAGGACTATGGGGGCTCAGAGGAGTTGACAGTGGGCAATACACTAACCCTTGTGCCAAAACCCCGGATTGACAGAGAATACCAAGATTTCACTGGTGTGTGTGTGTGTGTGTGTGTGTGTGTGTGTGTGTATGTGGTCTAGTCTTAAGGTACACTGCTTCTGGTTTTAAATTTCTACATAGTTATCTCTGCTTAAGGACTGAGTTTCTCCTGCTCAGATGCTCCAGATCCATCTTACCATGGCTGCGTCATGGATGTCACTGACTGAATTGAAAATGTCATTTTTCCCCCAACATCTCTGAAAGTCATTTCCTTCTTCCGAGCATATTCTCAGTCATTTAAAAGGAACCGCTATGCTGACATCCAATCCGGCATTGCTGCTTGTACATGTCAGCTGTTTGCCACTCTACATAGTTTGTTGGGCCTTTTGTTTCTCTGATGCATGGCAAGCACCTCCTGATCACGCTAACTTCACCCAGTGACATTCAAGGAATCTATTGGATAAACAAGCTCTACAGGTGTGACTGTTTTCAAGTAGCATAAAACTTACTCAAAGGAAAATGAAATCGATGGATTCTTAGGAGGCAGATTCATATGAGATGGATGCTTATCTAGCCCCTGATGGATGTTCGAGAAAAGAAAGTCAGCCTCCTCATTAAGATCAGCTAAGATCTTCATGACAGAAAGGTACCAATATTCCTCCAAGTACAAAGGAAGGGAGAGCAGAGAAGGAGAACGATGTGCAAGGTCAATGGCCTGTGGATCTGAGAGCATAGTAAGGAGTCTGGATCAGGTGGAACCATACCACGTTGGGCAGACTCAGAGAACCACAACAATCAACTGCCAGGCTGTGATTCTTGGCTGGGCCATAGAGAGAGATAGAAACAGTGACTTTAAAAGTGTATTTGTAGGCTTGGCCTGTTTGTAAATAGCAGCATCGTGCAAGGGCCAACTTTCCACAGAGCTCTAAAATTGTGAGTAGCCAGACTTATTACAGGACAATGTATTTTTTTTAAATTATGGTATTAATTTTTGTATGTGTGCACATGTATGTGTGTGTTTTCATATGTATAGAGGTGAAAGTAAATGCATGTACATGCACGGGAGACCAGAGGACTGTCTCTGGTGTTGTTTGTAGTTCCTCTGGCACTGTCCACATTGTTTGTCTGTTGGTTCAAGGTAGAGTCTTGCACATCAATTAGAGATGTCCAGGGATATTTATTGTTCCACCTTCTCGGTGCAATGGTTACATACATGCACCACCACACCCATCTCCTTCATATGGGTTCTGGAAATTGAACTCACATCCTCCTGCATGCAAGCCAAGCACTGTATTGACTAAGCCGTCTTCCTCATCTTAAATGATGATATCATTTTATATCCAATTTTGTTCTTCTTGTAATGAAATACTGAATCATCCAACTCCAATAAACTTTATTTCTTAAGAATGAAGTTGGAAAAAATAACATTATCATTCCTGTTGGGCAAAGTAGGTTGACAAAATATTTTACCTCCAAGATTCAGTGGCTGTGTTGAACTACAGCTTCTGGGAACTCTAAAACCCAATGCTTGCATGAGCCATGTTGACAGGATTTCCACACAAGTGCTATCGCTCAGAAAAATAAACTATATCCTGAATACGCCAGTTCTAAATATTCATTATGACAACTTTCTGGGACATACTATGTATTCAAGTTCATGCTTGATAAGATTTGAATAGATAATCTGTGCTAACAGTAATCAGAGTTATCATTTAGCATAAGAGTGTGGAGTATACTCTATCAACCCAGGTTTGAATCTCCACTATACTCTGTACCCTCATTATCATAATAATAGCCCTGAAATTAGGAGTCTTTCAATCACATCCTTACTCTATATGTTAATGATGGTCATTTACAACACACAAAGACCAATGATAAAAAAATAATGGTTTTGAATATATTTAACAATATTCTTTTGAAGACTTCTAATAGTTTTTCTGTAAAACTATTTCCTTAGATTAGAAAAATTAGCTCCTTTATACAATATTTATGCTATACAATGTACATAAGAAGAAAACTATTTAGAAACTAGAGCTTTATGGAAATAAAAGCTATTAAGCCACAGTACCATCCAGATCTTCTGTGTCTCTTCATATTTGAAAATCTCAAGTATAACAGTTTCTTGAATCCCATGGAAATGCTTGCTCAGCCATTCAATAACATCCATTGTTTCTGTTTCAAACCAGTAAGAAATATGTATAATGGATATGCACACAAATAAAAACAAATGGATATAAATTAGTCTTACCCATTCTTCAAGTGTAACTTGGAAATCACAGTGATAGCTTCCCACACACAAGCACAGATATTAGATTAACTTTCTAACAATAGAGTTTATCTGCTACTACATGCAAGGAAGTAGAGACTGAAAGACAAGCGCTCCTGTAAGCTCCTAATTCTGGGAATGGTTCAGTGCGTAATGCCATCAGCAGACAACGCTGGCTAGTCAGTCATGTCAAGGATGAAGTTCTCAACCACGCTAATCATTTCCTCAACACCTGTTTAGACATAAACCCTGCTTCTCCGGCCTCTAGACTACTTACTTACAAAATGATGGTCTTGATTAAAATCACCATTTTGTTGTTCTTCACAGTGCTTTGTAAAACAATTCATATAAAATAAAGCCTTCTACCCTCCCTTTCCCCTCTCCCACCCAGAGGGGGTAAGAGAAAGAGAAGGGAAGAATGGGACGGGGGAGGAGAACTTGAGAGAATGGGAGTGTCCAGATGGAGGAAGGACATAGATGAGAGCAAGGAAAGAAATATTTTTGACCGAGGGCCTAGCAAGAAACCTGGTACTAGAGAAATTCCCTGGAATCTAGAAGAATAACCCCAGCTAAGATCCTAAGCAAAAGAGGAGAGGATGCCTGAACTGGCCTTGCCCTATAGTCAGATTGATGAATATCTTAAATGTCACCATAGAATCTTCATCCAGCAACTGATGGAAACAGAGGCAAAGACCCTCAGTGGAGCAATGGGCTGAGCTCCCAAAGTCCAGTTGGAGATTGGGAGGAGTGAAAAAATGAGCAAAGAGATCAAGACCAGAATGGGGACACCACTTAACCAGTTTACCTGAGCTAATAAGAGCTCACCAACTCCAGCCAAACAGGGAAGAAAGCAACATAAGTCCAAACTAGTCCCTCTGAATGTAGGTAACAGTTGTATGACTGGGGCAGACTGTGAGGCCACTGGAAGGGGCACCAGGATTTATCCCTACTGCTTTTGCTGGCTTTATGAGGACCTATTCTCTTTGGATGGATACATTGCTCAGGCTAGATATAGTAGGGAGGGCCCTGGATCTTCTCTAAAGCAATGTGCCTTACCCTCTCTGAGGAGTGGACGAGGGGTGGGGGGTGAACAGAATGGGAGGAAGGGAGGAAGTGGGAACTGGGATTGGTATGTAAAATGAAAAAAAAAGGTAGTTTGTTTTCTTTTAAAAAATAAATTAAATTTAAAAATAAAAATAAAGCCATAATAAAAGAAGCAAAGCTCCCCGAAAACCCATCATTATTCATCATTAAGGTAATACCCTCCTACATCGTTCTTTGCTCCTATGCATGTGTGGTGATCAGCTAGTCTTACATTGAGAAGGCTATGTCCTATTTTTGTATTACAGATTCTATTTTTTAAATATTATGTTTAATTCCCCTCTCCTTTTCCTCTTATGTTCTATCCTCAGACAAAATAACTCCTCTCCAGGTTTCACCATGAGCACATAACTATAAACACAACAATGAAATAAACCTCCATGGAGGAGGTCATACATTATACCATTTAATGTGATTGAAATTGACCTCTTCTCATTTTAAAATGCATTCTGCTACATCCAAGCCATCGAGGATGGATCTCCTTTAATCTCCTTAATGACTGCATACACAATATTGTACGGATAGACTAAAACTCCACTTTCCTACTTGTGAGCATTTATTTGTTCTCAGTTTTTAGCAACTGCAAACACTGTATGATGAAATGCTTGTATGTTCTAATGATTTTATTTCTGTGGGATAAATTCCCAGAAGCAGAATCGTTGGATCAAAGAATAAATGTATTTTTACTTTTAACATATATTGTCAAAACTTTCCCAAAATGCTACAAATTACATCCCCGGAGCAATATTGAAGAGCACTCTATACCTCGCAATCTAGCCAACTCATTTACATTCCCACCAGTATAAAGTTGTTATTTTAATTTGCATATCCATGATTGCTAATGAACTTACGCAGCTTCTCTAATGTTGATGGATGCTTAGATTTGTTCTCCATATTTATTGTTTTTCCAGGTGTTCTCCTGGGGAAAACCTAAGATCTCCTGGATCCTCAGAGGTCTCTTCAGTAGACAGTGGTCAGGTGGCCAGATTAAAGTCCTTCATCCATTCCTACTGACACAATGTACTTCTTGGGCTCTTTGTAAACTAAGTTTGCTGGTTTTGAACTAACTACGAGATTACATGCTTCTGAAGATTTTTCATTCCCTAATATTTTATGAGACTAAAATGATATTGTTTGTTGATTTTGTTATTATTCTTAGTATTGCCTTGGCTGGGTTTTATGTTAATTTTGGGCAGAATATGGCTTACATCCCTTGCTTACCAAAAAATGATACAAATATGAGAGATTTTACACTTGAGTGTAAAAATCACCTGCAGAATTTGTTTAAAATATGGTCATTTAGACCCAAAGACAGATTCAGAAGGAATGGGATGAGGTTTAAGAATTTATATTTTTAATCAACACTTTGGAAATGCATTACATAGCTAATGGGCAGCCATATTTGGAATACTGTGGTCTTTGACACTTAGTGTATACAGAAAAAAACTTTGATGATTAATAGTATCTCCTAATCTGCCATCAAATTCTCCTGAAAGCTTTTTGATTTTAGTGAAGTTGAGTCTTGGCTAGACCATTTGTTTTAAAATCTCACATTCTGATAAATTTCAGCCTTTTGGGTACAAATAATTGTAAGCAGGAGGCTGTTAGTTTGTTCCCAGCTGCTCAGCCCTGAAATAATCACACAGAAACCATATTATTTGCAATGTTCTTTGGCCAATAATTTAAGCATATTTCTAGCTTGCTCTTATATCCCAAACTAACCCATCTTCATTAATCTGTACATCACCACAAGGTCATGGCCTACAGGCAAAGTGTCAGCACGCTGTCTCCTGCAGTGGCTATGTGGCTTCTCCCTGACTCTGCCTACTTTATATATCTCTTTCATCCTGGCATTACTTTGTTAAGCCATTATGATGGAGGAGGGTCATTGGTTAATTAAAAAAAAAAAACTGCTTGGCCCTCATAGGTTAGAACATAGGTAGGTGGAGTAAACAGAACAGAATGCTGGGAGGAAGAGGATGTGAGCTCAGATGCAGGGCAGCTCCTCTCAGAGACAGATGCCATGCAGCTGTTCCCCAGGGCAGATGCGATGAAGCTCCAACCCAGGATGGACGTAGGCTAGAATCTTCCCGGTAAGCGCACCTTGGGGTGCTACACAGATTATAAGAAATGGGCTAAATTAATACGTGAGAATTAGCTAAGAAGAGGCTAGATATAATGGGCCAAGCAGTGTTTAAAAGAATACAGTTTGTGTGTTGTTATTTCGGGGCATAAACTAGTCAGGCGACCAGGAGCTGGGGCGGCAGGAACACAGCCCGCAGCTCCCACTACACCATTGGCCAAAAGCAGCTTCTTTATTAACCAATGACAATAAAACATATTCATTGCATACATCACCTCCCACATCAAATAATGTCTTTGGAAATGGGAGAAAAAATATCTTTATTTCCCAAAGGTAGGTGGGAAATCAGATATATGATCCTCAGAACCCTTTCTCCCCTTGCCTATTAGGAAGTGTCCTATAGCACATGCACAGCCTAGCATCCCGTCAAAGAATGCTGTCCTCCGACTACTAATGTCACTAACAAGGGAATAAAATCTCCCATAGAAAATTCAACTTTGGACTCCAGAAAGCAAAACTTGTTACAACAAAACCAGCCACAGAAAACACCAAGAAAGAGGATCATATAGAGCTGTCTTTGTAGAAGGAAGTATATTTAAATAAACTTTCTCTGTTAAGATGGAGCCTGCTAAATCTTAAATTCTTTCCTCTAATCCTATCTGCGTCCCAATCACCCTGATTTCCTCTGTCAGTGGGTGATGGTACAAAGGGAAAGATTGCAGATCTAATTAGCATAATATGGATAAGCAAATGAGGCCTAATCAATTATGGTTCACACTTGCTTTCATCACCCGTGCCAACAGTCGGCAAATTCACTGACAGTTCAAATGCGACATTTTTAGAAGCCATCAGTAAATCAATAACAAGTGACAGTAATTTAGATGCACACTTCGTTCTGCCTCCATTTCTGTCCAGGAGATGCAGACTCACAACCCCGCGACACCTGAGCTCAGCAGTCAACGCATTTAGTGTTTAAATCTTACGCACGAGCCAAGTCTGTGCACTAACTCTTGGCACTGGGGCTTTCTCTGGTGGCTTGTGGGGAGGTTGCAGGAAGTACAATGACAGAGAGCTTTCCTCCACTGGTATGAGACTATTGGAACAAGCACGCACATGTCTCCATAAGGAGGTAATCAGATCTAGTAGGATGTGCCACAGGGCAGCCAGCCTGGGTGCTTATCTCTAGTTCTGCCACTTGTAGAATCTTAGGGAACCCACTTAATCTGTCTGGGTTGCAGTTACACCATCTGCTGTTGAACGGTAGGGGGAGAAGGAGAACGAATACATACCCTTGTTTACCTGACAAACCTAAACAGAGAATAAAAGTAAGACATGATAGCAAGCACACCTCTCATAAACACAAGGTCACTGGTAGAGCTTGGCAAGAACTGAACGCTGAACAGAGATGAGAGAAATGCTATGCTGTCTGCTCTGATGTTTATAATCATTTGGTTTTATTCCTATGGCATTCACATTTTAAAAAAATCTTAATGTTACTCAGAAAGAGGTAGAACGAGGCAGGCAAGGTGGCTCAACAGGTAACAGAGCTTGCTGACAAGGCTGCTCACCTGAGTTCAACCCTTGGCACCCACACAGGAGAAAGAAAGAGCCAATTCCCACAAATGATCTCTGACTTCCATACAGAAGTCGTGGTAATGCACTCCCATACATGCAGACAAACACACAAACATACATGTATGTACACACAGAAATAATTTGTAATTAAAATATAATAAAGTGGTATAAGCATAATTTTAGAGTTCAAATTCATTATCAGGAAAGAAATTTGAACAGAGTAAGAATGGGAAAGAACCTTAGTCGGTGTGATCATTATCAACCCGTTTCTCACGGCTAATAGTTAGCAAAGGGTCCTTATTCGCAGCTGTGCTTCAGCAAGAACACGGAGCAACTGAAAATCAATTAGACACTGGTAATGATGGCGGCTCCAGTCCTTCTTTTACCAATCCCCCTCCATGATCACGCTTACTAGCCTACTTCTTAGGAGAAATCCAAGTTCCAAATCCAGGGAGGTGCTGTTCCAGTCCTATCTTTCAATATTGTGTATCTGGTGATTTTTCTCTACAGTTTACCTGTGCTGGAATCATAACACCCCTTAGCCATGCTGTTGGCACCATCAGAATTTTTACTTAACAAATAGATAGTGTCTCTTAAAGACACTATTCCCCCATTTTAAGTGTGGATAAATGTTAGTTAATACTTAGTTTTAGAATGTGAGAAAATATTTATTTGAATGTATCTCAAGAAATTTATTGAGGACTAGATCCCTTGACTATTAGTACGGGTTGCTATTATTGTTATTGCTACCCCTGCTCCCAGGATGTAGCCCAGGTTGGCCTTGAATTTGCCTGCCTGTCCCTGTCTTCCAAGTGCTAGGCTTAAAATGTGTGCTGCTATAGCCAGCTCACATGGGCTGTTGTTCTAAAGTTGCTGTGCACAAAACTGTGAAGACTCAACAACTGGAACAATGAGCTTCTTATTTGCAGTGCAAGTGACCTCCACTGGGCTTAGTCATATCTCTGTGGATGGTAGGAACTCTGCAAGTCTTGATTAGCAACTCTGTTCCACACATGGCTCATCCTCATCATGACCCTCTCATGGCAATGTCTGAAGCACAAGAACGAGGCCAGTTCCAACAGCACTTTCCAAGTCTCTGCCCTTACCACATGGCCTTGAGCTGTAGCGAACTGGGTAGGAAAGCCAAGAAGTAAGGAATAATTCTCTGCCCATAGCAAGAGGGTACTGCCAGGGTATGTGCCATAAGGCATGAATATTTGGTGAGAAGGATAAATGAGGCCATTAACCTAAGTATTTCATATGGAAACATCTTCCATAGGAAATAAGAGTGTAACTGGGAAATAAAAGTTTAACTGGGAAGATACATTTTCTTCCGCTGTAGGATCTTAAAATATAGTAGTGAATTCAAACATTTCATACAAGGAGGAAATCAGGTATAGAATGAAGAAGACTACAAGAAGCCTACCGTTTGGGTTGAATCACAATGAACAAGTCGAATGCGAAGGCAAAGGATGATGGGAGAATGGGATCCTCTTGAGAGGTGGCTCACAGAAGGAAAATCACAGCCATGTCCAAAGAGCAATGGCAAGTCCACAAGCTACAGATAGAGGTGAAAGACAGTAAGTAAAATGTTACCAGAAATGGTAACAAGGGAGCAAAAGAAGCTTAATTCCAGGCCAGGGTTTTCAGTCACTATTTAATAGATGTCCCATTTTACCATTACATCCCAAGCAAATAAGCAAAACACAAATATAGATTCACAGAAAAAGAATCTATCTATCTATCTATCTATCTATCTATCTATCTATCTATCTATCTATCATCTATCATCTGTCTGTGGTGTTTGTTGCTCTCATTGGTTAATAAAGGAACTGCTTTGGGCCTATAGCAGAGCTAAAGAGGAACAGAGCTAAGTGGGGAAAATGGAACAGAATTCTGGGAGGAAGAAAGAAGAGTCAGAGAAAAGCCATGGATCCTCTGCCTGAGACGGACGCCAGTTAGAATTTTACCTGGTAAGCCACTGCTACATGGCAATACACAGATTAATAGAAATGGGTTAAATTAAGATGTAAGGATTAGCCAAAAAGAAACTAGAGCCAAGCAGTGTTTTAATGAATACAATTTCTGTGTGATTCTTTCAGGGCTAAGCTAGCCAGGCGACTGAGTCGAACAAGTGGGTCCTCCTGTAACATGTCTGTCTATCTGTCTATGAATTAATGACCAAGAGACAAGCACAGATGATGCTCTACTAATAGAGTCTATTAATAGAACACTTTCCTCCACTTTCTAAAGCAAGGTTTCAACCGAGAACATCTGCCCAAAACATGTTTTCACAGTGTGCCATTTGATGCTAAGCTGACTAGAGATATCAAATTTCCTCTCACAGATTCTTTGACATTCTTGAACATTATTGAACAAATGTCAGTTGTATGTGAGCCTTGAAGGATGTCAATCTGGATTGAAAACGTACTGACTCCTTTGTATTTTAGGAATATCGCGCTTTGTTTCTATGCAAGAACTGGACATGACTGCAAACACAGATCCCTTTATTCCCTAGATGTTTCTTTTAGTTTTATTCCCAACATTTCTAGGACCCAACTCCACATAGACATGCAGAGTCACACCTGAAAACTGAATGTTAATTACAATTCTTCTGTGACTATATTTAGTCTCTGATATAATTTGAGCTAATAATGTCATTAATATAATGTAACTTTTTAAGTGAATAGGTTTTATTTAATCAATATATTTTATTTCTTATAGTTAAATGTTATTTGAATTCAGGTTTTTTATTTCAACTCAGGAAAAGCTATTCTTAACTATTAATAATCAGAATTAAAGATAACTTTAAAATAAATTAAGAGTTTTCATTTCTGAAGTGCCACTACTGCTACTTCTATTAAGACATCATGTTTTAACATGGGTGTGTCAATAAGTAAATGAAAATAAGTGAAAAATAAAAATATATGCCACTTATTAATTCTGTCACTTTTGTGTGCAGAATTAAGTGTATAGACACTTAGTTATTACTCTTATTGATCTTTCCTTATCATTTAGGAGGATGGTACAGCTGTCACTCCCATTTTATAGAGGATATGACTGAAGCTAGGTAAATAGCTTTTACAAAATTACACAGCCTGGTAGATGGTAGAAGATAGCTGTGTTTAACTCAAAATTCTGCTTAGATTCACTCAACAGGTTATCAAGTGTCTGTAATATTCCAGCACTTGTCTAGACTCTGGGGGCTTTATGTAAATACACAAAAAACACCCTCACATAATTGATTCATTTTTAGTATATGAGAGTGTGCTGCAGTTCTCATAAGCGAGACAAGTGTTCAGTATCTCACAGCTGAGAGGGTTGCTTTTCTCTCACGCACTCCTCTGGGAGCCTATTGTTCATGGACATATTATAAGTTCTTTATAGGCTGGAAGAACATTGGATATTTCTCTTCATATCAATGTCCTAATAGCACCCAGAGCTGACAGATTATGATATTCAATGCTCTATGTCCTAAGCAACTGAGTTTTAACAAATCTTGGAGAAATCACCAGTTCAAGGACGCTTTCTCATTTGAGGGTGCTAGTGCTTCATTGCATAGGAAGTAGAGAAGGTGACTTATCCAAGTCACCAGGGTGTCTAGACAACCTTCAATTCCAAACGCTGTGCTGACTTCATTCACAAATGTCCAAAGCCAGTATCTAGAGAGAAAGTAAAAGAGTGGGCACTCTGGCCAGTGAGCTCCATACTGAATGACATCATATGTGCTGTGCTGAAGTAGACAGAAGAGTGAGAAGGGTGGAATGTTGTTATCTGCCTCGTGAAGTGGCCTCGTCTTCTTCTGTTTTTGAGTGGAATACCAGCAATGTTACCCTGTCTTCTATTATTTTGTTTCCAAAACTTTAAAAAATATAACCAGAAACAAAAGATTTTCTTTGAAAAATACTATCATAAATTATTTCTCTTTAAAATATTAAGTGGACAAATATAAGTTTCCAAGAATAGCAAATACATTCCATGTTAATTTCATACCAACTGATAGGTCAAATTAGATACATTTTTATGAGAAAAATAGAAATTACCCCCAAAAGTCAATGTAGAAAAGATTTTCCCACATTCAACTCGCATTCCTTTAATTTAGCACTAACCAAACAGGTTGTAAAGTGTTGAAACAAGCAACGACAGTGACTTAAAGAATAACTGCTTTGATTCCAACACCATCTGGTCCATAATTGCACTCATTGGGTCCCCAGGCAAACCTCCCCACCACCCATCAGTCAGTGAAGTTTAATTCTAGGCACAGAAAAGGAACTCTAGACCCTCCTTCAGACCCATGGGTGGGGAGTCAGGCGGAGCAGCTGCGTGCCTACCAAAAGAAGTAACAGAAGATCCTGCCACATGTGACTGTAGCCCTCCGTCATGGAGGACTGGCCAAGCAGCACGGACTGCAAGTGACTTTACAGATGAGCACTGCTCACCATTTAGGAAAGTCATCAAGCCGCACAATGTTTCATAATCATGAACTATAGAAAGAGGGAAAACTACCATTTCTTTCTACTAGGCTAATCTGACTACAAGCTCAAAATGAGAAAAGAGAATGATGAACACATGAGCATTATATGCCAAAACTGTCTATGCATTGTGTATATGTGCATAATGTATGTGTGAAGATGTGTGTGTATGTGTGCATACATGTACATTTACATAAAGGCTAGAGAGATGGATATCTTTTTTATGCTCTACATTCTTTTGCAAAAGTCGATCACTGAACCCAATACTCACTAACTGGCTAGAATGACTGTCCAAGGATCTCCAGGCATCCTCCTGTCTCAGCCCTTTCAACACTAAGGTTACATATTCATGCAAACCATGCCCAAATTTGTTTAACTACTTTTTGTACCCAGCTCTTTAATGTGGGTAGTAGGGATTGATCTTAACTCCTTATGATTGTATGTAAGGCACTTTACCAACTGAGCCATTTCTTCAGATCCTACTTAAATACATAGATTTTTTTTAAAAAAATTCAAATGTATTAACAACCTAATTCATGAAAATTTAGAGATGTTTATTTATATTAGTAAATAAGATTCATTTCAATTTTTTTAAATATTTATTTATTTATTATGTATACAATATTTTGTCTGCATATATGCATGAAGGCCAGAAGAGGGCGCCAGATCTCTTTACAGATGGTTGTGAGCCACCATGTGGTTGCTGGGAATTGAACTCAGGACCTTTGGAAGAGCAGGCAATGCTCTTAACCACTGAGCCATCTCTCCAGCCCCCTCATTTCAAATTTTTAACTTTATCTCAGTATTAGAAAAATCTATTGATGGGCTTGACTTAACAAGAGGATAAAAATCAAGCATAATAGTACTTGGCTGTAATATGAACATTCAGGAGACAGATCAAAGTACATTCAAGGCCAGCCTGGTCTGCTGAATGAGTTATAGGCAAGCCAAAATTATGCATCAAGATCCTAAAACACACATACATATATACAATATGTCACCTCAGTAGAAATCACCTGATACAATTCAACTGATATTCATGATGTAAAAGAAAATAAAATCTTAGAAAATTTGAAATAGAAATCATTTCCAAATTTGCTAAAAGTTATTACCAAAACCCAAGGCTATAATAAACCCTAGATTTCTTAGAAGATATTGAAAGCATTCTCTTTCAAACTAGAAATAAGATTCAGAAGACTACTGGCATTGCCTCTAGGAAACAGAATATTGGAACCACCTAGGCTGTTCAATTTGACTACAAACCCATAGTAGGTACAAAATTATGATAAGGGAAATTATAATTCATTATTTCCATATGTTATGATTGTCTACAGAGAAAATCTTAAAAGCTGTTAAGGTTAATTGGAAGCATTAGTAAGGAAACTTTGTAATGTTTCCAGTAAAAAAGATCAATACAATGCTCAATGCACACTTATAAGGAGCAAGAAAATATCATAAAACATTATATGTATTAATAATGGCAAAATGTTCAAGAAATAAATATCAAAATGTGTTTCAATAAAACCTTTACATATACAACTACAAGGTAAGATTTGAAAACCGTTTTTTTAAAAAGTTAAATAAATTGACAGGTGCATTGTATTCCTCGTGAATGAAAACTCTTCACCAGTTGTTCTTCACAATGCAATTTCCAAAAGCAATAAAACTGCAATATTTATTTTAAGTTAACTCTACCTTTGATTTTGAAAAAAACTGAAGAACAGCTAATATGTGACTAAAGAAAAAAAAAAGCTTGCACACATGGCTGCATCAAGAATTATAACAGACAGTACAGTTTGAGAGTCAGAGAATGGGAATTGACAAATACAAGCACAGGTCCCATACGCCTAGGATCTTAGTATACTACCAATCTGACTCTGCAGATCTGTCAAAGAGTAGAGTCAGTCCCTAGCAGGAGCCAATGTCAGCTACAGCCAGAATTAGAAACTAAGAGTAAAAGGAAAAATCAAACTCATGTAAGACAATAGAAACCAATGTGAATTCAAGATAGAAAAAGACCTTTTAAATTAAAATAAATACCTACAGGAAAAAGATTGATATATTGGACTACATTAAAATTAGAATTCACCAAAAAAAAAAAAAAAAGAATTTGCTTTCAACCAAAGATAGCAGGCTGAAAGTAAAGAAAGGTAAGAAAATACTTATAATGCATAAATTTAATAGAAGAATCTTAGGAAAATATAAGCCACAGATCAAGAATAAAAGGCTAGTGGCAATAGGGTAATTGGCAAAAACCTCAGCATACATTTTCCAGAAAATGAACAGCAACAATCAACAAATATTCACCAGTGACCAGGGACCTACACTAAACCTCAGTGAGACACAACTACCCAAGCAGTGGGTTGGCAGATCCTGAAATTCTAGGCAGTGCTGGAAGGAGGGAAGATGTATCACACAAAGTTTGCATCATAGTCTGCTGAGCAGAAGGCAGGCTGGCACAGTTGCTTTGTAAAACGATTCGCAACAAACACCTAAGAAAGTTGAAGAGATGCAGACCCCACAACTCAGCAGGTCTACTTGAGATGATAATTACAAGAGTATTCATAAAAGCGCTGCTTATAATAACAAAAAATTAAAAACAAAGAAGGAGAAATAATAAAACAATTGCACATATAGAGAGCCATAGACAGTAAAACTGTGAATACCGCTACATACAAAAATCTTTTTTAGATTCACCTACATTTTGCTCCATATATTCACTATATTTCTATATATTTATCTGCATGAGACAGACAATAGTCTGCTTAGAGAAGTATAGGAGTGTGAAACGCTAAGAAAAATAGTGAACACAGAATCCAGATCCTAGCTGACTCAGTAGGAGAAGCAGGCATGCGCTCGACAGGTGAGGTATACCGAGAGGAGCTTGCATTGTTTTACTTCCTGAAGTCTGATTGTCCATGAGTCCATTTCAGTATTTCTTTATATCTACAAAAATATGTATGTGTACTCTTCTCTGTGGATGGTGCATTTCATAATAAAAAATTTAATATTGTGGCAATCCATGTTGAAAACCTTTTAGGAATCACAAAAGAAAAGCTCTGTGGATTGCATATGAAGGCATAGTAACTTGGAGTAAGGAATAAGCTCAAAGTTGATGTGCAGAAAATATAGAAAATGCAACTTACTCCAAAGAA
Source organism: Chionomys nivalis (assembly GCF_950005125.1). Classification (NCBI taxonomy): domain Eukaryota; kingdom Metazoa; phylum Chordata; class Mammalia; order Rodentia; family Cricetidae; genus Chionomys; species Chionomys nivalis. The sequence goes on along the minus strand of NC_080090.1, from coordinate 52,022,983 downwards.
CTCTGTAAGGCAGCTGATAAAGCCAGGAATGGAAGTGAGCTGAAATTTCAGAATGGCTTAAGTCTTAAATTGCAGGAGGAGCAGCTTTGTAGTTGTCCTGACTACAGAGCATAAACACAAACACACACATGAGAGAGACTTGTGCAGTGTGATCTCAGCCCTTCCTGGATTTTCTGAGGTACTGAACACCAAGGAATCTCCCTATAAGCAGAATCTTGGAAACCTACTCTGGTAGGAAGAGAGCCAATCAGAAGCTCCATGGAGGTAAGTTCATTACAGCTGGTGGAAACAGGGCGGAGGAGACAAAGGAGGAGGTAGAGAGAGGAGAAGCCTGGGAGGGGAGGAGTCAGCTACATTAAGTCTGACATCCATATGTACCAAGCTTCCTTAAAATGGTGCTGTGGTTCTGTTTTAATATTAATTTATTGTGGAACTGAAATAGCCAAGAAAAGCCTGAAGTATTTGGAAACAGAATGTTCCTTGTGCAATGGAAAAACGCTATTCCAAGGCATCCCATGTTCTCCTTTGACTCCCTCCACCTCTTTTCCACAGAGAAAGATTACATTCCCTGAACCAGGACTCCTGAGAAGCAGAAACCCGAGCCAGGGATTTTGTAAGAAGGTAGATTTATACTGACATACCTTTTAGTCTTTGCACTTAAGCAAACAAGCCCATCCGTCTGCTGATGGACATCTGTGCTGATTCCATCGCCTTGCAATTGAGTAGAGGAGTAATTAAATATGGACACAAGCATCTCTATGATAGGATACAGAATTTAGGTACATGCCCAGGAGTAGTACAAATGGTCCATGAGGGTAATATGGTAGATCTATTTTTAATTTTTCTAGACAACACAATACTGATTTCCATAATGACTTATGAATTTTCTGAGTAAAGGTATTATGCTTGGTATGCACACACAACAGAATTTTAGTCAGTTGTAAAGAAAAAAATGAAATTGTGAAATTTGCAGGAAAATTAATGGGTCTAGAAAGTACCATATTAACTGAAGTGATCCCAGCTTGGAATGCTCTCTCTCCTATGTCAATCCCAACTTTAAGTGTTTGTGTGACTGAGCGCACACCTCTCTGGGGGGGGGGGTATTCACCTACACTGGAGAAGAAAGGGGAGCTTGGGGGAAGGTGAAGAGGACAATATAACATGAGTAGAGTAGCATGGTAAGCGAGAAGGAAGTCACAGGGTGGGTAGGGAAGAGGGTGGTAGAGCGATGGGGGAAGACAGGTTAGAAAAATCAGCAGAAACAAATTTTGTTTCGAAATGCCACGATGATATGTAGTACTTTGCATGCTATTTTTAAATATATATCCATTTAAAATATATATATATATATTTCTTTAAAGAAAATACTTGAAGACTTACTTTGAATGCCACAGATTAGAGTGCATTTCACTAAAGTCATGGTGATACCAAAGCTTTGCTACACTGTTGTCCTACGAGCTAAAGGCCCATATTTCTGAAAACTGCAAAGTTTAGGAGAAATGCATCAACACTTACGGAAGAGTAATGAAAATCGCAAAAGATGAGATACAATGTCCTTAAGTTAGTCTGGGAAAGAGACTTCTGGGAGAAGTACACTGAGAGACCTGAGATGAAATCTCAACGAGATCCTCTTAGGCTAAGCATCAGAGAAATGGCAGACAGGAAGAATGTCGAGCGGTGGGGGCTTTCCCAGGGAAGGAAGAGAGACAGCCTAGAGGAGACGGATCATTCCAGGGGTCCTCTGTCAGGATGGGCGGATGAAATGATCTGTTCTGCACTCTATCTCCCATCTTTAATGTCTCGTTGCTGTCAACCTGCACCAACTATCTATCTTGTACCAGGGCAGTTCATCAAAAAAGTGTCATTCCTGGGGTGGGCAAATTGACCTCAGGACAAAATGAAAATTCCAAACTTACTCACACAGTCAAACCGGAGTGCCTTGCCCACGGGGACTGCTAAATGCACATTGACCAGAGTTCCTAAGTGTTTTCCCCAGTAGGCAGAGGAGGGAGTGAGAGGACAGAAGGGCAGAGTGGGGACAAGATTATTTTGCTTCAAATAATGACAAATAACAGTTTGGAATTTTGATACAACCTCAACAAAAAAAAATCACTGGCCTGCACAGCTAAAATATATTCATAAATCAGAGTCCACCTAATGAAAAACCCAAGGCAGCTACAGTCTCAAATTCTGTCTTGCTTTCCTTTTGCTTTTCTTTACATTGTATCCAAATGTAGGTCTAGATGGATTTTTACCTACATGTTTTTTTTAATTTTTAAAAGTTTTATACATGTGCACTGCATTTGCATTACTTTCTCCATCCCACCCCTCCCTTCAGCTCTTCTCACATCCCCCACACGCTTTCAAATTCATTGCTTCTTTTTCTTTACTTATCACTGCTACATGTACATAGACCAATACATATATAATTGCTGCCTTCTGAATCCACTCAGTGTTGCTCACACGTATATAACTAGTCGGTATGTGATAACCCGTTAGAAAGCTCATTCCTGAGGAAAACAGAGTCTTCCTCTCTCAGTAGTCATGAGTTGCTAGTAGATTCTATCTGGACATCTGCTGTGAGACTGTAACTTCTACCTATTGCAGGAAAGCTGCACTCATGAAATCTCAACAATGTGCTGCCTAAACAAGCCCCAAATAATGGCAATACCAGGTGACACAACAATACAAATATGAGAAGCCTCACAGGGCCCCTCTTCTAGAGCTCGTATGTATTTATGCAGCTTTGTGTGTGTGGGTGTGTATCTGTGTGTGCACAAACTAGCGTGTGTGCATGTGTGTGAGTGTGTGTGTTTATTTGAATATAGAGGGGGAAGTATCAGCTGTAGGTATTCTGAAGAGCCAGTGATGACAGTTCTTCATTAACTATATAGAGTAAAACATTCTTGATAGAGAGTTCTATAGTCTATGCCATGCTCATTGTACGCAATTTATCTCCTCCAAACATGACTAAATAATGTCCTATGAGATCCTGTTTCCATCCTAATAAAAACAATATCCCACACGAGTATTTTGTAGATGTCAGTCAATGTCCCAAACACTTGTTCATTCTATATAAAAACTGCATGAAACACGTTTCCACCTTCATATTTTGTAAGAAATATACAAGCTTACAAAGGTTAGTTCATTTCAGCTGGGGATGTCCTCTGTAGAACGTACTCGGTGTGGAATGAACTCAGCTTGTAGAGTGTATTCAGTGAAGAATGTACCACTCAATGTGGGATGCGCTCAGCTTGTGGAGTGTACCCTGTATAGGATGAACTACTCAGTGGGCAGCAAAGGAGTATACCCAGCTTATAGAGTATACCCAGTGTAGGGTGTACTCATCTGGCTATGTGCTCACCTTGTGGAGTGTACAAAGTGTAGAATGCACACAGATTGTACTGTGCAATCAGTTAGGTTGCACTTACCTGGGCATATACTCATCTTGTAGAGTGTGCCCAGAATAGGATGTGCTCATTTGGGTATGTACTCAGCTTGTAGAGTATACCCAGTGTAAGGTGTACTCATCTGGGTCATATGCTCAGCTTGTGGTGTGTACTCAGTGTAGGATGTACTCAGCTTGTAGAGGGTACCCAGTGTACAATATGCTCAGTGTGGGATGCACTTGGCTTGTGTAATATGCATAAATAACTTTGTTCAGTCTAGAGAGTACCACATAAACTAGGGGTGATGGTACTTGCCTGCTATCCTATTCCTTGGGAGGCTGAAGCAGGAGATCAGACACTGAAGGTCATTCTTGGCTTTAAAGCAAGATCCAGCCTGGGTTATATGAGATCCTGTATAAATAAAAAAAAAATAAACTAATAAACACAAAAAGAGCAAAATGTCCTGTGAATTTTCCAGTTTCTTCCTTCTACTCAGGAATTGTGACCTTAGGAAATTTTTCCTCAAAAGATGATGGCACACTCCCTTGGTGCATTTAAGGGTGATTCGATGAAGTAATAGTTACATGACGTTCACTGGTGCTATAATAAAAGTAAGTAATGGATGCTAATTTTTATTTCAACTAGTTAGAGAAAACAGAGGTTTCTAAACTTAGCTCCCATCATTATTGCTTGAAGGAATGTTGGAGAAGTGCAAAGGCTGGCATTACTGCTGGGTCCTACAGAGGTGGACTCTCCGGGAAGAGATCACGAGTGTATAGTTGAAACTTTCCTCTCAGGGAATCACAGAAAGGGCAGAGGCGGGCATTAGCAAATACTCCTGCGGGAGCACACAAAAGGCCAGTGGGACAGCGAACAGGAGACTCAGGAAGTGAAATCTGCTTCCTGGGCAGGTTTTTAGAGCGAGTGCACGCAGTGTAGACAGATTGAGTAGAGTCCGCAGTTTCCCCCAGGAGGAGCACTTGATCATGTGCTGAGTGTTGGCTCCGTCCCTTGAATATCCGTCAGCAAGTGGGAGAGGAACACCCAGAATGCTGGCTCTCCATGCATGATAAAGCTGGGTTGGGACTCCAATGTGGAAACAGACTCGCTGTTACAGACTCAGAACACTCTGAAAGGCCCTCTCCCCTAACACTGAGCTTAGGGCAAGTGGAATCTCTGCTGGCCTCAGTGCTCTACCTAGAAAATGAGAACGGTCTCCTTAAATAGTTCTGCTCCAGCAGACATGGTTGCATGTGCCTGTGCGCATGCACTCACACATGCACACACACACACACACATTTTCATTTTCCCACCTTTTTGGTATTGGCCTCTGTGTGACACCTTTGCTTCCAAGGGTTTCCATCAGAACTACTTCCCATCAGTCAACAAGCCAGGATTCAGGATGGGCTTACCCCCAGACTCCCCCTGCACGCTTCCTCTTTGCAATGTTTATCCGATTTAGCCATATGTTGGGCTTATCATATGACCCCCATCTTGTTCAGAAAATCAGCAAGTTTCCCCCATCCATTTATCCATGCCGATGGAAAACTGAGACTATTACCATGTGGAGTCCTTTGGAGCTACTGAGTTTTAGAAAGGTTTTTCATTTGTCTAAGTATATTGTGAATATTCAAACATCTCATCTGCATAAGCAAAAGAAAAACATCTGCTTCTCTTCATAGCTAGTAATGATCATAGATTTTTCAGGAGCTTTATTGGTGGATGCTCCTTAAAATCTAATCCCAATGTGCGTTATAGATCCTTCTTCTGGTAAGTAAGCGAGAGGTAAAGAAAAGGAAGTGGAAGGGAGGGGAGAGAAGGAGAGGAGAGAAAAGGCAGGGGAGTAAAGATGAAGGATGGGAAGGGGATAGGAAGAGAAGGGAGAGGAGGAAAGAGAAGGGGAGAGGAGAGGAAAGGAAGGGAGGGGAGGGAAGAGGAAAGGTGAGGAAGGGAGGGGTAAGGGAAATCTAAAACCAGAGCAATAGCTGATCTAAGAGCCCAGGTGTCTTACTGTCCCTCAGACTTGAGGGGCATGTGGATGTCCTTGGTAGAATTCCAGGGCCCCTTCTCAGTAACAGCAAATACCACAGATACCAGTGAGAAAGTCCTGTAAGGACAGATGATCTGGTTGTCAGTGATGATAAACGCAGAGCCAAGGAAGTGGTACTATTCCCCAAAGTCATAGTGACTACATGAGCTTTAACATTAGAAACTCTTGCCTGCTGCACTCATAGGAGGGAATGAACCCACACAAAACAACACACGCCTAGAGTGCCCACACTCTGTGTGACTGGGGAGACTACTGCGTGATGAGCTGAAATGCAGAGGGGAGAGAAGCAACTAGAACGAAGAATAGCAATGTACAGACAGAACACCAGAACAGGAGTCTGAGCCTGCCGGCTAGAGCTGCCTCTCCTCCTCTCAGGCGAGGAAGCTTTGTGCCTGTGTCTTTCTTGTGCCTTTGTTTTCTCCAACTAATGGATGGGTTATAAAACTTACATTGGAAAAAATAATAATAAAATTTCTAGGATCCCCTCCAGTTTTTAAATGGTGATTGCATTAGTGGTCAGGTTTTTCATTTTTGTGCTTTATATTGTTACTCATTCCACTCGACACAAGCACAGGCACGTGAACACACACACAGGTATGTGGACAAACACAGGTATATGCACACACACACATACACAGGTACATGTACACACAGAGGCACATGCATACACAGAGTGCATGCACACATACAGGCACATGCAGATATACAGGTGTATACCCATACACATGTACATGCACACAGCACATACCTACACACAGGTACATGCACATACAGGCAAATGCACACACAGAAACATGGACACATAGACACATGCCCAAGCACAAGTTTTAGCACACATGGCACACATGCATACACAGAGGTACATGCACAGACATGTACACACACATAGGTACATGCACAAATACATGTGCATACACACACTAACACAATCCTTGACAGTGCTCTATGGTGACAGCTCCTCAACCCTTGGTTAAAATAGACCATCATAGTGTGGAATTGGTGGCCTTAACATCCTGCAATCCTCCCAACAGATGTAAGTTGAAGATAATTCTTTTGGATAGATGATTTCCTGATATGGAATAACAATGAACTTCCAGTTCCTTCCCTCTTTGGGAACTCGGGAATCTTAGACTGTATGCTAGATATGTCCACTAAAAATGGAACTTATACAGGAGATACATCCAGAAAAGCAGACGAGCTTCATCCTTGCAGAACGAGACCTAAAAGACATTTTATAGTTCCTGCTTAGTTCCTTTATGTTCCAGATAAGGGTAACAGGGCTCAGATGTATCTCCTAACTGCCACAGATAGATAAAGGGCCAATGACTGTATTCCAACTCCTGAGTTTTCTTCCAGTCCAAGTGAATCACTGCTCCATATTTCTTCCTCTTGGGAGTCTCTGACAAGCTGGCCCCGAGGATTCTGATGTCATTGGTACAAATTGTGGGGCCCTGTCAATCCTTGAGCCATGCTTCCTTTCAGATGCAAGGTCAGGACAAACAGGAAAAGAACACATGTGGTGTAGCCCAGATAATCAGGTCTTTTTATTAAAACTTCTACCCTCAAGGACAAGACAAGGAGGGTTTAACATTAATCTTTAATCCTCCTTTTTTATTTCAAGCAAAGTATTCAACATAGCACATTCAGTCACACTGGAGGGAAGCCCTGCATCGCTATGGAGTCAAGTACATGACAAAAAAACACTCCTTACTTCTCCCTTGAGTAATGGAGGGCAGAGCACCAGGTGTTGGTCCTCATCTGCCACCTTATTTGGGAAAGAGTTGGTGGTATTCCCTGTTCTGTTTGCCAGGTGAGCTGTCCTGAGCTTCTGGGGATTCTCCTATCTCTGCCTCTCATCACGCATTAAGCACATTTGGATTACTGACATATGGAAACAGGTCCAGCTTTATGTGGGTTCTGGGGATTTGAACCCAAGACCTCACACTTGCACAGCAAATACTTTACCCTAGTTACTTTGTTAATTTGATACAGCATAGAGTCACCTGAGAATGGAGTTTCAGTTGAGACATTGCCCAAATCAAAACTGACCTATAGGCATGTCTGTGGGGATTGTCTGTTAATTGATATAAGAGGGGCCAGCCCACTGTGGGTATCGCCATTCCCGGGGAAAGTGATCTCAGGCTGTATCAAAAGGTTAGGTGAGAATGGGCCTAGGAAATGAGCCAGCAAGGCGAGTCCTCCATGGTTTCTGCTTCAAGCTCCTGCTTGAGTTCCTGCCTTGACTTGCGTCAGTGATGGACTGTGACCTGGGAGTTTAAGCCATGTGAATCCTTTCCTCTCCTAAATTGTTTTTACTGGCAGGTTTTATCACAGCACCAGAAAACAAAACTAGAGTTCTGCTGGGCCATCTCCCCAGGCAGCCACTCCTTCTTGATGTGCCTCATCTCCTCTGCCTCTTTAATAGGCACCAAGTACGCTGCACCTGCACCTGAACAGCTGAATGCGTCCGGAGGGAAACAGCTGAATGAGCGTGTGCCCATACATGATGGAGGAAGGTCATTGGTTAATTAAAAAAAGAAACTGCTTGGCCCTCATAGGTTAGAATATAGGTGGGTGGAGTAAACAGAACAGAATTCTGGGAGGAAGAGGAAGTGAGCTCAGATGCAAGGCAGCTCCTCTCAGAGCCAGATGCGATGCAGCCAGCTGCCAGGTCAGACATGCTGAATCTTTCCCGGTAAGACTGGTGCTACATAGATTACTAAAAATGGGTTAGGCAAAATATGAGAATTAGCCCGTAAGAGGCTAGAGCTAGTGGGCCAGGCAGTGTTTAAAAGAATACAGTTTGTGTGTTGTTATTTCGGGGCATAAGCTAGCCAGGCAGCCAGGAGCTGGGGCGGCAGGAACGCAGCCCACAGCTCCCCACTAGACATACACATACAGGTGTATTCCCTTTTAGCTAGCGTCCTCAGTTTGTGGATATATAACATCAGACAATTCTGCTGGTACCCACATTTACCCACTTGTCCTTTTTCCAAAACGGACTACTTCACATCTTTTCTCCGGCCACTCTTTCTGTCCCAACCCTAATTTTAGCATATGGCTGAACCCTTTCTCTTAAGCCACATGCATGCCTGTAACACTTTCCCATGCCATAGTTACAAATCCATCAACCCACTGTCTGTCCCTTAAAGGTTCATTTTGCTTCTTTCTGCTTTATTTAAAGCAGATATGTCCACACCACAGAGTCCATTCTTTCTCATTTAAATACACCCCACATCCCAAGAAAATATTCCCTTTTTCCTTTGTACCATCAACTTAATTATACTCTATAGGAGTGTGCATATGGAAATTGTCACAATAATACCTTAACACCGTGAAAAAGTACCATCTATTTGCAGAAGAGTGACAGACAGTTAAGACCTCCCATTGAGCCGATGAGCTGATTCTTTACCACCTTCCATTGCGTATCTTTGTCTTATTCATGCCAAAATGCCTCTCAAGAGTTATGTATAGTCGCTGTCTCTACTGCTTGCAAATTCTATTTCCCCCCCCAAACACTTCTTCCAGGCTTTTGTCCCCACCTCTGATCCCTGGGGATCTCCTCCTGAAGGTCTAAAATAACTTTCTTCTTGCTATTTATTCTCCTGCGAGTCAGCTCACTGTGTTCATCTAATTGAAATTCTATCCAGTACGTGACTTGATTGATCACACCACCCCTCTATTAACACCCTCTCCTCTAAGCCTAGAGGACATGACCTTCACCCAATTTTCCTCTGGCCTCATTGCCTCCATCTCAATCCCTTAGGATCCTTAAGGATCTTTGCAGCGTCCGTAATTGTTATGATGTTCTTTGGGACTGAAGCCTCTGCTATTGGTTCCCAGAGACCTTTTTCCTCTATGAGTATTTACGGCCTATGTGTGTATTTGTATGTGCTCACGCATGTCTATGCATAAGATGCCCCAAACCAACTCCAACCTGGAGTTGTCTACGGAGGTTATGCCCTCTCCTCTGACATGATCAGCAGACATTTGGAAGAGCACAGCCACATCACAGCTCTTGTCCTACCACACTGGTTCTGCGTGTCTACACATCCTGTGGCAAATGGTGCTACCAACAACGGTTTAATTGAAAAGCCTAGCATTTGTTACGCATTGCTCTTTTTCCCCACACCCCACATTTTATACTTCAGTCTACATGTCAAAAGGATTTCTAAAGGGGTCAGGAAGATAGGCCAATCAGTGAAATGATTGTCATAAAGCATAAGGACCTGTTTTCCATTCTCAGAACTCATGTTGTTGTTGTTGTTTTAAATAAATAAATAAATAACAAAACTCTGGTGTGGTCAAACACGCTGCTGTTCCCAGCACTAGGAGATAGAGCAAGACAGATTGGTTCAATGGCAACCAGCATAGCATACTTGATAAATTCCATATCAAGGAGAGATCTTGTCTCAAAAACAAACAAAATGTATGGCACCCGAGAAATGACACCCAAGGTGTTATTTCAAACCATTATATATGAGACACCAATGGCAAGGAAATGTCAGGCACCAGAAGCAAAGGAGTTAAGTTGCATGATTTCCCCAGGCTACTGTCTAGAAAGAGTTCCCAGGCCGCCAAATGGGAGATGCAACCGAGAGAGAACAGTCTCTCTGCACTGAGAAATCAAGCGATATGCTAGTGAAGAAGGACACTTAAAAGAAATGCCACTAGCTCAGAACTGAGTACAATAGATGGTTATTTATTTGGGGGTAGACTCACAGAGCACAATCCTCTGCTGAAACAGGGAACAGCAACTGAATCCCACAACCAGAAAAAAGGCCGGACGTGCGCTTTACATCGGTATAAATATTATAAGAGGCCCAAGTAGGTGGGTAACTTAAAGGCTACTGGTGGTAGGAATTCCTCCTAGATACTAGAGCCAACTGGGACACTCAGGGAAGAAAGCTGAAGAAGTAGAGAGCCACATCGGGGACAAAGCACCCAACATGCACTGAGTTCTCTCCGAGGTCCCCGCTTGGTAGCTGTTGGCTGTGAGGAAAGGGGTAGGACTGTGAATCTGACAAGATTAAAAGGACTTATTCCTTCCCTCACAGAGAGTCAAGAAGAATGTCTATTCCCACCATGCAGAGTAGGAATCCTCATCACTGATAGGCCATGAGACAAAGGGCTCATGAGGATTACTTTCTGCTATGTTACAAAATTAGGCTTTCTTTGATTCTACTTAATAAACCAAAAAGAAAGAAAGCAAAATCCCAAATTATTAAGCTACTTTGGAGTAATATATGCTCTGTAATTGAAGCTCAGAAAATATTTTTAGGAGTATAATGTAACATGAATCACACAAAAAATAACATTCCAAATGTTTAGCATCCCATTCAAAAGTACCTGACAAAACACATAGCTAAACGCATTCCACCAGAAAGAGAAACTCAATCAACAGAAAGTGACCACAATCTGACACAGAAGATGCAAGGAGGGTAAGTGATTGAAACAATTTTATGACTTTTCAAATGTTCAAGAAATTAAAAATTCAAAAGCTAGGTTTAACACATGGGCTGTGTTTTTAAAGCTTCAATCTAGAGACAACAACCACAATGCCTGAAATTAATTAGTTGGAGGAGATAAACAACAGAGATTACACACTGCAAAGGAAAAGAATAAAGAATTTGGAGACAGAACAATATATGGAAAACTTTTCAAAATGATACCAGATGTTTTGTTGTGTCCAAATGAGATAGCACAGAATAAAGGAGAGTATATTTGTGTTTCTAACTGAAAGACCAAAAGAAAAACCAAGAGATGGAGAGATAGGTAGAAAGGGGGGAGGGGAGAGAGAGAGAGAGAGAGAGAGAGAGAGAGAGAGAGAGAGAGATTGCACTCATGCACATTTATGATACAAAACACTGAACATCAAGCAACAAAGATTACTGGTTATTCTTTGAATGTTTAAAAGCCAATCAACTCATTCCTAGAATTGCTCTGGAGGTCCACCCCAAGAAAGTATCCAGACAACTATGGAAAGGGAAGGTGATGGTTAATCTTGTGTCAACTCAGCTCAGCTGTAGTACCAGGATGCCCAGATATTCAGTTAAATATTATTCTGAGTCTTTCTGTGATATTGTTTTGGGATGAGATTAACTTTTTTATTGGAAGATTCTGAGTAAAGTACATTGCCCCCCACACTGTAGATGATCTCCATTCAGTGAATGGAATCCCTCAAGAGCGCAAAAGGCTGACTTTGGCCAACTGTCTTTAGTTTCATTTGCCTCTGGTGTGATAAAATACCCTGTCCAATCAGCTTAGTGAGAAAAGAGGTTATTTTAGCTCACAATGCCATTGCGTGGAGAAACCAAGGTGGCAGGAATGTGAAGTAGCTACTCATACAACGTACATCCTGAGTCAAGAGCAGAGAGTAAGGAATTAATACACACATGCTAGTGTTCTTCTTGCTTTCTCCGCTATTGCACAGTTCAATGTCTACCTAGGGAACGCAGACAACCACTGTGGGCAGGTGTCAACCTCACTTAAATGAATCAAGGCAATTCGTCATAGGTATACAAACAGGTCAACCTGATCTAGACAGTCCCTCATTGAGACTCTTCCCAGATGACTCTAGATGGCAACAAGTTGACAATTAAAATGAATTATCATACCAATCCAGTGGGAATACACCTAACAGACCATCTTCCATACTAGTTGTGACATTGGCTTCCAGATTTTTCTATCTGCTAACAGAACTGGAACTTGTAAGCCTCAGTAATTACACAAGCAAATATATTTAAGAAAACTAGGGTTTTGTTTCTCTGGTGAATTCTCAGTCAAGAAGAGTCTAGCAAACACCCTGGTATGAGAAGACACAGCAAAATATGGGGGAGAGGAAGGAGGCTCCAGTTCATGAGACAGAAGAGATCTACATGAAAGAAAGAACAATAGAGGAAGCGACTTGTACTGTACTGATCATGTACATGTACTAACCAGAGTGTAGCCTGTGAAGGAACCACCTGATCCAGGAGAAAGAATCAACAGAAATAATACAAGATACCTCCACCAGGCTGTGTGCAGGACTAGAAACATGGCAGACGATTCCTGACAGATTAGTGACCACATAAATTATGGGGTGCTGAGCATTCACTCACATGGGCCTTGCCTCAGCAAGTTCAGCAACTATAAAAATATGAAAACAACCACTACCCAACAAGTCATAGTATCAACACATAACATCCAGTGAAACTGCACACATCAGAATAGGAAGATATTGCCTATAATGAGAAGCCAATCAACCAAAACCAAGCTATAACTAACACAGATGTTGAATCTGCAAAAGGGAAATTAAAACAGCCTTTATAACTGTATTCTATGCATTTAAAGAGTTAAGTAGTGACATGGGAGGTATAAAACCATGTAAATAAAACTTTTAGAGATGTGAACTGTATTAGAAAAGAAAGAGAAGGAGGAAGAAGAGGAGGAAGATGAACAGGAGGAGGAAAAAGAGGAAGAGACAACATCAGCATGGGACAACTTAAAGGAAGGGACCAAGTGCATGTTAAATTACAGTTTATAAAAGAGAGAAATAGTAGAAAAAGAATGTGAAGACAGAACAGCCAAATTTTTTATTAATTTGAGAAAAAGCATAAACACAGAAATTGAAAAAGTAGAGGGGAAGAGCTAGGACTAGATTTGAGCAAAACATATAATATGCATGCATGATGTTCTCAAAAATAAAAGGAATTATCAAAAATATGAAAAAAAACTGCTATATCAAACTGTACACAAATGTTTCAAAGCAATAAATGAAAATAAGGTCTTAGAAGAAGGCAAGAAAAAAATGTACTAACAGTTCAGGAACCTGTACCAGCGCAAAGTATCAATACAACAGAGCAAAGTATCAATGACAACAGAGCAAAGTACCAATACAACAGAGCAAAGTATCAATGACAACAGAACAAAGTATCAATGACAACAGAACAAAGTATCAATGACAACAGACTGTTTTGGGTGACAATGCGAGTGAGAAGACAAAGACAGAATACCCTTAAGGAGTTGAGAGCAGAGAAATCCACCAACTGAAAACTTACTCTCCATGAAAACATCTATTGAAAATAAAGATGATGCTATAAGATGCTATAATTACAAATGATGGAAAAGTTAAGGTAAAATAAGAGGGTTTTTTTTTAAACAAGTAAGACAAGGAATTCATGACCAGAAAGTCTTCATGACAAAAAAAGTAAAAGGAAAAATGTAAGAGGGGAAATGACAGCAGATGAAAATATGAATGTTCATAAAGAAGCAAAGGATACTGTAAATGGTGGCATTGTGGACAAATGAGAAATGTTTATTTCCTGTTAACAAATATCTTGTTAAAAGATAATTGCTTGAACAAGTACATAAGTAAATAGAATTAAGATATGCAAAGATTTTGTGTGTGTGTGTGTGTGTGTGCATGTGTGGGTTTGAATAAGGAACAAGCGAACAGTTAGATGTGTATCTCTAAGTGGAATCTCAGCAGAGAACACACAGAAAGAGAAGAGACAATATTTAATGAGGGGCTGTAAATTTTCTAGAATGGATGATAAACAACTGAAAGGAAACATTAACATACTAAGGAAGCAATGTATATCTAAAGAAGAGTTACCTTTTTCTTTTAAAAGACCATGAACTGTTAATTACAAAAGAAAAGATCAACAAGTATTATATTGAGTAAACTTTTCTCATAATGAAATAAAATCATCAATAAAATGAATGCCAGGGCTCCTTGAATTATTAAGCTGTCTCATTTCAAGCATCTTTCCAGGGACAGTGATGAATCTGGTTGTTCATATGCTGTGGAGCTCCCCAGAAACATGAACAAGCATGCACCTCGTGGTCTGGAGTCTGTCTTCACGTTCCATATCCTCCAGCTTCACAGAAACAGATTTCAGTAGGAATTTATTTGATCATAATTGACTGTCTTATTTGACCAATCTGAAGACCAAATACAAAAAAAAAAAGAAAAAAAAACAAGCAAAAAAACAGGTATGAATCATATTTCACTCATTCATTTTTTACACTCTTCTATATACAGCTATCCAATTAGGCTTTTAAAATATTTAGCTGCGTTTCTACAAATTTGAGTTGCCTTAAAAAGCAAAAATACTTTCTACCAGTTGTGAAGTACTGAAAGCTGAGCTCCAAAAGAAAGCAATTTAAATGAACAACAAATATCTAAACTTGGAGAACTAGCTAAAGAGAGGAAAATATGGTGATGGAGATGTCCAACTATATTACCATTTGTGAGTACCCATTGTGCAAGGTGTTGTATTAATTATTTTCCATATGTGTGTCATCCACTCTGTGAGATAGGTAGACATGTTTAAATGCATTTTATACACAATGAAGAAGGGACTGGTGAGGTCTGATCCCTTAAGCGAGGTCACATAATAAATGGATGACAGAATCAGGATATAAAGTGAAGTATGCCTGACCCAGAAAAGTGTCATTCGAGTAACGAGAACATTTCCTTCCGAATTCAGATATGTCTGCCTTTGAGTCCTCATTTATACGGTCTGATTAGCCTGACTCTACCGCAACTGCATTGGCATTCATTCCTCAGTGATGCAAATTGACTTAAATCTTGCCTTTACGGGTGCTATGAGAACCAACATGACAAAAGAGTTTATGTGCTAGAAAAATTAACACAACACCTGACACTAAAAGCAACTGATAAGTATTAGTTAATAAAGTGATTCTTTCCTTCCCCAATACCATATACAGGCATCTAAGCCACGGTCGTCCTAGAAATTGACATAACAAATAAGTATCTTTACTGTAACAGTTTTATTCCCCTAAGCCTCAAGTTTGTACCAAGCATACATTATTGACATCTGTCCTACCTGTCAATCTAAACCCCAATTTTTCCATACCCCCCAAAATGTTCTTTATCTTCTTTCTCAGGTTAAAGACATCAGAAGTCTATTTTACCAGCCTGAGACTCTGGGGTCTTTCTCCATTTACCCCGCAGCCCAGGAGGAACATGTTGTCTCAAGCTCACTGACATATCACAATCTCAGTGGTAGCCATCCGTTCATAGCTGTGTGAATGAGTGTGTTTGAACATACTTCCTCTTGTGACTTGAACCAGTTCACTTTCTGCACTGCCCCACAACCTTTTCTATAGCACACACATAAACCTCCTGTTTAAAAGATTGCATCACTGCCGGGCGGTGGTGGCGCATGCCTTTAATCCCAGCACTCGGGAGGCAGAGGCAGGCGGATCTCTGTGAGTTCGAGGCCAGCCTGGTCTAGAAGAGCTAGTTCCAGGACAGGAACCAAAAGCTACGGAGAAACCCTGTCTCAAAATTAAAAAAAAAAATTGCATTACTTTATCAAAATTTTCAGGATTACCAAAATTCCTCATTTTGTATTTATTGGCTTTAAAAAAAATGTACAGTGTATTTTGATTATATTCTTTCCTCTCTGAAGCTGCTCCTAAAACATCCCCACCTCCCTACTCACCCAACTTCATGTTCTTTTTCTTCTCCCTCTCTCTCCCAAAATCTAAATTTCTTATTACATACATAAAGTTCTTGAACTGGCCTTGGCCTACCTTTCCAGCCTCATCCTCCACAACTCCCCGTCTTTATTCATTCTACTCTATTCTATTTGTGTCAAAGTGTTCTTCTCGGTTATTTTAGGTATGCATGACCTTGCTTCACTCTTGAGAGCACTTCCTGTTTCAACTCTGGGCTTCAGATCTATTGTTCCCACTAGCAGAATTGCCTATGCTTTTCAACTAGGTAACCCCTCACACTGACATGTGTTAGTTTACAATGGGTACTTGCTAAACAAATATCTGCTTGCATAAACAAATAAACAATGTTGTGAGATTCTCACAAAAGGAATATATAGAAGGTGGGTATTTTAAGAACTATTTGAGTCTAAAGCAATAGATTGTAGAGCTGAATAAGTCTGCTTCACGGAATATAGGCCAAAGTGAAAGGGGAGGGATTTCTAAGAAGACTCTGACATAAATCACTGTTGAGTCTATACCAGTCAGGTCCCTGGGCTCAAACCCAAATTCTAATAGAAAGGAACCACCAATATTAAAAGGATTAAGTTTTTTAAATAGAGAGCTGTGGGCCCAGTATCTTAAATAACTAAACAGAACTACTTTAAGAGCTTCATTAGAGAGAGGATGCAAGACACTCTGAGAGCTGGGCTCAGAGGACTACGTGTAGTATTGGGAGTCTAACTGGCCCTTGATCTTCACAGTATAAACAATAACTTTGAAATGCTTTCATGAGTTCTAGCAGTGCAGCTGGTGATAAAGTAGTTTGTAGTAGGCAACAACATCACTGATTGCACTCAAAGTCAGACAGGAGTGCCATTGATTTCTACAACCACTCATATAGGCAAAGACAAGAAGGTTGAAAAACTGTGGGAAATGGACCTCAAGGAATGGCTTCACATGTGGAAGCCCAAGCTTTCCTGAACATGTTAGGTGGAGTTGAAAGAGTCTACCATAGAAGGGTAGACTTTGCTAGATACAGACTTCATTTCTGATCTTCAAGATGACATGACCTGAGAAAATCATCTTCAGTGACAAGGAAGCTGAAGTGGGTGTCAGTTTTAGAGAGGATTCAGAATAAAAATGTAAATAGCACCAAACATAACAAGAGATCCTAAAGGGAGAACGTGCCACTGTAGCTCAGTGTGGGAAAGCATTTATTCAACATGCACAAATCCTGAGTTGGATCTCTTTCGCCAAAACAAAAACAACCAAAACATTGCAGAATAAGCTTGTCACAGAACAAAGGAGAAAAAAGTCTTTTTAGGAAAATTATTGAGATTTCATACATGACAAAGATCTTCCTCGTCTGGAAATGGATGATCTTAGCCAATGATTTCAGCTTGGAAATTATGGCCATGCTAAGTGAAGTAGAGAAGATGATGACTGGAAATGTATTGTTAACAAAACTGTAAAATAAACACCCTGAATACAAATATGACAAGTATGTATTTATATATGTATATGTGTATATATGTTTGTATACATATATATATATATATATATAGTATATATGTGTGTATGTCATGGTACTTGTGAATCATGTTTCTATGAAGACAAATAATGACAAATAACATACTAAGCAAACACAATGTGTTACCACTGTCGAATGGTCGTTATATGTTAGAAATTTGGATTCTCAAAGCATCCATTGTTACCTTTATTTGATTATTACAGTGTGGAGAGTTAAACAGCTTCACAGGAGCCGCAGATAGAAGGAGTGGGGACTCAAGCCTGGGTTAGACAGTAAGGACTGGAGAGACCACGCAGGAGAGTTTAAATAGCCCTGTTCAAACCTGTTCATCTGGGGATCTCGTTTTCCCCTTCTCCCGCCCTTTGCCTATTATGAGACTTGGTCATGAGACCTGCAAGGACTTCAAACCATCATCTCTTTAAAATGGAGTTAATCTTGGGCTAGTTGGCCCTCTATGCTTTGGGGGTTCTGTTTGGCTCTTTGTTAGCTGCGCTGAGATTTGCGACTGAAAGATATGTTACAAAGCTAGCAAGAAAAGAACAAGGGAGGTGGGTAGTGCATACTTGTAATCCCAGAACTTGGTAGGCAGAAACTGGAAGATTTGGAGCTGGAAGCCAGATATAGCTAGAGAGAAGGTTCAGGGTCAGCCTAGGCTACCTATGAGAAAAAAAAAAAAAAAAAAAAAGAGAAAGAAAAGTTTACATCTCAGAGAAATCAGCTTAGATGCCTTAATGGCTGCCAGCATCAAACATGTTATAGTCTAGTAGACTGATAAATCTTTCTAAAGTGTACTTTATCTGAGAGTACACGATAAACATTGATATGCTTAATAGGATGGAAGAAAGAAAAGCTGTATGAGCTAGAATTTTCTTCTTGGTCAAGCTTTAATATTTTACCACAATCCCCCATTTATTGTCTATCTCATTTCAAGACTGTCAATTCATGAAGACTAAGGTAGGCTTTATGTTATGTGGGACAGTCCAGTATGCAGTGGGCACAAGAGGCCTTCTCACTTTGCTGATATATGAATATGTAGATGGGGTTTCATTCCTGTCTCTCAAGAGACAAACTCACACTAATTTGGCTGCTGCATGTTCCTACGGAATACCTCTGCTTGCTCATCTGCAATATGCAGTGCTTGGACTCAGGCTCCATTCCAGCTATGACGTGGCATTTATTAACCACATTTATCAACCATTTATTAGTCACACTACCCATGCCTTAAGTTATACTTTGTGGAAAATATTCTAAAGAGAACCCTAACGAACACAGGGACCAAAGTATAGAGTGCGTAACTGATCACCAGAGAATGGTGGAAACATTCCTCATTAAGATTAGAGTGAACACATCAGTGCAGAAAATTTAGAAGCGGCTCAACCAAAATACAGTGAAGACAAAAGGAAGTGGGAGAGATAGCAAGCTTGACCTGAAAGACCTCAGCAAAGTCATTCGGGATCACTAATGTTTCGTGTCTCCATATAGCAAGTGTTCAACAAAAGTCTGTCAACTAAACAGGTCCACGTGTGCTTTCTGGCTCACAGAACACTTCCCCGACCATTATCCCACAAGATCTACAAGAGCCTTGCAAATTGGACAGAGCCAAGATTCTTTCCTTCTGTGTGATGGTTTGAAAGAAAATGCTCCACTCCACCCAAATGAAGTGGCATTATTAGGAGATGTGACTTTGTTGGAGGAAGTGTGTCACTGTGGTGGAGGGTTTTGAGGTCTCCTTTGCTCAAGCTTCCCTCAGTGTAACACTCAGTCTGCTTCCTGTTGCCTGCATATCAACATGCAGCAGCTCTTTCTCCAAAACCTGCAAGCCACCATGCTCCTTCCCATGATGATAATGGACTGAACCTCTGAAACTGTAAGCTGCTACCTCAGTTACATATTTTCCTTTATAAGAGTTGCCATGATCGTGATGTCCCTTCACAGCGATTGAACCCTAGTTAAGACATTCTGTATTTTTAATTTATTTTAACTGATTCCTATATCATCAAATTGTGCATATTTGTGGGGGTACTATGCATGCTCTGACCCAGCTATACACTATATCATATTCAAATTAGGTGAAACATACCTAATTCCTGGAACACTGGTCATGCTTTTGATGTTGATTATTCAAGATCAGCTTTCCGGATATTATCGTCATCCACAGGCATCTGCTGGTGACAGCATCCCAGAGCTCCTCACTCCTTTTCACCATAATTTAACACCCATGGGCCAACCTTTGCCTATGACCCCCTCTAATAACTACCATTCTACCCTCAGCCTCTGAGAGATGGACTCTATTATATCCAGCAAGTGAGATCATATGGTGTCCGTGGGCAATTTCATCCTATTGTCCAGAACCAAGAAACTGAGCCTTAGAGTACTTGAGTGATTTCTTTTACCAAGGTCACAAATCTAGTTAATAACCACGCTGTGTCTCACACAGCAACTCTGAACCCCAAACCCTAGGTTCTTTTCATGGCTTTATTCAAGCCCCGTAATTCTAAAATACAGTCCTAAAATAACACAAAAGCCTCAGCCAGCCTCCTTCTTTATTCCCTTGACCTCATTAAAGCTTTAAATGGAACTTGTCCTCGCAAACTTTGGGTACAACATCAAATCCGTCTGAGTTTCTAGGGCGCGTAGCGACAGCTTGCTTTAATCTAATAATTGGCTAGAGTGGAACCAAAGAAAGGACATTAAAAAAAAAAAAAGGCAAATTGTTATTTTTCAAAACTAAGCCTAAAAGGTTCAGAGCTTTTTCCCTTTCCAAGAAAATATTTATTCCCCTAAAAGATTTCTTCCCGTTAACAATATTTTTACGGCCTTTGTGATACTTTTACAACATTTTAGATGCAACCTAAATACTATATATTTCGAGAATGCAGCCATTACATTAAGAACACTGCATATGTTTAAAAGTGTCTTTTATGGGGTTTATTAAAAGAAGCCATAAATTTCTGAGAAAGGTTTAAGCCATATTACATTGATCTTACTTCTAATTTAAACAAAATGTAAACTTTAAGTAAAACCTTGATGTGGAATGTAAACTCACTCATATACCCCGAGCTGACTCATTCGCATGCGCCACCTTTAAAATATTAAATCATCTATGAGGCACTCCATTTCTTTGAGTGTTTTTCAATCACAACAAATAGCTTTCTGGTGATTGCTCGTACCTGTTGAATATCTCGAATTCATTCACAATGAAGAATGGATGGAACCAGCTGGCAACAGAACAGGGTTGGAAAAGCATGAACTCTGCAGGCCAAAGGCAACTTGCTTCCCAACTAAGCTCCTGAGATGCCCTCTCCAGAAGTTAGTACCGACAGCAAAGGCAGCCGAGGTGATCCCCCTCTTAGGTATGGAAGCACTGAGCACTGAGATGGGCTAGGCCACTTTCCAAAGAGACACAGCAGGAATGTGAACCCAGGCAGCCTGGCTGCAGGAGGCAGAGGCTCTAGCTGTATACCCTGATGCTATCCTGCTTTCCCTGTAGGACTACAGTGTGGCTAAGACGAGCTCATCCCCATAATGCATCTTTCATAGCTCCTGACAGAGAGTACTGAACAAGACGAGCAGTCACTGACGTCATCGCTGTCATTAGCCACCGGATTCTGAGGCCGATGGTTTCATCCTTCACCAGGGCTATACCTCAAAAGGGCCACAAAAATCTGTTCCACGTACTCCAAATTATCCTTAGTGGTATTATGAGATAATAAAAAATGTATATTCGGTCACCTTTATTTGGTCTTCATTTCCAGTTCTTGACCCTAGAACTTCCCCATGATGGGGGGTGAGAAAAGTGTCTTTTGCTTTTCCTAAGATGCCCCTTTCAAGCAGACCTGCTGAAGGGTGAGTTAATGAGATGCCATGGGCTGAAAACCCCCATACAGAGAAAAAAAAAAAAAAGCCTGCTTGCCAAAGGAATCAACTACATCTCTAGGGTTGTACGAATTTTCAGCCCCACATAGAAAAACAGTTAAGCTAATCACCAACACCCAATGAAGCTTGTGCAATAGAGCCCTCCCCCAACAAAGCCCAAGCAAGGGGTCCAGGGTTCTGGATTGATAAACGCTTCCAGGAGAGTAGCACCCCCCAAGCAGAGGTGAGACAGCTGCCCTGCTCAAGGCCCATTCCAGCTTCACCTTATGCTCATGTGTAAATGGAGACTTTCTCCATCTTGTTGGTCTCCCTGAATTGGTTTCTCTCCACCCACGGGTTCCTGCTCACTAGTTTCCGCAGCCACTTATGAAATAATCACTCTGAGGCTTAATATCAATTACAGTTACAACATCTTAGGCTTTTTACCGGCTGGTTCTAACTATAAATTAACACATTTCTATAGTTTATATTTTACCATGAAGCTCGTGGCTTGTTACTTCACATCTTGCTTTTTGGGTGGCTACAGTGCATCTCCCTGACTCCGCCTACTCTCTCTGTATCTTTGAACTTCCTGCCTAGCTTTACTCTGCTAAGTCATTGGCGGAAGCAGCTTTATTCATGGACCAGTAAAAGAAACAGATATTCACAGCATACAGAAGTACATCCCCCATCACTCATGTTCAGTTGTATCTTTTATAAGCAACCAGTAGACATAAAAACAGTGTCCCCAGATTTCTATATGCCATTGTTGTAACTTACCAAAATGGGAGTCTCCTGATTAGCAGCCAAGGTAACAGTAGCCTGGTTCCTGGAAATGCTGCCGCAATGGGATCAGGAAGTGGGGCCCCTTGCAAAATCAAGCTCTCTGCGTGTTGGTTCTGTGCTAACTTCAGGTAATTGGTGTAAGAACTGAGCTAAGTCCTAGAACATCTTATTGGTAGCACCAGAGAAACTGATAAGGGGAGACCAGCACATGTTTATTGTTAAGTATTGTAAGAAAAAGAAAGGACTTTCCTCTACCCTACTTGGCCAAGCCCTGAACTTAACATCAAATGACTAACCAGGAAGCAGAAAGTATAAAATCAATTGATTCCACCATGTAGAAAGGTGTTTGCAAGAGTGAAACATTTTCTGATTCTGTTAATAGAGCTCCGGGCTGTCTCAGTGCCACGTACCTCACTGAAGCTCAAGATAGAATCTCATATCTTGCCCCACCTAGACCTTCAGCTCAAAGCAAGAGTCCCTGGTCTTCCCGTTAAGTTGGGTATGTGTTAATGTTTCTACCTGGAGTGTTTTGCTCTCCTCCACAATACAAATTCCTGCTCACCCCTCAATACAAAAGCCACATGTCATCTCAACTTCTCCTTCTTCCAAATTCTACTAGCATTTAAAAAATACCATTTAAAATCTTGAATTGTATCCACAGTCGTCCATGCCTGTCTCTCCCACTAAAGCCTGGACTGTAAACAGCTGGAAGAAATGAGCCATGAATTATTCATCTCTGCATCCTTTCACACAATACAAAAGCAAGCCCAAAGGAAATTTCCTATGGAAGTCTAAGGAAAAGCGTGGGTGATGACCTCTGTGCTTTCAGCCTATCAATTTTACCACAAAGTCTGGCCATGTCAGAATCAAGAACTAGAGGGAATTCTCACCCACATCTGTGCCTACGCTGAGGACTCTAGAGGTCACGGGCAAGCAAAACCCAAATGACTTCATTTTGGTCTTTCCTGGTTCACAGAAAAATGAAGCAATAGTCTCCACCCTGACTGTCCCCAAGTCACCTCTCTCCAAAGTCGCCTGCTGCTGCCTCTCATGGTTCTGTGCCCGCTCTGCTACCCTCTCCCCATTTTCGCCCCTTGGAAGCTCAACCAGTCGCTGTCTGCACATCTCCTCACGAAGGGTGTGTGCCCTCTGACACAGCATATGGAATTCAATCCATGCATTTTAGAATCAAAGAGAAAAATGGGTTCTGCCAGAGACCCCATATACAGAGTTTGGAACGCTCACGAAAATCTTTTGATGAAAAAGTGATGGGTGCTCCTCTCTGTTGCACAGCTCACAGTCCACTAACCCTCTTCGGGGTTTTGTATCCTGAGAGGAAAGCCATGTATGTACCAACTTTCAGAAGGGATGGTTAAGGGGCCGACCTGAACGCAGGATATTATCTCACCTAACTCGCTAGGTAGCAGTGACATCTACTGGGGAACGTTGTCACTTCAGGGTTCCTGTTTTCACACTGGACTAAGTAACTTTAAAGCCTTCACTCGATTTATCTTCATAGCAACCTTATGAGGTGGTTAATGTTAAGATTTGCAGTTATTACATGATGATGTCGAGACTCAGAGCAACTTGGTAACTGGCTTGATGCCACATAGCAAATATAAGGCAGAGCTGGGATTCGAACCCAGAGAAGAGTGACAGAGAAGAGCCGGCTCTTAGCCATTAATACTTGTTACCTTTTCTACCAGACATCGTCTTCCCTTCAAATACGCCCATTACACAGCATCTTACCTGCTGCCTTTGAATCACACAAATACGCAACTTTCCTCCCAATAAATGTATGCTTTTCACTCCCCCGGTTGTTAGCCAAATACCCAGCTCACTTACTAACAATAGATGCTCAAGAAATAGGACTGTGCATAACTGAATGATCAACAAAAGCCAGTGCGTGAGGGGTCGTAGATACAATACGTGAAGGCCGAACCATGAAGGAGTGCTTGCCCCCTTTGGAGCCATTAGCTTTCCCATAAAGTTACCAGAAACCAAATACACAAGATTATGGTTAACTACATATCAGTCAAGGAAACCATTAGAAGATCTTCACAGGGTAGAGTCCACATTTCCTAACTTAGAACAGAACTTTCCATAACATTTGGCTCCTGCTGACCCTACCATCTTCTCCAGAACCACAGCACCTTGTACCTCAAGATCCAAAGATGTTATGATTTTCCCCCTTGAGAAAAAACCCTCTGCCCCTCACACCTTTAGCCTCTGGCACTGTCTTTTATGAGAATCTCTTACTTTGCTGCACATAGCCCTTTCCACCTTGCCTGAGCATTGGACTCTTATTTTTCAAGAACTGGGTATCAGCTGCCCCTGGAACCTTCCAGAGATGTCCATCAACAGAGTGTCTCAGCCTTGGCATGGCCGCATGAAGGGTGGGGGAAATACCGCAGGGTACAGTTAGGCCATGACCAAGACTGAAGCCCAGTTTGGTCATTATTAGATATGTGACCTATGCAAGTTCCTTAAGTGTTCTAAACTTCAGTCTCACTTTCATTTTTAAAATGGAAGAAATGAACAGTGGTGTCTGTGGGAGAATGGGAAGCACCTACTGGTACTTCCTGCGTGTTGTGGTAAACACTGAATGAGTGGCTAAACATAATGTGTTTAGAACAGAGCACAGTGAAAGGAGGAGAGTGCAGACTGCAGCTTTCACGGTTCTACTTAGCCATCTCTGTTCCTATGCTCAGAGAATCGCCCAACCAGAGACTTTCAGGGGCTAGAGAGATGGCATAGCAATCGAGGATGTACACTGCTCTTTCACAAGATTCCCATTTGCTTCCCAAAAACAAGTTTTTCAGTAGATGTCCTCACAGTCTGGCTATGTATCTGTTTTAAAAAAAAAATGAATGTTTAGGGAGCACAGGCAAGTGGCAACTTAAAAGAAACAGGCAAGCTAGGGAGATGGCTCAGCAAGTAGAAGCTGCAATGGCCGTGTTTGAGCAGTGAGGACCACATGATGGATAGAAAGCCAACTCCAGCAAGGTGTCCAGACTTCTGTCATGACATGTGCCATGTTCCTTCTCCAGATCAATAAATAAATAAGAAACACACATAAATTTAACTTTGAAACCACTGCTCTTGTACAATAAATATGTAATAACAAAGTATATTAAAAGAAAGAAGGATGCTCATTTTTCAGATGCGGCTGGTGATGGAGCCTAGGATGGTTAGTGTGAAGGCTGCTCCGAGTACCAGGTGGGAATGGCAATGGAAGAGGGGAGTGGATTCTACCAAGGCTTTGACTCTTTTCCTCGATGCACAAATCTCATCTCTGTCACTCCATCCTCTCATTCCCTTCCTGCTTTCCAAATCCACCCTTCACTAGGACATCTTTCAAACATAATTGCTTCCACACATGGAAAGCACATTGAAGTTATTCTAGATGGCCATTACAGAGGCAGAAATCACAGTGATAGGATCTTTCTGGGGTCAGGGCTCACAAGCTGGGAAGGGAGCCATCTCTGAAGGTACCATGTGAACAGCTTCAAAACACAATCTGCTCCCCAAAACCTCCTCTGCCCTTCCTTCTTGGGGGCTGGAGATTCCAGCAGAACCGTTCTTTGTTGAAGTCATCAAATTTCCAGGAAGACCCCATTTAAAACTACAAAGTTGCTGCTGCAGAAGACTGGCCTTGTGTATTTGAAAGGATCTGTTTCCCATGAAGAGCAGAGACTCAGAGACTTACGTACTGAGCTGGTTCAAATTGCAGAGGAACAAAGAGTTGCCACGTCTCAAGCACTCTCTTTGTATCATGAGGCTTTGTGGAAGTGACTTCTAAGCCCGTGGTTTTAAGAACTACATTAGGAAGGTGGGGTCACATTGATCATAAGACCTGCTTGACAGTAGGGAACGAGGAGCCGGAGTAGCTCAAACAGCATAGCAATGTGGGCAGAGTTTCTCTAGAGTTAACTCCAAAGCCCACACTGGATAGTTTAGATGCTGTTCCTAAGGAGACCTTGGTACTACTGCTCAGACCTGTATCAGATGGATCTCTGCAGAGACACAAAAGTAAGATGACATGTAAGAGAAGGTACAAGATGGAAACCTCTCAGTAAACATGGCTCACAAGATTATGGAGACTGAGACTGGAAAAATTCCAGTGTAGTTCTGCAGGCCGACAGCTCTAGAACACTGGAAGCTCAATATGAAAAACTCAGAGCTCGGAGAGCCAGTGTGGAGACTGTCACCCTGAAACCAAATGCTTGAGAACCTAGGGAGACCCCAATACAAGTCCAGCGTCACCACGGCTGGCTGTTTCTGTTCTCTTGGGGCCAGGGCCTGTTGGATTGTACTCTACCCACACTACCGCAGAGAGCAGAGTTTCACTGCCCTGTCTGCTCAGACTCACACCAATCTCCCCAGGAAACCCCCAAACAGTTATGCCCGGGGAATTCCCCAACCTGGACAAGGGGATCAAAACCACCACCCACATACTCTGGTCACACATTCACACATATTCTGTTCATTCTCTTCTCATTCCCTTCCTCCAGATCTCAGCCTCGGAGTGAAGCAAATGAACAGTCTTCTACACGCCCCCAGCTGCTGACCATCCACTTGCTCAACAAGATAGACAGTTCTCCTACCCCTGGCAGGCACAGAGGAAGCCCTGGGGACGGAGAAGCCAGAAGCACAGGGCCCTTGCAAGCTCACAGAAATGTGGGGTTACAGATGTGCAGCACTCTGCCTAGACCAGACTGGAAATGACCGGTTGTCGATGGTCATTTATTTCCACACAGAGATGTTGCCTCGAGACACAAAGGGCTATTTGTAAATGTGCCCTTCTCCACAGATGTGGCAGTTACTGTGAACATTGTGTGAGGAACAGGATTTGGGCATGACTTTCGCCATTTCACATACACAGCCCTCCCTTGACCACGGCCAAAATGACAGCCCTTGAAGTAAGTTGTATCTCAGCAAGTTTGTTTTAATCACTCTCGGTGCCGCGCTTTTAATCATCATTTCATTGAAAAAAAGATTTAACTGATTTCCAAAGTGTGAGTCAATCCAATAGGCATGCCAGTGTGTTTATTTAACCCCTTCAAGGGTTGGGGGAACTATTCTAATGTTCAGACACTATTGACAGTTTAACTGTGACAGGTATATATTCTTGCAGTGTGTGTGCCAGCTGCCTTGAAATTACTTCCTATGCTCTCTCATAGGCTATAAATATAGAAGCCTAATGCTTATTTTCACAATAGAGAGAAGCACGATAGTAGTGTTTCCTCTACAGATTGGTTCCTCTACAGATTGGTTCCAAGATCCTCGTGACCGAAAAAAAAAAAAAAAAAAAAAAAAAAAAAAAAAAAAAACCTTATCTGACAGTGGAGTATTTGCATATTACCTTATGTGCATTCTCCTATACACCTCTCCCAATCACCTCTCAATAAAACACAATACATAACACAATGAAAACACCAGGTCATTGTTGGTATGCTATATTGTTTAGGCAATGGTAGAAGAAAAATGTCTGAACATGTTCAGTATAGGTAGCTTTTTTTCCCCAAGTACTTATGAGCCTCGGTTGACTGCATCTGTGGCTGAGAATGCCTTAAATCTGCAAGTGTGGAACCCACAGACACGGAGAGCTGGTTGCATATAAAAGTCAAAGCCCACTAAGCAGAAATTCCTCTGGAGATAAGTGCAAGCAGGTACACCACACTGCTCTTATTTACAACAAAGTAAAACTCAACAGAAAGGGGAAACAGAAGGAATCTTGGAGATGCTCCAACTAGAAGATAAGGAAGGCCTGAGTACTGGCTAAGTGCAGATGGAGCATAAAGAGATCTTTTTTTCCCATGAAGTAAAAAAATTAGGAAGAGGGAAAAGAAAGGAAGGAGATCAAAAGGCAGGCAGGCAGGGAGGGAGGGAGAGAGGGAAGGAAGAAGATTTGAGTCCCCAGGAGAGCTAGTAACTAGTAGGCCTAAAGCAAGCTCCCTTTAAGGACCCCATGCTTCTCATCTTTGTGATTCTGACAAGCTATGGATCTGCAGGAGTGAAGATCTCAGTGACCAACCTTGACTTAGATTTAAAAAATAGGAATTAGTAACTACAACGAAGATGTGTAGCTGGGTATAAGGGTAGAGAGCAAAGATAACAACACCTACATCCTTACACCCTGGAGACATTTTGTAGAACCAAGGATGGGTTGAAGAACAAACTACAGGATACCACTGTATGGGCAATGTCTCCTGCCACCCAGTTGGTGTCTATTACACCAAGCACTGAAAAGGGTCCTTAGGCTCAGAGAGGAAAGGTAGACACTCGCTTTCACAGAGAACTTCATCACCAAGTCCCAACCTGATTCCCTTAAATCCCACACCCCAGCCGGTAGGGGGCACTAGTGTTCAGAGTCAGGGAGCTGGAGACAAAGAGGAAGGGAAGAAGGAAGGGATCAAGGATAGAGGAAGAGATAACCTTAGGAAATCTGGGAGGAAGCAAATAAATAGTAAGCAATGTTGAATAGCAATTAGGAGTAATGAGAAGTACAAACTGTGTCTACATTGGTGAGAATTAATTATCATGATACCTGGTATAGTAGATGTTTCTTTATTATTTGTGCTAAAGCCACCAAATATGGACAATAGTAAAAGAGGGGTGTGTTGGCGTTAGAGTCTGGCAGCCTGAATTCTGCTCTATCACTCAGTGTGACCCTAGACAAAGGGAGTCTTTAAGCTGGGAATATGAACAGGATACTGCTAAAGCATCGTAAGAACTCAATAAAGTAGTCAAGCTTCCTCTGGCAGCTAACTGGGGACTGCAGAATGTGAGCACTTACGATCACTTGTTGATCGGACAGACCTGGGTCAGGTTTCCAACATTCACACTGCACGGATAATAACTGCCTATACTCCAGACCTTAGCTCCAAGAGATCCCATGCCCTCATCTCCATGGGCACTACATTCCTGTGCATATACCACACATGGACACATACTTGAAAAGAAAATACCTATTAAAAAGAAAATTAAATAGGAGGAATTCTGAGAAGAGTAAGCATGCCAATCAAAGAATAGCGCATAAATTGAGAACTGTCTCTTTCAAAAATAATTTCTATAAAACAGTCTGTAAGTGATCAGGGCACCTTAAGAATTCATGTCCTTAATACTTGCATTGGTCTCACTGGAAGGTTTATTTTGTTAACAAAGTCTTAAAAAGTAATTCTTGTAAGTGTAAAAGACTAGTTAGCCATCTTAGGAGTCATATTTCTCACAGTTCCGTGAGACTCCTGATTAACAGCTGCGGCTGTCACCACCTGGTGGCCACACTCTATATAATATTTCTCAGTAATGAGTGCACAGACGAAATCCTAGACATGTCCTAGAGGCCCACATACTGCACACACTGGAAGGGAACAGGCAGTAGCCGTCAGCACGTGCTTTCCTAACCAATGCTTATAATAATTTGGTGCATGCTGAAGATGCCTGGAGCAGTAAGTTAGATTTTTAAAGATCACCTTTTGTCAGCCTTTAATCCCATGGGTATCAAGACAGCCCCCCCTTTGAGTCTCTGAATCCAAATGTTATGGCATTCCTTTGGACAGTCGGGTAAAGGGCTATGACTCTGAAGGGACAAGCCAAAAGCGGAACGAGGAGATAAATGGCACAGCCTTGAAATGCAGAATAACTGTGTTTAGAAGGTCACAAGTAAGAGCATAGAGCACCCACAAAGTTGGATAACATTTGCTAATCATATATTGGAAAGGGGTTTGCTTCTAAATTACACAAAGGGCTAATATGACTCAATATAAAACGATAACTCAGTTTAAAATGGTCACGATATCTATGTAGCTATTCCTCTCAAGCAAATATTCAGTCAATAAACATTTGAAAACTATGCTCAGCATCTGAGAAAAACAAATGCTAGTCATGATGAGATGCTACCGCAAGCACAGGAGTACGACTGGCATCAAATGCCAGTGTGACCGCAAGAGGATGTGAGAACTTGAACCTCCTATATTACAGATGGAAGTGCGGAATGCTGCAGCTACGTCGGACAGCTGCTGGCAGCTCACTGAAGGTTACTCCAAAAGTCATCAGAAGACCAGGGATTCTACCTCAAGTCACATGGCTAAGAGAAGTAAAATGTAAGTCTACATCTAAAATGGCACATGAATATTCATTTAAATATCATTTCTAACAGGTAAAGATTGGAAACAAGCCCACTAGCCCACTCACTGACCATTACAATAAACTGTTACCCACCAGTAAAAGAATAAGGGGTCTGCACACGCAACATGGCCAAACCTTGAAAATGCTCTGCAAAGTAGATGTGAATCACAAGACTGAGTATTATGGTATTCTACAGATAGGGGGACATTCTGAACAGGCAAAGCCACAACAGAAACAGAAGGTGGATTTGTGGCTTGCCAGTGGATCAGGCTGGAAGATGATGTAGAAGCACTGTGGGCTTTCTGAGGGGAAGAAAATTGTAGTGGCATTTCAGTTGTATTTTAATAAAGACTGTCTGAAGATCTGAGAGTAAAACAGTCCCACTGGTCAGCCTTACAGACCTGGTTATGGTAACACACACCTTTAATCCCAGTCACCACACTAGTTGCCATAGAAACTGGGTGGTGCAAGTCTTTAATGACAGTAGTGCATGCCTTTAATCCCAGCCCCAGATAGGATTATAAAATGGGAGGAAACAGCTCTCATAGAGGAAGTCTCCTTCTGAGATTCCAGGAGGTAGGATCACCATTTCAGACTGAGGTAGAAGTAAGAGCCAGTGGCTGACTGTTTTGCTTTTCAGATCTTCAGGTTGAACCCCAATTTTATTAATCATGCTTTAGAAAATGGCCTAAAATTGACTGCAGCAAAGGTCTCACACCACAGCAGGGACACCACCCCTCTAAAGTACACACCTTAACGAGAGCGTGGCATCTAACTGATGTGGGAAAAAGCTGTTTCAAAAACACCACAGCACATTTGAATGTGAGAGGGGAGGCTTATTAATCCTGAAAATAAAATCATGTTCTAGAAAAAAGTTTCAAAACTCAAGATTCCACTCCAGTGCAGGAGGTTCGACTTTTTATAGAAAAAGATCTTTCGTAAACTAATTTGGACCTTGGGCGACAATTTTGTCTACTTTTGTTTTCTGGTGAAAGAAGGTTCTGGTTTTGGTACTGCTCACCAAAATGGAAAAGTAATAAAATTTCACGTTATATCTAACAAGATGCTACCTAGACACCCAGAGCAGCAGATTTCCCTCCACAAGTCATTCACACTGGTATCATACTTATTTCTCTCTCTCTCTCTCTCTCTCTCTCTCTCTCTCTCTCTCTCTCTCTCTCTCACACACACACACACACACACACACAGAGACACGTACACACATGTACACATACGTACACACACCTATGCATTCACACTGGTATTACATTTATTTGTTCTCTCCCCCAACCCTCCCTCCCTCCCTCTCTCATTCTCTCCCTCCCTCCCTCTCTCTTTCTCTCTCTCTCCCCCCTTTCAACCCCTCCCCCCCACACACACGTGTGTACACGCACCTATGCACTCACACTTGAACATCAGGTTGTAACAAAATAATCTGGAAACTTCATCAGCAGAAGCCAAGCAGACCCTGGCCAGGCTGACACACGCAGCCGTATAGTCTGGAGTTCCCAGGTTCCTGAAAACACTACCTCTGGACTGGCGCAGCGCTCTGAAACAAATCACAGAATCTGTGCATTAGAAAGCACTTTCTGCACAACTCAGTCTCCCAAAGACCTTCCAGCGTGAATTAAAGCAGCCCAATCTTTCATTCCTATCTGATTCAGCTATAGTCACAGAGATGCCGCACGAAGGATGAAAGAGCCGTTTTTCATGACCTTCCTCGTTTCTCTGAACAAAGCCAAGTGTCAAAATCTTTGAAAAGCACATATTATAGTAAAGAACAAGATTCAAAAAAACTGTTTGGAAGCATTCATGGCAGAGAGAAATAATTTTCTCTCTTCCATCGCCAAATAAAAAACAACCTTATGATGTGTTCGATGGAAACGTTTAAATATTGAACCAGTGCCAAAAAGTGATTTGTAAGCCTCAATAAATTTCATGAAATTTAAAAATGGTATTATTGTCCCATCTGACAGTGTCTTTCAGGACTTGGGGCTGTGTGGCCCAGATTAGGGGGCTTCTGATGAAAAGCGAACGGGTAGCGTGCGTGACATACAAACCCCGCGGCACGGAAAACACTTGAAAGACACATTCAGTGACTCTACCTTCAACTGCTAGTGCCTGGTATCAATTCTGCCTCCTACACAGAGCAATGGGTCTTTTCCTTGAGTAGCAGAAGTTGATCATTACAGTCTAAAGATTGTTTCCAGAAAGAAACAGGGTCAGGGGAGAAACACAAAGGAATGCATGCATCTAGGAAAGGGAAGTTGAATCTCTTCTCACTCAGTAGATGTCCATAGAGGAGATTTAAGACGATGGACCGCTGATCCGCGATGAGATGGTATGATCTTTGCATGTATATTATGAAGTTCACAAGCCATTTTTATACTACAGATGCTATGACATACTCAATGTTAAGTGCACAGCAATAGTTTTTTTTCTACAATCCATCCATCCCATAAAGCCAGGGACATCAGAGAAAGGGATCCGTTTTGTTCCTGCTTTCCTGTGTTTCAGTCTTTACCTGAAACACTTTGTGCGAACAGCATCCCCACCTCCTAACAGGCTGCACAGCACCCAAGAAGAGGAAGGAGATGAGAGAGCTGGTAAGAGGGAGGGGGTGGGACAGCACGGGTCCTTGTTCACTCTCAGCTGCTCTGGAGCTCAGGGCAAGCACAAGATTGATGACACTCCCCGGGTGTACGGGAAGATCTCCGTGTGAAAGGCTCCTCAGGAGGCCTGATAGACTTGTCATCGCTTAATAAACATTGCTGATGTGTTGGGAGGAGAGAGCCAGGGCAGGAGAAGGGCATGGCCAAGGAGTATTCCCCCTCGGCAATTTACTTAGTGTATGCCACTCATGGTGCCTCAGAGCTGTAGTCCTGGAAGGTCTCACTGGCTCTGTGGGAACACAGAGAAAAGCAACTTGGGGACCATAATCCTTTCTTTGGGACCTCTCTAATTTCCCAAATTCTCTTTGTGCCTGCATTGAGATTATACTGGAAGGAACGAAGAAGCCCAGACATTATAGATCACTGTACACACCCCGACCCCTGCCTCTTGTCCCCCAGTGTGCAATTCCCACAAGCCCTTGCTTTCTTTTCTCCTAGTCCCTGGGGCATTTGTTCTCTGGGTTTCAGAGCAATGAAGACAAAGTGTCTCGCCAGCTTTCTTAAAGTCACTGAGCATGAGGAATGGCCCCAGGAAAGAGTCCCATGATACTCTCATGCCCTGTGCCTCTTTACCCAGTGCTGGTGCCTTTTTCTTCCCATCTGGTACATCAGATTGAGATCCATTCAATGTGTAGATGGAGATCCACTCCCTGACCTGTTCATGCTCCCCATTACTCCGTGTGGAGCACAGAGAGAATGTTTGAATTTCCTCCCCAGAAAACCCATCTGCTTCTCTCTCTGGAACCCACTTTGGGAGCCAGCCCCAGCACGCTATCCACAGACACGAGACACTGAGTGGATGTGAACTTATGTGGACAAATTCCACACTCATGCTTTGCCCTCCCACCTAGAGATCAACTTACATTTGCCTCTTCAATAACCTTATTAACATTTCAATATTCACTATCAGGGCCTTCACACATCTACAGCAAAAATCTCTTGGAAGACAAAGACTTTAAGGCCTCTGAGTGGCATCAAGGCCTTTGTAGGAAATAAAGAGTCTCTCCAGGTGTGTTGCCTATAAAAATAACAAAGACAGTGACATCAATACTCTGGGACATCTCCTGAATTGTGGATGTTTTTCCCTGTGGTAAGCCAACCCCACAGGTACCTTGGGCACCAGAAGACAATTTCAGGCATTGAAATAGCAAAAGTTCTAAAGACAAAAATAGCCCCCAGCCTGGGCCTGTGCGAGGGCCCTGCCACCCTGTCTCTTCCTAATTGAAGCCGGAGTCACAAGGCTCTGTTTTCAGTGCAGAAATCTGCTTTTCTGGTACTTGCAAGCCTTTTATGTGTACCGTGTGTGTGGCCAAAGAGTGAGCTTACATTCTCATCTTGAAATAATTGCGATTAATAAATTACAATAGTGCAGCAGCACAAGCTCCATTCCCATGGGAACCGCATGATGTTTATATTTCTGCAAGTCAGCCTCGGTCTGAACTCAGAAGTTCAGTGCCCAGGGAAGTTTACAGAAGGCTGGGGCTGGGAGTTGGGGGTAGGAAAAGGGGATGGAGTTTAGTCCTGGAACATGCTTCTGGAATCCTCTTTTGTTCTCTGGCACAGCTCTAGCACAACTGTGCCCTTTTCATCCTCCATGGCTCTCAACTTCTGACCCCACGGCAGGCAGCAAAGAATACAAAGTACAGCACCATCCTCAGCCTTCCACCAACCGCAGGGACAGGACTGCAGGAGGATCCTGGGAGGATCGTGGGAGGATCCTGGAGGGGAAAACATGGCGGGTGTGGGAGATCTGTGGATCTGGGCAGGGGACAGATCATGAAAGGCTCTGTGGATGGATTATGGGAGGTCTGTGGATCTGTGAGAGGATTGTGGGAGGATCTGGGAGGATTGTGGGAGGATCATGGGAGGGGTGCACAGAGATGGACCTGTGGGAGATCTGTGGATCTGTGGGGGAGGGAAGGTCATGGAAGGTTCTGTGGGAGGATTGTGGGAGGTCTGTGGAACTGTGGGTCTTCAGGGACGCCTCCAGCAGCCATTTTCATGCAGCCACTTTGCAGACTGGTTAGTGGGGAACCTGGAAAACGACGTCCTGGGATCGTGTGGATGGAGTTAGCTGCTGTTACAGTCTTCCTTCTTCCTTTGATCTCCTGAAACTTTTAGAAACATCATTTACTTTGTAATATTAGAATTCACTATATCTGAGTCCTTAGGCAGCCTAAGTGGCACAACAAAGCAGTAACCAGCTCCCTTCCCCTTACTGGGTGATCAGCACCACCATTACCATGCTCCATCAGTCCCTGCTCCCTGGTGCTCAGCCTGCTGTTCCTGGGTGCTCAGCCCGCTGCTCCTGGGTGATCAGCCCCCTGCTGCTGGGTGCTCAACCCCCTGCTCCTGGGTGCTCAGCCCCCTGCTCCTGGGAATCAGGCCCCTGCTCCTGGTGATCAGGCCCCTGCTCCCGGGTGCTCAGCCCCCTGTTCCTGAATGCTCAGCCCCTAGCTCCCAAGTGAGGCTGGCTTCACTTTCATGCCAGGTCTCATCACTTTACAATGTTTGGTTTCACCAGTTTTTATAACTCACCCACTGCACACATTCCCATCCTGTCACTTGTGAAGTAATGATTAACCATGAGTAATGTCTAATAATAGCAAGTTAATATAACACAGCTCTGATTATCATCATCACAGATTTGTAATTAACATCACTGCTACCGTTAGTAGGAACAATGAAAACCTCCTTCATTGGCTTACTAAGCACTCATGAATGTACCTCATAACCTTTCAACTTACCCACAAAGGTGCTCCCAGAAACAGGCAAAGTCCACATAGGCTGGGGAAAGGGGGGAAGGACACAGCTAGAAGAACAGAACTCTGACTTGGTCTCATCATTCCTGAAACCCCCTCCCTACTTAATTCTTTCTCAGTTGATTTCGGAATTCTTGCAGGACTTTGTCAGAGACTATGAAATAAAGAACTCTCTTGACTAGTAAAAGACATTCTCGCTTTGTATGAACTAGGGGAGGGAGCTGGGAAAATGGCACCATGGCTAAGAGTGCTTGCTGACCAATCAAGAAGCCCTGAGATCAAATCCCCAGCATCTACATACAAAGTTAGGACTAGTCTCACATGTCTGTAATCCCAACACTGTGTGGGATGCAGAGACAGGAGGATTGCTAAGGCTGCTGGCCACCATCTTAGCTCTGACAGCGCAGGACACATGACATCCTCCTCTGGACTCAGTGTATGCTCAGGCTTCAGCAACTGCACACAAGTGCACAAATGCCGTATTCACACATGCATACAAATAAAGACATACATAAATAGAATGAGTATCTAAGTTTGATCCCCAGAATACACATTAAAGAAAAACAAAAGCAAACAAACAAACAAAAAACCCTTGGCCTGGTGGCACACACTTGTGATCCCAGTACTGGAGAGGTGGGACTAGGTGGATCCCCGGGTCTCCCTGGTCAGCCAGGTTAATCTATGCACTGAATTTTCAAGGCAGTGAGAGACCCTGTCACTAAAAAACACAG
This sequence comes from Chionomys nivalis, assembly GCF_950005125.1. Classification (NCBI taxonomy): domain Eukaryota; kingdom Metazoa; phylum Chordata; class Mammalia; order Rodentia; family Cricetidae; genus Chionomys; species Chionomys nivalis. The sequence continues at coordinate 51,986,628 of NC_080090.1, read as the reverse complement.
GGATGACAGATCCCTAGAAATGATACCCAGGGTCATGCTCTGCCTTCCACATGCATGCACACATACATGCATGTACACGGACACACACACAATCGCACCTGTACTTCAACACACATGCATTCACAAAAAAAACCCTAGTTTTGTGTTTCAGGTCCATTTGCTGCTGTTCGGTTTTTAACTGCTGTCTTAGTTACTTTTCTATTGCTACTGCAAAACACCGTGACCAGAGCAACTCATAAGCAACAGTGTTTAATTGGACTTACAGCTGGAGAGGGTAACTCCATAGTAAGACAGGACAGCAGCAAACGACAGCCACACAAATGTAGAAGTCACATCTTGATCCACAAACAAGAAGCAGAGACTGAGCACCCAGGGAATGGCACTAGTCTTTTTAAATCTCCTAACCCATCCCAACGACACATCATCTCCAACAAGACCACACCTCGAAATCCTTCCCAAACAGACCCACTATGCCCGAGTATTCAAATATGTGAACTGCTTACACGAGGCTATTGTCATTCAAACCACCACAACAGCCATCCTCAATACAAGAAAGACAAACTTTCATCTTATCCTCAAGCAACTTCATAGACATGATCTTTGGGGAAGAAGGTACAGAAGTTGGCTGAGCACTTTGAAAATGTTGGCTCAGCCTTTTACACCAGCTTGCCACCCTACTTTTATTTCATCACCAATTGCATTATGTCTGTCACCTCATATTTCACGTACATTTATATTTGGCCTGAACCTCAAAGGCTTTTTGAAAATGCCCTTCACACTAATTCGCTGTTTCCAGAAGTTACATTCCGTGGTGATGTGAATAGGAGTTCATGTGCTTGAGTGTTTATTAGTGAAAATGTTTGGGAAGGATTAGAAGATGTGGCCTTCTTGGAGTAGCTGTGTCATTAGAGGTGGGGGGGGGGGCTTCGGGATTTAAAAAGTCCAAACCAGGTCCAGTGTCCCTTTCTCTCTGCCTGCAATTCTAGGGTCACACAAGCTCTTAGCTACCGTTCCAGAGCCAAGCCTGCCCAGCACCACACTCCCTGCCATGATGATCATGGACACACCCTATGAAATGATAAGTCAGCCCCAATGAAATGCTTCCTTTCACAAGTTGCTTTGGTCATGGTGTCGCCTGACAATAGAACAGTAACTAAGGTAGAGTCTGAGAACATCAAAACTGTACCCAGACCTAGGCAGAAAAACCTGCTACCTGGGGTACAAAACAACCTATCACCTTTCTCTGGCCTCTTCTCCATCCAGTGGCTGTGGATTATGGGTCAGGCTCTGCCTCGTGGACTGGGGAGTGGATGCTCACCCTGATGCATTCCTTCCTTTCCTTCACTCCCTGATCAGAGCTCCAGGAGGAACCAGTAGACTGGGTAACCCTACACATAGGGGAATCTTAGTCACACACTATGGCTTTGCTTTGTCATTATTGTTCCGTGTCCCAACCATATCCTGTAAGGGCTGGGGGACACAATGGGGGGAGGGACAATGATTCCTTTCACATTAGTGCATGTGGCTGGCATAGTTGCTTCAATCCCTTTGTATTTGAAGCAAAAATAAACAAACAAATAAAAACCCTGGGCTATCAGAAAGCTGCCAGGCTGAAATAGAATCCAGCTGTAACTCTTAGGCAACCTTCAATGTCTCTTATCTAGGGGATTCCACTGCCACATGCCTACTTGGGAACAAGCAGGGCTGTGGCTCTCCTATCTTCCTGCTCTGCCATCCTTGCAGTAAGGTTTCACCTTAATGATCTCAGGGTGGCAGCTGCACCTTCAAGCACCCTGCCTGCCTTCCAGACAGAGCAAGACAAAAGAGCGGAAGGGGAAAGGATGTATGTCGGTTGTGTCGTTTTTAAAAGCTTTCCCAGAAGCCTTATCTAGTAACTGCCACTTCCACTTCAATGAACAGCGCCCTGTTATGTGTGCATCTCAGTTCCCAAGGAAGTCTAAAGATCATGAATCTTTTTTCTCAACAGGCTGACTACCACCCCAAATTAAATCAGAATGCTGTCAACAGTAAAGAAGGAGGGATTGGAAGCGTCTGCCAAAAGGATGGTGTTTAGTGCGAAGACTAAGGTCACCACAGACATCTGTGAGGGAAAAATTCGAGGTCTAATTCATAAGAACATTCAATAAAGCACAACAGGAGTTAGAATGGGAAAGTTTCCTGGACTATGACTCCCAAGGCCAAGAAAAGAGCCACAGGTGTTGGGTACAAGGGAATTCTGAAGTGAAGTGGGGCACACTCTACATACATTCAGCCTTTAGTGTCCAGCATGTACTGGATACCAGTGCACAGCCCTAGTTCACATATGGATGCCTGGGATCTGCCTGCCTTAAGTCCAGTGAACAAAGCTCCTAGAGATCTCCCAATAGACTGTGCCTTTGTCCTCGAGGTTATAGGACACAGAGACTGGCATTTGACCCTGCCCTGGCAAAGACGTGGACAGGAACTTACACTTAGTCCTGAGCTAAGGGAAGAACAAAGGAGTGGCCTGCGTTCAGAGTGTGATGTAAGTCCTCAAAGGTCAGGGGGAATGGTGCATGTTTTCATTGGCTTTTTCATTTTGTTCTGTTTTCAGCAACTAGATGTGGGACCACACAGAAGCAAAACATTCTAGGTTTGTTTTGTGAGTGGGAAGACCAAAGGTCAATCCTAAACCACAGCCTTTCTTAATCTCTACAGGAGTTGAATAGCGTAAATAGGATACTTGCCTCGTGGTCAATCTGGGACACTTCTGTGCCATGCTTGTTACCTTAGCAACTTACAAATAGCTCCATTTTTTACTCCCAAGTATATTTTAGGCTGGATGATAAATTATGTGGTTACTGGGATACAAGATTATAACTAATTCACAGAACTAGTTTCTACTTTCTAAGCTTCAAAACCAGTGGTTCTCAATCTGTGGGTCACAACCCTCTTGGGGTAATATATCAGATATGCAGTATAGAAGATATTTAGATTAAAATTGATAACAGTATAGTTATAAAGTAGTAATGAAATAATTTTATGGTTGAGGGTCACCAGAGCATGAAGAACTGTATTAAAGGGTCTCAGCATTAAAAAGGGCGAGGACCACTGCTCTCAAGTGTGAGGACCCTAAACACCCCTGGGAAAGCACTGCCAAGTTGGTTCTGAGCAAAATCATGTAGCTAGCTGATAAGATCGCTTTGATGTGCTGGTTTGCCTATGCGAAGATGAAGAGGAGCAACAACAGGGGGATGCCTAAATTGCTTTCTCAGAAGCGTTATTCCAGATAACCAGGAGGCTGTTCATGTCCCAAAGAAATGAACAAGTTTGACGAGAAATCAATGGATGAAAACCAGGTGGAGGATGACAATGTTGATCTTCTGGTTCCGTGCTATCCCTCGTTTTGTGCGCCTCCAACACTGAGCAGATACGTCTGGGGCATGTCAGCAAAGGGGCTGGCAAAGAGCACGCTTGTCATGGATTCTCACAAGTCATAGCTGAGCCTTGTCAATACATCATAGTCTCAGCAATTAAAATCGTCAGTTGTTTTATTTCACTCTAACATTGTTTGGGGCCTGATGGGATTCGAAATATACGCATGGGGAAATGTCCTATATGCGAAAGTCAGAAGTTGGATTAAAAACGGATCCTTTTGGATGACTGGCCCTACTACGTTTGGCATCTCTCCCAGAATATGGGGAAAAACGGAGGAGGAAAAGAAGAAAGAAGCAAATCTGGTACACACTCCAAACTTTTATGAAGATAGAGTATGTTGGACAAATGTGGTGACATGTTTCCTTTAAACTTAACTTTATACATGGACTCTATAAAAATTTTAAGTCAAATGTGATAGCACATACCTTAGAACTCCAGAGTGAAGAAGATGAGGCAGGAGAATCGTGAGTTTAAGGTCAGCCTGGGCTATATAGTGAGATCTTTTCTCAACTCTATTCCCTTTAAATATTAAAGGATCCCTTTTGAATTATTATAGTTCATTAGCTTCCTTTTGGATGCAGTCATTCGTGTACTTTCTGATTTGACTATCTTGTGTCAAAATAGTTCATATTCATATCTCCACATTCATAGAGTATCACGAATGAGCTTGTTAAGTGCCTTGGTGAAATCCAGCTACACTGGCCACATTTTCCTAATAGAGTAATACTTTCAAAGCAATAATGGGGCTGGTACATACGACTCGCTCTTTATAAACCCAGCACCTTCTGCACCCTCAGTCATGACTTCCACCACTTCAAGACTTCCTCAAACTCTATATGAACTACCTTGCCATCTTGGGATTTCTAAAGTTTTCTTTCTTTTCTTTTCTTTCCTTTTTGGAAATCAAAATAACATCGGCCCATTTCGGCTTCTCACACTTTTCTGATTTGCTGTGATTCTGCAAAAATCACACATTTCAATAAAAGTTGTCACATATTAAGTGCTTGTTAAATGTCAATCAGTGTGACGAGAGCTCTCTCATACACTGTTTTCCTTATACAAAGGAAGCATGTAACCATCAAATGCTATTTTTGACATAGTAAAATGAATTTTACGGAATTGTTGTTTCTTTACAAGATGCAGGTATGCCCAAGTTTTCCTACCTGCCACGCAGGCTTCCGTGTATAGCATCCCAAGGACCATTGTTGTTCAAGCTCTCTTCCCACTGTTTTAGAAGTCCTTGACTTTCTGGAGAATTTCCAAGGATGCTAACTGAGTCCTGTTGTCACTTGTCACAAAGAGCAGCTTTTCTGAGCTTCCCTAGCTCACTTCTCTACTCCATGGTCTGCTCAGCTCCCTGAGCAGTGCTGATGCTTAGCTACAGGCAGGGGTAAAACAAAACTGGCCCCATTGCTGGAAGATGGCACAGTGTGGAACCTTTGTTCATGTCCATATTCTGATGGCTCCACAATGCACCCCCCTCACACAAGTTCAAAGGAGCATTAAGTAATGTGAGGGGACTAATAGTCAAGGTCCTTTATGATTCCTGGGCCCAGGATTGGGACTTACCAGATTCTGTCTTGCAGGAACCCACAGCCACACAGTTCCTCCGTGTCCCCCACTTGGCTCATTGAACATAGTAAAACCCTTACTAAGAAGGATGGGAGAAGAGAATAGATTGGTGCATGCTCAATAAGATGCATGCTATAAGATCTGGAGGAGGAAGGATAGCCATACGTATGAGCTGAATATTGATTTCGTAGATGATTCCATTTTAAAAGAACACATTTTTCATAGTTTTAATTAATTTTAATCTGTATACTTAGTGGAACAAACTTCTGAGCTTTTGTGAAGATTTTAATTTCTTGAAGCAAGCAGAAGTTACGTCTGACAATTACTGTGAGTGATGTGCCTCTGGATCAAAAGCCAGATGTGACAATATTGTGATGGCACTGATGTTTTCTTTACCTGGGGAGAGAGCTGTCAGGCACATCCCCAAAGAGGAATTTATAGCGATGCCTGAGCCTTTCCCATGAAAGGACTGTGAAGCGGGACACTTGAGGAGGAACCCTCGGACTGCGACAAAAATGCAGACACTTGTGTGGGAAGCATGGGGCCATGATGAAAACATGGTCTCTGCAGAATATCTCTGGAGCTGAAGTTACACTCTGCTCCTTTGGAGAGCATTGGGGTATTTTATCTGAGGGGGATCATTGGTCATGTTACAGTCCTCAGTTGTAATAAGTGAATAATGCCTGCTTGCAGAGAGGTGTGCGGACTATGGTGGTAAGCTGGTAGCCCATGATTGGAGTTCTCTCGATGTTCCTACTTTCCATGTTGCAGAAGGCAAAGCCCAAGAATTTTGAAAGCTAGCTTCCAGCTTCAAGGTGGATATTTTAGAATAAGTGAATCACGTTGCTGTGAGATGGGAACTCCAGATCTGATGTTTTCCAGGTTTTAACATACATGTGAGTCACAGAATTACTTCTGAGCATTCAAGAAACAAAGATGTCACACGGATAAGATGTGATGACCTGAAGTCCAAACATCCATCAGTGGCGACTCTATTTTGACAGATCTAATAGGAAATGGGGATTTTTTTCAGAACTTCATTAAGTCAGTTGGTAGAAAGTTCCAGATTGAGCTGGCATGTTATCAAAATCTAGAATAAATCATACAAATATTGACGGAGCCAAAGTTTTTGTTTGTAGAGTATATCTCACCCTCTCTCTTTCTCCCTGCCCTGAGCAATGACCCCAGAGCTCTGCGTACACCGGGAAAGTTCTACAACAGAGTTACAGTAGGATTTTTCATGCAGACACAAGCGTGCACACTCACACACTCATGTACATAACACACAGAGGAAGGGGAAATGGACACTGAGAGATATATCCAGTCTAGATATTCTAGCCGGAAACAATAAAATAATAACAATAATATTGTATATAAAGGCACAGTTTCTCGTGGTGATGGGCTTTAATAGGGAAATTTGCCATTAGCTAAGTATACTTATTAAAAATTAATTTAAATAATAGTAGCAATGTTGATGGAAATACCAAATACTGGGCTAAATGATATACCTGATACAACTGTCACAATTATATTAGTTTATAATAAAATCAGTACCATAGACACACATTCAGAAATCAGTTTTGAGAGCTGTAATATCATTATTGAAGTTCATAGATCTACTAGTAAAAGATAACAAATTCAAAACAGTGTGCAAGCAGTGTGGGTTTTATTGGTCCATCATCTGGCATTGGAGAGTGGACCAGGCTAACCATATAGAGACTGTTCTTTGACACTGGAAGGAGGGGGGAGGGAGGTTGTGAGGGCAAGGAGACAGCCCACTCTTCTAAAGAAAATCATTTATAGCCGCATTGCTGGTGATTTTACAAAAGGGAAGAGTTCCAAAGCAAGGGCAGGCGTGTTTCTCCGGCAGGCAGAGTTATGGGGTCAGTCTGCTGGCCATAAAGCTCTGAGGTTTGTGAAAAGCTCTATATGGGCCTCGATAAACAACAATGATCAGGTTAACCTTTTGCATCTGAGCTACTCCTGCCTCCCCGTTTGCAGCTGGGGCTGGTTCCGAAGATGGCCAAAGGCATCCCTGACTGATTCTGCCCTTTGTGGAGTGGATGCATAGCAACAAAACGACAGAAAGCAATCTCAGGACCTAAGCTCGTGATGAGTATGGATGTGAGACTTGAGTATGAAGCTGTTTTACGTTACCACTATCCCTTCAGCCAAACAAAGAGAAAGCCCTCCTCTGCAGAATGTTTATTTTGTTTAAAGTCCCTCTGATGGGCTCCTGGGCTCTGTAGTTATATAACAAAGTGGTGGCGTAATATATGAGGGCAGTGGGGCGGGAGTTGAACATACCTGTATTTGCAGCCATAATGAGAGCTTGGAGGTAACAAGGGGGGTGATTTGGATAATAATTAATAACCTGCGTTGCAGGCACAACTGGAGCCGCATGCAAATTCTATGGCCCTGCGGTGGTGCCTCTTGAAGAAGAAGGTGCTTTATTGCTTCTGTCAGGCACTCCCTTCTCAGCTGTGATTCCTCACAGCCTTGGTGGTTTGCATACTGCAGCTAAACATTAGGCCATAATGAATGACAACTCAGCCACTCTGCACACTGCAGAGAGAAGCTACCATAATTGGCTCCCCCATTGCCATCCCATCCCCCTCTGCGAAGGAGAGCAGGCACTGAGCAGACACTGCCGCGGATGCAAAGGGCCTGAGGAGCCAACACGCTGCGAGAACGTGTGCGTAGGACGTGTGTCAACCGCGTGTTCACATGCCTCCCAGAGACACCGAGAGAGGTCTCCTTCCCAACTCTGGGACTTCTCTGACTCTTAAGGCCAGAACATGAGAGCTAGTGTCCTTGTAGGTGGGCCCACCTTTGGGGCCTCTTCCCTGTGTTATGCCTGGGTTCGTGAGAAGATCCCCACGAATGGTTAGGACAAAATAACTGAACAAATTCTATTTTATCTCCTCTGAGCTAAAGCTAGGGGGGGTTTGCTGTTGGTTTTGTGATCAAACTAAATGGCAAGACCTTTGTTCTAAACGTATCTTTGCATGCAATAGAAAGCCCTGAAGAACTGAACAGCAGCCGTATGCTGAGGTGCAAATTGTCATGCTAGCCGTGGTGACTGCGAAAAAGACCAAATATTAGCTGAAAATATTTTATTAAAGGTGTTAGTTGTCTGTTTAGTTGCTACGACAAAACACTTGGCATAAGCAACTCAAGAAAGGAAGGTTTATTGTGGACCACTGCCCCTGGGGTCAGGGAACAACGGCAGGGAAGCCATCATCACAGGCAAAGCTCCAGGCAGCTGGTCCACTCTATCTGCAGTCAAGGAGCTGAGAGCAAGGCATGCTAGTACCCGCCCCCTTTCATTTTTCCCCGTTCAGGAGCAAGACAGGCTGGTACCCCACCCTCTTTGGCTTTTCCCATTCAGTCTGACAGCCAGGATGGGTCTTCTTCCCTGCTTCATTAACCTAATCTAGAAAACCTCTCACTGGTATGCCCAGAGATTTGTCTCCAAGGTGATTCTAGATCCTGTCAAGATGACCATCAACTTAAAACATCATGCCATACACATTAAAAAATAATAATAATCTTACATCTGTCTTCTACTCCATGCCCCATTGTAAAACCTCTTTATGTTATGACGAGACCTACTTCCTGTATCCTGAATTACTTACTAACAATAGTCTACCTGTGGGACTTCGATGTTTACATTTTATTATAAAACAAAGTAACCAGCATAAAACTAGAAATTGAGAAGCGAACTTCGTAATGACCGATGTTGGCCTGATGGGATTTTTAATATTAGATATAAGGTTAGATGCCCAGAGATAGAACAGTTGCCTTTGGGGAGAAGATTCTTATCTTTTCACTGCAGCTATTAGAAATTCAGCTGGGATTATTATTCAATTGCTTGATTCCTATACACATATGTGTGGTGATTCTTTCCTTTTCTAACTCACGAATAATATGAATGGTTTGAAAACAATTCAACTGATGCCAACAAGTTATATCCACAGTTACGGTTAGATGCCAGCATAGCCATTGAGAGAAAGGGCGATTCCTAAATTCACATAAGAACTGAAGATTACTATGAAGAAGATTAAGAAGATAATCTCAGTTTTCTCAAAATAGGCATGAACATCGGGCAAAAGTGATGGGAAGGAAAGAACTGTGTCAGAGAGTTGGAGAAGGAGCCAAGGATGAGATTATTCACCTTTCAGTAGATTGGCTGCAGTCTGTCTGGAGCCCACTCCCCTCTTCTCTCTCACTACAGAAGCCTCAGTTTCCTGGAAGTTGGAAGTGTACTCAAATAAAGTGGTGTTAGTCCCCTTTGAATACAGTTATGGACATGGGATTAGGTTTGTCCGAGGAGATATGCATGGACATGCACAAATGAGACCCTCCAGACAAGTTCCTGCAAAGCCAGGAAAAGCACTGCATTGAGGCCCTTTCTACCTTCCCTCCTTAGGTGAAAAGTCAATGTGAAGGCTGGAGGTCCGCCAGCCCCATGTGGACAAAGAGGAACACTTGGGATTGGAGCCAAGGCTAGGAAGAGCACAACTGAAGCACCAGATTGTCCTCAGACACAGAGCCACCAAACTAACCCCGAGCAAAGCCTTGGGAGGGTTTTTACATCAAAGAATAGCCTTGATTTGTTTAAATATCTTGGTCAAATCTGTTTCAACAGATGAACACAATTCCTTAAAAACCCCCAAAACAGGACTTTCATTTTTTTTTCGTACACTATGAGGAAAAGTCATTGAGAGATTTTTAGACGCATGAATAACATGGCTCAATTTACATATTTAAAAACCAAACCGCCTGTGAAGAATGAATTGAAGGAGGAAAAGAAAAAAACAAAGAAGTCAGCTAGAAACATGTCTCCTTAGTTCTGACTAGAAATAAATATAGCTTGTAGCAGTGCCATTAAGAAGAGCAAAATGACTGGGCAGTGGTGGTGCGTGTGTTTAGTCCCAGCACTCGGGAGACAGAGGCAGGCGGATCTCTGTGAGCTCAAAGCCTGCCTGGTCTACAGAGCAAGTTGCAGGACAGCCAGGCCTACACAGAGAGAAGAAACCCTGTTCGAAAACCAAAAAGAAAAAAAAAAAAAAAAAAAACTTAAGAGTGGAATGAAACCAAATTTGAAACATTTTTTTTCCCCAGGGAAGCACTGTAAGTCACGCGGGGATGTGCCTTTTGGCTGTCAGAGTCCATGCTGGAGTTTGTTCCAAGCTTCATAGGCCATAGTTAAAGCCCAGAAGAGAGAGTACAAAGCGAGATTGGCTGCAGTTTGTTACAAAAGAAAGATTTTATCAGCCAACACAAGACATAGGCAGACTATTGATGGGACAATGGTCAAAAAGAAAGAATTTAACACGGTATGGAGACATTTTTCCCTTAGCAGTACCTCACTCCTCCAGTGGGCAGGAAGGCAAAGTTAGAGCCCTGGGGGCCCAAGAAGAACCCAGTGAGCATGTCTCCTTTTGGGTTCCACACCAATGACCACAGAGAACTGACAGTGACTAGAAATTTAGCATGACCTACATAAATGTCCAACTATTTTAAATTTTAAAATGTATTTTCTAACGTCGTCATACATGTATAGATTATGTGTCAAGCATTGTCCCCATGCCACCCCCTCTGTTTTCCTTCCCCCTTCCCATCAGTCCCTTCATCACCCTTAGACAAAAGTACTTCTGCTTCCATGCCACATACACACATATGATTTGCATATCTATAAAGGATCATGGAAGTATGACTCTGCTTGGACCAACAGCAGATTCTGAGTACTAACTAAACCATATGAAAAGAAGAATGTCATCCTAGGCTCAAATTATTTCTATAGATTTTTTAAGTGCTTGCTTGGCTTTTAATTGAAAAGTTCCTGAGACCTTGTGATAGAGAGGAGTTGCCAGTCATAGACTTTTAGGAGAAGAGGCAGTGCCACAGATTAAGAAGGGTGTCCCACAAGAAGGAAACATGTAGGTCTAAATGGCATATGACTTATAATCTGCCCCCAAAACAGAATTACAAATCAGTAACAGAGTTGAAAGATACATAAAAAGTTCTCAATTGTAATTGGAATTTTAGCATGCTTTTCTCATCTGGTAAAGCTAGCAGACCATGGTAAATCAGAAGGACACATCAGATCTGAACACTGCCATTATAAAAACTTTCTGGAAAATTTTTAATTAGTTTACAAAGTAATAAGTTTATTTTTTTGTTTTTTTTTGTTTTATCCTCCATTTTTTATTTTTTTATTTTTTTTATTGAAAAAAAATTTCCACCTCCTCTCCGCCTCCCATTTCCCTCCCCCCTCCTCCCGCCCCTCTCCCCCTCCCCCCACTCCTCTTCTCCTCCCTCTCCAGCCCCAAGAGCAGTCAGGGTTCCCTGCCCTGTGGAAAGTCCAAGGTCCTCCCCACTCCATCCAGGTCTAGGAAGGTGAACATCCAAACTCTCTAGGCTCCCACAAAGCCAGAACATGAAGTAGGATCAAAACCCTGTGCCATTGTCCTTGGCCTCTCATCAGCTCTCATTGTCCGCCATGTTCAGAGAGTCCGGTTTTATCCCATGCTTTTTCAGTCACAGTCCAGCTGGCCTTGGTGAGCTTCCAATAGATCAGACCCACTGTCTCAGTGGGTGGGTTCACCCCTCGTGGTCTTGCCTTCCTTGCTCATGTTCTCCCTCCTTCTGCTCCTCGTTAGGACCTTGGGAGCTCAGTCCGGTGCTCCAGTGTGGGTCTCTGTCTCTATCTCCATCCATCGCTAGATGAAGGTTCTATGGTGATATGCAAGATATTCATCAGTATGGCTATAGGATAGGGTCATCTCAGGTTCCCTATCCTCGGCTGCCCAAGTAAATAACTGGGGGCACTGCCCTGGCACCTGGTAGCCACTCCAGGTTCAAGTCTCTTGCCAACCCTTAGGTGGCTCCCTTAACTAAGATAGGTGCTTCCCTGCTCACCTATCTAACCTTCCTTTATCTCCAATCATCCCGTTTCCCCAAGTTCCCCCCATCCTCTCCTTCACACTTTTCTCTCCCCATCTCCCCTTACCCCCATCCCACCCCACCCCCAAGATTCCAATTTTTTGCCCGGCAATCTTGTCTACTTCCCATAGCCAGAAGGATAACTATATGTTTTTCCTTGGGCTCACCCTCTTACTTAGCTTCTTTAGGATCACAAATTATAGACTCAGTGGCCCCTATCCATGGCTAGAAACCAATTATGAGTGAGTACATCCCATGATCTTCTTTTTGGGTCTGGGTTACCTCACTCAGGATAGTATTTTCTATTTCCATCCATTTGCATGCAAAATTCGAGAAGTCATTGTTTTTTTACCGCAGAGTAGTACTCTAATGTGTATATATTCCACACTTTCTTCATCCATTCTTCCATTGAAGGACATCTAGGTTGCTTCCAGGTTCTGGCTATTACAAATAATGCTGCTATGAACATAGTTGAACAAATGCTTTTGTCATATGATAGGGCATCTCTTGGGTATATTCCCAATAGTGGTATTGCTGGGTCCAGTAATAAGTTTAAACTTCAGATTTTTAGCCATATTCCATTCTGGTTGACTCCACCTCTGCTGTCTCCTCATGCCCCTGCCCTGCCTCCCTTCTCTGCCCTTTCAGCCTTCTTTACCCATGTTCACGTCCACCTGGATACACTTATTTAGCAGATGGTAAGATCTTCATTCGAGAGAAAACAGAGTATTTGTCATTCTGAGCCTTGGATAACTTATTTCTAATAATGTTTTCCAGTTCCATTGATTGTACTGAAATTTTTGTAATTTCACTTTTCTTCACAGCTGACTGTAATTCCATTTATATGTGATGGTCATGATTAATCAATGTTTTCATTGACACGTATATAACACTGAACAAATCACTGTGAAATACATTTTTCCTTCAATTGCACAAAAGTATTTCCCAAATTTGACCAGACGGTCATCATCAGCAATGTACAAAACATGCAAATTGTGCTGAAATTTGTTATGCTTGTGATATCTGAAACTAGAAGTCTATAATAAAAGAGAGCCAACTGGGTCAGCCATGTTTTAAATAAAATGCAAATCAAAGAAGAAAACTTGGTGGAAACTGGAAACCTTGTGAATTTTGAATGATAAAGATGATGTAATATATAAATCTTACAAGAGATTGGCAAAGTGACTCCGCGGGTCAAGGCACTTGTCAGTAAGTCTGACAACCTGAGTCCAATCCCCAAATCTATCTACATGGAAGAAGATTGCCTTTGCCCTCTGCAGGTGCCATGGTAAGTGCTCACATGTACACATAAATAATAACAAACAAGAGGATGCAGCCAAGGCTATGACTAGAAGTAAATGCGTAGCCGTAAATGTACTATTAGACCATAAAAAAACTCGAAATCAAGGAACCAATAACACAACGCAAAAGTCTGGCTACAAGGCCGTGTTATTCCCACAGCATAAGAGCAGAGAAGGGAACATAAAACCAGAAATGGATGAATTGTCAAGCACATATACAGCAGAGCATCAACAAAACCAAAAATGAATCTTTTGAAAAACTAATGAAATTAATAATCCCTGTCAGGATTGATCAAAAGAAAAAAGCCAGAGAAATTGCCCTTGTAAACTGTGAAAGACAAACATCGCCAGCTAGGCATTAGACCCACAGAGCACCAGTACAACTTTTCAATTTGAAATTTTCAACAAAATGGATCAGTTCCTGGGGGGGGGGGGATGCAAACTACCCAAAAACAATAAAAGCAGAACATCGGAATGAAAGCTTGTAAATTCAACCCTCCTACAATGTGATCATCAAGCCCAGATGGCCATAACAGCTCCTACCCACCACTCCAGGAAGAAAAGATGCCAATATTTATACTGACTCCCCCGGCACAGAGAAATGAGTTGCTAGTCCATTTTGCAAGCATATAATCTTGGCATTTAAAAACCAACAAAGTTGTTTTAAGAAAGGAAACGTATAGAACTGCCTTAGAACCATTGTGATAAATATGTAAACACTAAGCAGTTTATTAAGTCCAATTACATTAAAGTAGCAACAGCAGGTGACCCACACCTGGGACACTGGGAACTTGGTAGTCACCCCAGTCTTGAGTTCGGTGCCTCAGCAGCTGGAGAGACCGTCCTCCACCAGCCCTTTTATCTGGACTGCCTCCTGCAGGTATAGTCACAATCAGGGTGGGGCTTCCCAAATTCCTTAAGGCCACCAAGACAGTTTTTTAGTTGAGGTTCCTAGTTGGAGTGATTCTTATTCATGACAGGGTGGCATTAAAACTAGCCATAACAGATGTTAAAAATGCCACCCATTCTCAAAACAACGCACTTCAGCTTTTGAGGATTTTGTCTTTACTTCTCTTTCCACCACCGAGATGCTTCATGGTATTCCTTGGTTGACACTACTGTGATATACTGACCCTTTCCTTCTTAGGCCCCAAAGAAGTGAGGGGAATTGGTGAAAGATAATGAGTACACATTCATTTGCTCTCTGTTTCTGTCTCTGTCTCTGTCTCTGTCTCTGTCTCTGTCTCTCTCTCTCTCTCTCTCTCTCTCTCTCTCTCTTCTGGTGTCATTTTTTGTGATGTGGGTATATTTAAGGTGTGGCCTTGTAGCCCGGGGAGATAGCCCAGTCAGTAAAGTGCTTATCTGGCAAGCATGAGAACTGGAGTTCTGTTCCCCAGTTTGCAAGTGGCAGTGGGTGCTGATCACACACACACACCCCGCACTGGGAAGGCAAACCTCCGGAGCCCTCTGGAGTTCACTGGCCGCTACTTTAGTGAATGACCCTGCCACAAAAATGAGGTGGAGGAAAGTGACTGAGGAAGATCCTGACATTGATCCATAGCCTCCTGAAGCTTATGCGAAGGCGTGTGCACACATACATGTGCGCACATACAGATGATAAGGACAAGTGGAGTGAAGAAAACTGTAAACAAATGATTGCAACCCAAGAGGGAAGAAGGAAAGCGAATGGATAAGTGGAATTGATAGGAGAAGAGGCTACACAGGTGCGCGGAGCCTTGAGACTTGCAGATGCTAGAAAAGGGGACTCCTCCCAGCTCTGAGGATAGGAGGAAGAAGGCACTGGGGAAATGAGTACAAGTATGCAGAGTCATTCCCACGTGGTCAGCAGAAGAGCAGAAGCAACTTTCGAAGGAGAACCGAGCACCGTGCCTCGCAGAGGTGAGATGTGGACAGAACAAGCAGGCTAGGGAGAACTCCACACTCTCAACAGAGGACTCCTGTGGGGTCATACTTCCTTCTCTGCAGAGCACCAAGCACTTCCTCCATGACACCACTGTGGTGTGGCTGCCATGGAAGCTGGGCAGTTGCATGTCTGCAGAGCCCGCTCAGAGTTCCCGCATCTCAGTCTGACATACAAAGATGCTGCTGTGGACTTTGGGATAATTAGGAAATATAGAAGGTACAGACCGGGGAGATGGCTCCGTGGCAAAGCACTTACCCTGGAAATCTGAGGAACTGAGCTTGGATTCTCAGAGCCTGTAAAGCTGGACATGGTAGTGAACACCTGTAATTCCAGTGCTCCCGTGGCAGGACAGGAGGCAGAGATGGGAGAAGCCAAGCTCACCCCCCAACACACACACACACACTAACACATTACTTTTAATTTTAAAAAACTCCTACCACACCATATAGAAGTGAAAACAAAACATCATAAAAACTGACAAAAATCCTTGAAGGATTAAACAGACTTTTTCATACATTAAAAATGATACATAATAAAAAAACACAGACAGAGCAAGAGCACTCTTAGAAATTAAATCTGAGAATAGAAATCTTATTTTTAGGCAGTCCTCTCATCTTTGCTCTTTGCTACTCTTCTACCCCATCCCAGTGTCTACCATGCTCTCAAATTGGTATATTTCATGGCTTTCCCACTAAGTGACCCTGTCCTTCCCCACACCCTTTCTTCTTTCAATGTCTGGCCTGCACTGCCTGATGTCAGCAATACTCTTCCCCTTTCTGGGTTCTTTATAGTCAAGGATGAACTCAAGACTGACCTCACAATCTGTAGAAACCACCATACTTATTTTACAGATACCTCAATACCAAACTAACCATCATCCATGTCACAGACTCTGAGAAACACCCTCTCATGATGTCTGTGCTTCAGCTGGGGCGTCAGTGGTTTGCTATGTGCAGTGGCCAGCAGAGAAGGGAGGCACTTACTTCCTGTGGGACACCATGGGAAGGAAACCCTGCAGCACACAGTAATGGCTCCTCCTCCTTCCCCCACTTTTCAATTGGTGTTTAATAACTTGGTGTCCCAGCTAAGATACCCTGCCCAATATTTAAGGTGTGCTTTGTTTTGTTAATAGTGACAGATGTGTGTGCGCGCACGTATGCTCACAAGTGTGTTTTAATTCAGTGGATCAGAGGAATAATAGAAATGATTACCCTCTGCTGAGAAGGGGAGGGGAAGAAATCTGGAGACTGCAGAACATTCCCAGTTCCCAGCACCTGCCTTTCTCACTTCTTCTTCAGAAATGATGGGAGCCTCTCAGCTCTTTGGAAAAAAAGACTCTGTCTTACATCAAAAATAAAATTTATGAAACAAATTTGGGGGGGTAAAAAAGTATGTATTTCTAGTCATAGTGGATGCATAGCAAGCAAAGTTGCAGAAATAACAGAAATAACAACTAAAAAAAGTTGCTCACATCCCCCGGTAAGAAGCCAAGAAACAGAATGTTGAGAGAGAACAGACATATCAATAGACAATCACTTCTCAGTGCACTATTACTTGATTAAAATGAAAACTAGAATTTCTTTCTTCACATTATAGATTCTGACTCTCACAATTTACCCTCAGATCTCCACACACATGCTGTGGTACATATACACACACATTACGTGTTTACAAGAAGTGTAATTGTTTTTAATGCGTTTTTTCCAAATGCGTTTAATAATATTAATTATCTTTTCAGGGAACTGTTAGTGTTTTCTGCAAGTAAAATGATCTCACCTTTCAGCACTCGGTTTCACTTCTTTTCTGATATGCTACCTTCTATTTATTTTTTCCTGAACAACTGATCTAACTGGGACTTCCATTATCACAGAGCGGAAGTGCCAAAAAGCAAGCATCTTCATCTTGTCCCTGGTTTTCCAAAGCTGTTAGGTTTCCACCACTGAGTAAAACGTTAGGTGTGGGCTTGTCCTATACCACCTTTATTATGGTGTATTTCTTTTACACTGAATGTGTTGATATGTTCTTGTCATGAAAGGATTTTGAATTTTGTTGTTTGCCTTTTCTACATTTAAGAAGACCATGCAGTCATCCATTTGGGCTGGTGCATCAGCTAAATTGATTTATGTGTGCTGAACCATCCTTACATCCCAAGGATAAGTCATGCTAGGTGGTGGTACGTGATCCTTTTTATGTGCTGTTGAATTTAATTCGGTGTTATTTTAATGAGAATTTCTATTTCTGTGTTCATTGGTGGGAAAGCTCCTTGGTCTTCAAAGTTCTTTCTTGTCTTGCTTCTATTTTACTTTGGAATGAAAGTAATGCTGACATGCTGAAGTGAATTTACAATTATTCCTTTTGAGATGGATTGGTATTAATTCTGATATAAGGGTTGGGTAGAATTCACCAGTGAAATTAGCTGGCCTTATGCCAGTCTTTAAAAGGAATTTTACCCTACTGACACAGTCTTCTTAGACATTACTATTCTGCTCAGATTTTGTTTTTTCTCCATTATCCAGTCCAGGTAGACATATGTTTCCAAGAATTTGCCCATTTCCTCTAAATCATTCAGTGTATTGGGTATATTATTCACAGAGATCTCTGGTGATCAATTGTCTTTGATTTTCTTTCCAGTTATAACTACATTTAGAGTCTCATCTTTACTTGGTTGGTCTAGCTAACGTTTGCCAATATTTTAATACTTAAATGTATTAGTCACATCTCTATTGCTATGAAAAGGCACCATGACCAAGGCAACTTATAAAAGAAAGCATTTAATTTGAGACTCACAGTTCCAGAGGGTAGTAGAGTCCATGACCATCATGGCAGAGAATATGGCAGCATACACACAGGAATGGCACTGGAATAGTAGCTGAAACTTCACATCTGATCAGCAGCAGTGGAGTGGGGGGGGGAGACAGACAGACAGACAGACAGACAGACAGACAGACAGACTAGAAAAGGCATGGGTTATTGAAATCTCAAAGTCCACTCCCAGTGACAAACCTCCTCCTAATTCTTCCAAAACAGTTCCACCAACTGAGGACTAAGCATTCAAATATATGACCTATGGGAGCCATTCTTTCAAACCTCCACTTAAAATAACTGTTTTGTTAACCTTTCCTATAGATTTCCCAATCTATTTCATTCATTCTGAGCATATTCTTTATATCTTCCTTTTTTGATACCTTGGTCTTAGTACTTTCTTTAGTTCAATAAGGCACAGAATTTGACTAATTAATCAGTTTTCTTAATGTACACATTAACATCTTGAACTTCCTTCTTAAGGACAATTTGCCACATTGCATGAATTGCTATCTGTTGTATTTCTGTTTTCATCTGTCTGAAGCTGTGTTGTTGCTGTTCTCTGAATTTCTTCTTTGACTCTTTGGTTTATTTTTGTCCATGCTCCTTTTTTTGGTCTTTCTGCTGATATAGACATTTAGTTTCACATCACTGTGGATATAAAATCTATTTTATATTATTTCCACATTCTTTAAATTTAAAGAATCATTTTGTGGTCTAAGAAATATTTGATCCCTGAATGTATCATGTGTGTTTTACAGAAATTATCTCGACATCATTCCATCTTCATGATGTCCACATGTCTACTAAAAGCATTTTGTATATTATGGTTTGGATCTTCTTAGTTCTTTATTGATATTTTAAATCTCTGTTTTATCCACTGTCAAAATTGGAATGTTGATTACCCTTCCCTCTTATTATACTGCTGTCTATTACCTCTGTTTCTGTTGATATTTACCTTATGCATTTAGGTGTTTTGATGTTAGGTGTATATATGTTTAAAATTATAATTCTTGATGAACTTATCTTTTTTTGCTATGCCTCCTCTGCCTTTTGTGACAATTTTTGACTTAAAATATTTTGCCTGGCATAAATATAGTTTAATACAGATATGACATAAATGTATACCAATATCTGACATCTTCTGGTCTCCATATACTTTGCCTTTTCTCAACCCTTTATTTTAGCCTGAAAGTATCCCTTAAAGTGAGTCTCCTGAAGACAA
Organism: Chionomys nivalis; assembly: GCF_950005125.1. NCBI lineage: Eukaryota > Metazoa > Chordata > Mammalia > Rodentia > Cricetidae > Chionomys > Chionomys nivalis. Next base: position 51,967,436 of record NC_080090.1, on the reverse strand, counting down.
CATACCTTATTTTCTACTCTTATTTTCTACTCACTGTGTCTCTCTACTGATGACACTCTCCTGTTTGCATTCAAGGTAAATGCTGATAAATAATACTTATTACTCCTATCTCAGATACTCTCTGACTGTTTGTCTCCTTTCTTCCTCTTCTGTTATCTTCCTCTGATGGAGTAACTTTTTGTAGTATTTTTGTGGGTATATATTTATTCCTTTTTTCCTAATGTTGCGGATATACAAGGCTCTTTTTTCCTATGTAGGGAATACATAAACATATCAGACTTATAACTGTCTATTTTAAACTGGTAAGTTAAATGACTATGTAAAATTCTAAATTCTATTATTCCTTCCCATATTTCTATGATTTTTGTCACAATATACATCTTTCATATTGTGGATGCCAATTATTATTATAAAATATATTATATTATTATTATACGTATAGTTATTGTTTTGTGGAATATTATTTTTATTTTATTTAAGTAACTTCATTTTTTCCAATTTTTGTTTAATACTATGTCATTTAACTTTTGGTGTGATACCTCGGATACTGTGTTGGAGCACTGTGATTCACACTTAATTTTAACTTTGCAGTGAGTTTTATGCTTTCATAATCTTCCATGTTGTTAGTTAGCCTCCTTCCAGCTCAAACTGAATGACTCACTTATTCGCAGCTTGTACAGTGGGTCTAGTAGAGAGGAGTGTCCACCGATTTTGTTGGTCTGAGGAAGTCTTTACCTCCCCTTCATTTGTGGAGGAAGTCTTGCTGGGTGGTGTTTTCCTTAGCAGTGTTTCTCCTTCCTCCTAGCATGGTAAACTTACTGCCCACTCACTCCAGGTCTGGGGACTCTTCTGACACTGTTCCTTTAAATGTCCTCTGCTCTCTTTCTCTTGCCGTGCTCCTTCTGAGACTGTCATAATTGATACATGCATTTTCTTAGTGATTTACTGCAGATCACATCAGATTATTATTTTTTTAATATTACCTGTTACTTTAGTTTTCTAGCTTTTAGCTGCATGCTACCTGTTGTCAGTGCTACCAAGCGGCTGATTTTACTACTTGACTGAGTCACTGTTGGAACTGTCTATGGCATTTTCAGTTGTGTTCTTAGCTACAGAATTTCCTTGTGGATCCTTTCTGATACTTTCTGTCTCTGTAGTAAACTTCTTATAGTCTCCATGAAAGAATCATGTTACTCATTCTGACAAGTTTCATATCTTTTACTTTTTCTTTTCCGATCTCTGTAAATTTTTAAGTAGTTCCAAAAAGCATTTATCAAGAAGTTAATAGATTACTAAAATATTCTATGATGGTTGAAGATGTGACTCAATGATAGTGCGTCTGTCTAGCATGTACAAGTCTTGAGTTTAAGCTCTAAGATATAAGGAAAAAAATTAGCATCTGTGTATAAATTTGAAAACTTACAAATATTTCCAGATTTCATGGAAAGTTACCATAAAGCACTTTGTACAGACCAAAAATAGCCATATATCTATTAAATAAGTTGATGTTGTTATTAATATCTCTTCCCACAAAGAAAACTCTAGTTAGCAATGACTATATTGTGGGATCTAGCAAACAATTAAGAATACCCTATTACTAAACTTATACAAACACTTCCAGAAAGTAAAAGGTGGATCACACTTCTCAACCAATCTTAGGATGTCAATATCAAGTTAATTTTAAAATTATTAGAAAATAAACTTTAGAAAAATCCTAGTCACTTCAATATGAATAAAAATATTTTAGCACTTTAATCAGAAACCACTATACACTCTCTAGGATAAGACTGTCAAAAGTCAAGCAGTAATGCTTCAGCAACTGGAATCTTACTACTGTCCTGATCAGCATTTTGAGAGTTACAACGACTTTGGGAAACATTTGGGCAGTTTCTTACAAAATAAAGCCTATGTTTACCATATTGATGTAGCTATTCCTTTCTTTAGTAAGTAGACAAGAACAATTTAAGTGTAATATGAAGAATCAGACTAGTATACAAAGAAAATCAAAGAGTATTAAAAACTGACAAATGTATAGCAGAATGTGTGAATTACAAAAGTATTACGATGGCCATGAGAAAAATACATCTGTGATCTCATGGACATGAAGTAGACACTAGAGAAAGCTAATCTGAAAGGATAGAAACAAAGCCACAGCCAAGCTACGGCAAAGGTGGAGGGACTGCTGGGTCACAGACATTCTCAGACGACAGAAATGCCTTGCATATCGACTAGCAATGCCTTGCATATCGACTAGCAATGGCTTGCATATCGACTAGGGACAGGTAGCACTACACATTCCTCAGGCTTTTACTCTCCGTCTTTTGTTAATGAAAGAAACTCTGGGCAGGATTTTCAGTCCAATAACCCCTACTCTTTGCTGATACCTGTAGCTGTTACCTGTGTTTTGAGCTTTGGGATTTCTTGTTACATTGTGTTTTTACTTGATTTAGACCCATTCACTACCTGTTTGTCCAAAATGATCTTATCTTTATAAATTCCCAACTCTGTTATTCTTACATTTCTTCATGTCTTGTGAAACTCCAGAATCCCAGACCCCAAAATCTTGCAGATTACCCTAGATGTCTCAATCTCCTCGTAAACTGGTAAGTAAGTCCTGCTGATTCTACTTCTCAATGCTTTTTTTTATATAAACAACCTTTTCCTGATGTAATTAAACTTTGAATACAAGATGAAGCTTACTTTCCATTGAAGGTTTGGGAAGAGGGAACTATGCCATGCTCACTTTAGGGTATCCTGATTATTTAGAACAATGAACAATAACCAATAGGAACTATTTATCAAAAAGCTGGATTCAGGACCACAAACATCAGGGAAGGAAGCAAGCTGGAGGTGAAAGCACAGGTTTGGAATCTCTTGTAATAGAAGGCGGTTTAATTCGAGGTGGTTTGAGAACTCACCAGTGACTATAAGCAGAAGTCCAAGAGCTTCTATTTCCCTCAGTGGGAAGGTTGACTGCTGAGGTGAGAAATCTGAGAGAAAGAATGGAGCTGTGAGAGACTATTTTGGAGAACTGAGATGCGGAGATGGGAAGGATTTCACAAAACAGCTATGAAAGGCAGGCAAGAGGAAAGGGCAGGTGGGGCCAAGTCCCAATAAAAGACCAAAGTGGGGAAGATCTTTATTGTCACGGAGGTGAGAAAGGCTAGGAGGTCAGTGTGGACTTTGAAACATGGAACAACTGTGCACAGTGTGTGTGTGTGTGTGTGTGTGTGTGTGTGTGTGTGTGTGTGTGTAGCAGAAACCCATTTTGCAAGTTCCTGAGATGTGACAATCCTCCAATAGTTCAGCTTAAACTGAGCCAGGACTGTCATTTCTAGATATATGCACTGCTGTTTAGAGTTTGGTGAGTTGGAGTTTCCTTTGGACCTGACAAAAGTGTGTTAAGATGGACATGGCAGTACAAATCTATATTCCCAGCATTTTGTAGGCAGAGACTGGGGGACCTCTGGAAGTTTTAGTTCAACCTGATCTACACAGAAAATTCTAGGCCATAGGCCATCAGGCGTTAATAGTAAGAACCTGCCTCAAAAAAAAGCAACCAATCAATCAATAGAAAAAATACATGAATTTGGTAGAATTTTTCAGGTAATGTGCTAGAACTCGAAAGCAGAAGCTGCTCTAGGGCCTGGATTGACTGGGATGGGGGGTAGAGGAAGTAAGGAGAGCAATGAGAAAGCAAAAAACTGGTTCTTGGAGCCTGGAGTTAACTGAGGGAATGGGGAAAGACTGGAGAAGCTGTTTCCTTGTCTGCTCAGGAGTCAGCAATCCACTAGTGGTTCTGTGAGTGGGGGTGGCGTGGTGGAGGTGGGCGGGGGTGGGGGGTGGAGGTATGGGGGGTAGGGGTGAGGGTGTATTTTAGGTGGGGATAGGAGGGTGTGGAGGTGGTGGTGACTGTGTGGTTGGGGGTGTGGTGGAGGTGTTGGGGGGGTGGAGGTGGGTGTGGGAGGCTGTGATGTGGGTGGGGGTAAAAATACAAAAGTCCTTGGAAGGAAGTCTCTAGAGGGGCAGAGTCAGTTGTACCTGTGATAACTTCACCTTTACAGTGTTTCTGGGGTCACTGGGAACACAAACTTCCTGCCGTTTGCACAGATCACACTTGCATGGAAAAGAACGTGATTAGTATCTCTTATTGATGGGCAATTGACTCCTACTGAACCTCAAACTTAGTGGCTGTGACCTTTTTCTGCTCCTCCTTTTAAAAGATAATGAAAAGGGAGGTGAGATTTGAGTTGCATTTTTGTTTAATGAAAATTGTCTTAGGTATTTTTTTCCTACTTATAATTTTTTTTTAATCCTAAATCTTTGGTCAAAAATGAGACGCCCCAACCCCCTGATACCCCTATATCCAAGGACTCTGGGATGTTTGGTCAAAAGTGAGATCCCAGCCCTCTAACACCCCTATATCCAAGGAGTCTGAGATGATTGGAAGCATCACCCCAGTCCTGGGCATCCATCCTAAGCCCCCTCCCCTGGGATATTTGGTTTGAACCATCACTCCAGTCCCTGGCCTGGGAGTTGCCTTGGTCCAGACTCCACCTCCAGAAAGCCCACCAAGTGCTGACCCCTCCCCAGGGAAGGTCAGGACCACTACCACAGGCTATTTAGGCTGCTGTGGAGAAAAAAAAAACTCATGGTCTCGGGTTTTGCATGTGTCCCCCGGCCCCGCCCCTTCTGTCTCTCCCCTCTCTTCGCCATGCTCTCCCAGCCACCCAGCAGCGCTGCATTTATTAAAGGTGGGCATCTTTGATTTGGTCTAACCTGGGTTAATTGGAATTATTTACATCAGCGGAGAGGCTCCTCTTAAGATTATATCTAACACTAAGTAGAGGCCATAAAGAGAGGCAGGACAGACAGTGACTGTTACTGAGGTGTCACCAGAGAGCAGAAGTTGAGAAACACACAGGGAAAGAGCAAAAGTCTAGAAGCTGACAGAGAAAGAGAAATCTCACAATTTTGAGACGCCCAAGTGTTACCCCAGTATACACAGGCATGCTGGGACGTTTCCACCCACGACGGATTTAACTTTGATGCTGGCAACAATGTCTAATTAATGATAATTTCTCAAAGATAAAGAAGTAAAAGAAAAAGGTAATGGAGATACAGGGGTGGGGTTAGAGACAGAAGTTCCTAGACCTCCTCACACCCAGTACTTCCTGTCTTGCAGGACGCCAGGCTAATTGGGAGCCTTTGGAAGGCTACCCCATCACCTTACCAGAGGGTGTGAGAAGGAAATTTGCCTAGCTCTTCTCAAAAGTCATATCTGAATTTAATTGTCTCAAATCTCAGGAAAAAAAGAAAGAAATACATGTAGGTAGATTCGAAGGTGAAAATGTTATCTCTATCCCAAGACTTCCCCAGACAAACCTTGAGACTGTGATGCTCAAACAGGACCTTTCTCCTATTTATACTCTGGGTTGACCATTCTGGTGGCTCCCGGGCAGAAAGTGGTGCTGATCCTCCATGTGTTAATATGCCTTCATTACAAGTGATAGTTTATTGTCAACTTTCAGGAACCACATTGCATGATAGACTGGCATAAATACTAAGAAAACCTTTGATATTCTGGTAGACCACTTTTTGGGGTGATGTCACTGGATCCAGACCTCAAGTATATAATGGGTAAGATACCAAAAAATATAAATATGATCTTTAACATCTGAATAGAAAAAGACAAAGGTACATAAAAATTGAAAAGGCAAAACAGAAAACAACAAAAACCAGAGACCAAGACAAATGAAAGATGGAGTGAGGAAGAGAGGATTGAGATTGCGTGCGTTCAAGGCTTCACAGAGAAGAACCCGTTTCGCAAGGACAGATCAGCAAGGAGCACTACGCACATTTTCATGGGTGGCATGCCTTGGCCAGTCACCACTGTTTAGAACAGTGATTCCCAGTCATGAACATATCGGATTTTCTGCATATCAGATATTTACATTACAATTCAAAATAGTAGCAAAATTACAATTTTGTGAAGTAGCAATGAAATAATTTTTTGGTTGGGGGTCAGTACAACATGAAGAGCTGTATTAAAGGGTCACAGCATTAGGAAGGTTGAGGACCACTGCTCTAGAATATTACCATGCAGCAGTATTAAGATGGATTTGCAGGATATGGAGACAAGGAAAGCACAGATGCATCTACTAGGAACTAAGCGAGCACACTGGCAGCGAGGAGGAGGAAGAGAAATCGAGGCACTGCAGTCCTTCGGAGCAGATCTCCTGCCAGGATTTAGTGACTGACTGGAAAAGAGGCCTGCCAAGTGAGGAAGAATTCGACGTGACACCCAAAATTTCCACCCAGGGAAACTGCTTCTGAGGTTTCTCTACCCACTGAGATGAGAGATGTGTGCAAAGAGACAGACTTCTATGCTAAGTGTTATCTGAAACATGCAAGGAGAATTTACCCCGGCTGGATTCTGAATCTATTTTCTCTTCCCTTTCTCCTTCATTTCAATGTTCCTTAAACTTATTTAAAATGGTTGAGTGGCCTAACATGCTACATACCCTTATTTAAGGGCCTCTGAATAAATGTTTATTTCAAAATAAGCATAGATAATCCAAAGCAAAGATTTTTCAGGTGTGTGTGTGTATGTGTATATGTATGTGTATGTGTGTGTGTTCATCTCTTCAGTCTCCCATCTCTTTCCTCTTTCAACTTTTATAATTAAACGCTGCTGAGATCTTTTAGAAACTGATGAGGTCTGTGAAAACACTTTTGGAGCGACAGAACAAACGGCCCAGCTTTTTCTTGTCTCTAAGGGACATTGCACACAAAAGCATTGGATTGCACAGCCTAGACTTGCCAGTTCTGAGTCTTTGAATTGTATTTTTTGTTTAATGCGCGTCTGTAAAGATTTCCAATTTTCTGAACGTCGAAGCTCTCTGCTGGAAATCTCTTAGGCTCTCTGATTCAGGCCTTAGTTTGTGAGATGCAGACACATTTCTAAGACAGTGCTCAGCGGCTCATTCCCAGCCTCATTTGGCCCAGACAAGAAGCTAGCTTTCCCCAAATTGCAGGTTCTCCCAGGAAAAGGCTTCACTACCCCTGTCTATTTTACTTAGTCTCCAGAAATGATGAAGCAATGGATGTTCTGTGCAGGAGCAAATGGAGAGAAGGGGGAATTTGCACATGTCAACATCATGTTGGCAGCGAAATGCCACCCCTGATCATGTCTAGAGGCCCTACAGCATAAGCCAAGATAGGATCGACAGAGAGAAACAGGGTGAAAGCTCTATACCCCAACCAAAGTATTCTGAGTCAATATAATTGATGTAAGATAAGTCACCCTGCCCCTCAGTGTTCTCTTGGAGGGGCTGAAGGTGCTGTGTTGACTTCTTACCCCACACAAGAAAGACATCTGAGCTTCTGCCAAGAGTAATTCTGGAGTTCAGAAATAATTTTGCACAGTGTGTCTTCAAAGGCCAAACACAGAGATGGCGACAACATCCCCTGGCAAAGTCCTTTCTCAAAGCCCTGGAGCCTTGTGAGGACAGAGAGTTAGACCATTTACTCCTCTGTTTCCTGTTCTGGGACATTCCATGAGAAATGAAGTCAACAGGGTGATTGTGTAAAGGAGAGCCCCCAACAATGCAAGTCGGTAGCAGCAGCAGCCACCTCGGCAGCAGGAAGCCAGAGTTGAATTCCATTTAAATAAAATGCCAAAAGGCAGTCAGCGAAAGTGACATTTATGGTGTTACTACAAATGCATTCAGCGGGGAAGCTCGGTAGCAGAAGCAAGGGGGAAGAAACAAGCTGTAGTGAAAACTGCCATCTGTATATTGTGCCCCGTTTTTAATATTCTGTATTCTCATAAAAAGTGTTGTTTCTGTCACTATTCAATCTCACAAACTCACACAGAACACTGTTAAAAGTCAGCAGTGTGTGAAATGGTATTTTAAAATAAATGAAACCCGCTCGCAGAGCTGCGGAGGAATATTGCAATGCTGGCCGCTGACAGACAGGCACTGAAAAGTAACAACGGTTATCATCTTAAAGCAAAGCGGATTAAATAAAAACCCACAGCCAGTGGTGCATTACCAAGTCTGATATTGACACAGCTGCTGTGGTGGTTATTTTTCATTGTCTCATCAAGACAAAGCATCATGGGATATCAATCTTCCCTCTGTCAGGCCATGCCTGGTATAAAGTTTTTCGTTTACATTTTCATTATATGCCTTTTATCTCTCTGGTGCCAGCATTTTTTCTTAACTGTGGGGTGGATTGACCTGTGGGGCAGTGTTGAGCTATTACCTTCTGGCCAGAAGAGCTCCCTCCCAGGGGCAGAGAGGACTTTGTCCCCTTCCCTTCCCCCCAAAACCTTTAGCTTTCTTCAATGGCTTTGTTGGTCTGGTAGTTATGTTCTTGTGTTGGTGAGTAGTTAAAAAAAAAAAGCATTTGTGTGTGTGTGTGTGTGTGTGTGTGTACGTGTCTGTGTGCCTCTCTGTGTATGTGATTGCCTGTGTGCCTCTCTCTGTGTATGTATGTATGTCTGTGTGTGTGTGTGCGCGCACGCGCGCACACAATAAAGAGCAAGAGGGAAGAACATAATGAGAATGAAAATTACAAGATCATTTGAGGATATTATTTCCTTTCCTTGCCTTTTCATGGGGAAGAATGGAGATAGTTAGAAATGGCAACTCCCTTGAGAACACTTCAGCTGCAGCAACAGATTCATGCTCAACTTTTATACACTGTTTTATTCCCCGCGTGAAAGGTCTCAGATTCAACAGAGAATATGAAGACAGAGATTGTTCCTTTAGACCACTAGATTTAATGTAATGCTGTGGAAAGACAGACAGACAACACCATAGTAGGGGCTCTGAGGAGAGTTCAGGGCCCTGCATCAGAGACAGACAACATGCCAGAGTCTCTAAAGAGAAGAAATTGGGGCCCATGTGGCAGAAGTGACCGTCTTTTCTTGTACCTTTTTAGTGGTGTGTTTTCCCTGTAGGAGATTACAGCCACACTCTCTCCTGTTGCTAGGCAGGCAGCAGGGAAGGGATGGGGAGATGTAGGACCACAGATACTCACTTTTGATCTAAACTTACTTCCCAGGTAAGAAATCCTGCTACCAGGAAGTCTAATACCTCAGGACTCACAGACTCCCGACACTGTGGGTGCCTGTGAGAGAGAGGAGTGCTTACAGAGCACTGTGGACTGAGCAGTGTCAGGTACAAAAGAAACTCCACTTCCCCAAAGTCCAAAGAGCAGTCCAAACATCCAGAAATGGGCTCCACCTGGACTATCCATGGATTTCTGGAAGTTAGAGAAAAGCCAGCATTCCTCAGGAACTTGTGGAATTGGTTCCCCTCCACCAAAAGCCATTTCTCTTACCTGTCAGAAGGGCCAAATGGCTACCTGTGGTACCTATTAGCATACCAAAGCACACACTGGCCTCCAGGCCCCTGCAGCATCAAGTTTCAAAGCCCGTGTTAGCATCCTAGCCTTCCTTACCTCCTCCCCTCCCCTAAATTCTCCCCAGCTAAAGCTTCCCTTCTCCCAGCTACTAATTCTCCTTATAACTCTGATATTTCTCAGTCCCGCCCCACCTCCCTCTGCTCCTGCTTCTCTCATGGCAAGATACGGTCTTCTGGCCGTACTAAGTCTACTGGACTCTTCCAGATGCTTTTGGCTCTTCGGTCTATCTACAATAAAGACCTTCCTTTTAACCATACAATGGAGTGGTCATGTCATCAGTTTATACAAGCAGCAGCTAAATTCTGATATCACACTCCTATATTACAATGGTTCCCTCCTTCCTTGACCTGGCTCTCCATTCAGAAATTGATTGATTCGTGAAAAACTTATTTTAATTTGAATCTGTAAAACCATTGGATATAAGAAATATCAGTTTTCTTTAGGGCAACTGATAAAGTTTTTCTCATTAAGTCCCCTACCGTTACATCTCTTGCTTTCAAAGTTTATTACTGAAACTTCTAGAGGAGATAGTATCAAATTATGAAACGTTTTTAGTGCTTTGGGGCCTACTTCTTAAGTCTTTGACCTCGAGCATGCAGAGAAAGAGATAAGTTTATTTAGGAAAGCTCAGAAACTGCTTTTATAAGATTGAGATGATCACAACAAAGAAAATGGAGCCTGATGGACCATGGGGCTGTGGGGGGGGGGGGGGGTGATGGTTTTTTAGCATCTTCCCTGTACCAGAGCCTTCAGTGGGGTTAGGATGAATGTGAGATGGGCTGAAGTTTTGGTTACTTACTCAACAGAAATAACCTCTCCTTGCACACATGGTCAATGCCAACAAAAAGTGAAAATTACAGTAATACCCAAAAGCTCTCACCATTAAGACCAGAGAAGATTCCTCGACTGAATCTTCTAAAACATGTGACCCTCTGGTAACTGTTGAAAGGAAAGTGTCCACACACTCCACAGACAGTTTCTAAATGCAGATGGAAGCAATTCCATCACCTCTGCCTACCAGCGGAGACAAAGCTGGGGCAGGTGACTTCCGCAGAATTGTAGGAGAAGCTGCAAACTTGTAGAACTCCCTTGGGGACTTTGAAAAAAAGGAACAAGGGAAACCTTGTTTCTTTGTTTTATAGACACAAAACCAGGGCAGGAGAGGAAAAGGGTAAAGTGGAAAACACATTATGCAATAAGACAGCAAAGAAAACAGTGCTAGAGAAAGGCTTAGCTTCTGCTGGATCCCACTTGTCTATCCCATCAGACTCAGCTACTATGTTTTCTTCTGCCTCTGTTTCCAGTATATTCTGCCCTGTAGAAGTGAGCACTCAGATAGTCTATAGAAATGTTCATCCAACTGTGTTCCACTTGTACTAGGCGGTGACAACTCCCAAAAAGGTAACTTCATATGATAACAATGCTGTTAATGGGCTTTGATGGGACTCAATGTGATAAATCTTGCTCACCGTCTCTCATCAGGTAGCAATGGAACAACTGGGATGGGTCAACTCAAAGGCTTCTTGGTAGTTTAGATGTCTGGACTATTACACTCAAGCAATTGTGTTCAGAATAGTTCAGACTCCTGAATATCTTTCTCTACAAGTGACCTCTGTCTCTTCAGATTCCTCTGTACACTATCTCAGTGTAGCTAGACTTCTTACATGGTCACTAAGGCTCTCCAAATTTGACAAAGGACACCAGCTGTTGTTGGTAGGTGACCTCTAAGAGTCTCAGAAGCCAGGTGGTGCTACTCTGTCACATTGTGATCATCAAACCACAAATGTTCCACTCTCCTTTGCTTTTCCCAGGGAAAAGGGAGAGAAGAAGATCCCACTTCTGATTATAAAAGTATCACAAGCCTAAAATCTTTTAAAGTACTTCTCTTGGTCTGATGAGATGGCTTAGTGGGGGCAAAGCTTATCAATAAGCTTAAGAAACTGAGTTTGATCTCACACAGTAAAAGGAGAAATCCAATTCCAGCAAGTTATTCTCTGGACACCACATGAATGCCTTGGCACATGCACACATACACACACACAAATTGTTCATCTTAACAAAGGCTGACGTTTCAGTAAAAACTATATTCTTGCTACAGGATATTAAAACAGAAATAGGTCTGAAATATTAGTTGTAGTCGAATAGCCACTAAACTATTTATGGGATATGAATTTTTTTTCTCTTAGTAATATCATTTATACTATTTTCCCACTTTCAACAACAGAGGCCCATCTAGAACTACATTGACCACAATGTTATCTTATACCCATCTATACATTCCTTAATATATTTTAAAGTACAGAATGGTTTGGCTTGACCAAAAGTTAAGATTAGAGGGAGTTATGAAGAACCTCAAAATGAGACAGGATCTAAAGTATCTATACAACCTGCCTAAATCATATCCTTATTCTTTGAAAGGACTTTGTCAAAAGAGACAGTTGATAGGCAACAGAGTAGCTAAGGAAATGTCCACTATTATCCTTGCATCTGAAGACCCTGTGACTCTACTATTGTCTTCAAAGTAAGCTCTGTCTCAATCTATCCACTGTGTGTTATCACAGAAAACTATTCAAGAACATAAAGAGTTAAAAGAGATGCTTTGGGAGGACTCAAGATGTTGTAGCTAAGAAAGATTAAGAGTGTGATACCATCAACTTCTTATCCTTATTCTATACCACAACTTGGCAGGGATGAAAAGAGCAAAGTGACTATGTGCAAAGGAGACAAGAACACAGGAGTGTCAAAGTGGAGGTGTCAAGCTCTCTCTAGAACAACTTGCTCTTGGAGCAACTAATCCCATCCCAAGAGACCTAGCTGACTCTCGAGAAACCCAATTTAGTCTTGAGATTCCCATCAGAACCATATCATGAAGCTGACATATCAAACCTAACTAATCCACATTCTCAAGAAATATATTAGACAGTTCATGGGGACTCTGACACCATGATCACCCACAGAATTCTACCTCTTAAAGGTCTGACAACATCCTCATACTGTTACGGTGAAGACCTGAAGGCGGAAGTCACAAAATAATCCCACACCAGTTTAGAATTATGAATAATAAAGGGTTATTTATTTAAGGGAAACTTACAGATCATTGTCCTAGATAACAATCCTCTGTGCGGACAGGAACAGAGTCTAGCAGCAGGAAGTGAGAGCTAGAAGCAAGAGAGCGAGCACACACTTTACAGCTGCATTTACAGTATAAAAGACCATGCCCAAGTGAGCTTGTATCTTAAATGCTTTAAGGAGAGAAATGTGCTCCCACAGCAACGACCAAGCCCTTAGAACATGAGCTTTTGGAAAACTATTTCCAAACTACCAAAGCCTCCAAATTTAGGACCAAATCTGGTTCTTTATGATGTATAGAGTTAGCATCGTTGCCTAAAGATGATTGTCCCAAAGATGGTCTGGACATGTGCACATCCTCCAAGTTCCATGTTTCCCTCTGGCTTCATCTATCTTGACTCTTTTTTAGAATATGGCTCTACCCTTGTATACTGAAGGCACAACAACTACCGAGGGTCCCATTCCTGTGTGTCTTTCTGAGGTACTGAAATTTTGCCCAATACTGAGTTCCACCTCTTAATACCACATGTTCTGGCGAATCCTCTTCACATAATTACAATGATGCTTTCACCCAACCAGCAAAGATTCCTAGTCCTATGTCATCCCCACCAAACTGGACCTTTCAACAGAGCATGTTGGAAAGATTTGGACTAATGGTCAAAGGTGTTCCTTTGGTCCTGGCTCTGTATCTCACTGCTGCTTATGTTCTTCTCCCTGCAGAGGGCCAATGAATTTGTCCTCTGCTGAACAATAAATATTGAGTTTGTAATTATAGACAAATATGAATTATCCATTACCTAGTTTAACCACTTGATTTTCCCACCCATCTTCTCATCTCCCGAGTTGTATCTTTGTTTGGCACTTAACTCATAAAATTTATAGCATTAATAAAGTGACTCAGCTTTAATTTCTGCCAATCTATGACACCTCTATCAATAATACAGTATCTTCTTTTATTCAGCTTAGGAAAGCAGTGTTCCCATTAATCACATGTTTTTATAATTAGAAAGCTATAAATGAAATGCTCCAAACCACCAGTTGTGAGATGGAACAGAACCTACTTTTGTCATCTTTCCAACTTTAATAATTTAAAGGAAGCATTAGAATCATACCATGGGCTCACACATCATCTTCACAAGCATCCTCTAACATGGAGTTATCTCTGGGTGAGAGAATTGTTCACCAAAAGGAAATGGGCAGCTGGTGGAATGATGGATAGAGGAGGGAATTTTAGGGTACTGCTAGCTACAGCAAGATGAGCATCCTCTAGAAAGCCATGAGAAGAAAATAATCAAAGCACAGCTGTGATCTCTGTAGATCTCCTTGAGTCTTAAATGTCAAATGCAGTGTTGATATCATTTACCATATATGGCTTGTTTTCTGAAATACTAGAGGCTTGCGTCTCACACCTTCTTCCTTGACTGAACACATACACAGACACATACACACAGACACACACACACCAATACATGTGTGTGCGTTCATAAAAATGGTACAAAGTCATAGAATCATTTAAAATCTGATTTTTCTTTTCCAAAAACTCATGATACATTTACTATTTTTAAATCTAGATTAAATGACTTAGCACCAGTAAGAAACAGACAATGCCACCATCATTCTGTAGATATTTCAGGTTTAACAAATATTACTTGTGACATGATAGAAAGTCTTTGAGGGGCTGAAGTAAGTAGCTACCTCTAATTCTAAGCAAATGACTATTTTACATTTTCAACCACATTATCATGGTCCCTCATCAGCATCCCTCTGATTAGGGACTTTTGGATCACAAGCTTAATTTGTGTATACTTTATATGATTCCAATCATGGTAGAAAACTTTTAGGATGCACATTAATTCTGTAAAGTTAATGATACTTTTTATTTATTTAGTACTTAAAATTTTTTAGTTACTAAAATTCAATCTCAAAACAGTAACATGAGTTTCATAACTTAGTGTTTATTCTCCTGTAATGCATATAGCCAAGTCATCGAAAGCAAGATCCTTTCCCAAAGAATCTCATAGTTACATTATTTATTGGGTGAAAAAGAATGAGGGGTCAACTGACACTTAACTAGTGCCTCTGTGCCCTTCTCAGCCTTTGGATTCTCAGACTAAGGCATCATCATCCCCATGCTGATGTGTGTCCAACACGGACCCCCACCCCAGATGCTCTTGTGTACAGTATTCCCTGAGTATTCCCTGATAGAACAGCATTACAATATAGTGATGTGTCTTGTGCAGAATTTGAGTGGCAGGCACCACTGTGCATTATTTGAGTGACCTTCACACCACTTGTTAAAACGTTGTAGAGTGTCACAAACAGGGATAAGAGTCACAACATGTTCCTGAGTGAATACATTCATAATTAAACTCAGTCCAAGCATTCCTTCTTCATAAGAAGCCCTTTAGCAACACATCTTTAGAAGCCCCCCAGTCACATGTGTTAGCAGAAGGAAGTGGGGGATGATACTCTTTGTTTATCTATTCAACATCATTTTGTTTTGCATACTGGGAAGATTATGGGCTATGAGTCAGATAGATTCAGATTTAAATCCCAGCTCTGGCATTTACTAGCTCTGTAACATTGACAAATTATCTACCCCTTTTAGTTCTCAGTTTCTTCCTGTTTGAAATAAGAACCTTCTCACAGAGTAATTTGAAGGATTAAGATAATACCAATAAAGATACAGACACAGAAGAGTCACCCAATCACTTGTAAATGCCATGGCCTCATCTTTACTTCTTTATAATGTCAGTTTACTCAAAAAAAAAAAAGAAAGGCACCTCTGGTCTTGATGGTTTTCTGAGATTGGTTCATGGATCTCTGGGTCTTCTATCAATGGCAGCTCCTTAAGTGCTCCATTTTTTTCCCAAGGGATTCAGTCTAAATACTCCCAATAATTCTATACTCATGTTTGTTAAGCCCTCCTTATTTATTAATACATTTCCTATAATAAAATATATAAATATAACATTTCACTATAAAATATATGATACACACTTACTTTGCCATTATAATTCCTCACAGAGCATTTATATTCTAGAGTACAAAGCTATTTAGAGATTTTTTAATTACTTGTATTTATCATTTATGTATAGAACTGATAGAGAGGAAATGTGCAATATCCTAAAGATTCCTAATCACTTCTCAGACACCTTGCCAAAAAACTTCTCCTAATTGTGACTGTTTGGTATAATTCTTACTCATGATCAAACTGATTTTTTTTTTTAAAAAATCCTTTAACTACTATCATCAAAATCGTCATCCAGACCTTTGATTTCTAAAGAATACTGTGTCTCTTGTCTCAGGATCCTCTCAAAAGTCAGGAAGAGGATGACTGGAAAGAAAAGAAGCTTGGCAGTACCCTGCCCTCCTGAAGACTGTGTTTTCCAGGGGCTACAGAGTGTTAGGTTGCACTTCAGAGAGGGTTCAAAAATGGCCAAACTCTGTTCTTTTTCAATGGTTCTGATAAAAGGCCTTCATACTAAGACCATTTTTAGTATCCGCATCAGATGGACTTTGAATCCCATCCTTCTCCACATACTATAAAAATGGCACTTTTAAATATCAGATTGTCTGCTTACACTGATTCCAGTGACTGTGAGGTACTTAGGGTTAATTCTCAATAGCTGAGGTTGATACCTCTAGATATTAACTCTAATAACAATAATTATCTGTTATCTGTTTCTATACCACTGTGTTGAAATAAGAATCTCCTTAGTCCTTACAGAAATTACTTCACTAGGCAGTAAACTTGGCAATCAAATAAATAGGCATCCAAACCCTCATATATCTCAGAAAGGGAACTGCTAAACAGACTATCTGTACTATCTCCCTTGTGTCTGAACCTCTTCCAAGGACCAATTTACTATTGTCTGTACTTGTTCAAGAGAAAATAGATTTCTAGATGTCTGTGGAGAGAGTAGTTCATTTTCTAATTCTTCTTTTAAGAAGAATTAGAAGCGCTGACCTACCCACCATGAATTGTTTGTGCACATGTGTATATGTGTGTTAAGCGTCATGTATATATGTGTATAAGTATGTGTGAATGTCACATATGTGTGAATGTGTATAAGTATGTGTGAATGTGTATAAGCATTTTTGTATGTATATGTGTGTGTGCATGTGTGTGTGATGGAGGGGGTCATCTGTCTATCTGTTGTTTTATTGGTTAATTAATAAAGAAAACTGCTTGGCCTGATAGGGCAGAAAATTAGGTGGGTGGAGTAGACAGAACAGAATGCTGGAAAGAAGGCAATGAGGCAGACGCCTCAGGCAGATGCTATGGCTCTCCTCTCCGAGATGGACGCGGGTTGAGATCCTTCCCGGTGGGCCACCATCTCGTGGTGCTACACAGATTGTTAGAGGTGGGTTGGTCAAGATGTGAGAGTTGGCCAGTGAGCTGGTGGGCCAGGCAGTGTTTAAAGGAATACAGTTTCTATGTGGTTATTTCGGGGAGAGCTAGCTGGGAGCCAGGCAGCAGGAAGCGGCCCGCGGCTCTTTCTACATGTATGTAGAGGTATGGGGTGTATATGTGTATATGTGCATATATGTGTATATGTATAGGTGTATATGTATATGCAGTGTGTGTGTGCTTGTATGGGTATGTATGTATATATGCATACATCTATGTGTCTGTGTATGTGCATACATTTGTGTGTATGTGTGTTGTGTATGCCTGCATGTATGTATGTATGTATAGACATGTGTGTACATGTGTGTGTTTGTGTCTGTCTGAACATGTGTGTGTGTTCCTTTGTGTATTGTGGAGCCGTGAGGTTTGTATGAGTGTGTATGTGCATGTGTATATATATGTGTGTGTGTATGAATGTATATATGTGTGTTTTCCTATATGTGTATATATGCTTGTATGTGTATGTGGAACTGTGAGGTTTGTATTAGTATGTCTGTATATATGCATCTGTATGTGTAGGTCTGCATATGTGTGCAAGCATGTGTTTGTGTGTGAATATGTATATATGTATGTATATGTATTAGTGCATGCATGTGGAGGGGGGTCTGGAAAAAAAACAGAAACTACTATATTAAATTAGAAGGAAAACTGAGAGTCAGAGGCATGAATTAACCTAAAGAAAACATAGAGGTCCAAATATGGGGAAAATCACATGACAAGCTTAAGCTTTAACAGGTAAAACTAGAAACAAGAAATGCGATCAGGAGAGAACAGAGCACTCTGAAATGGCTCACATTAGAAAGTCTCTCTGAGGTAACGGCAGACTGCACACAAATGAAAACAAGCTTAGGTGGGGTAGTGAGGGGGTGCCGGGAGCAATCACAGAGACCTCTAGCTGGTAAACCCAGCTCGTCTTTAGCAGTGCAGGTTAATGGGCTCATAAACGAAACAGGCTCGCACCAATGCCAGAGGCAGGTTGTCAATTGCCTAGCAGCATGCAACCTTTGGACGCAGTGTTGAGGCATCAACACTCTACAAAGACACAGCAACCATGCCAGGGCTTCTCTGTGACCCTGGCTGACACAGACACCCAGATGATGGGAACATACCGTGCAGAGAACTTGGGTGTTTCAATCCTATCCTCTCCCTCTCTTTCTCTTCCCCTTTCATTCAGTAATTCTTCCCACATTCAGGCAGTGAAGTAGGAACCACCTCTAGTGCAGAAAGAGCAAGGGGTGTGCTTGTATGAAGCTTACAGATACTGGCGAAAGACAATAGGTTAACAGATGGGCTACCAAATGATGGCTCTCAGCACCTACGGTACTTTGTACATAAATGACTTTAGTAATTTCCTTTAGTGACTTTGACTGTATGTAGATAATGGATGCTGGAAGGTCCTATAGGAGCAGCCGTGTGTCTAAGAACTAGGCAGGAGGAGCCTATTCTCTGTTCAGTCCTCATATCCCTCTGGTTTTACGTTGCAGTTTCCCTGCAGTACCTGGACCATGTGACCTGCTGGCCGCTCTCTTGCCAATCCTCTTAAGTCACATAAAGACCACTCAAAGGCTGAATATCTGCTTTGAGTCAGAAGAGCCACAGTTATCAAGCCTTTCAGCAATTTCTTTTCTTTCCCCAAGTCTTGGCAGTGATGCTTTGCATTTTGTAGAACAATGTTTTCTCTATTACATGGTTCTGCTGTTGTTAGAAAGAGCTGGTGTCATGGAGATCCCAGGAGGTACTGTATCCTAAGACACAAGGTTCTCAGGAGTGCGTCCAGATGCAGGCTAGTACTCTCAAAGCCTGGAGGGTCCTTTCAGTTCTCTCTCACACTTGAAGTGTTCAAGATGGTGTCCTGGTTTTGAAAAATGTCAAAGGGAAACAGCTACTGTCAGCAGACTGACGTTGGAACTGACTTCGCAGCAACATCACTCACGCTGTCTTATGCCATGAACAGTTAAAATTCCATCTGCCCAGGGACCGAGCGCAAAATTTGTAGGACTTTATGTTAAAATAATTGGATGAAAGAAAGGTTACCTCTATTTATTTGCCCATAAAAAGTGTGAGTCCTTCCACAAAACATTTCGGGTGTAAGCATCCGTGAGGGCTTTCAGAGGGCAGGCCGCTGTTGGCAAGCCTCTAATGTGTTGATTTATGTTACTCACTTAACATTCCTTAAAAAATTTCAGGGCCATGATTATACTTTTGTGGCAAAAGATTAAACTAAGGCAAGAAGATAAGTCATTCACCAAACGTATCAGACTTGGGGTTCAAATGTCAGAGGAATTCCTACTGCAGAGATAACCTGGAAAGAACACCCAGAATTGTATGCTTGGTCTCACCAGTTAAGTCAATTATTATTATTATTATTACTGCTACTATTACCATTATTATTTGTCTGTATGCCATGTGGAGATCATAGGACACCTCTGTGTAGTTGCCATCTTTACCTGGGGCCCATGTACTGAACTCACGCTGTAGGCTTTTGCAGCAAAATCTGTAGCCACTGAACTGGCTTGCAGGCCCATTAGTCAAGGCCTCGTGACTTCATGCTAGAACAATAGAACCAGTTTGAGGTGGGTAGCTCTATTGCCATCTGCCAACTGCCAAAAACAGGTGGGAAATTTTTTAATGAAAATTTTAATATATAGTCCATTGAAATTCTGCAGTCATTGCTAATTTCCACTTAATGTCCAAGCATGAGTGACCATTTGCATTCTCTGTTTTCAAGTTCCCAAGCTGCCCCAAGTTGTTTCTGCCGGCTTACTTAGATGATTGGTTGTGCTTTCTGTTGTTTGGTAGATGCCTTTCCACAGGTTTTCTTGGACTAATTAATTTCCACCAAAAAAAAAAAGTCTTCATAGGGAGATAGGGAGTCTGATCCAGTTCTTCTTCCTTTTTGGACTCAAAGAAACAGAATCATGATAAATCCATACAGACAGAAAATAGATGAGTGTTTGCCAAGACATGGGGAGGGGTAAGATAGGGAGACTGTTCACATTTACAGTGTTTTCTTTGCACGGTCAATCTGGAACTAAAGAGCCACAGAATGGAGCACATTCAAAAGGCTGATTCTGGGCCATTCAAATTTTATCTCAATTAAAAATAAACAAAAAGAAAGAAAAGACTAGGGTGTGTGTGTGTAGTTTTAGTGGGGAGTCTTGTTTTGTTTTATAGCCTCACTCAACCCTGACTCAAGAAGCCCAAGAGACGCCTACTCTTTTAGATGAAGAGATTTGAACAAAGCAAGCATTCCTCAGCTTTGTTTTACTACCTGACTTCATGAGTTAGCAGCTTTTGAAAGCGAGCATTCCACCCAAACCACACCCAAAATATTTTTGTATTGTGTGGTTTTGTTGTTTGGTTGTGGCCATATTCATTACTGTTATTATTGTTGATTATGAAGATGATGGTGATGACGAAGCAGGCCTTCACTGTACCTAATCACACTGTACCGGAGGCTGGCCTCGAACTCAAAGCAATCCTCTTGCCTTAACCTCTCAAATGCTGGGACTGCAAGTGTGAGCCAACATGCATGGGCCCACCCAAGTTTTAAACTGTGGTTCTCAAACGTGTCTCCAAAGTTTTCAGTCCTTTGCTCCATGGAAAATAGAGCCCAACACCCTTACCCAATAATCACTGGCTGGAATTAATGTCTATATATAGCAAATGAAACTAGAAAGAAAAGACACAACGTAATGAGGATGTGAGGGCGTGCTCTGGCTTCTCTGCAGGAGCTAGTTGCCTGGGACAAGGACACTCTAGTAGCAAATAAAGAGAACCACACAGTAAGTCACCCGAAATGAGGTCCCTTCATAAAACCCCCGTGAGAGAGCCTTTCTGCCTTCAACTCCAAGCTAGGATCCGGATGGCATTGTTGCCTAGCACACCTTAGCTGCAAACTCACAGGCTACCCCAGCTAGTTCCAGTCATCTAGACTCTTCCTGGCCTCCTCACTGGCGGCCGTCAGCGCTGGCACCTGTGCAATGCTCTAATCCACTTCATTTCACAGTGATTTGTTATGCAGCAATAGATAACTAACATAATTATCCTCTATTAGCTTCCTCCCTTCCACCACTGTTTCTGCATTTTTTACTCCATCACTTTCTTGTCTGAACTCCTCAAATCAACAGCTTTTAATTGTCTACTGATTACTCCGCAAAGTGAATTAAACATGTCAAACGCAGTGAAATTGAATTTTACACTGGATAACTATGCACCCACCACTTAGAATTCGGTCATTCACTGTTCCTGCTTTAGCACATCTTTATCTGTCTACTCACTACTTCCTCTAATCACGAACACATCTTATTTTCTGGGCGTCTCAAAGCCAATTGCTAATCAGTGACCCTTACCTCAACCATTTCAGTATACATGGCAGGACACATGTTTTCATACTTATTTGTGCTTTTTCTTTCTCATTTAAAAAAAACAAACACAATGAAACGATGAGTTTGTGTGTGTCTGCTGACTATGACATACATACCTAAAGATGTAGAACACTCACGAGTGTGAATTTATACTCACTGCCACAGCCTACAAGACAACACCTTACAATTCTGCGCCTCTCTCACAGTGCCTAAAGGCATCTGGTAGGGAGTAGGTGCTCTACCCAAGTGTGGATGTTCCCTGAAAGGTGAGAAAGGAAAGCATCAATTGGCTCTGACAAGCAGACAGCAAAGACATTTGGAAGCCTCAAGAAGCCAGAGGAAGGACAGAGAAGGTGCCCCCTGCTCTTTGTCTCCACAAAGCCCCTTAAAGAATTGTTTGACCACTGAAATCAGCGTGGTGTAGGGATGGCAAAAATGCCAAAAACAGCGATCTGTTTTCCACAGACCTCACCAATCAGCCCAGACTGTTAGGCATCACTGAAACTTCCTTCCACTTGGGAAACCTTGTTATCGCCTTCCCTGGCAACAACCCCTTGGCCAGAACATTATGACCAGGACATGCAGCAATGGTGATGCTTTGCTGCAGCATCCTAATGGCTTTTGAGAGGCTTGTGAGACAAAGATAGCTTGCAAGTGAAAAAATGAAGAGCAACCTTAGGTTTTAGCGGGGAGCAGATAAGAGAAGGAGAGAATCGTGCCTCTGTCCTTACACTGGCCCTGTTCAGTGTGGGAGCTACCTGTGTTTGTGAACCCAGCACTCACCTCTGCCTCCTGACTCTTTGCCATTGCCCCCAGTATGTCCTGTCACTGGCTGACAAGAGATTGCTCCCATCAGTCCCTTGAAATTGCCCGCACAGAGGCAGGCCTAGATTTTTGTTTGTTTGATTGTTTTTCCTTTTGACTTTTCTCTGTCTTCTCTCCCTGAACTCGTCTCCTTATCGCTCGTCCTTGTCTGTTGCTCTCCTCTCGATACATTTTCTTC
Source organism: Chionomys nivalis (assembly GCF_950005125.1). NCBI lineage: Eukaryota > Metazoa > Chordata > Mammalia > Rodentia > Cricetidae > Chionomys > Chionomys nivalis. Next base: position 51,945,145 of record NC_080090.1, on the reverse strand, counting down.
CGGCTGTTTGGCTCTTCTAATTTATTTCCCCTCTCACCACCTATCATGTTCGTGCTGGTGCGCGCATCATTTTTATCTGTACCTTCTCACATTCTTTTTCTCCTGCCTCTTTTTTTCCCTTTACATTTTTTGCCTTGCACACTCTCAATCTCATACCCAGCATCCACTTTGTCAGTTCATTCCCTCCTCCAGCCTCCTGCCAGCGAAGCCAGCATGCTACCCATGTGCAAACTTTGTGAAATGGTACTTTCCCTCTTTCCTATAAACATTCGACTTGTTCTTTCCTAGCAGACTGAAGAGACCGGATTTTCAACCGTGAAGGTTGCCCAGAGCTGTCCAATTTGTCAGCCTGGTTCCACCTGCCATATGCACAGCCAGAAGCCCCATGACAGCCCTCATTTTCTAAGCTGAACTTCAGCCTTTGCCTTCTGACCCTTCTGTTCCCATTCTGTTATTGCAGAGGGACAGAAACACAACTCACTGGTACCTTATTACAGTTTTAATTTCCCGAGTAGCTCTACCGCCTCATTCTCACGTTCAGCACCCCTCTCTCTGCAAGCACAGCCCTCTGCTGACTGTGAAACACAGTCCTGAGATGCGGATTTGCATCCTCTTTCGGGCTACACCAATGCTGAGATGAGATTGCTGTAGGCATTTTATAGATATAGTTATCTGCCTTCTGTGATGAAAGATGCATACAGTGGTTAGCATCTATACAGAGTGGTGAGCATATAGCTATCTTTTAACAACTAATATAAAGATATAGAACTCTTATGTAATTTTTAAATTTTTTGCAGTCTTAATTTAATTTCATTGTTATGTCCTCTATTGCTGCTTCCATTCAGCAACTCACAGTCATTTCAAATATGTGCAATCTACATCAGGGGCTGCTGGTCAAACCATCTGCTTCCTGCATGCTCCCCCATGCTGGGCCCATTTTGCTTTGGAAGCATGCTTGAGATGAATAGCAGTCTACTTATTTATGATGCCTTCTCCCCCGCGCCAGTTCATTTTTAAAAAACTAATTTATCTAGAAAATTTTAAGTGAATGAGAATTTAATGATTAGATCCCTACAGAAACTAACTTAACTGAAATATATGTAACCAACATCATTGTATAACAGCATTTAAAACATCTCCATGGAAAACAAGGTGACAAGCAGGTCCTACATCTGGTCCTTCTAGGCTTCTCACATACTGTAGAGCAGATTTGGAACCATTTTTGAAAACTATTGTCATTTTTCTTTCAACTTCTGGCGTTGAACAAGGCAGCAGACACATAACCTATATTCAATAAGTTTATGAAATCAATTAGTACAACCTCACTGATCAAGCTAATCATTTGTCATCCTTTTATTTTACGGGGGAGGAAAGGGCCTGATGAAATCTGCGAATGTCCGCAGAACACACCTGGAAGGAAATACACTGCTTCTCTCTAGTGTTCAGAGCTCGTGTGTAAGACAAACAGAAGGAAAGGGGTGTCCTCTCTCACCTCCAATCTCCCCAATACTGTACAATACAGGTCCTGCCACAGGCTCCTGGCATGAAACCATACACATAACCAGACAAAATTTAACAGAGACTAGTGAAGAAATTCATATGTGTGAACACTAAGACACGTGAACTAATTATAAAGGCCTGTGTAGACCAGGAAAACACAGCACTGCAACACAATATTTAGCCAAGGATCCTCAGCCTAATGAAGAAGTAAAATGTATGGGAAATTATTTACAAAAATTCATCTTCTTGTTTCTGTCATTATTTTCTTATAAAGGAAGGGATGGTTTTCTCTACCTTTCTTTATCCTTACTTGCACTTTCCTAAAGCCCTTCCCAACTACTTTTTTTTTTACAACAGTTGGAAGCTGTTCAGCTCTGACAAATCAAGTATTGATAGTAGTACTAGCAAGATACCAAAACTTTGATTATGAATATCTTTGCAGGCTACAAACACAAGAGTTGAAGAATAAGAATTTTGATTAAGATTCAACCAGATCAAGTCAAGGAGGAGAACGTAAGAGTCTCCAGCAAATTATTAGCACACAACAAATATTGGGCAGCACACTCTGGTAAAGGCAAGAAGGGAACCACATAATCAGACAAAAACACTACTTCTGTCCACAAAAAAGTACACTAGACATGGGTATAAATATCTATTATACAACAAAAACCTATAAGTCATGCTCCCTGGGAAACACTAACAAGACCATAATGTAAAATGAAGGATATAAAAATATTATACTTTTTAAGCTTACTTTTGAAGAATGAATAAAACCTAACCTCCTAAGATGGGTTAGGTACAAGTGGCTACTGGGTACAAGTTGAAGGACATCCTAGAACACTCTGGAAAAGAGATTGTGATGAGGTTGAGATGGAGGGATGTCAGTTGGAGTATAATTCTAAAGATAGAGAGGATCAGTTTGAGTTTTAGGCAGCAACAATCCTTGCTTGGAAGAGTACTACGGCAGATGTTCATGAAGTAGGTGGAAAAAAGAGAAAATGAGGGACCATGAGGAGACAGCTCAAGATGTTGCAAAAAGCTGCTAGTGTTTGGGGTTCTGTATTTGTTGTTGTTGTTGTTAATTTTTATTAGTTCATTTTTTATGGGTTGGTTGATTGGTCGGCTGGCTTCCTTTGAAACAATTCTATGTAATGCGGCATCACCTGAAACTCTCAATTCCCCCCACCCTACCCTTCTAAGAACGTAGATTACAGTTGCACACCGCCACACCCACGTTTTTAGGTGGTCTTAACTCGGCACAACAAATGTTTCAATTTTGCTCCTAATTCCCAGAAATTGAGCTTGGCCACATGGCTTGTTTTGACCAATAAAGTGGTCCAGAAATGATGTGCATTGCTCCAATACAGAAGTACTTATTCCTTAGACCCGCACCTCACACTCTTTCTATCCCCCTGCTTTAGTAACTAGTGATTCTCGGGATGAGAAGAGCTTCTTCAGTCTTCACCTCTGAGTGGACAATGATGAAAGGGGTAGTCCTAGCTAACTTGACACGGAAAAGTAAGAATAAATAAATTGATAAATAAACCTCTGATAGGTTAAACTCCTGGCATTTGTAGTATTGTCGCATTGCCTGCTCAATTCTCATCTGCTAGCTTGCTTCTATTCGAGTCCTATTTTTGTCTAATAAAGACTTCTCATTTTTTAACCATACATTATCATTTTGCTGCTGTTCTGTTTTTAGAGAAACTATGTCATGGCAATGCCTATATTGCTAGAAAGAGCAAGTAGAGATCTGTTGACTATGATAATTTGAAAGAAAATGACCCCCAAAGGGGGTGGCACTGTTAGGAGCTGTGGCTTTTTTGAGTAGCTGTGTACTTATTGGGGGAAGTGTATCACTGTGGGGCAGGCTTTGAGGTCTGTTTTGCTCGATATACTGTATTGTGTGATGTTTTGAGGGGGCCATCCACCCAGCTCCCATATAAATCACCCACATAAAGGCTTATTATTACTTATGAATATCAGGCCTTAGCTTGGCTTTTTTCTTGCCAGATTTTCTTAAATTATCGTGACTACCTTTAGCCTCTGTGCTTTTATCTTTCTCTACTTCTGTATTACCTATCTTTACTTCTTTCTCTGTGACTTGCAGTGTGTAACTGGGTGGCTGGCCCCGGATGTCCTCCTCTCCTTGTTCTCTTGCTCCCCACTTCTCCTTTTATCCTCTCTTCCTGCTAGCCTCGCCTATCCTTGCCTCTGTCTTGTTACTGGCTGTTCAGCTCTTTATTAGGACCACCAGGTGTTTTAGACAGGCACAATAACACAGCTTCACTGAGTGAATTCCTTTCCCCAATTATCACCTGCTCATCTCTGAGTCTCTCATATTGAGAGAAGCACTTGATGCTTGGTTTATTTGGCTACTTTAATCTTGAGTTCAAGATCTTCCTAGTTAGACCAGTTTCCCTGTAAAGAGAAAAACATCACAGTGCTGTCTCAAGGCCTTTTGCCTTTGATTCTAGTTCTTTTGAACTTCAATGGAGTCGTTCGTCCAAATGGCTATACTCTTGTCTTCTTAAACTCCAGCATCTTCACTGGCATCAGTCACATTTAAATCTTCTGAGTTTTTGTCTTCTCAGCTCCTACAGTAACTGTTCAAATTTGATCCAGACATCATTTCCCTTATTTCTAATTTCTCCCCACTTTGTTTTCTCTTCTTCATTTCATTTCCTTATTTCTATGGTTCACAAGATATGGGTACATCAGCACTCTCTCTTCCTAATGTCTTTAACCAACCTACCTTTTGTCTTTCCACCTCACTCAACCACCCAGTACTATATCTATCCAACTATTTGTCTTCCGTATTTCTAAAACCTAGGTCTTCAGAATCTACTGAAGAAAACCTCTCAGTCACTCATATTGGTGCTACAGATTCTTCTTTTCCATATTAATTTATCCCCCACCACGGGATCTTGAAAACACTGTTTCCTCAGATCTATAAAAACATGCCCTCCAAGAATTTTCAACACTTCTCAAGGTTCTAAAGCCAGTATTTCTCTTCTGATTAGTTTAGTTCTTTATTCTCTGTGAAAATAAGAGGGGTTTAGGCAAGAACCCATCATTTACTGTTTTAGCCTCACAGTCACTTATCCTGTGGCTGAGTGGTCAGGTGACTCATCAATTCCAACAGCTGTTGACACAAAGGGATATGATCCAGGCCCATGTGAACCCAAAGCCTTTATTTGTAAGGAATACGTTGCACAGTTAATTAATTATAAATCAACAATATCAACTTCAGCAAAACAGCCCTGCTAAATCCTAGCTTAGCCACTTACCAGTTCTATGACTGGTCTGTGCCTAGGTTTCTCTGTAAGGATATTGCATACCGTGTCATAGCTGTGGTCAGGATTCCATGAGTTAACGCATAACTTTGGCACATACTCACTAAATCTCTGCTCTTACTTGAGGAGAACCCAAATCAGAGTTTTGGTAGAGAATGTAAGTCAAAGGACAAGAAGTCTTAAGAAATGAAGATGAGAAACGGCCAACACACCACACACAGATTTAGAAGGATGCTAAGTTGTAAAAACACTACTGAATTTATTGAGAAGGAAATCTATTTTATAGGAGGGAAAAAAGTTGAAGACATGCTAACTACTCAATAGGCAACGCAATTTCACTGATGGTGTTTCCACAACATCTTGAGTTTTCCAACACTCCCTTTACTACCTCAACTGTTCATTCAAATTTATTCAGGAATTTCCTTGTCTGCTTTTTCAGTCTTCCAGAGACCTCATTAAGTTTCCTAGCTCTAACTTTTCAAGAGATGACAGAATCCACACCTCTGGGAGCTTCCCACTGAAACCCTGTGCTTGCTAAGCCACCATAAGTATCTATCTCTTGGACTCTGTCCCTGAGCTGATATATTCAATATATCAGGGTTAAGTTCAGATCTTAAAAAAAAAATCCAGACAATTTTAATTTGCAGCTAAATTGCAATTTTTAAATCTTCATTGAAATTTTTGACCCAAATGTTCTGTGATTACTGTCAAATTAAGCATGTCTAAATCCATACTTTCTACTTTTTCCTACTGTAATGATGCCAATAGTGAATTCTGTTATGGCTAAGAAGAAACATTAACAGTGTTATTTCATCAATAAGAAACCCAGGGATAGACAGCTCTGGATCAAGTTTAGTGAGTCCAGGACACTAGAGCTGCTTGTGAAATACTCTTCATCTTTCTTCCATGATCACAGGATGTCAAATACAGTTCTAACTATCATGGCTGCTTCCCAGGCAAAAGGAACAAGGGTGGACGCTAGAAGGTATATCTCTTAGAAACGCAAAAGGCGGTACTGCAAAAACAAAACAGAATTCCACTTATGTGTCATTGGCCAGTACCCCATCACACAAACACAAATGCACCCCAGTTATATAACCACTCTGTAACATGGCACGAGAATCTTGTCATTTTAGCTTTTCATCTATGATGAGAGAGAGAGAGAGAGAAGCAAATTCCTATTTGAGTGTCCACCATGAGGTTAGACATCTTATGCGTTTCTTTCTCTTTCACTGTGTTTTTCTTCATAAAAATCTGTCTACCCTATGCAAGAGAGATAGATCAGTTAAGAGCACTGGTTGCTCTTTCCAGAAGACCCAAGTTCAACTCCCAGAACCCACATGGTGGCTCATTACTATCTGTAACTCCAGAGGACACAATACCCTGTTCTAGCCTCTGAAAGCACCAAGAATGCAAGTAGTCCCCGATACGCATAAAGGCAAACGACCATACACTCAAAACAAAATTTGAAAATTTAAAGGAAACTTGCTTACCTTGATAGCCAGTCCCCAAACCTGGTGTTACCCTCAGCTGTCCTCCACCATTTGTATTTCTTATTTTCCAAATAAGTTTTCAACCCTTCATTCCTGACTGTGGTATCACCACACTATTCAGATCCTTGAGATCTCAGACCTGGACAGGATACCCGGCATCCTGTCTCTAGTCATCCTGTGCTCTGCCCAAACCACCTGTTGTCTGCCAACAGCCATCTTACCAAGGGAATTATAGGCTGTGAGAGGACTCCCTTACATTCCCAGGGGAACCTTCACTACAGACTGGGCTAGTTTCAGGCAGGGCCACCACTTTCCTTCTTCCTCCTTGTGTTCCAACTTCTGCCCCTCTCAGGGAGAGGCAGTCACATTCTGAGAGCCCAATATTGAAATCAAAGAACTCACTCTGGTTATTCATTTTCTCATGCCTTGTCCCCAAAGGACTGGATCTTGGTAGGGTTCAGGCTTGCAGACAGTTATTGCCAGAAGCAGTTTTATTCTGACCCCTGGAAGCATACTAGACACACAAAATACATGGGCTCAGAACATAAATTGTCCAGCTTACCCTTCTTCTTGGCCAATTTTATAGGCTTTTCTTTCTCCCACTGAAGACAGCACTATGGGCCTAGGGAACTGAGATGTTCGGGCGTGCCTTGAGACACAGGTAAATGAGGTTTTCAGACTAGAGCCAGCCTAGCTCCAGGGTAGTTACCCTAGACTTTTAGCAAACAACAAACCTCTCTCCCTCCCTCCCTCCTGCTCACCCTCTGAATCTTGGTATGCTTAAGAACCAGCTATTTTTATTAGGGGGAAGTCATTTGTTTGTCTCAGTGGCTGATTTCTGTGGTGTAAACATTCCAACCACAACCAATTTCAAACTGTCAACAGGGCATCACTGAACCCAGAGCTGAGAAAAGATAGACACAATTAGCTCTTCCAAGGAGGTGTGAGCTAAAAGGCACAGTGCCACCATGTGCTAGTCACTCTTTCCTTGTCTGCTTATTAAACACTTGCTGTATTCTGGCTTGCATTACCAAGGTGCCACAGGGAACACAACTGGCCAGATCTCTTCTCTTATATTACAACCTAATTGGAGGATTAAGGCCACTTCTTTGGGAACCCAATTTAATTTTATGCTTTTATTTTGCTGCCTATAAGTTATTATCTGTGTGTCATTGTCTTATTGAATAAATTCCTTCTGAATGGGTCCTTCATTCGAGCCCTGGCATAACTAGCCAATGCTTTACACATGATTGGCTTTGGACATATTTACTAAAAAGAAATAAATCTAGAAATGTTGACTTGTTTGTTTTTGAGGGACCTGGCAGGGCAGCAGGAATTGGGGGTGAAATTCAGAGAAACCCACAGGCAACGCTTCCACCCTCGAGTCCCTTCCTGTCCCAGGTGGATGATCTCATTATACAAGTCAAGCTTTGAACGACTTCAACCATATCCTCCTCCTCCACTCAGTTCCAAATAAAAATGAGTTACACAGAACCCAGCAGCAGTACTTTACGAGTACCGGCAATTGCTACCGTGCATCCTTAATAGTGGCGTAATCAAAAGTTATGATGCATTTTTCTGTAATCACAAGAAATGATACCACTTAGTGCTAAGTAAAGCCCAATTCCCCACCACACAAAAAGGCAAAAGCGTTTCCATTTTCATTTCGAAACGAGTGGAGTCAGAATCAATTTGGTAAAGCAGTTAACAGCAACTGTGTGCCCCTTGCCAGTGCATAACAGGTACAATTTGCCTTTAACAAACAGCTGAGCAGAGGTCTCTGTTGCTGGATTAACATGGTGTGCTCAAACCTTCCGACCATTGTGTAGTTAAATTGGGTAATAGAGACCATCAGACAGACGCCAATATGAATCTCCAGAAGCAGACCAATTTGCCAGCCTCCAAGCATATCTTTAGAGAAAATATAAATGTGAATGTGCCGGGAAGGAGGTTTTTTCCTGGGGATTTCGACACACTGCAGTCTCAAAGCATGTCCCATGTGCCTCTGTGTGAGCAAAGCCCAAGCTGCAGAAGGCAAGAAACATCTTTATTTTGTAAAAAGCGTCTGTGCGCTGAATTTCCTCACTCTTCCTCCCAAAATGAGGATGTCAGCTAAAAAAGAAACAAGTGTTAAATTTTAATTGGGCTTAGAAAACTAACTTTCTTCCACATTTCTACCACATGCATATGTTCACGTGTGTGTGCGTACACATACACACACACACACACACACACACACACACACACACTGCCTTCTCTGGGAACCCGAAAGATAGCTGACAAGATGTATCTGTCTAATATAATGGATGTCCATATGAACTTCCGTTTTAATTAGGAAACATTAAATTGTCACCATAATACATATTTTGAGCGTCTCCTTTCTTCTCCTTCCTCCTCCTCTTCTTCCTCTCTCCTTTCTTCCTCAACCTCTTCCTCTTCCTCCTGCTCCTCTTCTCTTCTTCTGGCTTTTTGAGATAGAGTGTCATGTAGCCTAGATTAGCTTTGAACTCACTAAAGTTAAGGTTAGCCTTGGAATGCTAATAATCTTCCTGCCTCTGCTTCCCAGGCACAGAAATTGCAGGTATGCACCATCCCCTGCAGCTCTGTCTTTAATCGGAAACAGTACTGAACTGCGGGCGGATGCCAAACATGTATATGTTGTGGGCGGGGGGGGGGGGTCGTTGAAGAGTTATTGGAACACTGAAAAATTCATGTTCTTGGAAGTAATTGGTATTTTGGCTTTTTGTCTTGCCCACGATTTGTTTAGTTAAAGGTTTAAACAGGAAAAGTATATTGAAGTTGCTAAGATAATGTCCCTAATACAGAGTATTCTGGGATCATACCAATGGCTCTGTGGTGATTCAACCTAAACACACGCATGGTATTACCTTTTAGGAGCTGGGCAGTAAAATGACCAAAATATAAATGCTAGACATGAACTTCAATTCAGTAAGGCAATGGCCTACTTTCTAGTTTTTTCAGACTTAAAATAAGTGCTTCCCAAATGTCCACCACAGCAGGTGTTGGAATCAACGTTACAGGGTTGAGTGTGAGGCCCAATTAACAGGGTCCTGGGGAAAGCTATATATTGATCTAGCTAACTGAAGTCAAACGAGAGAAACTGTAGCCAAAACACACCTGGAAGAAAAATAACAAGAATCCTCCTTTTGTTCCTTCGTATGAGTTCCTTCCGCTTTTCTTGCAGGAGCCCCAGGGATCGAGTTTCCCCTCAGAAGAAGAGATTTCGCTTCAGTCAGAAAAGGGGCCACTGTGTTATAGGCCATGTTTTGGGTTTATAGCTGAGGAAATGGCACAATCAGTCAAGTGCCTAGCACATCAGATTGAGGACCTAAATTTGGAACCCCGGGACCCACCAAAATGACACATGCGCAGTTCCACCCTCATCGAGCTCAGGCACACAAAAAACAAACAAAAAAGCGAGCGAGCGATGAAGGAAAATACCCAACATCGAGTTCTGATCTTCACTTTCACTCACACATGTACATACACCCAAACACACATGTAGTGTAAGCACAGACGCACATTTAAAATTAGAATTAAAAAGGAGAGCAACCGAGAGAAACGGTGTAATTGATCAGGTTGCCGGAAATATCCTGGTCACCGGACAGCGCAGTGAGGATGGCACCCACACCCCACTGTAGCATCAACGTGATCTTACCTCCTTTTCTCCCCTAAACGTGTGTAGATTCTCGGTTGCTCAGAGAAGGCTCACCCACAAGTCTTCGCAAGATCCTCTGCAAGGGTGCCTGTGGGGACTGAAATGCGCTCAACGTCACTTCCGGCTCTAGTTCCCTGGTGTGAACGGGGTGAACCTTACAAAGGAAGACTGTTTTCTGATCACTCAGCCACACTGTCAGTTCCAATTTTGAGTTGGGGTGTTTGTTTTTTTTTTTTAATATTTATTTATTTATTTATTATGTATACAATATTCTGTCTGTATGTATGTCTGCAGGCCAGAAGAGGGCACCAGATCTCATTACAGATGGTTGTGAGCCACCATGTGGTTGCCGGGAATTGAACTCAGGATCTTTGGAAGAGCAGGCAATGCTCTTAACCACTGAGCCATCTCTCCAGCCCCAAGTTGGGGTGTTTTAAAAGCCATCCATAGTTCTTTCCCCATATCTGCCATGCTCAGGAGAGTGTTTTAACAAATACGGCCCAACGTCCTTTGCTCTTCCCAATCCACACTTGGGCATTTGAGCAAATGAGCAAAGGAACGGAGACTGAATACACAGAAAGCAATAACCACGGAATATGCTGACTTAGTTATTTAATCATTTAGCAAATTGTGTGTGTGTGTGTGTGTGTGTGTGTGTGTGTGTGTTTACAGCTTCAGGTTCCTGAGTGCACATGAATGTAGCAGACAGAATTCATCACTTAGGTTTTCCTCCATCACACTCACCTTTCTTTTTGGAGACTGGTCCTCTCAGTGGACTTGGTATTTAGCTAGACTGGCTGCCAGGCAAACTCCAAAGGTCCTTCTGCCTCCTCATCCTCTCTGGGGATTACAGGAGCTTGAGGCTGTGCTCAGCCTTTTTATGTGACTGTTGGAGGTGGAATTTCAGGTTCTCATATTTATACAGCAAATACTGTAGCAATTGAGCCATATTCCCAACCCCCATCTGGAGAATATATTTTAAATTGTGTAAATTTGTTTATTTTATATGATGTGTATGAGTGTTTTGTCTACATGAACTTATGTGTACCTGATAGCCTGGGACCTCAAAAGAGAGGATAGGATCCACTGAGACTGGAGGTTATGGATGTTGGAAAACACTATGTGGGCACTGGAAACTGAACCCATGTTCTCTGCACTAGGATCTTAGCCTCTGACCCATCTCCCCAGGCCCTATTTGACAAATCTTGTATGGTTGTGGTATGTATACACACAGAGATTAGCACATGGGTTTGGTGACTAAGAGGATACATAAAGGACTCATGGCTACCCGTTTCCTTCACTGACTTCATACCAGCCTTGTCTGTGGTTATGGTTTCTCCAGATAGGCCCAATAGGTGAGAAATGGAAAAGGAACTTGGCATTTATTGATTATCCATTATAGGCATGGGACCACATCAAGTTCTTTGTGTATATTTCATTAGTCACAGGCATGTCAATTGATAATGACAGTTCTGATATTAGATTTAGCTAAGCAAGTCGCTAAGAGATTTGGATGGGTACTATCAAGTTCCCCTGGTCCTGTAGCCTTGACCAATTGACTCGAGGAACCAGGGTGTGAGTTGTTTGAAAATTACTAGGCTGTTGCCCACAATGAAAAATCTGGAGTTGGCAAACAGAGGCTGGGCAGGCCAGTGAAGAAGAAAGCAATTTGTCCGTTGTATAACCAGCAACCTAGTAACAAAGAGCAGCTAGGCGCAGACTGCAGTCGCAGGTCCTGACTCGAGCTTTGGACCACATCAGATATGCAAGGGAAAGGAGGGCAATTTTGGGTAGCAAGAGATTCCTTCTGATCCTCTCCTTTTTACTAAGTCTATCTCCATGGATACCCTTTAAAAAATATCTTTGAATGAAACTCGAAAGGGACACTAGATTTTGAAAGGTAGAATAGGGACATATTAGACTCAGAATCATAGACTTTTATAGCTGGGAGGAAACACTGAGACCCTTGAGGCCAGTTTTCACAGTGTTCTGGGGAGTCCTCTTGTCTACGGGCCTAAGTGGTTTGGCAAGAAGACACTTAGCTGGCACAGAGAAACGGGACTAGGCAGGGGATAATTTTACTGTCTTTTCTATATTAGGATTTTATTTAATCCTTTCTTTAGAGAAAAAAAAAAAGGTCTTGTATTAAAGGTAAGGGAAGAACCCTTGTTTTTACAGACAAAGTCCATGCACTCATTCAGGCAAGGAAAGCATTCCCAGGGATCCACCAGCTGATGGTAGTGACTCTGGTCCCCTGACTCTGGGATATTCACTGCACCAGGCTGCCTCTCATTACGCAGCCTAATTCCCTGTGAGATGGCTTAATTAAAATTGTGGCCATTTTGGTTTTAATCTTGAGACTCTAATTATTTTATGTTAAATATCTTTGTAGCTAATAAAAATGAATTAAATGTATAAATACAGCATGAAGTTTAAATAATATTTTAAACAGTATTTAGATCCTGTCTTTTTTTTCTTTCTTTGCAGACTTGAGCATTCTAATCTCTGACTGTTTCTGCAGATAAAGCTGCATGCCACTCCTGAGGGGAAAGACCTAAGAACTCTCTCCGAGGTCAAGGTGTTACTTTGTACGAAGAAAAGCGTCCTCTGAAACTGACCAAGTACAATCACCATGTGTTTTTATTACTGTGCTAGAATTTACATAGACATGATAAGCAGTGACAGTGAAATTCTTTCTAACCCTTTTCCAGCCAGCTCTGATACTGTCATAAACCTCCAGAAAAAAAAAAAAAGTCTGAAACCACAGGAACCCAAGATTGCATTTACCACCCTGGGTTTTATGCTCTTTGTTGCAGACACAAAGGAATAAGAGTTGGAGTTACAAGGCACACGGGGTCTTAGCATTCCTCCTGGCCTGCTAATATTTCCCTCCCTCGGCAGGTCTTAAATAATAAACATATATGTTTATGTCCAACATTGTTAAGGCACCTTACATGTGTTATTATTCTACTAAATCTTCACAAGGACACAAAGCAGTGGCTATGAACTATTCTCTCTATCCTATAAAAAGCAGAAATGAAGGCATAAAGATTAATTTGCCCAAAGTCATTCAGAATTAAATCTAGCCTACTGGAATTCAGAGCCCAGAAAAAGAAACCTGGAGACACAATGTGACTTAGGAGTCAGACCTAAGGAAATGAATGACGCTATTGTTTAAAGGATTTGGTTAGGATTCATGCATACTTGTGTACATACACACACACACACACACACACACACACACGCCAGTACGTGGCACCCTCATTTTTGTATAAGGCTTGACTTCTCCAAAGCAAACCTGAAGTTATAAGAAGAGCGGGTATCTGTTAAGATGCTCCATCCAGACTCGCCACAGACCAAGTAATCTAAGCACAAAGGTATGGGGAAGGGGCAATTTAGAACAGATGAGAATACAGCTGGAATCTGGGAAATTTCAGAAATAGGAGGGACATAGGCTCTGAAGAACTGAAAGAAGCAACCTAGAGGAAAAGCAGGGAGATAGATACGGAACTGGTCAAGAGTCCTGGGAGGCCACAAGAGAAGCAGAATGCAATACATAAAGAAAAGGAGCCAAATGGCTTAGGAGTGGGTGGCACCCACTGGTCATACTGTCTTCCTCCACGGAACACAATCCCTCGGTTACCATTCCCCAGCTTGGCAGTGAACTTGAAAGCAATGGTCATATCTAATGCATCTTGAGTTCTTCGTATGGTCCACATTTTTTTTTAAGATCCAAACAGAGCAAAATAGGGATCTCCCCAGAGAATTTTAGAGTATCGCCTTATTGGCTGCAGTTAATGTTCAGTCAGCACCTTGTTTTGCTCCTGCCAGCAGCAGGCACAAAGCAATTATGAGTGGAATTAAGCTGAATTGATTGGCACCACTCTTGATGCTTCGGGCATGCAGCAGACGTGCTGGTGAAGGAAGCGGAAGTTTCTCCACTTCTAAAAGCATCCTTGGTGTAGACAAGAGGGGTAGGTTCCAGGAGGGCAGAGATGCAAAGTGGACGCAACAGATTCCTCTGCTCAATTGGACGTCTCTTGGGTGAACACAGAAAAAGCAAAGGTGTTGAGTAAAGAAGGATGCTGGAGGGGACTAGACTCTGCTCATCTCTGGGAAGGGAGATGTGCCTAACAGAGAAGCTGGTGTGGAGGGGAAAGCCCCAAAGTCTCCTTAAAAGCAAAACCAGCATCTCCACTGTTCTGCTTATTGCCTCCTCTGCCTGCATGCATCTGTTTCCATTTGAAACAAATGCAAACCTCCCCTTGCTCTGTTGACATCAAAGCCAGAGATCCGGGCTCAGCTTATTGTCGTAGCTGCTATCATTAATAATACTTACGACCATGATTACAATGCCATCTACCCTGAGCGCTAGAAGAAAGAGGCACAGGCTATAGACAATAGGAACCAGATCTCACGGGATGCGAGGGAGCATCCTGCTGTCACAGGCTCACTCGAGGTTTCAAGCAGAAACCCAGCAAAGTGGTCACTGGGTGCAACTTTCTTGGGGAAGATGGAAGCAGCCAGTGGGGTAAGTTATGTGATTAGCAGTCAGCAGCTACAATCAACTTCTCCGGGGATTTTTCCCTTCTATTTTCAGTGCGAATACAATGTAGGGCCCATCCATCTTTTGTGCTCCTAGCTTTCTGTTATCACCCTTCCTGAGTCTGAGTGACAAAGAATGACCCTCACCAGTTACAACAGTGCACAGATTTGTAAGAATTGCACTGACTCAACACAGAGTACAAAATTAGCAAGGACCTTGGAGGCCTCAAAAAATAAGTCAAATGGTAGACATGAATTAAAAATAGTCTAGGCTGCTTTTCCTTTCTGCACCTTTCTTGATGGTTCATGGGAACTGGACAGGGAACAGGGTAGAGGGTGGATTACCAATCACACAGAACTGCCTCCATCCATATGGGCCTGCTCAAAAACCTTGAAAGGAAAGAACCGAGACAAGCTTACCTTGAAGTGTAAGGACACAACAGCAGCTTTGAGAGTGTTACAAGTTTACACAGAACTGTATTTGGCACCCAAATTGTGGAATCAGCAAAAATTAAATGTACAATTATATTAGAATATGATGTTTTCTGTATGTTCCTGGCTTTCACTGTCACTAGGGTGTCTATACCGGCTTCTCTTTCCCATTCACCCTGGCACCTGAAGTTCTTAATGCAGTGAGCTCTTTGCTGGTTTCTGAAGCCTCTTGTATCTACCGAGGCTGGCCTTACCTGCAGTCCATCTCAGAATCTGCGCTCAGCCTCTCAAACCTTACCTGAGTCCATCTAGCCGAGAAAGATGTGCTTTGACTTTTTTGAGGGCAAGCTCACTTTTCTCCACATTTCCATTCTACTATGAGGTACAGATAAGTGTCTGAGGATGTTTGTCTTGTGTCTAACTGCTCTGAATGCTGTGCCAGGACGGGCTAAGAGGCAGGGGTTAGCACAGTGGAAGGCACATGATATGTTTTCAGCCAATGTTGATGAGAGGAGAAATCTTCCATTGATTTGTGCCCAATTGAGCAAGTTTTCTATGACCAAAAGCATATCAAGGCCCACCAAACAATCGTACAACCCACACAGTGGACAGAGAGAAGGGCAAGGAACAGGGGATGATCACAAACCCATTCTTATCTTGCAAAATAAATGAATCAAGAACTACTAATGGTGAAATATTAACAACAAGTCCATCTCAAGTAGGCAGGAGAAGAGCATGCTAGTTTGATGTTAAACTACTTGGGGCACACACATTCACAAAGTCATCATGCCTTCCGCTGTGCTCCACAGATGTGCCCCCACTGAGTTCTGAGAGGCTGGCGTAAAATCACTTCACGGAACTGTGACTTCCTATAATAGCCTTAAAATTACCACTGCGTCTACAACAAAAACAACATTTGTCCACATTGCACTCAAGGCCCTTGTTATTAGTGTCTATACTATATAAACTCCGCTTACGAGTCTAGTGTCATCCCTAACTAATGAATATGCATTTTTCTTTCAAGATGGTGGGGATAAATTTCACTTTTGCCTTGGATTCTCAAAAGATCAAAAGTTATCATAAGCATATATATTCATTTAGAATACCTTACTAATTACTAATTTTAATAACATTTTTCATTTTCTGACAACTTTGATGTATATGCATGTGTAATTTTTTTAACATTTTAAGCTATATCAAGGTCATACAAGACACAAGCAGACTATACATAATACATTAAATGAAAAGAAAGCACTGTTAGGAATGAGGCAGGTAACCCTGTAAGACCAGTAACCCTCCAAGACTCAGCATACTGACTTTAATTGTAGGAAATAGTATCTATCGGGTTTTATTTTCAATAGTGGCGGAAGTATTTTTATCTTAATTTCTGTTTCCCATGGGTTACTTTTAGAATGTTTGCTGTTTCTTTATTCTGTGGGCGTTGGCCTAATTTTTACTCCACCATAGTGGTTTCCAGACTCAGCTCCACAGCTTATCTGTGGAGACTGTAAATATTCTCTGCCCATTACACACACATACAGTCCTTACTTTACTCCTAAACAAATAAAGCAGCAACATTAAAAAAAAAAAACCAGCAGGATGACTGGGTGATGGTTAGTTGGTTATTTGAATGGATTTGTGTGTTCTAACCCTGTAAGGAAATCTCATGTGAATCCACAGAGTGAAGCACTTGAGGATGGAAAGGGCAACATCTAAGAAATATGATCAAGTTTTAGAAATAACTTGATTGCCTATTCTAACTGTCTAGAAGTTCATTGAGTTGTATAAACTTTGGATCTGGTAAATTTTGGTGTGTGGTGTTTTTATTTAAGTATTTGTTGTTGGGGAACCTCCTTCTGCCTGGACCGGGTTGGCCGTGGCCTTGGGTACCAAAAGTTGCCTGCTTGCATTCTCTCTCTCTCTCTCTCTCTCTCTCTCTCTCTCTCTCTCTCTCTCTCTTCAGGCTACTGGATTTGGTTCCTGTTTTCCATTCATGCAGAGGACTGTGATCTGTGAGTCCCCTCTAAATAAAGAACCCTTTATTATACTCAGTTCTGAACTAGTGTGGGATTACTTTGTGTTTTCCTACATTTTATAATGAAGTTTATATTTTTTTAAAAAGTTTCCAAGTTGTTATGTGTCTATCACTCATCCATCTCTACCACAATTGTTCTTTGCGGACACTCCTGATTGGATCATAAGTCAGCCACTCTGGACCACGATTCTATTGGTTGTGTTGCCATATTGAAAACACTCAAAAAATATAAGCAAAGTACACAATACATATGTATGAACATATCATACAAAAAAATTGTTTTTATATGCTTACTAAATATTTAGTTAAAAGAGAAAGTGCTGGCAAAATGCAGTATGTACAGCCATGAGAAGGTATGTGTCACATATGTACACAGGTTAATAGCAAATAATGGAAGGTGAGTGGTCTTTTTAGAGAGGAAAGTATCTCTTAGAACTAAACACAGCAGAATTTCTTAAACCTTGCCAGGTAATTCTGGAGAGCTTAAGCTGGAGCCCCCAGCTCTACAGTGGCTGCTCTTTAATGCTGTAGGCTTTTCTACCTACAGATCTAGTACACCGGCCGGGCTCCATCAGCCTCATCTGGTCATCAAAAGGCCCCTGTGCTGCCAACCCTAAAACCAAAGTGACTGATCTGATCCCAAACTGATTGTCTTACAGATCCACAAGTTTTGGTCATTATGGTCTCTAATTTTGATGCTTCTGGGTTACTTGCAGTTAAAAACAAAGAATTCCCAGTCCCCACTCTTCACCCCTGTGGCCTTATCAGGTGCTATCTTTTCTATTCCTTTACTGGGTAGGCACAGAAACAGCTTAGCAGACAGACCCTCAGAAGCCTCAACTCCACTTGTGGGTGGGAAGCCTTTCGTGCCTTCTTCCCCCAAACACCTATTTTCCAAAGCAGAATGACAATAAGAGAC
Organism: Chionomys nivalis; assembly: GCF_950005125.1. Classification (NCBI taxonomy): domain Eukaryota; kingdom Metazoa; phylum Chordata; class Mammalia; order Rodentia; family Cricetidae; genus Chionomys; species Chionomys nivalis. The sequence continues at coordinate 51,927,246 of NC_080090.1, read as the reverse complement.
CTCTCTCCTCACTTCTTTCAGCTTTGTGTTCACAGTGTTTGCCCAGCCTGCCAAACTATCTATAAGCAGATGTCTGCTTCGAGTCTAAATGCTTGGCAGTGGCTGGCCTTGCCTCTGGAGACCTGGGCATCACCCACCTGAAGAGCTAGTGATGCAAGCCAGATGCTCAGTGCTTCAGGTTGAGTCTGACATCATCCTCTTGTCAAGGACTCCCCAGCTCCTGCCATTGGCTGCTTCTGGGTATGCTGAAGTTCAAGGTGGACACTTAGCACATTTATTACATACGGGGTTTATTAGATAACTGGGCTCCGTGGTGATAAATTGGTTGTGTGCTTCATTTAGACTCTCAATGCTCTACAGGTTTTTCTAATTTAGTTTCGCCATGGCTCAGCCAAGATGAGGTTCAGAAGAAGGAAAAGGGAGAAACGGAGAGAGAGAAAACAAAAAGCTCGTGTTGTATATCAAGTCCTTGCTCTTCCTCTTGCTGCCTCAGAAATGAAGGGCTTTTTAAACTGCCTTCCTCAACAGCATCCACAGAGCTGTCTTCCTCTAAGAGATGTACTTTTCTTTACGGGCCCCTGCTCTTTCATGATGAGTGCCCCATTCATTATGAATAGCTGCCGCTTTGGTCCAGGCCTGTCACTCTTTTTTCTTCCTTTCCCTCTATCTTTTAAGTTTGGATTTAAATGTGCACACACACACATTCTCTCTCTCTCTCTCTCTCTCTCTCTCTCTCTCTCTCTCTCTCTCTCTCTCTCTCTCCCTCTCCCTTATCTCCTCGGCACCACTAGCAATAAGATGGGTAAGAAAAGAAGGAAGAGCCTTGCAGAAAGGAGGTAGGAGCGGATTGTTGGCCTGGGTCCTGTGTGAATTACTCCATACCTGCAGCCTTTGAGAGACTTCAGATCTCTCCTGCTCCAAGCGAACACCAGGGCATTGAAGACTGCTTTGAAATGTGGCAGGCTTTGAGTGCATACGTGCGCACTTGTGCAGTGAAACACAAAAAATCTATTTTCCTATCAGAGTGACTGACATTTCTTTCCTCCTTAATGCAGGCCTTGATCTTTCCCTGACTGAATTTTCTGGTTCCCTCCAGCTTGCCTTATCAGTAAATGAACTCTCATCAAAGGACAGGGAAATCAAGCGCTCCTCGATGCCAGGCGTGGCTTAGCCTATTAAAGCCACTGACCACTTCCCAAAGGTAACACGCCTGGAGCAGATGCTGGCTCAGAGCTAAACCAAAGACGCTTTCAGTGGAGCAATCCCACAGTGCCATTTCCCCCCCTTATTTTAAAACCTTGGGGGCTGGCAAGATGGCTCAGCGGTTAAGAGCACTGACTGCTCTTCCAGAGGTCCTGAGTTCAATTCCCAGCAACCACATGGTGGCTCACAGCCATCTGTAATGAGATCTGGTGCCCTGTTCTGGTGTGCAGGTGTACATGGAAGGAATGTTGTTTATATAATAAATAAATCTTAAAAAAGAAAAAACCTTGGAAAGCAGAGGCATGCATGCTGCTTCTGCCTTTCTGGTGTCTGTGTGGTAATTCCCTGCAGAGGACACTCTACTGTACGCCACCCATAGCATTCCCACTAACTTCACTCATCCTGATATGCAAATAAAGGTGAGATTTTGTGAAAATGTGAGCACTGCTTGGTAGATAAGCTCTGGACTGTGATGACAACGAGGTAACCACATTCCAAATATACTCCTGATCTTCATTTAGGTCTGTTGCTTACCTTTCTTGAACCTTCATTTCCCCGTGAATAAAATGAGTACAAAGACTATACACCCCCACATGCACACACACACAAAGTTGTGCTGCCCTGTACTATGGGGCCAATTTCAATTGTAAGCATCCATTACCATGACTGTCTATCTATTGCTCTGCTAGACACCTTGAAATCACCCATGCACTTACCAATGTGTTTGGTAACCTCATCAAGATCTTACATCATCAGCCCACCAAGGCCAGCTGGACTGGGACTGAATAAGCATGGGTTGAAACTGGACTCTCTGAACATGGCGGACAACAAAGGCTAATGAGAAGCCAAGGACAATGGCACTAGGTTTCGATCCTAATTAATGAACTGGCTTTGTGGGAGCTTAGCCTGTTTAGACGCTCACCTTCCTGGACATAGATAGAAGTGGGAGGACCTTGGTCTTCCCGCAGGGCAGGGAATTTGGATTGCTCTTCAGTATCGAGAGGGAGGGGGAATGGAGTGGGGGGAGGAGAAGAGGAGTGGGGATGGGGAAGGGGAGTGGGGGGAGGGGGCAATATGTGGGAGGAGGGGGAGGGAAATGGGAAACGGGGAGCAGGTGGAAATTTTAATTAAAAAAGAATAAAAATAAATAAAAAAATAATAAAATAAAAAAAAAAGATTTTACATCATCAAGAGATAGCAGTAGCAGTAGTGAACGACTGAAGATAACAAGATATCACATTGTTTTCTGCATGACAGAGGGCTGAAGGGCCAGGATATGCAGCTTCCATGACTCAAGGCTCCCCATCTAGGCTGTGCCTTTGGTTTGGGCTTGAAATTCAGAATTTTCTATTCATACCTGTGTTTATATGGAAGCAACTTTTCCTTTGAGTATTAAATTGGGAGTCCATCTTGTAACTTATGACATCTTTAGAATTCAGAACTTAAAGCTATTTCAGAACAGAATATGTCATTTTCAACTCTACTCAGTGGACTTACTTCCATTTTTATTTAGAACAGCCTACCAGGACAGGTAGCTAAGCCTTCCTATTGAGTGTCTTCTCCTTGGAAGTGGGGGAAATTACAGTCACCTGCATCATGACTAGAAGCTTCCTTAGCTACCTGATGGCATCATGGGAATATCTCATCTGACTCTACAGAGGGTGACTAGGAGCAGAACTCAAAAATCACAATGCACTACTAATTCTCCCCGTATGCAAGCATTTATAAAGACCTGCTCCGTAAGGTTCAGAACTCCACCCTTCTTTTATGTTTTCTTCTGCCTTTGGAAATTGGCTACTGCCATTTACTGAGTCACCACCTGTCAGGTAAAAGCTTGAGATACGGTGACCATTAATATTGTTATCCTGAGAGGATCTGGAATCACAGAAAAAGTAATCCCCTAGGTGTATCTGTGGTAGATTACTAGATTGGGTTAACCGGGCCTAAGGTCTCCGACTGCATGGAAAATAGAAAAGGAACTGAGCACCAGTGACCATCGCTCTCTGCCTCTGGGATACAGATGCAATGGAGCCAGATGCCTCCCGCCTCTGCCGCGGTGACTTCCCAACCATGATGGACTGTACCTTCAAATAGTGAGCCAAAGAAGACACTTCCTTTCTGAAGTCTCCTTGGCCAGGTGTAGTCTCACCATAAGAAGAAAAGTAACATGTGTATTCACAAAGATGATCATGGCCTCAGACATTATATAGTCTGATCAAAGATAAAAACTGGAAAGATACACTTTCGAAACATGAACCTATATGGTGTATTAGACTCAGAATAACACAGGTTTGGATTTCTTATTTCCAATTTACGGGTGGAGAAGCGATGCTACACGTTGATAAAAGGGTTCGAATGGTCCCGTCGGAGGGAATAGTGAGTATTTAAGCCTCTCGAAACAGTGCAATCTAGTTCTGCTCCAGATTCCATGGTCTTCACATCCTTCTCTTCTTTTCTTTTCCTTTTGTTTACTGGCTTGTCTCTTAATTGTTCCTAGAATCCTATATTATTCAGCCATTCTTCTAATGGAACTTTTCTTGGTGATTCAATCTATTGGATCACCACAGTGATTGCTTTTGTTAAATGGTTGTACACAGATGTTTACATAAATTGAAGGGGTTAGAGGAAGGGGACTTGGGAAAGGCTGAAGGGAGGAAAGGGGAAAGCAACATAGTCATATTTTAATTAAAATGACAAAAATATCCAGTTGCTGGATAGCTGGGTTTGTGGATGGTACTAAAGACTAGATTCTTTCTTCCCCTCGTTGAAATGCTAGTATGCCCACAGTAGTATTTACTGACTTTAGTGAAATATTATGTGAGTTCACAGAAACAATTAAAATTATCGATTAAACAAAAGTATTCATGCAGGGTTCATCAAAGTTCGACCTACAGGGGACTTCTTTGGTCAGGATCGTTAAAGACGCTGCTTTCTGAGCCCCTTTCTTGGCATACTCTGTTGGCTACTAGGAACTTGAAAATGTGCATTTTAACCCATCTGCCAGGCTACTGGTGTGCACTCCCAAGTTTGGGAATCACTGAAGAGTTACAGATGGAAGTCAAGGCTTGGGAAGCAGCAATATTAAATATTTTTGTAGAGAAAGAATTGAGGAGCAGATGCATTCAGTCTTTTGTCCTAAATCGCCTAGCCAGTAAGTCAGGATGTGGTGTCAAGGCCTTTTCTGGTTAATTCTATTGGCTTCGGGGAATCATCTTTTACTTCTTTACATCTCTCCAACGCCGTACTTCATCAATAAATGTTTACTGAACAAGCCAATGGCTTATACTGTGGAGTGAGGTTGAGTGATTGCCCTAACTCTCACAACCCTTGGCAGCTGAGGATCCTCATTTATATGAACTTCCTCCCAGCCAAACCTTGAAATCCCAGACTTTAAAACCCAGGGTCTGGCAAAGGCAAAAGGCAGACAGACTGCAACGACTCTGCTCATGGCAAGGTCTCTCCCTGTCTGGCCAGTAGAGAGTTCATCATGGGACAGGGGCAGCATAGGAGTAAGAAAGCAAGAATGCAGAAGGCAGCGAAGAGATCCGATCTGGCCAGAGTGTTTATTCAACAGTCTCTCTCTCTCTCTCTCTCTCTCTCTCTCTCTCTCTCTCTCTCCTTAAGGTTAACTTGCCTTTCAATCAAGCGCCTGCACCTCGTATCCAGTTCTGTGTCTCCATCATTCCTTTACATTTCCAACCAACGGCTTAATTGCAGCAACAACAATAAAAGCAGGAAGATTAAGTTTTATTTTTACCACAAGTTTCAACAATGAGAAGTGGGGGGAGAAAAGACAGCAAACACACTCTGACAACATCCCATGTCCTGTCATATCCTATTTTTACAGGATAGCTGTGGGGTGTGTGATCCGCAGCCAGAAATAAAACAGGACTGGAAGAGTCAGCCATCTGTCTGGAAGCTCACACAGTCCCAGATGGTACTTCCTTTCTGGCTTTCTGGTAACAATCTCCTCTCTCTAGCGAAATGAGGCAGAAATTGCCCAGTGAGGTAGTGGGGATGATGGACCCTCATCCTCCCAGCTCTGGCACTGGGACCTGAGATTTGATTCCCTCAGCAATGCCTGGCTTATTTGTGCGTACATCTTATCCTTGCTATTCTCATGTTCCAGACCTATTCCTCGGAGGTAATTCTCCACCATACCTCCTTTGGCCTGAGTTTTTCAAAGAGAGGATCATTTCCTCCCCTTCGCATGCACCCAGTTTTAGACCACCTGAAGGATAATGTGTTTTTTGTGCCCTCCACACAGTAGGGATAAATGCTCCCTGACTGGCTGATTGGCTTGCTAGTATTCAAGCACATGGCTGGAGACAAGAAAGCAGTTCTTCACAAGTCTGACAACCGTGGTCTGCCTCTGCTTCCTATCTGAGTTATTTTTCTATTGCTGTGATAAATTACCATGGATACGGCCACTTCTAATTTTGCTTATGGATTCAGAGAAATAAAGTCCACAAGGGCAGGGAAAAGGGACAGCAAAATGTTCACATCTTGATCCATAACTACAAGACAGAGAAAGGGCACTGGGAATTGCACGGATGTTTAGAAACCCCAAGAACTCACACCCAGGGACACACCTCCTCTGACAGGTCACACCTTGTGGTCCTTCCCAAACAGTTCCACCACCTGGGGACCAAGGCTTCAAATGTGTGAACCTATGGGAGCATTCTCATTCAAACCACCACACCTCCCCCATCGCTTCCCTAGAGATACTTCTTTGACGATCAATACCCCAAACTAAATACACATGATTTTAAAGGCAGGAACTATGAATAAGAACAGCAAACAACCTGGTTCATGTCCTAATGACCCCTGGATTGCCCTCAGCCACCTCTCTGACTCTACCACTGTTAGAAATAGGACTTTAGGCAAAGAAAATATTTCAGCTTTAGGAATCTTGAATCTCCTATTTTATATAACAAATTCAAAACTCTTCTGGGTACCGCATGCTTTCTCGAGCCCTGTGAAGAGCTGATGATGAGAAGTTGCAGGAATCACATCCTGCACCGAGTTTCTGATTCAATGGCTCCAATGTGAAGTCTCAGAGTTTTGGCTTGGACAAGTTTCCAAAGGGCAGTAATGCCCCAGAGCCTGAAATCTGAGGAAACCAGCACATGCTGTACACAGCAAGGATTCAAACATGTTTGTCTACATGAGTAAATACATATGCAAATTGGCAGAGAAATATCAGGTAACTTTGACATGAGTCATGATTATAGACCATAAGGCTGCCTCTATTTTTGAGGCTTAGAATTATTGAGTTCTGACATTATATAACAGTGCTCACCATGGCCTACCAACTTACAAACAAAAGACTGGAAGCCCAAACCAAAACCGTTCTTTCCAGTCTGTAAAACCTTTATAAGCTGAGAAAACAACCCAAAGACTGTATAAAAGGATAACTCTAACAATGATGTTCCAAATAAAACGCCCGCTTTCTTGGTGGTAAGACTATTTGAGCCCCAGAAAGATAAAGAAAGTAAGATGATGTGGCTTTCATATGTATTTAAGTCCTTTTTCTAATATTCCCTATATATTAAAAGGCACTGTATAGTAAAAAAAAAATTTACACTCAAGCCTCAATTCACAACAATTTAGTTTTTGGTCATTTTTGTTTGTTTTTGCAATAAACCTTATCTATCACTGTAACAAAAGTGCATTATAAACAAACTCACTTTGGTTCTGCTTGTGATCTATTGTTGCTTTTCTTGGATAGGAATCCACAGGGGCTTGCTTTTGCTTGACCAAGGAAACCTACAAGGAGGTACACTAAACTTAGAGGCAGAGCATCCTCATAAATGAAGGACTTCTGTGGAGTTCTCCAAATCTCAGCCTCCAGTACTGGAAGTCAACAATTAGAAACATCTTTAAGCTCAATAGAAATGCTATTTATGCACAGTATCTTATGTTGATACTCCTCACTCTTGCTCCTCAGAGCTCCGTCCATTGTTCTGCACCCTGCAGGATGCAAGAGAGATTGCCAAATGGCTAAATGAAGCAGTTAAGCCATTTAAATATACAATCCCTGTCTCGAAAAACCAAAATAATAATAATAAATAAATAAATAAATAAATAAATAAATAAATAAATAAACAATCCATCCCATATCCCTGTGGCAAGAGTCTGTACTACATCCACTTGGAAACTGCAGTTAAAAGATAGAAATGGTAATGATTTCCAAGTCTATTAGATTCTTTTTGTCTTTCAACCACTTCGTTTTACTGGACAGCATATGAAAACTTGCAACTTGCACTGAATGAGGACAGTATCGATACAACTGTGAAAAGATTCTGGGAAGTGTTCACAGGAAAGTCGCTGTCTTTGAGAGATAGGGAACTGCAGCTGGGTGCTGCATGCACTCCAGCTTTCTCCTAGGATGCTGAGATTACTTTCAAACCACCATCTAGGGAAGTAGACTCCACACAGAAAGCAAACGCCTCCCTTATGGAGGAGACAGATCTACATGCTAGACTGTTGGAGCAACTGTACTCTGTGAGCAAGAACCTGGGGGAGAAAACGATCAACTTAACAACCCCCAAACTCTGAATCCATGGGTTGTTTAGTTTGGTTGGTTGGTTGGTTGGTTGGTTGGTTGGTTGGTTGGTTGGTTGGGAGGGGGAGCAGAGAGGGGCAAACACATTTCACTTTCTAGGCTGAGACTCCCTGAAACTGACAGAGGTTGAGGTCAGGAAGGATTGAGCAAAATGAACATTCTGAAGGATGCACAGCAATGACAGAGCGCCAACAAGCAAGAGCCGGGAGACCTCTGGGAATAAATACTCCAAATATTCACTTGGAAATCTAGAAAGATCAGGCCTTAAAAGAATGGCTATTCACAGCCCACCTTAAAGTGGCCTTAGACCAACTCTTGAGAGGATCGAGCTGATGTGTCAGTGAATGAACTGCCTCCCAGAACAAAGCTTAGTATTATTAAAGAAAGAAAACCAAACAATGTATCATGATGCCTGTGTGCAGTAAAAGATGGTAGACATTCAAAGAAGCAGGAAAAACACACATTTAATCAGGAAAGAATAGATGAAAAAGAGGAGTCAGAGACTGCGGTGAAGAAAATAACGTACAAAAAACTTAAAGGGCATTTAGAGTGGTATCGTCTGTCCTTGCAATGTGATTCTAGACTTTGCAGTACAGAAAGGCCAGCCTAACCCCTGACTTCAGGATCTGGATCCAATCTTACTATAACCAAAAAAATTAAAGCTAATATTAAAAGGATAAAATGCAGCCAAGTGGGTACCGTCGGTGAGCCCTGCCAAGAGAACAAGTCACTGCGCAGCAGAGTGTGTGTAAGAAGTTTATTGGGGGAGAAAAGAGGGGAGGAGCTTCCTTGGAGTTGGCACATGAGAGAGGCAGGCAGGCAAACAGATAGACAAGAAAGCAAAGTGTACAAGATAGGCAAGAGGGGGAACTATGAGGGATGAGCATTTCTAAGGGATGTGTGTGTTGCACAGCTGATGGAGGAGAGGCACCTGGCCGCAGGTGATGACTGATTGTCTCTGCAGGCTGCTGCGGGAACTAACAAATATAAGCAGCAAGTTGGGCTTAGCTTGTATGTGTGATGTCATTAGAAGGGGAATCGGGTCCTCCTGTCTTTTTTCCAGATCTGACAAACCATGTATAATCCTGAGAAAAACATTACACAAACATTGAAAAATATTCTAAGGAATGTTGGATCTGCCCCAGCCCATAAGGGATTAGATAGATTGACACAGACCAGAGAAGAAAAGAAGACAAAAAGACCAAATGGAATAGAATATCCTATGAGGAATCCTGGACTGGGCAAAGGAGATGGGGGCGGGGAAAGACCAAATTCAAATAAATTTTACTTCATAACAGCAAATAGTGTTGATTCTTTACTGCAAAAGAGGGCACAGTAAAGAAAGCACCCAAATGGCTACTACATTAAGGGTAAGGTTTTTATTGTGGTAAGAGAGAGAGCAGCCAGAGACATCTGGAAGAGTTCAGAGCAGAGAGAAGGGGAAACAGACTGGACATGGCCAGAGCTATCTCTTCAGAGCAGAGAGAAGCAGAAGGATCTCAGAGAAGAGCAAGAAAGAGAATAGTAGAGAATCTTAGGGTGCGGGGGTGGGGGTGGGTAATGATTCCTTTTGACAAGTTTCTGGACAATGCTGGTTTTTATCTAACTTGCCAGAAATCCTTCTATTGTCTAGCTTGAGCTAAGCCAACACTGTCATGTCTGGACATAAACACTTCCTGAGACATAACATTTACTAGTGACAAATCCACCATGAAGATGCAAGATATTAGCGATAGATCCAAATGTGTAACAAGCATAGGGCTTTCACTATACTGTGCTGGTTTACCATAAATTTATCACTAATCTAAAACATGTATGTTTAATGAATTATAAATTACTTCCTCAAATTCCTCTTTGGGAAAAGAACAAAGGAAATGATAGATATAATAAATGAATAGACAGAAGATGTCCATAGAGATGTAATTCCTTAAACACTGTAACTTTAAAATTGAGTAATAAATATGAATGTATTAATGAATTCACAACTGGTAAAATGATGACAGATTAATAAACTAATGAAGGAACGTATATAAGAAAGCGGGGTAAAAAAAGAAGCAGGTGATAACTAGTAAGTGAGATGATATTAGGTGACCTGACACACCTGGAGCTGAAGATGCAGCAGAGAAAAAGAGATACAAAGAAACAATAACTCACAGGGCTTGCTAATCTGCTTTGAAGAAACACTTGAATGTAAAAAGCTCAATAAATTTCAAAAATCAATCAAAAACCTCAACGAGGTTTATGTTAGTGAAACTGACAGATTCTGAAGGCGAAATCAAGCTCAAGAGGCAATTAGAGAAAGAAGACGCGGAGGGCACAGATTAGAAGATCCACTGCTGATTGTTCGTCTGAAACAGAGAAAGTCAAAATATAAGAGAATGGCCATTTTAAAGATGACAACTGAGAAAAATTAACTGCTTATTTTGCAACAAGGTAAAGCATCTTTCAAAACTGAGGATGAAATAGAGATTTTTTTTTCTGCTGAGAAACTTTACCAGCACTAAATCCGTACAACAAAGTAAATGTTTAAGGAAGTCTGTTAATTGGAAGTAATAAGAGAAAGAATTAGTAGCCACATGGAGAGATGGGGATGACCAGATAGAGTTAAACTTGGTCCTGTTGAAGTCTGCATGATTTCTTTACATTGCAATTGGCTGTTTAGTCAAAGTAACGAAGATGTGCTATGCAATTTATGACAATTAGACATAAAAATGTTTATCAGGAGTATCACAAAGACAGACAGGTGCGAGTGTAAACATATATGCTGAGATTATTATGTGCAAAGAGGTGTGATCGTAATTCACTGTTTACTAGAATATGTTATACATGCACATTGTAATTATCCCTAGGATCATAAATAAAGATAACTAACTATACGAAAGAAATGTGGCAATGGGGCTGGAGAGATGGTGCAGTCGTTAAGACTATATGTTGCTCTTTCAGAGGACCCAAGTTCAGTTCCCAGCACCTGTATCAGGTGGCTCACTACCACCTGTAAGTCTAACTCCAAGGGTTCTGACAACCTCTTCCGGTCTCTTTGGGTGCGTGTGTGTGTGTGTGTGTGTGTGTGTGTGTGTGTGTGTGTGTGAAAGAAAAGTTTCTAAAAAGCCAGTTTGAGACACTAGATAATTTAAAGACATAATCATCTACTGAAGAAACATGAAAAAGAAATCATGACTGGCGACACGGTTTCGTTAGTAAATTTCTTGCCTGAAAGCAAAAGGTTGTGAATTTAATCTCCAGGGTCCATGCTAAGAAAAGAAAGAAAGACAAAAGACGTGTTTGGCAGTATGTACTTGCAGTCCTAGCAGGGAAGGCAGCGACAGGCAGATCCCTAGGGTTCACTGGCCAACCAACCTGGCTGACCGGGGAAGTTCCAAGCTAGAGAAAGGTCTTGTCTCAGTGAAAGAAAGGTAAACAGCATCTGAAAACTGATACGACTTCTGGCCTCTGCACTCACAAACATCACACCCACACACATATCACATCACATCACACACACATACACACACACACACACACACGGAGAAAAGACAGATAAAACAGAACACAAACGACAGTCTTGTACTCAACCACATTATTGTGTTAAATGTAAAAGAGCAAAAATTATATATAATTTTTTTATATACTATATATACATAAAAGGCCGAGATCATCAGATTGGATTTTAAGCAGTTAACCTGAGCATAACTATAAACTGTTTACCAGATGTTCAATTTAGACCTAAGTACACTGAAAAATTAAAATGGAAGGGTTAAAATGTATGTTCCATTGAATCATAAGAATGCTGAAGTTGTTATTTCAATGCCACACAGATACTAACACAAAAAGTATTACTAGTACTAAACAGATACATCTCATGGCAATAAATGAGCCAGTTCGTCAAAAAGATGATCCTGAACCTTGGTGTGTTTAATAACACATCATCAGAATGCATGATGGCACAAGTGGGGTAAGACAGACAAAGTCACAAATGTCAGGAGAACTTCAGACACTGCTCTCTCTATAACAGACCAGACACCGACAGAAAGCTCGCAAAGGGTGCCAAGATCTAAACAGAGTTGACCATCAGCTTCATCTTCTTAGAACACTCCATGACATCTTAAGAGTACATCATTTTTACAGTGTATGTGAACTATTTCAAAAGAACCAAATACTATGCCATAAAAACAACTTGATGTATATTTGAAGCATATAAATCAAATACAGCATGCTCTGGGAAAAAACCGAACAGACATATGTTTATTTTTTTTCTAGTCTTCAGTAGTGAGGTTAAGGAATACTCCCAAAATTACCCATGAATTAAAATAGGAAGCACAAAGGAAGTATTTCCAACAAATGATCTGAAACAAACACACACGTACAGACATGCAGAGTGCATTTTTAAGAGTGCTAAGTATGTAGTTCAATGGCAAAGTGCTGGCCCGGCACGTGTGAGGTCCTGGGTTTGATCCCTAGCACAACTTAGAAAATAAAGGCCAGAGGGCGGGTAAATGCTTAAGAGGAATTCTATAACTTCAAGTGCTTATATTATCATATATATGTGTGTATATATATATATATATATAGTTTATAGATTAATGATCTAATCTTCATCCAAATTAGGTACAGAGTGAGAAGGGGATCGAAATAAATGAAATAGCAAAAAGATACACAAAGAAGGAAAGAGAGGGACAGAGGAAGGAAGGAAGGAAGGAAGGAAGGAAGGAAGGAAGGAAGGAAGGAAGGAAGGAAGGAAGGAAGGAAGGAAGGAAGGAAAAAAGAGAGAGGAAAGATGGAGAGAGAGAGGGAGATAGGGATAAAGGGAGGGAGAGAGAGAGAGAAAAAAAGAAAGAAAATTACTGAAATAAACCTAGTTATTTGATAGTGTATTAAAAGAGCTACAAATAAGGATCTCCAGTCTTTTTCTTTTGTCTAAATGCAACATGTAAAGCTGCTGGGGTGTTCTGCAGGCCCTCAGGCTGCCAGCCCAAAACATATATTACATCCAAAATAGGCACACAGGAAAGAAGCTGGGTCCTTGGAATATGGTTGAAGTCTCGCATCCCCTTCTTTAACGTCTAATTACAAAAAATGATGCAGTATCTTTGCACAAACCGCTCTAAGATGAATTTTCACTTAAATACTGTCTAAAACTTCCTAATGGGCTTACGATCAGAATTGCAAACAAGATGCATTAGAAACGGAAAACCTTGAGTGTGCAGTAAACTCATTCTGTAAGGCATGAAGGAGAATGACGAAAAAGGAAGACAAGTCCTATATTCAACAAAGAAAAAGTATGGAAATCTATTTTAAGGTATATTTATTTTTGTTTTTTGTGTATGTGTGTTTCACCCGCATGCATGTATTATATGCACTGTTCAATGCCTGTGCTTAAGGATGCCAAAATAGAGTGCCAGATCTCCTAGAACTGGAGTTACCGACGGTTGTGAGCCACGATGTGGGTGCTTCAGACTGAGTCCAGGACCTCCACAATGACACCATTTCTTCAGTCCCACATGGAACTTTTTATACCATAATACTATTTAAATTAATTCTAGGATCGGTAGCTCCTTCTTCAGTTGGACTAGTAGGGTGCATGAAACCATGTTAGCAATGAATTCAAGAGCGGTCCATTATCCCACTCACAAAGCCACCAGATCTTAGATCCCCTAAAGAGATTCCAGTAAATGTGCACAAGGATCAGAAAGTCACATGTTGTAGACACTTCTCATTAAAGGTTTAGTAAGGGTGCTTTGCTCATCTCCAAGGAGAAAGTTCAGGGAACATCTAAGAAATCTTAGATCTTCAAAGGTGTTAACTGTGTTGCCGGTGCTTTAAACCTGAGGTCTTGCTGGCTCTGAAGGGACACCACCACCCCTCACTGGATGTCACTTCCTAGATACAGCAGAGGACTTGTCTGAAGCCCTACCTTCAAAAATTAGCATTTATTTTTATTTTTAGTTATACCTGTGCATACATATCTCAGAGATGGAGTGGAAGGAATCTGTGCACACGAGCCCAATTGCCCACAGAGACCAGAAGAGGGCACTGGACTCCCTAGAACTAGAATTAGAGGCAGTTAAGAACCAACCAGCTTGGGTTCTGAGAACCAAATTTAGATACTGTACAATAACAGTATACGTGTTGTTCAATTGCTGATCTATATCTCCACCCCAAACCTTCTTTTTATTTTTTTTATTTTTTAAATAAATTGAAATAGAATTTTATCACTTCCCCCCTTTCCTTCCTGCAGCCACTCCTAGCTATCCTCCCCATGTCCCCCACTCTCAAATTGATAGCCTCCTTTTCTTTGATTATTATTGTTACACACACACACACACACATATATATATATATGTGTGTGTGTGTGTAAGTATGTGTCATAACAGATACATACAAATACAACTTACTGAGTCCACCTTCCTGTTTGTGTGTATCCGGTTTCAGCACTGACCTCTCTGCATTGGACAACTAATACAGGGTTTCGTCCCTGGGAGAGGCTAACTCTCCTTCTCCCAGCAGTCGGTAGTGGCCTGCAGTTCTTTGTCTAGGTGTGGGACCCCTTGAAGTTTCTCTGCTTCCACATTACATGTCTGTTGATATTGCCTTTGTTCCAGCCTTGTTTCTGCAGCCATTTATGGGAGAATCTGTTTCCCAGCAGACGTCCTGGTCCTCTGGTTCTTACAGTCTTTCCACCCCCTCTTCTGTGATGTTCACTGAGCTATAGATGTGGAAGGTGTGATGTAGATGTATTCACTGAGGCTGGGCTCTGTGCATTATGCTGATTCTGCAATTGTGGGATGAGCTTCAAATAGGGAAAAGAGAGTGGGGGTGAATATAGAAGGAGAAACAAGGTCCAAACAACACCAAGGTTGTTTGAACAAAGCCTTGAGGAATTATACTATCACACACACACACTTGCATACACATACACCTCTTTCTGAATGGTTGGTTAGGGTAGTCCAAATGACTTCCCAAACAATACACATTATAGGTGTAGCCCTTGGTTGCATCTCAGGGGTTGCAAGTGGGTCCCTATTACTGAAGATACCGCAGGATTCAAATGAGTCGGCAGGGTCTGACCTGGGAGTCTCTTTCCTGTGGTCAAGCTTCCACAGTTCCAGAATGTACTAGGCCAACTGCCAAAGGAGGGAAGCAATTAAACCATCCTACTCAGTTGCATCACCTGTGCACAGCATGGCAAGATACGCAGAGAAGTGCAGTGAGGGGAGCCACATTTCCATGGCAACTGACAGCTGTCTAATGGGACTTAAGGCCCACTCGACAGGAGGGAAGTCAAGTTTGATACTGGAAACCTACCCAGCTTCTCGGGGATAGTGAGGTCATGGGCTTTAGAAAGGAATCTACCAATGATACTTTGTTAGAGCAGCATAAATCCGTACTATGTTCTAAATCATATCCTTATACTCACAGATAAGTATGACTACCAATCCTCATCAAAGAGGCCTCTCTCTGCAGAAAATGGAGACCATCCCCTTTGTCGAGAAGGTTCTTCTTCTTCTTCTTTTTTTTTTAAATATTTATTTATTTATTTATTATGTATACAATATTCTGTCTGTGTGTATGCCCGAAGGCCAGAAGAGGGCGCCAGACCTCTTTACAGATGGTTGTGAGCCACCTGGGAATTGAACTCAGGACCTTTGGAAGAGCAGGCAATGCTCTTAACCACTGAGCCATCTCTCCAGCCCCTGAGAAGGTTCTTCTTGAAACTAACTGTAGTCCATGGGGATCTTTATAGTCTTTCATTTTCTTCCTGCTCCTTTAGTTAGAGGAAGTGTTGATTTACTTGCCTTATTGTTGACTATAGTTTTAGTCTGTCCAACACAGAAACCAGTCCTTCACTAACCTGTCCTTGCAGCCCATCTCAGTCGTGAACTGACTTTCTTTATTCCTGAATCATTTTATGATGTGACTATAAACTAATTTCATCTATCAAGATGTGTTGACTAAATAATGTGCCAGGCAAACTCCAAAGAGAACCCATCAGGGTTCATTCCAGAGTCAAATGTGAACAACCATGGCCCAGGGACACAGATTCAAGTTACCCACAATTACATCTTACAACATGGCAGCAGTTTCATAAAGTTTTTACAGTAACAGAACAAGGAAAATCTGTGGTTAAGGTACCTTCCAATACATTGGTGGAACATTAGGTATGTGGGTTGAAGGAAAGCAGGAAATCTCTACCGTATCGGCGTAGGATGCTATCTGATGACACAGCCTTTCCAGTTGGTGGAAGCTAGGGGTCTGCAAATACATTTCACAGAGTTTTACTTGTTGGCCACAGTAATACTACCTACGTAGGCATAGAAATGGAAAGGAGGGGCTACTAAGAGGGATGAAGATGGCCCGACAGAAATGGTTACCTACAACGTTCCAACCTCCTCACAGTCATTGAAGTTCTTGCCAACTGTCAGCTTTGTAGAAGGTTCAGTCAAGGTGAGGCTTCTGCCTGGAGACCGTCTTTCACAGCTCATCCTTTCTGCATTTGTATTTTCCTATCCCACCACCCAGCACGCCCTTCTTTCAGCTCCAGCCTTTCTGGGGATTTGCTTCTTCCATGAACCCTTATTGATTCCTTCTTCCTGCTCTCCTGACCTCTTGAACTTTCTTCCTCTATCCTTGTTGTACTAAAATTCCATACAGAAGAATCAGCTCATGGCACGATCGAGCACATTATGAGTTTATTGGTTGCATATACAATAGAAAAAATTCCCTCTTATCAGCAAAGGGGCTAGCCTGGGCTACTGTCTCCTGGCCTGGTCCTCTGTATTGTGGCATAGGAGTAAAGAGAGATAAGGTGGCTTATTTCAGAAACAGCATCTGAACCATGGATGATTTTATCTTTGTTATTGTATGGCTCCTCAGGTGTCACTCAAAGAGGGAAAAAAAAATCACCTCTCCCATTTACATGAGGTGTAAATGTGTTTTCACACTTCTTTCTGGCAAGCACTTTCTGTAATGCTGATGGTTAATTACCTGACAAGGAATCCTCTGGGGGAAGGCGGTGGGGGAAGGACAGAGAAGATGATCTGAATTGCGCGTGCTTACACAAAGCAAGCAAAGTGACACCTGCTCTTCTCTGGAAGATGTTTTCTCCCCAAACTGTGACATTCCTGTCCCCCAGCTGCTCCCACCATCCCTTCACATTCTTTCACTCCAATCAGAGAGAATGCCAAACAACCTACTGGGCTTTCTAGGAGATTCCATTGTACTTGCTAATATGTGATTTATAAACATAAATAAAATAAATAGGATTCAGAGGGAATAAATTCTAAATAGAATATCAATAAATCTCCTCCCTCTGATGCTGTGCGATGATTTCCCTCCCTCCAGCCCGCTCACACCCAGAGAATCATCCAGTCTTCTTTACACTGGAGGAAGCTGTGGGGGTAAGTAGGACGTAGGGGAAGAGGTTGTGTGGGAAACCTAACCCGGCGCTGCATTGAAATGTAGATTCCTTCAAATTATGAAGCACCAGAGAGCAGCTCTCAGCCATCCTTTGTTCCTCTGAGTCAGAATGTATAATCTCAAAGAATAAACATCCAGGCAGATATCAGCCACACAAAGAAATTGGGGCCATACATATTCAGATCTCCAAGTCCTTCGTTTGTCCCTCTCCCTTATGGGTAGGTTCTGGCCATAGCTACCAATCACCAGCTAGAAAACATCTAATGGGGGGGGGGGGGTTCACTCCTGCTTACCCCAGTCCTCAGCCCTGCTCTTTCACCCTAGCTCCCACCACCGTCGAGGAAACTGGAGCATACTGTCACTGTCCAGGCTGAGAATACAAAGCCCCTGGGTTAATGCCTGGCTTTGGAGACACAGTAGCTGGCCCTTTGTTTTTTTTTCAACAGAGGAGAGACACTTTCCCAACCTGGAATTGCATAGCTCACAGCTTGAGACCAGTGACTCCGAGATCTCATTTACATTTTTAATTCTTTCTTAGCTTCGGGAGTCCACAGATCTAGAAGAGGACAGATAATTGTCTGTCCTTTCCTCGCCTGCCTTCCCAGTTCAAAGCACAACATTCAACCCTGAACCCATAAATGGAAATGGCCCATTTTACAGGACGCACCGGGAATGGTACTTTCTCAGCCTAGTGGACTCTGGCTTCCATCAGCCACCGTCTCTCAAGTTATAGTTCTTCTAAGTGCACAGTCCTTGAGGTCAGACACCCAGACTTTATTCATTGCCTCTCTCATCGGTCCCCATGATGTGTTTAGAACACAGAAGGCCCTTGGAAAACTGGCTGGCAGCTGAAATGAGACCACAGGATAAATGAGGATGTGACCGTGCTGCAAGTCACCAGAGGAGCTGATGGGAAGGGCGGGCATCTTCTTCCAGGTCAGTGTGCTCTGTATTTTCTGTTCTTAGACTTTCTAAGTCAAGTTCAAAACTGGGGAGAAAGCTAAGTTGGAAAGTACTTGCCTCATGAGCAAGGAAACCGGAGTTTGATTGCCGGCACCCACATAAAAAATGAAAAATCAGACTGGGCCACAGAAGGTCCAGAGGCCACAGTCCTAGATGTAGACAGGTAAGGCACTTGCTGGCTAGCTAGACTAACTAGGTGAGTTTCGAGTTCAGTGAGGACATTGTCTCCAAAGCTAAGGTAGAGAGCCATTGAAGAAGATGCCCCAAACCAACCTGTAGCCTCTGCATCCACATATACGTGCACGCAACACGCACACACACACAAATGCATAGGTTTTACCAAAGTGGAGGTTGTTCCGAGGGAATAGATACCCCATCTTTACCATCACCCAAAGTCTTCCACTCCCCAGAAACACCTGTCTGCTTTATAGCTCTTGTGAGACCCCTCTCTCTATTCCAGTACATATGAAAGTCTGAGTTGGTCCTTCCAAAGTTGCCGCTCTCCTAGGCTGGAATCTAAGCCCGTGGATCCACGTGGCGGTTATCTGTCTCACAGAGTCTTGGGGGAGGCTCTCAGTAAAGGCAAGCTGATTTGAGTTCAGTTGCACACCCCTTCATCTTCCCTGCCACCTGGTGTCCTTGACCCAAACTCGTATTCTCTCTCTGGAGCTCTGAAATCCCCTGGGTCTGCAATGGCTTCCTAACTCATTGAGGAGCCTCGCTCTCGTAGCTCATAATGACCAGGTCTGCCTTCCGTTCTTGACCCCTCTGACTTTCAACTGCTTCCTTCAGTAACGACACTGGGGAACCACGTTCCTTAAGAGGTTGTGGAAGACTTGCCTTGACAGTATGTATACCGCTAGCAGCCTTCTCTTTCCTGCTCGGTTTTTAATTGGCTACTTTGTCGAGTGAATAATCCTGGCTGTGACCTGTCCTCTGTTACAGGTGCTGGTAGCCCTGGATGGCCTTGACCCACTTTACCCTCAGGACATTGCCCAGGAAGAAAGTATGGTCGCTATTGATCCTTTTCTTCTGACAGGAGATCAAGGACCACGTACAAAGTAGCAAAGAAAAGCAGGGTTTGCGTTCATCTCCCCACATTACAGCAAAGGTAAACTCAGCTAAATATAACTGAGATTCAGTTGCCAGTTCTAGGATTCTGCTTGAAGAATCTTTGGGTGAAAGAAATCTCACAGTATCCATATTGATTGGTGACTACATCTAGAAAGAAATGCAGACTGCTAGGTCTGAATCGGGGTGGGCTTGAACAGACACTGGACATGACCTCACGTGGCAGCTGGGAGACAGCTCTTCTCTCCGGGATAGGCACGTGTTTTTAACATGAGACCTTCAGAGCCCGCAGTTTGCCCAACAGCCACAGAAACGTTTTCAAAAACCAAAAAAGAACAGCCCTCCAAAATAGATCTTCGGAATTAGTTTTCAGATTCAAATCAGATACTTTCCGATAAAATTGCACTTCAGTGTCTGGTATCATGGAAACTAAATACCTGCTTTGTAAACTCATGAACAGAAAAATGAAAAACTGAATGAGAAGTGGGTGAGTAGCAACAGACAAAACTTTAGTTCGCTTTGTAATGACGATTGATAGGAAATGGATTTAGGGTTTTTTTTTTAATGGTATAAAACACATCCTTTCTGACCATGGCTCTTTGGGTTGACGAAGTAGTTCCATCACTTCTTTCCTTTGCAGCGGAAAAGTCAAAGGCATATAGGAAAATGTTGGAAATGTACTTGGACTCGACCAAAGTTTTCCAGCGAAAGACCAAATTAGTTTCTTCATCCCCTGTGCTCGCAGCGGTTCATCTTCATTCTTTAGGTTCACTTAAAAGTACAGCCACCAACCACAGCATCACTTAGCTGCATTCTTGAATCTCTGTCACATCAGCAACCTCAAGCACTGCTTCTGTGGCATCTGTAGGAAGTGGAGCCTTGCAGAAGGAAGTCTGTCACTAGGGATGGGCCTGGAGGGCTTATAGTCTGGACCTGCTTTCTGTTTCTCCTCTCTGCTTTTTTCGTGTAAGTGCAAATGTGCCCTTCCAGCTTCCTGATCCCATTGTTGGGTTGTCCCTGCTCTTGTGGATGCTGGCCTGCTGGATACTCAAGCCAAATTAACCCTTCTTCCAAAGTGGCTTTTGGCCAGGCTGTTTCATCACAGCAACAGGAAAGTGACAAATGCAATGTCCAGCTGTGGATCTGACCAATGGGAGAAACAGGCTGGAGTTTTTGAGTGAGTGGCCAAGTCTTCCCAGACAACGCTTCCTCAGGTCCACGAGGGTTCTCTCTAAGGTAAGAAACACCAAAACTGTCTGTCAGAGCCTCTATTACTTACCTTTCTATTACCAAAAATAAAGCCATGGCCGAGGCAATTTATAGATGGGCCAGCTTATTTGGGGCTGAGAGTCCAGAGAGAAAAGAGACCTTCACTGTCACAATGCATGTGATCATTTGAGAGTATTCCCCAACAAGAATGTTCCACAAAGGTTCTGACATATGGATACTTGATCCCCAATTAGTAGTATAATTTGGAGAGACTTAGAAGGTGTGGTCTGGAAGAACTATGTCACTGGGGGTGGGCTTTAAGAGTCAAAAGACTATCATTTTGAGCTTACTGTTTCTGTTTCCCATTTATGCCTCTAAATCGTAATCTCTCAGCTGTTCCTGCCACCATACCTGGTGCTTACTGCCACGCTTTCCCTGATGGGATATGATGGGCTCTCATCCTTCTGGAACTAGAGGTCCAAAATAAACTCTTCCTTCTATAAGTCACAGTCATTGTACTAAAATAGCAACAGAAAAAGTCACTAACACAAACCAAGGCTCTGCATAGCTTTGTTATGTTCATTCCTCTCAGACGTCCTCTGTGGTTCGTCTACTCTTATTCTGAGTCAGTGATGGGACTGAGGACCAAAGTGACCGAACCTTAGTGACTTAAAACACCACTTACACTATCTATCTCTCAGTTCTGAATGTAAGAACTAGGTTCTCTGCTGAGGACTGAAAAGTCAGGAAATGCTGTTGGCCGAAAAAACAGGACGTATGCTAGGTTCCCATGAGTATGTGTTAAGACTGTCTTTCAGGCCCTTGTAGGTGGGTTCTCTGAAGAATTTGCTTCCATCTGGTCTAAACTAAAACTCATTTTTTTTTCTTGTTGGACAAGAACCACTGTGACATGAGTAGCTGCTGTCAGGCCCTTGTTCCATGGCTTCCTCCCTAGGAAAACTAACAGTAACATGTAGAAAATGTTCTCTCAGACAATAATCAACTTTATATGGAAAAACAAAAAACCCAGGATATCCAAAACAATCTTATACAATAAAGGATCATCTGGAGGCATTACCATCCCTGACTTCAAATTCTATTACAGAGCTACAGTACTGAAAACGGCTTGGTACTGGCATAAAAACAGAGAAGTCGACCAATGGAATAGAATAGAAGACCCTGACTTTAGCCCACAAACCTATGAACACCTGATTTTCGATAAAGGAGCTAAAAGTATACAATGGAAAAAAGAGAGCATCTTCAACAAATTGTGCTGGCAAAACTGGAAGTCAATCTGTAGAAGAATGAAAATAGATCCATATCTATCACCATGCACAAAACTCAAGTCCAAATGGATTAAAGACCTCAATATCAGTCTGAACACACTGAACCTGATAGAAGAGAAAGTGGGAAGTACTCTACAACACATGGGCACAGGAGAACACTTCCTACGTATAACCCCAGCAGCACAAACACTAAGGACATCATTGAATAAATGGGACCTCCTGAGACTGAGAAGCTTCTGTAAAGCAAAGGACACTGTCACTAAGACAGAAAGGCAACCCACTGACTGGGAGAAGATCTTCACCAACCCCGCAACTGACAAAGGTCTGATATCCAAAATATACAAAGAACTCAAGAAATTAGACCGTAAAAGGTTAATCAATCCAATTATAAAATGGGGCACTGAGCTGAACAGAGACTTTTCAACAGAAGAAGTTCAAATGGCCAAAAGACACTTAAGATCGTGCTCAACTTCCTTAGCAATCAGGGAAATGCAAATCAAGACAACATTAAGATACCATCTTACACTGGTCAGAATGGCTAAAATCAAAAACACCAATGATAGCCTCTGCTGGAGAGGTTGTGGAGAAAGGGGCACTCTCATCCATTGCTGGTGGGAATGCAAACTTGTGCAACCACTTTGGAAAGCAGTGTGGCGGTTTCTCAGGAAAGTCGGGTTCAACCTACCTCTCGACCCAGCAATACCACTATTGGGAATATACCCAAGAGATGCCCAAACATACAACAAAAGTATATGCTCAACTATGTTCATAGCAGCATTGTTTGTAATAGCCAGAACTTGGAAACAACCTAGATGTCCTTCAATGGAAGAATGGA
Organism: Chionomys nivalis; assembly: GCF_950005125.1. Taxonomy (NCBI): domain Eukaryota; kingdom Metazoa; phylum Chordata; class Mammalia; order Rodentia; family Cricetidae; genus Chionomys; species Chionomys nivalis. The sequence continues at coordinate 51,904,697 of NC_080090.1, read as the reverse complement.
TGAAGAAAGTATGGAATATATACATATTAGAGTACTACTCAGCAGTAAAAAACAATGACTTCTTGAATTTTGCATACAAATGGACGGAAATAGAAAACACTATCCTGAGTGAGGTAAGCCAGACCCAAAAAGAGGAACATGGGATGTACTCACTCATATTTGGTTTCTAGCCATAAATGAAGGACATTGAGACTATAATTCGTGATTCTAGAGAAGCTAAATAAGAAGGTGAACCCAAAGAAAAACATATAAGCATCCCCCTGAATATTAACCTTCATCAGGCGATGAAAGAAGACAGAGACAGAGACCAACATTGGAGCACTGGACTGAAGTCTCACGATCCAAAGGAGGAGCAGAAGGAGAGTGATCACGAGCAAGGAACTCAGGACTGCGAGGGGTGCACCCACACACTGAGGCAATGGGGATGTTCTATCGGGAACTCACCAAGGCCAGCTGGCCGGGGTCTGAAAAAGCATGGGACAAAACCGGTCTCGCTGAACATAATGGACAATGAGGACTACTGAGAACTGAAGAACAATGGCAATGGGTTCTTGATCCTATTGCACGTAATGGCTTTGTGGGAGCCCAGGTAGTTTGGATGCTCACCTTAATAGACCTGGATGGAGGTGGGTGGTCCTTGGACCTCCCACAGGGCAGAGAAACCTGCTTGCTCTTTGGGCTGAGGAAGAAGGAAGACTTGATTGGGGGAGGGGGAGGGAATGGGAGGTGGTGGCGGGGAAGAGGCAGAAAAAAAAAGGAAAAAAAAAGAAAATGTTCTCTCTCTCTCTCTCTCTCTCTCTCTCTCTCTCTCTCTCTCTCTCTCTCTCTATCCTGGGCTAGCTCTTGTAAACCAGGCTGGCCTCGAACTCTCAGAGATTCACCTGCCTCCGGAGTGCTGGGATTAAAGGTGTGTGCCATCACCACCCAGCAAATGGTTCTCATCCCACAAACCTCTCTTTTTTTTCTAATAGCCAGGAGACTGCTTTTAAAGGGCCCGCATCATTAATTCAAGACCATTTGGGCTGTACAGCTTCCACTGACCTAAAGCTGTAACAGCTTCTGTGAATCCTTCACCCCAGCCCTAAGATTGTCATGAGAACAGATAACCGGAGGGCTGGGAGCCAGGGTGAGGGAGATGTTGGCCTGTGGGTGCAGGAACCCAGAGAACCCTTTGTCTTGGATTTGTCTGTGATTCCTCTGGTTGGTGTTTGCAATTCATTTAGACGAGAGGAAGGAAACTAGTCACACAAAATATTTTGTAAACTTAAAACCACTTTAAGTTCATCATCTCAGTACTAAACCATACTTCCATTCAACGATAACACTTCATCACCCTTAGTCCTTGCCTGCCCTGGACTACTTGTTCGGGAAGATAAACCCAGTGACGCACCTGTACCCACAACTGTTGCTTGTGCTTACAGGAGAGGGTGTCCAGAAATGACTGTGACAACAAGGAATGGGACCCTGGGCAGTAACCATGTTTTCTGTGGTCCCCTGTATGAACAACAGGAAAGCCCATTAACTCGGGGGCTCCTGAAAAAAATGAAGAGGCTGGCAGGACAACAAAGGTATTAAAAGTAGACACAAACGTGTCAGAAAAGAAAACTAATAAAAACTAGAGACAACTGGAAAAACTCAGTGGAACTAAAAATATACGTGAAGAAATCTTACTGCTGTTGGGAGAATTTATAGTGAGGATACCAAGAAATAACATGCAGATTCATTAAGTCTAGGTGGAAGAAACAGGAAGAGCCAAAGTTAAGTTAGCTAAAGAAACGTGGGGTGTTAGTAACACAATTTATAGAGTAAACACACAGCCCATTTTGAAGAAATGACTTCCTAGATTTTGAAAAGTTATTAAGTGGTAGAATTCAACAAAATCCTGAAGCCACTGTATTGTACAAGGTTGGGAACATTCTTGTAAGAACACATATCCTTTTCTCTGGGAGTTAGGTGCCTGAAAACAGTTCCACCACTTTTCAGAAATGCACAGAAGCAATAGATACAGAGACAACAACGGTGTGGTTCCTGCAAATGATTAAATGTCACTTGGAATGGTGAGACCTTGTGTGACATTTTTATTTTCTTGGTGTCTTCGTTTTTACAGTTCACTACTACAGGTCAAATGTTTGTTTTTAAAAAATCATATTGTAGCCGGGCGGTGGTAGTGCATGTCTTTAATCCTAGCACTTGGGAGGCAGAGACAGGGGGATCTGTATGAGTTCGAGGCCAGCTGGGTCTACAAGAGCTAGTTCCAGGACAAGCTCCAAAGCTACAGAGAAACCCTGTCCCCCCAAAAAAAAATTGAACCCCTAAACCAACGGGATAACATTAGGAAGAGGAGGCTTGAGCCTTAGGAGGAGAGAAAAGATAGGGCCTTAATCAAGTACTGACTCAAGACGACAGAGAAGAACCCTGGAGCCCCCTTGATGAAATTAATGTTCTTCTAAGACAGGGCGCCTGGAGCGTGCTCTCTCGCCACCATGTGACAATATGACAGGAAGGTGGCCATTTGCTGTCCAAAAAGAGATCTCAGAAAATCTGCCAACACCTTGATCTTGAATTTTCCAGCCTCCAAAACAGCTCTTTGTTACAAAGGCCCAAACATGCCAAGATACCCACCGTCCCATCAACACATAGTTTGTTCTCCTTTATGTTTGTTTCTGACAAACGCTTCTACGTGAAGCTCAGAGTCTTTGCTGGGCGTGGTTGCTTAGCCCCATTGCACACAGGAGCTCATGTGCAAATTAAGGGATTAGATCAAGTTGTCCCTGAGTTATGATCTGGAAGTTCAAGTGCTACTGAACCATTGTTGCTATGCTGTTGTTTTCAAATCCTAACAACCTCATACGGGAATCTGCTTCCTCCCGAGAGGCATCGCTCACCTGGACCAAAGGTTACAATAGGACCAGAAATTCAAGTATTTCCCTAGCAAAATTCAGAAACAGCACCTCAATCACATCTCCGAACTACCTTCTAACTTGGCAAGAAGTAAAGGTGTAACTTAATTTACAAGTAGGCTATGTGGTGTGGACCTGGCTTTTAAAGCTTTGTCTAAAAGCTGAGTGTGGGATGAGGGATTTAGCCTGTGGAGATGACAGCCTGTCTCTGAGTGAAAGTGTCGCTGCTGAGAAGCCATTAATGTAATACTCAAACAACTAGAATTCTTCAACTCTAAAGATGAGTGGGGCAAATCATTATTGCCTAGAAGTTGAGGGGCATTTTGAATATCTAATGTCTGAAGCTCCTCGGGATATTCCTATTGTATCCTTCTCATGGGGGAGAGCAACTCTGTTCCTCTCTCATTTCCTGATTCAAAAAGAACCAAAATCCCTTGCTTGTCCTCTGTCTCTGACAATTCTCTGGCCTCCTGGCATGTGCTGCATCCTGGCATTTTCCTTCAGTCTTCTTACTTGTGTCTCATGTCTACCCATGTAGTCACTGATGAGCTGTACCTTTGTGCCAGCTGTTATCTGTACAAACAGCTGGCCGGGAAGAATCTGATCCACTCTGGATCTTTGTCAGGGCAATTATTTGTAAGGGACAACCAATGAGAAATGAAGAGGGCACCTCCGAGAAAAGGAACAAGGTTTAATCCCGAAGAAAAGGAAACAAGAGCCACAGCAGCCTTTAGAGTTAGAGGAGCTTAACTGTGACCCTAATGGTTTCAGTATCACCCTATTTTATGCCCCTCACTTTATGGCATGACGGTTACCATCTGCCCAGTCATAGTGAACATCAGTCAAGGAACAAAAGAAGAGTGGAATATGGCATGCTTTTCCTGATGTTTACATCTTTCATAAAAGGGCAGAAAGATGAAGAGGTAGTGGAAAATGGGGGATGGAGGTATGAAAAGATTTCTACTATAATAAACACTACTTACCCTCCCAGAGCAAAGGACACAGCCCAAGGCCCTGTGCAAGACCCAAGACAGGATAAGATCGGTGCCTTCTCTGTGGTCTGCCCACATGGATTCCTGGGATTGGACTGGGTACCGGGAATGGAAAATTCTGCAGGGAAAAGTGAGTCGAGATCCAGGTAGAAAGTGTTGTTTCAATCACTTATTCGGTTTTCAGACAGAGTTTTTATTTGTCTTGTTACAGAATGAATTGCAGGTTCTTGGGCTATATATACCCCTAGTCCATCACACAGGGTTGCCTTTCCCACCTCTGACACAACTACAGCAGCCGAGGGCCGCAGGAGGATTCAAAGCAAAGAAGTCAAAGCTGGGTCACTCATACAGATGGTTTTTAAGACATGTGAGTTGCAGGCTACAAATAAAAGCTGAAGAGAGTATCTGTCGAAATAGATCTGAATCGAATACATATTTTCCCTGGCTACCATTTTGGGCTTCTAATCTAACTATTCTGAAACTTAGCTCCCACTTACAAAAGGAAGAGCATCTTCAGAGAAAAATCTGTCACTCCCCCCTTCCCCACCCCATTCTTCTAGAAATGAATTTCACCTTCACAGATTATGGTGTTAGCGGAATAAGGATTTCACACAAATGTATATAAGAGTGTCAGTCAATGGAAGGGTGGCTGGAGGAACAAAAGGGGATTTGGGGAAGGAGGGGGAAGAGGAAAGAAAAGAGTGGATGTGGTCAGAGTTGAGTATATACTTATCTGAAATGCCCTTATGAAATACATCAACATAATAGATACATAACAATAAAAAGAGAGTCTTTGTTCTTGTTTGGGGGTTTTGTTTCTAGCTTTGGTTTTGCAAGTATTCCATACCAAATTCAATCTGGAGAGGAGAAAAGACTCAGAGGAATTCAAGTCCCTAATATGTACCCTTAAGGATAATGCCAAAAACAAAAAACAGAAGACAGAAACATTAAGTAGAGTGCTTACCTAAGTATGCCCTGGCACGTTAGCTTCGCCCCTCCATTCTCCTGAGCAAAACAGTCTGTAGCTAATACCAGTGAGTGGCTAAGAATGCCTGAAGAAGGGAAGGAAAACAAAGGAAGGAGAATGGAAAAAGAAAGCCAGGAATGCTGTGAAGCAAAGAGAAGGGGGTATTAATGTCTGTCTTGTGGGTTTGTGAAAAAACTGTCATCCATACATCTATCTATCCATCTATCATCCAGCAATCTCTCTACCTATAATATATATTTCATACATAATGTAGAATAATGTATGGACACATATATTATGTATAATATTTATAATAATATAGACATGAGTATCTGGCTAAAGTATTCATTAAACGAATGGTAGTTGTTACGTTTTGTCATGATTACCAAGATGGCAGTTAACGTTTACAAATGACCGTGTCCTTAGAGATGGATTCATGTATATTCCACACGGCTAGTTAACGCGGGCTTTTCCTCTGCTTGCCTTGTCTTTCCTCCTTGTAGTTAATCTTCAGTTGAGAACACATAATCTGCCTCTCATATCCTCTAACTCTGGAAGCCAACTAATAGGGCTTCTATAGCAGCCTCTGGGACCTTTCTCACGGGAAACCATTTTTTACACAGGATATCCTATCTGAGCTACTATTATTACATTTTTCAGTCAAGACAGATAGTTAGCTCTTACTCTCCTTTCAGTTTGGGGTTTTGGTGATTGAGACGCAATCAAACCCAGAGTGAGTCCTTAGTCCATCAAACTGTCAACAACGCCTCCACAAGAGCTGGAAACAGAGAAAATATTATGCCAATAACGGTATGTAAAAAGAAGGGCTCTCTTTATTGGTAACATCTGGCATGCTTTGTCAGAACATTCTAACCATGTGGCCAGGCGAATGTTTACTCTGATAAATGAGAACCAGTGTGACTGTGGGTATACACCAGGGCTCCCCACTCCCCTCAAGAATTGTTCCAGCCTTCCACCCGGTAGCTTTCTTCAAGATTTTGTCTTTCTTCTATAATTTCAACCACATGTCTTTCCAGGTTGGGAGCCGCCTACCTCCCTACAAAACCTACATTCTGACAGAAATCCCAAGGCCTAGGACAATGAGTGAGTTCAAGATTCTACTTCTCTTTTATAAGGTTTGTTCTGAGTAATGTCAGCTCCCATTCTGTCTCACCTCCAACCAAACTCCCCCAGACTTTGGCACTGTCTCCTTCCATATCCTCTTCCTAGAGCCTGGGCTGCTGTGATGGATAAGTTGAAGAAAGTCCCTCTTTTCTCTGCCCATCCATACCTCAGGATCAGAAGATTCGCTTTAGGCTTCCAAAGGGTTTGTTTGATGACTAGATGGAGGATGTGCTGTAGGGAGTGTGTGTCCGCCGCTTTAAATCGGCATGAAGATAAGGGGGGCAGTGAGAAATGACCAGAGTAGGGGTGCATTTCCAAGGAAGAGCTGGTACAATTGAATAGTGAATTGGTTAATGAGTTAGAGAATATAAAATAATTATGAATAGAAGATAATTCAAGGATGCCGACTGAACATTTTACTCATGAAAAAAAAAATAGAAATGGAGACGAGGGGGATAACTCAGTGGATTAGAGGGTCTGACCCTGTGCCAGCCAGCTAAGCTTTGGGAAGGGCAGTCAGGCAAATCCCAAGAGTTTGCTAGTCAGCTAGCCTAACTGAAATGCTGAGCTTCTGATTCAGTGAGAGACTCTGTCTCCAAACAGTAAGGCACAGAGCAATTAAGAAAGACCTCGGATATCCTACTCTAGTCTCCCCACGTGTGCACATGGGTACATACATTTACATACACACACACACACACACCTCAAATGTAGAAGAGAAAATGCTGTTTATCAGAACGGGAGGACCAGAGAGGAAACAAGTGGGAAGGGATAATTAGGAGGGAGGCTGGAGCCTTAGATTCCTCGCAGCACCTGAGGCTGAATGGTGATGACCAGGCCGCTGAACTGGACGAAGCTCAGGGTTAGAGCTCCAGTCAAGTGGCTCCTGGCGTGAGAAACATGAGGTTGGTGGCTATCACTTACCAAAGCACTGTACCATGGGTTCCTCTAGAGCTGAAAGACCTGGGAGGGCGAATCAGTGAGGAGAGCAGGAGAATCTCCAGGGATTAGGAAGGACACCAGCAAGGGAGGGGCGTAGCACTCGGGAAGCCAAACCGAACACGGGCAATGACAGTCTGCCCAATGATGCCCTGAGAAGGACAGAAGAGAACAGAAAACGACATTGAAGTTTACAGAGACAGTCCTGGGTGTCTTTCTCTGGGGCGCTTGGGCAAGGACGTGGAAGCAAAAGCCTGACGCAGGTGTGGGTTGTACTGTAATAGGGACAAGAATTCTAAGATTTGTGTTATTAGCAAGAAAGGTAAGAGATGTTAACTAGAGAAAGATGGCTTCCCATGGCTTTATATACGCTAACCCTTCTCTCATGTCATGTGCCGAGTTGCCAGGTAGTAGGGAGCAGCTGGTACTCAGGAAAAATCTTGTGCCCTACTTGGTCCCTCTATGAGAAGGGTGGTGTGTATAATATCAGTAAGTACAGTTGGGATAATCTCTTGCAAGAGGGCATAGTTAAGACCTAAGATACTAAATACTTAATTCAGAGATTAGTCTCTCAGAACAGCCCCAGCATATCTTCTCCCAATTCCAAGCCTTTTTTTTTTTTTCTCTTGATAAGTCACTAAATCTGCTACCCATATGTGCATGATATGGCGCCATCCTTTGAAACATAGGAATCCTACCTGGGACCACATCTTCAAAAAGAATTCTCCACTCTCCAGCAACTACTACCTGCCAATAACTCCTCAGTAGCGGATTGGCCTAGAGACCATCTACTGCATCCGTGCTGGAAATTTTGCTGGCTTGACTTTGTGCAGACCTTGTGAAGGCAACCACAGAAGCTTGGGAGTCCAATCTCCATGTCATAGCCACAGCGCTCCTCCCCGTTCTCTGGCTTGTACATTCTTTCTGCTCTTCTTCCAGGGTGTTCCCTGAGCCTTGGTTGTGGTGGAGTTTTGGCTGTTGTTGTTGGGGAGAGGTATTGATGTAGATGTCCAGTTTCTACCTGAGCGCCGAGTCTGTAATCCTCACCACGGTGACCACTTATCTGTATCTCCATTGTCTGTGGCCTTTGGCAAAATGGATCTTCTCTAAGCAGGGTTGAAAGTAGCCTGGGTCTATACATATTTATATAAATATTTAGAAGGCAATTTGACAACATGGCCATTTCACAAAACAACAAGTCATTTTTATATCCAAAAATGTTTAAGTGAGCATTTCCAGTGCATAAAATAAGGGAAAAATTATAAAATATGCCCACACTGTCTAATAGAAGATGTGTCCAAAGTATTACAAATGGAGACAGTTCATGATAAATTTTATGAAAGAGACACCATCAAAAGCAGTAAGTGTTTTAAGGGGAAGAAAACATAGAGCCAAGGTTGATTTCTTAAAGGGAGCATATGTGTTGGTATATGAGGATTTCCCCGAAGATGTCAGGGTGTGCCATGAGAAACATATGGCGCCCTCCCTAGTGTTCATATTGTCTCATTACATGTTCCCCTTCTTGTTTGGCTTTTCCTTTCCATTGATTTGGGTCAAGAATGATAAAGTTTGTAAAGAAATATCTGAGATTAGCCATTATTTTGTGAAGCATCCATTATTCAGTAACCTTGTTGTAAAATCAAAATTATATACACACATTGATTTTTATTTATATATTTACATATTATTCTTAAAGACAGACATTGTTTCTAAGGACAGAACCCAAATCCAAAAGTAAGTACTATTTGAGGCTATAAAATGAGGGGTAGCGGTATAAGAGGGAGATGGGAAAATACTTCCTAAATGCATGCATGCATCAAATTGTAGCCTCAACAATAGACACAGTTTAGTATCCCTGGAAAGAAAAAGATACAAGACATTGCAGTGTTCCTTGACTCCTTGATTCACCTCAGCCAGGTGCGGATGGGACAGACTTAAAGTGGGCAAGGCTGTATTGCCACTCCCAGCTCTGTTGACCTCTGTGACCTTGCCAACTCCCCCAAGCAGTCAGCTTAGCCTGCATCTCCTCACCACCTCCACTCCACACAGACACATGGGGTGCCTTGCGTCTGACTGCCCAAGGAGAACCCTCAAGAAGTCAGAAAAAGCTTTACCAATTTCAGGTTTTCTAGAGTTGATGGCTTATTTAAAAATAACATGAATGTGTGGTCATTGCCCAGTGAGCATACTCACTAACCAAACTACTCTGAAAAGACTCCCTTTGTGTACATTAGCTTTAAGACAGAAAGCAGCTATTACAGAACAAATAGAAATTATATATATATGTGTGTGTGTGTATGTGTGTGTGTGTGTGTGTTACGATGCATAAATTAATTCCTCCAACTTTGTTCCCTGGGTCTGTTTTCCACTGTGAAAGGCACCTGCCTCTCAGTGCTCTTCATCACCCTGCTGGGTACCCACTTCACTGCTTCCTGTCCAGGGTTGCTTCAAAGTCTTTGTTGGCACCAGCCAATCTTAACTAGCCAGCCCTCTCCAAGGTTAAGCTAATTGAGTCCCCATGAGATATAAAATAAAGCCATGGCTCTTGTTACCACGGAGGGCATGCCGATGTCTGTGATCTATGCCTCCATCAGAAGCCATGGTGATGTCAATGGGTCATGTTACCACAGAAGGTCATGTAGATATCTATCATCTGAGCTACCTCCTGTATCTATGTTGATGTCCATGGGTCGGGCTGCCACTGGCAACCATATTGGTGTTTGTGGTCCATGTTGTCCAGAAGGCCATATTGATATTCTTGACCTGTATAGCCATCAAGGACTATGATCGTGTCCATGACCCTAGCTGTGGCAGAGGGCCATGGTGATGTCCATGGTCTGTGTTGCCACCAGAGATCATGCTGAGATCCATGACACTGACATGTGCTTACACTGGAGACCGTGTGGATGCCCATGGTATGTGCTGTTGCCAGAAAACCATGTGTCAATGATCCATGATCTGTGCTCCCACAGACTGTAAAGGACAAGGAGGCTACTTTTGCAATTTATCCATGAATGCAGATGCACAGTTGAGAAAGAGGGACAGAGAAATCTTCTGTGACAACTCCTACCCCCACTTCCATCACCCCCCAAAAGAAACAGTCTAGACAGAAAGCCACTGAAGAGAACTCTTACAAACTGTGATAAGGATGCTGACGTGTAGCTCTCCACAACTGATGGCTTCTGGCTGGGGTGATTGTGGGGGAAGGACTCAGTTTTCTTTAAGGGACTGGCCGCTAGGAGTTAGACCATGCTCCAATGAGTGTATGGGCAACACAAATTGAACGTGGGTTTCTTTCTTTTTTTTTTTTTCTGGTTTTTGGTTGGTTTTTCTTTCTTTCTTCTCTTCTTGGAAGGGAGGTCACGAGAGTGGGAGGGTAGACCCGGGAGGACTGGAAAGTAAGTGTGATTTGGGTGTGTGTTACAAAATTCCCAAATAATCAATATACATATTATGTTGGGGAAAAAAGAAAGCAAGTTCAGTAGAGCAGTAGCCTGCCTCTGCTCTGTGACTGAAGTCACAGAGTGGTCAGCTGCCTTAGGCCCCTGCCACCGTAACTGTTCCCTCAAACTGTGAACAAAAATAAGCCCTTCATTTCTTTAGCTGCTTTTGCCACAACTGGAAGAGTAACTAACCCACCCATGGAGCTCTAAAGTCCACCCTCCTCATTCTTCTCCCCTCCAGCCCTCATGAGTCTGAGTGAAGAAAGCTGACCTCTTCCTTTTAGGCTCTGGGTCCCACCTCCTAGATCACCAGCAATCATCGTAAATGAGGCCCATTATCTTCACAATTTGCAACTCCTAGGAGATGGGTAGAGCTTGCATCGTTTCTGTTTTACACATGAGAAAATGAAGCTCAGTCATGGTTAAACAGCCCATAAAAATTGCCCGCAGAGAGAAAGTGATAGAGCCCTGGCTGGATCCCAGCACTTGTCTGCATCTTGTGTTTTCTCCCACGCCCCAGGTTCCTACTGCACAGCAGTGCTGAGTAGACAGCAGCCTAAAGACACAATTGCACACTTTCGAAAGCCAGGGTGGTGGCTCATGCCCGTAAGCCCTGCATTTGTGAGGCTGAGGCAGGAGGATTGCCATGAGTTTGGGGCTCACATGTGCTACAGAGGGTCAGGTGATACAGAGCTACAGACTGAAATCTGGTCAAAAAAACCCTCCAGCTTTTGATTTTCTGTGATTTCTCCTTTGTTGTTTTGGGCACTCTATCTACTGCCACAGAGTGATGCTTTTGAAGAAACGTTCCCTTTCCTCCCACCTTCAGTTTCAGATCTAAGTATACTGGGATAGTGCTGTCACCTCTGAGGACCTGAAATAAATGGAACTCAAATTTTGAAGCCTAGCACACCTAGTTCAAAACGTGGCTTGTTCATATAAAGTCACTTAATGTTTCTATGTATATGTGCAGTTGCATTTAGTTACACACACTTCCACATGTGTGCATGCATGTACATTTGGAGGCCAGAAGACAGCTTTGGTTGTCCCTTTCTCGAGTGCTGTCCATCTTTGGGGGCAGGGCAGGATCTCCCATATGCCTAGAATTTTCCTAGTAGACTACACTGGCTGGCCAGCAAGCCCTAAGGATCTGTCCATCTCTTTCTCCCCAGTGCTGGATCTCACAACTAGACCAACATGCCCTGGCCTCTGCAACCTGCATACTGCTGGACCAAACCCAGGTCCGTGTGCTTGCAAGGAAAGCACTTTAGCAACTGATGCACATTACACGGATATTGTAAAGATGTTTGAATAATGTACAGAAAGTACCTAATACATATATATATATGGATATATATATCACAATTTTTCAAATACACATAGTTAAATGTGGCATCAGACTCCTGAGAGTTTAGATTGGATTGTTCTGCCATTCATTAAAAATGGTAACTGCTCTCCCTGCTCATTAATTTTCGTATCTATGAAACTGTGTCATAATATTATCAACACTATCCTCGCAAACAAATGCATTAATGCATTTAAAAGTTGTTTCCAGAGCAGGGAGAAAAAAAAACCAGTTAGGTGATAGCCTTAATTATTATTATCACTTCTGCCGTGCTATGAGCTCCAGGTGTTCGTCTGCCCAGTATCTCTCGATCCTTCCAAACATCAGCACCATATGCTGATGGGACTTCCTCATGATAGGCTGGACCAGGACATCCAGGAGAAGAGAGCACTGAAGATAGAGGGGGGAGGAGGAAGTGGAGAGGGGATGAAGAGCATCCAAGAAGTCACAAAAGCAAATTCTGTTATTTCCGCACTGTGGTACCCAAGAGATACCCTGCCAGATAGGTGTTGAGGCCCGGTCCTGGGAAGGAAGGCTGTGGCTTCCTCCTCAAGGCAATACACAGCCCCCTTCTCCTCACTGATGGATGTACCTGCTTGCTCCTGGACTCCTGTGTCAATCATGGGCTGGCTACGTTCCACCTGCTACTGACAGTTATTTTCCTCCCCAAGGAGACACGTGTTCTGTTCCTCATGTGTGCAAATGCACTGTGGCCTTTCTGACAAGAGGAAAGAGAGCAGGGGTGCTCAGGTACGCCTTGATGGGAGGTGTTAGAACCCCCAGTACCCTGTATCACTGGAAAGAGAGCAGGGGTGCTCAGATATGCCTTGATGGGAAGTGTTAGAACCCCCAGTACCCTGTATCACTGCATATAATGCCTCATGGAAGAGAATGTGGGGGGGGGGGGGGGGTGGAGCACTTCAGGTACTGGCAACAGAGAAACAGCACCCATACACCCCCCTTCTCAACTTAAAAGAGGACAGTAGGGTATCCTTCACGTCCAGAGAGCAGAGGTCAGCCCCTGAGCGAGGGAGGTCACTGTCGAAAATGGGCTTCAGGACCAAATTATGTCCCTCATGACATTGGTTTGTAGTGCAGAACCAATTTGAAAATGTGGCATGATCAGCAGTCTCGCCCCAGGAGAGACCGGGACCAGTGGAAAGGGGTGTCATAAATCAAGGTTCCATTGCTCTGAGTGGGAGCCCCGGCTGGACTAGGCAGGGCAGCTGTAAGGCAGGATTGAGATGCATTGGCAGAGCTGTGACGGTGACCCCCAGACTGAAATAATTGGGGTTGGGGGAGGTGCACCATGGGTCAGACTAAGGGTTTGTGGAAAAATATAAGGGGAGGGGGAGGGCTTTCAAAAGACCTGTCTAGACAATGACAGACAGGCTTTGGTCAAAGTAATTATCTGCCGTATGCAGAAGCACTGAATTCACTTTTAATGGAGACACACATGTACACACACACACACACAAACACGCACGCACCACAAATACACAGGCACAAAAGGAAGGACAACCCTCTTGAGAGAAAATAAAGTACTACTACTGTACAGCAAAAACAATAGATCCCAGAGGCAAAGGCTAGGGAAACTTAGGAACTTCATTTCAAAGCAAACAGTGCCCTCTAGAGGCATGAAGGACACATGCAGGTGAAGTCGAACAAAAGAAGTTTCAGAGGCGGTGACCCTCAGGCTTTGGACAGCCGGGAAGGGGGAGGATCCTCTTCTGTCTGCCTGTCCATCATCCTGTCGTACATGTGGAGTAACTGAAGACACGGTGAGGAAGCCTTTAGCTGAACACAGTTGCGGATGGAATGCTGTCTTGGGAAGTTTCAGTAAAAATATATCACAAAGAGGAGACTTCAGAATACTTTGTAGGGTAAGAAATATTTCTGGAGCCTATATTGTAAGACACTTGGTCGATTTCCTCAATAAATCTGAATCCAAAAATCATCCCACCAGCACCAGGCAAAATATAAAAGATTGACAGTGCTCGGGTCAGTACGTTCCCACAGTGGATTTCTCAGGAACCGGCATCCCCTCCTGAGCTCCTAGCTATGGTGGCCACAAGTCCCAGGTCCCTCCTTACCAATGCCTCCCTCCCCACTGCCTTCTCCACAGCTCTCCCTATTGGGCAAGAAAAAGACCACAGTTTCAAGTAACTTGATGTGACCTTAGAAATCGTCAAACCCATTGACATCGGGTCACAGGCACAGTGATCTGAGCTACAGATGTGTTGTCACGGAGAGAAGCCTTGGCTGACAGTGGCCTTCTCCTTCTGCTGGCGGGAGGGAATGGCAACACAGTAGCAGAAGGTGTCTTAAGTGGGTGCCCCCTTCCTTTGCATGAAGGATTAGCGGAGGTTCCAGCCACTGATCTCGTCCTCCTGGATCCATACTGCATACCAAACACACCAGACATTGTCCCTGTGTCGCTGTCAACATGGCCATCTTCTAGCTTCAGCACTACTATCTGAAGAACCAATCCAAACTTCTCAGACATTCAAAGCTCTTTCAATCCATCTACTGTTGCACCTTCTAGCTCAGGGCCTGTCTGGAACATTCTAAGCCAGGTTGGCCATCCACTCGCCTCTCCAAGCACATACATATGCCGCCTTATTTATTGCCTCACTGTCGCCACTGGGGAGACTATGTGACCCATTTCTACTCCTTTCCTATCCAAAATTCAAATTTTACCATGGAAAGATTTGAGCCACACTCAAGACTCATCTTTGCTGAGACTTCCCTAACTATTCCTAACCCTTGATGATGTCTTGACCAGTTTGGTTTCAAGGAGTATTGCATAAACCTATTTTTAAGTGCTGGAATTAAAGACAGTGAGCCCAGGACCTCACACATGCTACGAATGAGCTCTGCCACTGCTCGACCCCTTTTCATGCCTCATTAATTTAAAAATCAAAATGATAAACATCTCTAAGTACTAGCATGGAGAGATGGCTACTTCATTGATGACTTGAATAAATATGATACCTATTTTCCGAGCCATTTCTGTTTTTAAAAAGCAAGTGCATATATACACATATGTACACATCTATACACAAAGGATTACAATAGATAGCGGTGATCAGGAATTTCCACTTTTCAAACATTCTGTGTTGTTGGACATTTTCCCACTCTGTCTGTATATACTTTTTGATTTTGGGAAAATGACATTTTTTTTCAAATAAATCAACAAACATTCACTGCCAAGCACGGCTTTGATTGTTAGGAGGGCTCCAGGGTGGTCTTAACTTTCTAAAGAATTAACATCTGGAAGAAAACCCAACAGAAGACTGAGACAAGTGTATACAAAGAGCTACAAGCTTAAGAGTCAAAGCCAAGGGAACTCAGACACAAGAATGCCAGCTTTGTTGAGGGCAAAGCAACCAAGACCAGGCTAAAACACTGCAGTCTTGACATGGAGGATGAGTGAGTGTCTATTGAGTGTAAAAGAAAGCATCAGGCATTCTTGGTAGGGAGAAAACATGCACAAAAACAAAGAGGCTTTAGGATGCTGGCTTGTTGAGGTCTGAGAAAGTAATTTGATGTAGAAAGGAGAACACACAGGTTCAAGGAAAGAAATAAGAATCTAGAGTCTGGAGCAAAACCTTCCTAAAGCTGTGACGGTTTAATACATTTCCTCATGTTGTGGTGACCCCCAACCGTAAGAATCTTTTGCTACCTCATAAGTGCAATTTTGCTACTAATCATAGGATAAATATCTGATATGTGATGCCTTGTGAAAGAGTTTCAAACCAAGGGGGTCTTGACCCACAACCGAGAACCACTGGCCTAGAGTCTTCTCTCCCTTTAACTACATGCATTCTTAGTGGGGGAGGGGATGGAGGGCGGCGGAGACACCTCTAGACAAGGGCAGGCTCTTACTGTAAAGGCTACTACGACAGGACAGGAAGTTAAATGCCTTCCTGGGTCGCTTCTCCACCTTAGTTTTGAGAGATCTCTCACTGAACCTGAAACTAACTTCCAGGATCCAATTGTCTCCACCCACTAGGGGGTTACAGGCTGCTTTACACAACTGTGAACTCCAAGGGCTCAGGCTGGCACAGCGACCACCTTCCCCTCTCTGCAACCCAGCATTCTTTACACAACAGCAAACAACAGGCAGTGTGAAATGTGTGTGATATGATCGTTTATTCCTCTTGAATTATTCCATATGTATGGTGGCTTTTCCATATCTACTACACACACCTCAGTCTCCGAGTGAGCAACAGAACAAGTTGGGCATTTGTGCCCAGTCAGAGCAGCGGCAGAGACCTGGGCACATTTTTCTGTGAACAGAGTGGAAAACTGTGTTGATTGGGGATGAAAATGCTGTAGGCAGCCTGGGCTAAGGACCACAGCATTTATTTCTCAGAGCTCTTCGCGGAGTGATCAGTGAAGGAAATGCTGCCTCTTGCTCTCCTCTTCCTATCCACCCCAGTTCCCACCGGGACACCCTTGCTCCACAGATCCCACCCCACAGCAGGCGGCTTTTGTGAACGGGCTGGAGAGACGGTGGCTTGGCCAAGGGAACATCCACATGGCTCCCGATGATAACACCTCAAGCAGGAAAAAAAAGACAAATGATTTTCCACTGATGGCAATGTGTACAAGCCGGCTGAGCTGCTTGGCACAGCCCCTGCAGCTGTGTATTCATGATGTTCTGTGTAAGCCAAATAAGAAAAAAAAAAAAGAAAGAAAGAAAAGAAAAGAAAAAGACTTTGAACGTTGTAACCAATACAGGCTGAAATTTGCTTGACCCATTCAAGTATTTGCCTCTCCCTGTCTATCTGCTCTAAGAGAAGGGGGGTGTTGGGCTGTAGACATAAGCCTACCCCTCAAAAAAGTTTAAGCCCCCACTGTGCAGAAAAACAGGAACAGATTCTGCCACATGCGGTGTCACTTGGCTGCGTTTCCCATGCGTTCAGGATGATTTCTGTGGCAAACCTTCCCAGTGGGTGGAAGGAAACCAGACTTGCTGTGCCCACTCTAGGGGGGTAGGGCAAATGGATTCTGGGCTGGAGAGTGGAGCTGTTCCACAGAGTTGAATTTAAATGAAAACTGGGAGTCACCATGCTGATGCAGTCAGAGAAGCTAGCCTGCCATCACAGAGCTGGCCCCTCAGCCTTGTCTTCTACACTAAGCTTAATTCTAAGTCAACCAGACCTGCACCATGTGCTTTTTCCTTTCTTTCTTGGACATTCTCGTGAATGAAGACCTGCAGTGAAAGCTAGGGTCCGATTCTGCTTTTCTTTTTCTCTCCCTTCTTAAGGTACCATGGGATGAATGATCAAAATTGATCCAATAATAATAATAATAAGGCAATTTGGACACCTTTGGCTACTTTGTCATGAAATCTGGGGTGAGGCTAGGTTAAACGAAGATGGCTGTAAGGACTGTAGGAATGGCTTACTATGGGGCTCAGATTGGGGTATTTATTAATTATCAAATGGCGCAGTTTTATCATGGATGTTTCCCCTGGCTCCCAAATATTTCCCTACAAACATCCAAGCTATTCTTCTCATATTATCATCTCAAAGTTTGT
The DNA here is from genome assembly GCF_950005125.1 of Chionomys nivalis. NCBI lineage: Eukaryota > Metazoa > Chordata > Mammalia > Rodentia > Cricetidae > Chionomys > Chionomys nivalis. The sequence continues at coordinate 51,887,438 of NC_080090.1, read as the reverse complement.
TTTAAAAAATAGGTCATTGACTACAGATAGACTCCTAGAGATCAAATCAGTCAGCATGTTAGCAACCCAGTAGGTTAGCAATATTTAGCAGAAAGGAAGGAGCAGAGACCTGGTGAGAAACAAGAGTCCCCAAAGCCTCCAATTCCACCAAGTTTCACTCAGGAGGTAATTGTAATGCAAACAAACCCTCATCTTGTTCCAATTGAGGAGCTAAGTGAGCAAAATTTACATGTAGGTATAGAGAAAAGGGGGTCACCCAGCAGGAGCCCTTTCTCTGCCCTGAATCTCAGTCAAGGTGTGTGGTTTTTCACTCTGCACACACCAGAAGTGTTCGGTGTTACACTGACTGGAACTCATCTCTTTAGTTCCCAGGAATTTTGACAGAACTTGGTGGAAACAGAAAGCAAGCTGCAGGGATTTGTCAGTCTTCTGAGACCCTTGCTGAGTTTGCAGGCTCTAACTAAGCAAGGGGAAACAGCATAGCAAATGCAGGCTATGAATTTTTGGTTGATGGGTTGGGGTTCATTTATTTAGCAGGGCTGTCCCCGAAGATGAGAACTCTCCCCGAAATGATCCCTAATAAGAAAAAGTGAGAGAAAAAAAAATCCCTGTATCCATCGACTCTTCCCAACCTTATCTCGGATGACACCAGCAGCTTGGAAGGGAAAGAGTTTCCTTCAAAGGTGATTACACTTGCCGAAGATGAGAAATTAAGATTTAAAAAAAAGAAAAGAAAATCCAGCAGGGTCTCAACAACTAATATAATTAGGTATTCACTCAGTAAAAATTCTTGAGTATCTACTAATGTTAAGCAACCATTGGGAATACATTGACGAACAAACCTAGAATCAAATTTGCTAACTGGTAGAAGAGAGAGACCATATAGAATAAATATAAAAGATAAATGCCTAACATATAAGTCTGAGTAGGCTGAACCAATGAACCACAAACTTTCAGCAACTCAACGTGAATATTCCAAGTTCACTTCCCATGAGGCCAGCCTCCTCCAGCAAGGACTAAAGGGTGATGTCATTAAGAGTCAGGCCCAGAATGAATTGAGTTGCCTCTACTTCATCTCACCAGGCAAACAACAAGCACCTGTTAGCCTCTAGAGAGCCAAAAAGACGGGAAAACACTGGATGCCTGAGGAGAACTGAAAGTCAGTGCATGATTATGGAAACTGAGCCATCAGAGGTTACAAAACTTGGGCTTTCTCAGAGGGGGAAAAAAGCACAATTAAGCTTCTAGAATCCTCCCTATTCTAGCAACAGTGGGTGAGGGAGAGCATCCTGTTTCCTAGTCCACTCTGAGTGACAGGACTACCGAACACCATTCCAACGAACATATGTCTTCTGTCAGACTATTCCCATGAAGTCACTCTTTTCTTGCGATTTAGATTGAGGTCTCCCTCTGAACCCTAACTAGCTCTCTCCAGTTACCCACCTGTCCTACAGATTTTTGCATATAGCACACAGCACACATTGACCAGCCCGGACTAGATGCCCTTCCACCTTGGGAATGGAGAGCAGAGGACTCAGTTTCCCCTCTTACACCCCAACAGACTCATTTCTGTCTTTTGTTCACACTGTCTCCCCGGCCTAAGATGGCCGTCTTTACTCTCCTTCTTTGTTCTCAAGTCCTGCATTACGTCTCTGAATGCTCATGCCTATTTCCTCATGGCTGATCAATTAATTTATTATGATAGTTTCTCTAAAATATTTTGATTTCTTCTTTTACCAGAAAGGCATAAACTCCTTGAAGAAATTGGCGCAGACCAGGACTCCTCTCTCGGTCCCACACTGTCCTCACTGGGTTTTGTGAGAGGAACCGACTCTCCTGAGTCTCCAAGGAACTCCAAGCCTCTTCTTCCCTTACATGACTCTGGACAGTCAGATGTGTTCACTCTTTTCCCCCTTGAATCGAGAAGCAGCAGAAAATCCCAAGGTCAAGAGTGGAACAAAAACAGAAGTAGCTGAAGAGGGGAGAATGATATGAAAACTTGTCACACCTGAGCTTTGAAACTTTGTTAGAACTGGATTCAGACACTGGTTTTACTTTGCTAGTTGGATGCTCATGGCTAGCTTCTCACTGCTTTTCTCCTCCTCCTCCTCCTCCTCCTCCTCCTCCTCCTCCTCCTCCTCCTCCTTTCTTTCTTTCTTTCTTTCTTTTTCTTTTTCTCCTTCTCCTTCTTCTTTTTCTTCTTCTCCTTCTCCTTCTTTTTCTTCTTCTTTGTTTTGTTTTTCCATTTGAAAAATATAGTGGTGTAGGAGTTTGTGTGTTCCTTTAATTGGGTAATGAATAAAGAAACTGCCTTGGCCTCGTTGATAGGACAGAACGTAGGTAGGTGGAGTAGAGAGAACTGAATGCTGGGAAGAAGGGCAGAGTGGCAGATGCCATGGATCTCCTGCCTGAGATGGACGCTGGTTAGAATCTTGCCGGTAAGCCATGGTCATGTGGTGTTACACAGGTTAATAGAAATGGATTGCATTAAAGATTTAAGAATTAGCCAATAAGAAGTTAGAGCAAATGGGCCAGGCAGTGTTTAAATGAATACGGTTTCTGTGTGATTATTTTGGGTGTAAACTAACAGGCATCTCCACGACAAGCAGCCCGCTCTCCTGTTACAATATAGTGGTAACATTTGTTGTTCAATGGTATACTGAGGATTATAGGGCATCTACTTGAAGTTGCCAGTACTTTCCTACATGGAGACAAAGAAACAACGAGGTTGTTCCATACTCCTCCCCTTCCCTGGCTGCTTAATCCCATGACTGCATGGCTCCTGCTTGCTTCTTTGTTTCTTTTTGCGTCTGTCTAGTTCTGGTGATGAATGAGAATTCTGAATACCTGTTAAATTCCCTATGGAAATTCCCCTAGCATATAAGCTGATGTAATAGAAAGCATCCCTCTTGGACAGTGTTTTCTTGTCAGATTGTCACAAAGGTCATTGGTTTTTCAATGATTATTTGGGCCTCAGTGAACTCCCTATCCAAGCCCCTGCAGCTCCCATGTCAGACACTGTGGTCCAAGGCTCAGTGAAGAGCAGCCACACTGTGTAACCGAAAATTACTGAATTGTTAGTGTTCAACCAATAGTCACCAGAACAATAAATATGGTGACCTCTCACTGAACCCACCAACATCGTTGGAACACTTGGAAAAGAGAACTAGCCGAGTAGTGATTCCAAAATACCATTCTGTACATAGATCACCTATTAGAACTGCACCTTCTAATCCACTGGGGCTTGAGAAGAACTGGCTTTCTGACAAGTTCCCAGGAGATGCTCGAGGGTCCACTGTCTAAGAGGTAGGATGGTAGAGTGTACAGTCATTGACTTTCCCCCACATCCCTGCCCTGTGATCCACTTGTGTGCTAGTGGTCCTCAGAGACAATGTATTAAAGACACTGACAAGTTCTCTTTAGGAAGACCCAGATAGACCAAATAACAGACACGGGAAAGTCTGCATGCCTCACAATGATGCTCCCTGAGTGATGGCACTGTCCTCTCTACAACTGTGACTTCTTTAAAGGCCACTGTATCTTCTCAACCGTATCACATGCTCATCATCTTTCAAAGTACTCGTCACATATCTGGTGGATTCTCAGCAAATATTTATCAAACAGAAGCGAATTCCTCAGTGGCATGTTCTGAAATGCCTAGTGCACACAGCAGGCACTCAATAAAAGCTTGTTGAGTGAATTAATAAAGCTGGGAAGAAGTAATGACTGTGGTGCCGGGTAGAGGAAAATGTTATTTCTCATCAAAATCATCTGAGCAAGATCACCTCTTAGAGCGAGATGGGCACTGAGGGAATAGCACTGAAGTTAGACAAAGTCCTTGGAAATGAGTAGGCCTCGGCTGACAGTCCAAATTGGTTTGGGTACCATCTGGTGCTGTGATTGAAGCATTTTTCATGCTCACTAATAGAGAACTCAGGCTGGCTTTTGGGAAGACTGGGTCAAACCAGTGACTTCTGAGGTCTAAGCGCGGAACCAGCTTGCAGTGGATGCAGAGAGCTGGGGACTTGGACTTCCATTTCACCTGCTCATTGCCAGGAACTTGGCCTGTGAGAAAACAAAGGCAAACTCCAGGGAGTAGCTCCAGAGCCTCAGCTTTGTGTGGAGGCCACCAGGGAGCACCTGACTGTGAGGCTGGAGCCAATGAAAGGCTCTCTTCTCTATATTTGGCTCATAAAAGAAGCCTTGTGGCTGGATTCCACCAGCTTCCTGCAATCTCCAACAGCAGAACGGCTCTGAGACCTGCAGACAGGCAAGGGAACAAACGAGGGGCAGAGCTGCCAAAGCAAAGAACAAAAGATGGCTTGCATTGCTGGAGTTGCATGGGATGTAGCCTAGGAGCTTTGCTTTCATTTAAAAAGAAAATAAAAGAAAGAAAAGAAAAGAGCATTTGGAGTCTGGGATACAGAGGACAAAACAGAATTATTATTCTCTATGAGGAAAACCAGGGGTGCTGGAGGGCAGATCCCAAGCAGAAATATGTTTAAAGATGCAACTGCTCTGGAGCAACAAGGCGTTGGGAGTTTGTGTTTGGCTTCCTCCCATCTCTATGCACTCTTGTTCAAAGATGTCCCAGAGATGCCTGCAGAGGTCATTGGGGCTTGTGTGAACTTTCCTGTTTCGTTGTGTTTTAAGTTTTCTCTTTGCTCTTTGGAAGGGGCTCAGACAGGGGAATGACTAAAGACAAAGAGATGGATGTAGATAAGAGTTAAAGTCATTCTTAAAGTTTAATGAACAGGCCTAGCTGAAGTTCAATGTCTAGCCTGAGCAAGCACAAGTTGAAGAACTCCAAAACCCTAAATCTAAAGATGGTCTAATGTTTGAAACTTTTTGAGTATTATATGAGAACTTAGAAAGTTTGGGGTTTTAATCCTTGAGATTTGGGAAATTAAACCATTAAACTCCATTAAGAAATGCCAAAATTGGCCAGGGAGATGGCTAAGCATAAAAAGCACTCGCCATCAAGCCTGGTAATGTGAGTTCTGTCCCCCAGAACTCACCTGATGGAAGGAGAGAGCTGACTCCCAAAAGCAACCTCTGTGCCACACCTATCCTTGTACTCAAAATGCAAAAAATAAGTTAAAATGCAATTGTTTTTTTTAATCCCCCAATTTGAAAAACTCTGAAATCTAAATCACTTTTGACCCCAAGTATTTCCAATGAGTGCTACTTGATATGTAACTAATATTAATTACCAGTTCTTTGATCACTTATCATGTGCCAGGAGTCACTCACAGTGCTTTGCCTATGCTAAGAAATTGCCATCCACTCCACAGATGGATTGCACAATGACCACTGACATTTTAAAGAGGAGGAAACTATGAAACTATGTAACCATCACAGACACTTTAAAAAAAAAAAAAAAAAAAAAAACCGTAAAGCCAGGATTGGAAGCCAACCATTCTGACTCCAGGACCTGCCTTATGCAATATATTGCCTCTGTGAAGGAGTATTACCCCTTAGACACCCACATCTGCTTTGTGTATGGAGTCCAGTTCTCAGGCACATTGCCCCATAGCTCCAAGGACACCCAACCCAAAAGCAGTGATTTACTGTGCAAAGTTCTGCAGATACAAACTCTAATCCCCTCTCTATGCCCCTACAAACACCCTATCTTATCTCCCACACAGCCTACACCTCTCTCTCTCCCCTGCCTGACTCCAACATATATTTTCTATACTTCGTTTACTCTCCTGGTCATTTTATTTTGCTGTCCAAAATCTATTTGATTATTCTCACATTTTACTGACACCCAATGTTCCTCAAAAAAATAGCGAACATGTAGATATCTCATCTAGATTTTTCTCCGTAGCAGAGCAGAGATAGTGAACAAACAAATGGAGAAACAAAACTGCCCCTTTCTTATTTTCCTTCTAGTCACTTGACCTAGAGTAGAAAGTGACATCATGCCAGTGGCCTGTGCTGCTGCTGAGGCTATGATGATGTCCATGGTCCATGCTGGGTGATGTCTGTGGTCCATGCTGCCAGTGGAGAACGTGTGAATGTCCATGGTCTATGTACCCACAGGAGGCCATGTTGATGTCTGTGGTTTATATTACTACTTAAGGCCATATGAATGATTGTGGTCTGTACTGCCACCTAAAGCCATGTGGGTATCCATGGCCTGTGCCGCCACCCAGAGCCATGATGGTGCGTATATGGTCCATGCTGCAGCCATGGGCTGTATTAATATCTTGAGGTATGTACCCATGCAGGAGGCCATGATGGGGTCCCACAACAACAGTTCCACCTAGATTGTGGTAATACCACTAAGCTGACAAATACCACCTGAAGGTTTGCTTTGGACTACAAACTACTCAGGACAATTTCAAGATGGCTATCTGAGATGGTGCAGCCTCACAGACTTCTCTAGGCAGGGCTTAAGGAATCCCTACACTTTTCTATTACACAGAGACTGGACAATAAATGAAACAGCTAGCTCTCCCAGGATTTCACAATTACCCCAGTTTTCTCAAATTCCCCTAAAGATGCCTTCAGCTCCAGAAAACAGGAAGTAATTTTGAGAACATGATGTTCACATTCTTAAGAGGTTGCATGGGAGGCTTTGGGTCATCCAGTGGTTATAGATATTTGTCATCATTTGAGGGTTTGCTTACAAGTTGTTATTGGTAATGGTTAGGAAAAAAGCCAAACAAAGGAGATTAGATCAGGAATCTCATTCTGAAAAGAGATAGGGGGATATAGAAATGATAGGATAAAAGGGTAGATTTTATTTAAATCTACCTTTAAACCAAAAAAGCAACTACTGGTCTTAAATATTATACATTGGTATGGATTTTTGTATATTGATACAAGTTTGCGGTTATTTTTGTTATACTATACTATACAGAATAAAGCATGATGCTTTGATATAAGGGGTCTTTTAGATATGACAATGAGACATGTCTGCTCTTGGCAACACCAATCTACTTCAGAGAAGATGATGGTCATTGAGGAAACTCCATATGGAGTTTGCTTTCTTTGTGGCCAAAGATAGCCACTAGCCAAGAAATTGCCCTTACCTTTAACTGTTGACAATATGCTGTCCAAATTGGACAAGCGGGAAACAAAAGAAGGTGATTTGCTGAACTTTGCCAAGACAAGGTAGGAGAGTACTTCAAAAATCCCCTGCCAAAGATAGATTCCACAATATTATAGAAAAACCTAGGGTGACTGTCCAGGCAGCCAGATGTGCTTGTCATTAGGCAATATCTCATCATTCTGGGGTCTTTGATGGAGGTAAAGACAAAACAATTAGACTTAAAGTTTTTCATACTTCTGATAAAAAGGTAAATTAGATATGAAACTTTAGTCTCACAAAGATAGACTATAGACACAAATGGACTAGATATTATAACAGTAATTTTTACTTGATTATTATTTTATTGTATATAAATTCACCATTTTAAAGTTAAAACTTTTTTATTTAGACTAAAGTGGAAAATCCTGTGAAATAATCTTTCAGTACACTGTGTGAGTTATGCTGTGATTGGTTTAATAAAGAAGCTGACTGGTCAATAGCTGGACAGGATAAGGCTAGGAGGCAAAACCAGATTAAGACACTGGGGAAAAGAGGGCAGAGTTAGAGGAGTCACCAGCCAGACACAGAGGAAGTAGAATGTGTATAAAATGAGGTAACAAGCCAAGAATTACATGGTAAAATTAGATATGAAATATGGGTTAATATAAGTTGCAAGAGCTAGTTAGTAATAAACCTGAGCTATCAGCTGAGCATTTATACTTTAATTTTGTGTCTGCATGGTTATTTGAGAACTGGCAGGCAGAAAAGAAAAGTCTGCCTACAACTATGTTGATATCTATGAGCCTTGCTAGCTGCAGGGGACCATGATGGTGTCTGTAGTCCATGTTGCCACCAGAAGCTATATTGTACCTACTGTGTGTTGCATCCAAGGACCGTATTGATGTCCATAGTCTGTGTTACCACCAAAGACCATATGGACATTCAGTTCTGTGCCTTCACCTGAAGCCATGTTGATGTGCATGGCCTGTGCTTCCACTGAGAGCCATGATGGTGTCTCTGGTCTGTACTACTGTTGGAGTCCATGCTAAAGTCCATAATCTATGCCATCGCTGGAGGTCATATAAATATCTATGCTCTGTGCTCTCTACAAAAACCATGTGGAAGTCCATGATCCCTGACTGTGAAGGGCAAAAAAGGTTGGTTCTTTTGCCGTGGTATTGATGACTGCAGACTCACAGTTGAGAATGAGAGACTTAGAAGGCTACTGTGACAACCTCTACCCAATCCCCTCAAAAGAAAGAGTCTATTCAGTAAGCCATCGAAAAGAAGTTTTTAAAATTGTGATGCTGAAGTGTAGCTTTTCACAATTGATTACCTCTGCCAGAGGCAGGAGTGGGGAAGGACTCAATTTTCTTTAAGGGTCTGGCCACTGAGAGTTTGACCATGCTCCAGTGAAAATAGACTAGGTATTTTTCCCCTTTTCTTTCTTTCCTTCTTCTTCTTCTTCTTCTTCTTCTTCTTCTTCTTCTTCTTCTTCTTCTTCTTCTTCTTCTTCTTCATTTTTTTCAGAGGAGGTCACAAAGGTGGGGGTAGACCTGGGAGAACTGAAAAGTGAATATTATCGGGATGCATTATGTGAAATTCCCAAATAACCAATACAAATATTATGTTGAAAAAAAGTAATAATTAAATAAATAAATAAATAAATAAATAAGTGACATCATTTAAGCTTCAGGCATCCTTGAGGTGCTGGGATGAGTTATGCCATGCAAACTAGGAACATAAAGGGGGTCTGAAATGATGTCTAAGATATTGGTGCCCAGGGTGGACTCTAATATCTCATTGTATAGGAACTCTGGCCTCAGCAACTCCTGCATTCCTGGTGGGATAGAAAAGGAAAGAGAAGAGGCACTAGGCTCAGACAAGCACCACTGCTCAGAATCTCCTGCAGACCTAGGAAATGGAAATGATGAACATGTAAGTATTTTGGCTCTATTCCCCCACTGCATAATTGAGATATGGAATAAACAAATGAACAAACAAAACAACTCTAGTCTCTTACAATTTTCTCTCTGACTATTTTCTGTTTTGCTCAACCTTCAGGCTCATGCATGTCTCCTATGTAAGTGTGTGGTTAATCTCATGGCATTTGGCCTCCTAGATCTCACTAAAATGGAGAGGTGTAACTGAATTAAGCCCTCATGGCTTCCTTTGCTGTTTTCCCGGTGTTTGGCTTCCAGCCCAAGTGTTCTACTTTAGCACTAAGACTGGGAAGTTGTTCTTGCTTATGTCCCTCTGACCACCAACAAGCCCCTCCCTTACTTGCCCCTGCCTCTGTGCCACCCAGAATCACCCAGAAAGGTGTGATAATCATGATGTGGTTTCTTTAGCCAGGCTTTAGTGGCAAGTTCATGTTTATAATTGGTCAATTCTGAGGTTTGGGAACTAGTGCTTCATTTTTCTTTGCTATCACAGCGATGAAATGAACTGCCACAGACAAGTAGTTACTACAGCTCCTGGCCGTGTAATTACATTGATAATAGTCCCTGAGTTTCTTCAATCCTCACGCAGCTTTTTTCACTTCTTCAGATTTTCCACTTAGAAGCTTTTACAGTCCCCCTAACTGCTTGCAACTCTTTCCCCAGATTTTCAGGCTCAGTCCCAACCCCAACTGAAAGAAAAGAAGCCTGGAAACTTTGTAAAGGTTTTCAGCTTAGAAAATGCTAATGGAAAGCACTGCAAACCAATGGTGGCTCAAAAGTGAATATGGATGAGATTCTGGAAGTCTTGGGACACCATCTAGGAGCAAAACTTATGAGGAAACAAATCAGATCAGTATTGCTTTCACTCAGAAGATATACTTGCCTCAGGGATCACAGCCACTTTGAGCAATCTCAGATATGGGCCCTTAGTAGTGCAGTGTTTTGGAGAAAAGAGGGAAAAATCATTCAACAACCTAAACAGCAACATGGTAACTCCGGAACTCGGTGGTCATGCAACAGAAAGACCTGATTATCTTAACCCAGAAGAAGCAGAAGAAAACAATCTTAAACATAACTTTATGAAGATGATAGAGACCCTTGAAGAGGAAATGAAAAATTCACTTAAAGAAATGGAGGAAAAGATGAACAAAAAATTAGAAGAAATCAATAAATCTCTTAAAGAAACTCAAGAAAATCAAGAAAAAGCAAACTAACAGGTGAAGGAAACAATTCAAGATTTGAAAACTGAAACAGAAGCAATAAAGAACACACAAACTAAGGGAATTGGGGAAATGGAAAATCGGGGTAAACAAACAGAAACTACCGATGTAAGCATAACCAACACAATACAAGAGATGGAAGAGAGAATCTCAAACGTTAAAGAAATTATAGAAGAAATAGATCCATTGGTCAAAGAAAACATTAAATCCAACAAATTCTTAACATAAAACATCCAGGAAATCTGAGACACCATGAAAAGACCAGACCTAAGAATAATAGGAATAGAAGAAGGAAAATAACTCCAGCTCAAAGGCACAGAAAATATATTCAACAAAATCATAGAAAAAAATTTCCCCAACCTAAAGATGGATACCCCTATGAAGGTACAATAAGCTTATAGAACACCAAATAGATTGGATCAAAAAATGTACCCTCACAATAAACACAAAACATACAGAATAAAGAAAGAAAGAGCTGTGAAAGAAAAAGGTTAAGTAACATACAAAGGCAGATCTCTCAGAAACCTGACTTCTCAATGGAAACCATGAAAGCCAGCATGTCCTAGACAGATGTGTTGCAGACACTAAGAGACCACGATGTAAGCCCAGGCTACTATACCCAGTAAAGCTTTTAATCACCATCAGCGGAGAAAACAAGATATTCCAAGAGAAAAACCAAATTTAAACAATACCTATTCAAAAACCCAGCCTTATAGAAAGTACTAGAAGGAAAACTCCAACCCCAAAAAGTTAACTGCACCAAAAAGAAAAAAAAGGCAAACCCCAAAGAAGGGAAACACAAACAACCACTGTTCATTAATGTCTCCTTATATCAATGGACTCAATTCACCTGTAAAAAGACACAGACTAACAAAATGGATACGAAAGCAGAATTCACCCTTCTGCTGTATACAAGAGATACACGTCAACCTTAAAGATAGACATTACTTCAGAGTAAAGGGATGGGAAAATATTTTCCAATCAAATGGACCCAAGAAACAAGTGACTGTAGCTATCCTAATATCTAACAAAATAAACTTCAAACTAAAATCAGTCAGAAGAGATAGAAAAGAACACTTCATACTTATCAAGATGAAGTTTCAATCCTGAACATCTATGCCCCAAATATAAGAGCACCCACATATGTAAAAGAAATATTACTAAAGCTTAAATCACACATCAAGCCCCACTCACTAATAGTAGAAGATTTCAACACCCCACTCTCCTGAATGGAAATGTCAGACAGACAGAAACTTAATAGAGAAATAAGAGAACTAACAGATGTCATGACTCAAATTGACTTAATAGACATCTATAAAACATTTTACCCAACACAAAAGAATATACATTTTTTTCAGCACCTCATGGAATGTTCTCTAAAATTGACCACATTCTAGGTAACAAAGCAAACCTCAACAGATACAAACCAAAAAAAAAAAAAATGGAATAACCTCCTGTATCTTATTAGATCACAATGGTTTAAAGTTAGAATTCAACAAGAACACTAATTGAAGCAAACCCATGAACTCATGGAAACCGAACAGTGCTCAATTAAATCACCACTGGGTCAAGGAAGAAATAAAGAAATTAAAGACTTTCTTGAATTCAACGAAAATGAAGGCATAATGTACCCAAACCTATGGGACACTATGAAAGCAGTACTAAGAGGAAAGTTCATAGCACTAAGTGCTTACATAAAGAAAGTGGAGAAAGCTCATACTAGTTACTTAGCAGCACACCTAAAAGTTATAGAACAAAATGAAGCAGACTCATCCAGGAGGAGTAGATGACAGGAAATAATCAAATTGAGGGTCAGAATCAATAAAATAGCAACATAGAAAACAATACAAAGAATCAGTGAAACAAAGAGCTGGTTCTTTAAGAAAATAAACAAGATAGAAAAACCCTTATCCAAGCTAATCAAAAGGCAGAAAGAGACCATTCAAATTAACAAATTCAAAAATGAAAGGGGTGACATAACAACAGACACTGAGGAAATTCAGAGAACCATTAGGTCATCCTGCAAAAACCTATACTCCACAAAATTGGAAAATTTAAAAGAAATGGAAAATTTTCTGGATAGGTACCACATACCAAAATTAAATCAAGACAAGGTAAACAATTTAAATAGACTTATAACCTACAAAGAAATAGTTGTCGTCAAAAACTTCCCAACCAAAAAAATAAAGCCCAGGGCCAGACGGTTCTAGCATAGAATTCCACCAGAATTTCAAAGAAGAGCTGATCCTTATACTCCTCAAATCGTCCCACATAACAGAAACAGAAGGAATATTGTCAAACTCTTTCTATCAGGCTACAGTCATCCTGATACCAAACCACATAAAGACTCAACCAGGAAATAGAATTACAGACCAATCTCCCTCATGAACATTGATGCAACGATACTAAATAAAATACTGGCAAATCGAATCCAGGAACACATCAAAAAAAGATCATCCACCATGATCAAGTCTGCTTCATTCCAAAGATGCAGGGATGGTTCAACATACAAAAATCTATCAATGTAATCCACTATATAAATAAACTGAAAGAAAAAACATATAATCATTTCATTAGATGTTGAAAAAGCATTGACAAAATCCAACAACCCTTCATGATAAAGGTCTTGGAGATATCAAGAATACAAGGAACATATCTAAACATAAAAAAGGAAATATACATTAAGTCGACAGCCAACTCAAATTAAATGGAGAGAAACTCAAAACGATTCCACTAAAATCAAGAACAAGACAAGGCTGTCCACTCTCTCCATATATCTTCAACATAGTTCTTGAAGTTCTATCTTAGAGCAATAAGTCAACAAAAGGAAATCAAGGGGATACAAACTGGAAAGAAAGAAGTCAAACTATTGCTATTTTCAGATGATATGATAGTATACATAAGTGACCCCAGGAATTCTACCAGGGAACTCCTATAGCTGATAAACACCTTCAGTAATGTGGTACGATACAAGATCAACTAAAAAAAAATCAATAGCCCTCCTATACACAAAAGATAAAGAAGCTGAAAAAAATTAGAGAAACATCACCATTCACAATAGCCACAAATAACATACAATATCTTGGGGTACCAAACAAGTGAAAGACCTGTTCAACAAGAACTTTAAGTCTTTGAAGAAAGAAACTGAAGAATTCCTGAAACTATAGAACTTTGGTTTCCAGATCTAAAGGAACTTTTTTCTAGCTCTTGCCTCATTCTTTATTGAAGCCTCATCATGGCTAGCCGGAGAAGTATTTGTCAAAGCTTTACATTCTCTAAGTTACTGCTCACTTTATTAGCTTAGCTGCCCCCATACACAATGGCCAACTGCATTTCGGTCCTCTTCTGCCTTGCCCTGTCTCCTTTATTTTGTTTTATAACCACCCCAGCCTATATGAAGATGATGGGTTCTCTGGCATCTTGAACTAGAGGACTACCTTCTGCATAAAGACCTTAAGTAGGAAATAATTTTTTTCCATTTTTTTCTTTTTCTTAACTTTTTATTTTTTTTTTTTTTGAGCTCTACATTTTTCTTTGCTCCCCTTCGTTCCTCTCCCCTCCCCTTTAATCCTTAGATAGGCATACATATCTATCTACATGGGAAGTAGAAAAAGACAAGATCTCCTGAGTAAATTGGGAGCATGGGGACATTGGGAAAGGGTTGAAGGAAATGATCTTCAGAATATCTATTCACTTACCTCTATTCTTACAAAGACTATTTAGCATCCTCTCATCTTGTTAAGACCCTTCATCTCTCCTCTTTTTACCCCATCTTTGGTTAGGTAGATCACTGATATCAAAGTCAAAAGAGAACTCAGAGGTGGCGCATGCCTTTAATCCCGGCACTTGGGAGGCAGAGGCAGTGCCTGTGTGAGTTCGAGACCAGCCTGGTCTACAAGAGCTAGTTCCAGGACAGGCTCCAAAACCACAGAGAAACCCTGTCTCGAAAAACCAAAAAAAAAAAAAAAAAAAAAAAAAAAAAAAAAAAAGAGAGAGAGAACTCAGAATCCTTTAGTTCAATTCCTCATTTGTTGGTAAGGAAATTGAGACTTAGCAAGCTCTAGGAGCCACCCTGGGCCAACAGAGGCCACACCTTTAAGTTACACTCCAGGACTTTTCATCTAACCAAGACTCTCCTTAAGGAGTGAGTTCTTCATTTTCTCCCCAGGGCTAGTTTTCTCATCAGCATTGTTAATATACTTTGGAAGCATGCCTGGTATGCCATGGAGTAACGGCTTTGCTAAACAGCACCTTCCTCTGAGCCACCTTCCCTTTGAAGAGTAGAAAGTTTGCTTGGCTCTCCTCCAAGGATTCTTGAAATATTTAATCCAGTGGAGTACTCAGAAGATAGTGTTCAGCCCATGCATTAAGCTTGCTAGCATGCAGAATGAAGGGTGGCCTGCTAACAAACACCAATGGCTGTGTTAAATGGTGTCCTGTATAAGTCTTTGAAAATAGAAGAGGTGATGCCAATCTTTGCTTCCTTGTGATAGGTTAGATGCTAACTGGCATGGGAAAATGGAAGGAAATGAAACTACATTGGTGCATTCAAATAAAAAAAATGTTTTCTCTCATTTGTGGATATTAGCTTTGAATCTTTAGATGTGTGTCTCTTGCCTGTTAGAGACCATCCTCAGAGCCTAGCCAGGCGGCCCCCTCTCCAGCTGCTTCAGAATACAGCTCCTACTTTTTTCCATTCTAATTCCAGAAGCTTCTTACTTTGTCTTCTCAGGACTCACCTGCCTGGGCCAGGAGACAAAGCTAGACTTCCATGTGATTACCTGAGTTCCCTGATCGGGAACTTGGCTACATCAGCTCAATTCCTCTTGTCGTATAAGGTAACCTGTGTGGGAATGAATATCCACTTCATTTCAGGCTCCACTCATACACAGAGAAGAGGTCCTCCAGAGCATACGGATCACAGGATGGAATTCTTCCGACCCTTTTTAGAATTCTGCCCATCACAGTGCATATGTATCTTAGCTTCCCTTCAAATTCATAAGATTCTCCACGTCAGATCAGAGCTGAATTAATGAAACAACTAATTGAAATGAGTTTTGCCCACTTTAAGGGTCTCTGGTTTATGTCAGTTTATACTGAGATATTCTGGCACAACCTGTAATTAAACACAGATCTCCATGAAGAAAAGGTAGTTTGTAACAATGATCTGTCAATACGGCTGACACTTTTAGGAAGTGAAATTATATAAAGCCAGGATAATGACTAATTTTGTCTCCGAGATAGCCTGTTCACCAAGTATTTATGGGTTCACAACCCTCATGTGAACTGAACAATCTCCGAGATTTTTATGGGGTACAAAGCTAGACATCATCTTTTTTCTCAGAAAGCTCGCAACATAGTGTTGGAGGAAGCTATAAAACACACAAAAGATTATTATACAATACAAGACAGGATAGTCTGCAGCTAACTTGAGTGATGCAGAGATACAGTGCAGAAACTTGAGAGTTAGAGATCAAGATTGCTGAAATAAGAACGGGAGTCAGGTCAGTTCTGAAAGCGTGATGCTAGGCTCACTGCTAACAGTGAGTCAGAGGAGATTAAACTTCATCTGTTAGAAACGAGTTCCAAAAGGCTTCGATCTGTGACCACGAAAGCCACGTATAAGGAGCTTGAATGCAAACAGTAGCTGCAAAATAATAGGAGAAGATGATGGAGATCATGTAGAAAGCTGAAAAGATGAAGGCTTAGACCACGTGCCAGTATTAGGGATAGAATGAAGACTCACTAAGACACACATTAAATAGTCATAGGAATTGATCCAGAATTTTACTTAACTAAGGAAATAAAAACAGAGTTAAAATTTATAGTTTTAAAAACAAAGTTGAAATCTATAATTTTTAATTTAGGGGGCTGTGATAGTGATTGATAGCTGCACTTCAAAATTCAATACCATTTCTTTTGTGGCAAAACAGCTGGATGATATTTCCCTGCTTCAGGAGAAATTGCATGTAGCCAAGGCACCAGGATCTAGTGCCCACCTTTCAACCTTCACAGGTGGGGTCATGCAACTGAAGTAGAGTTTTCAAAAAAAATTGCAGTAGTAAAAGGTTTATGGATGC
The DNA here is from genome assembly GCF_950005125.1 of Chionomys nivalis. Classification (NCBI taxonomy): domain Eukaryota; kingdom Metazoa; phylum Chordata; class Mammalia; order Rodentia; family Cricetidae; genus Chionomys; species Chionomys nivalis. The sequence continues at coordinate 51,871,156 of NC_080090.1, read as the reverse complement.
ACAGTAACCATGAGTTAACTGGAATTCAAGCACATAATGAATCCAAGGTCTTTTTCAAAGCACTCATCAGTGTTACATCCTGAGACTTCACAGAAGCCTTGGGTCTGAACATGCATATGCGCTTTGCACAGGTATGCCGCCGCACAACAGCAACACACACTTCCTGAAATACGTTAGCTCAGATATGAGACAATTACATGGGGGGAATTGCAGTGCTGTTTTGTTTTGTTTTGTTTTATTGTACATACAAACTTTCTGTTTTCTAAGAAACAGAGTGACTTAATTACAGAAAACAAAGATTTTTAATATTCCCTACTGTCATCCTTCAGCATATAAGCAACAAATCGCTAGCGCTTAGGATGGCATCTCTTTAGAAGGTTTGATTTTAAAACGTCTCTGTTTGTGCTACTGACTTGAATTTCATGAACAACATTAAATGGATTTTGGCCAGGGAACAAGACAGAAATCCAACAATTTCTGAAATGACTTTAAATTTCTATCATTGTGTAATATGCATTTATGTGAAACAGCATTAATAATTATAAAACCAAAATTTGATCAACTCTGAAAAATGTCGTAGACACTCTGTATCTTTCAATAACACTAGCCGAGATTTAATGTTTTGTGTAAAGCTAGCTAAGCATATTCATTTCATTAGTATAGTATTAGTTAACATTTCTATTGCTGTGCTGAAGCATCACAAGCAAGGCAAGTTATAAAAGAAAGCATTTAATTGGGCATGCAGTTTCAGGGGATTACAGATTATAGTGGCAGATAGAAGACGTGGCTACAAGAAAAGCTGTGAGCCCACATCTTGATCTACACTCAGAAGGCAGAGAAAGCATACTGTAAATGTTATAAGTCTTTTGAAACCTTAAAGCCTGCCCCCCAGTGGCACACCTCCTCCAACAATGGCAAACCTCCTTAACCTTTCCAAACATTTCCACTCACTGCTGACCAAGTATATTGGCTACTGTTCTTTCGCTGTGAAGAGGCAACATGACTGTGTCAACTCATAAAAGAAAACATTCAATTGGGGCTTGCTTACAGTTTCAGAGGCTTAGTCCATTATCGTCCTGGCAGTGAGCATGGTGGCATGCCAGCAGATATGGTGCTGAAGAAATAGCTGAGAGTTCTACATCCACATGTGTGGGGAGCAGGAAGATAGGAGCCACTAGGCCTGGCTTGGGCTTCTGAACTCTCAAAGCCCTCCCCCGCGTAACACACTTCAACCAACAAGGCCATACCTACTCCAAAAGGCTACACATCCTGATACTTAAGAACTGTCACTACCTCATGAGCCTATGGAGGGTCATTCTTATTCAAATCTCCACACCAAGCATTAAAATATATGAACCTATAAGGGCCATTCTCATTCAAACCACCACAAGTATACAAATTTTCTTTTCTCATTAAGTGGTAGTAATATATATATATATATATATATATATATATATATATATATATTTGTCTTAAGATAAATATCATTATGATTTATTATCAGTAATTATTTGACTTGTATTCCTACTTATAAACCAGAATGTCCAAAGTCTATGAAAATTTCTTAGATGAATCTAGCTAAGAGGGTTCTTAGGGCATTCTTAGGCCTGAACAAAAAATCCCCTACACAGAAAATCATGACACCACTAACAGAAATACTTAATGGAAAGAGAATGTTTATTTGGGAGTTATAGAGAACACTAAATCTAATAGGTCACTGGTGTCACGGTAAATCAAAGCACAAGGAGAGAATTCTGGAAGAAACATAGACTCGTTCTTTGAAAATCAGTTTGCTGATTCAATGGAACAGGCAAACACTCAGATCAATAGAATATAAGAACAAAAGAGTTGAGGACTGGAACTCAAATATAGGCTCATGTTAAGTACCGATAAAGGAAGGAGAGCTAGTGAAGAATTTAGAGAGGAGACTTGGGCCCACAGTAAAGGATCAAAGTTCAAATGTAAAATACCATTTCTTAAATCTTGGAGGGTCTTCCAGTGGTCTACACAGAGAAATTCAAGGTGCCAGCACTCACCCTGGCCTGCGGACATGCTGCAGCAAAAGCCAGACACTGCTGCTGTCTTGCTCAACTCCTTCATATTCCTCTAACACCCAGCAACACACAAAGAGATTGGCCAGAGAACAGAGAACATCAACATTTCTAAGTTATCTTATTAAAAAAATGTGTTTATATACATTTGCCTCTTCCATTTGTTCTGCATTGCCACCAGGATATCTTTTTTTTTTCATTTATATATTTGTTTATTCATGTGGAGAAAAAATGCTAACAGCAAACATGCAAATGTCAAAAGATAACATGCAAGAGTCAGTCTTCACATTCTACCGTGTTGATCCCTGGGATTAAGGTCAGGTTGTCAGACTTAGTTATAAGCACCATTATCCATCCAACAATCTGACTCAAGGGCCAGCTTTATTGAAAATCCATTATAGCATTTACCCTGTTGTTACTCACTGTTGTCTGCAGAAGTTCTGATAGTGTTTGGCTGGGTTTTTGTCTCCACAAATCTGGCTTTCATTGGCCTTGTGAGGGTAAAATACCAGAGGCGGCCCCATATACTGGAAGATTTATCTTCAAGGAGACCATTCTAGAGCAATAGAGTATGCTTTGCTCAAGAGTTTTAAAGAAGCAGTCCCATAACAGGTGTGGTTTAGTTCTGGGTTTAGGGAACTGACCCATGATTTTGTTGTTTTTGTTGGTTGTGATATTGGGATATATATGCATTTACCTGAAGGGAAAATCAGAAGATCCAAAACCAAAATTATCTTTAAACTCAATGTCAATCACATAGATTTTTTTAAATGATAATTTTGAGGGAAGAATAAAGATTGTGATCATTTTTATGTGTAAATAATAGAAGATTCTGTTCATAGTTCAGAAAAGATCAACCAAAGACACCCAGAGTCTAGAGAGGGTCCCCTGGAGCAGTCAGGCGGGAACCTATCCCGCACATCCACAGTGCACGTTGAGCCTACTTGGTCCTCCAACCCAGGCCCCACTGGAACTTCCTCCAGGAGCTTAGCATCATATTTCAATGAAGGATCTAACAAAAGCAATTTAAGGGAGGAAAGGTTTGTTTGAGCTTGCTTTGGCGGTCCAGTCTAGCACAGCAAGGAAAGCATGGTGATGGGAACTCAAAAGAGGTGGCCAGGTTGCACCTGCAGTCAGCGAGCAGGGAGGGGAAGGCTGGCTGGCCCTCAGCCCACTTCTTCTACCCCCTCAGTTTGAACCCCTAGGCCACAGAATGGTGGTGCTCACATTAGGCTTTGATCTTCCCACCGTGGTTAAAAGTCTGAAAACACTTTCACAGGCACGCCCAGACATTTGTTTTCTAGGTGATTTTAAGTTCTGTCATATTGGCAACCAAAATTAACCATCAAAACCTAGAGAGATGATTTAGTGGGAAAGATGGCTCTCCCTGAAAGCATGCAGACCTGGGATTTGAATCCCCGGTACTCACATAAAGACATAGATGCCTGGACCTGTAACTCTGTATTGAGAAGCAGGGGCAAATCCTGAGAGTTTGGCGACCAACGAGCCTAGCTGAAATAACAAGCTTCCGGTTCATCAGGAGACTCTGTATCAAGGCACTAACAAGGAAAACACTCCATGTCCTGTTCTGGCAACCACATGTACATGCAGAGGTGGTCCACTCATACTCTCATGTGTGTGCAACACATACACACCACATGAACAATGAACACATGAAAGGAAAATGAACCATCATCTCAGGCTGATAGGCACATAACTTGCCAAAAGGAGAGGTGATACCAAAGTAAGGGACCATCACAATCCGTCAAGTCAAAAGCATTGCTCAAATTAAGATAGCAAATAAGTCAAATAAGTGATTGCTGGATATTTACAAAACTAGAGAATCATTTGGCACACTCTCCTTTGACAATCTTTGTATCGCGTGAGGGCATAGGACCTTGACATATAGGAAAGCCCTGCTTGTTCTCTCTATCACCCAAATCACCACCTTCCCCGTAGCCCCAATTTCATTGGTGGAACTTTCCCCCCAACTTTCAGTTAGACGAGATACCAATAGTGGAAATGACTCAATGATCTTTTTTAATTTCCCAAGCTCTTTCAACCTTGATAGACCCTACTTTAATGCAAATGAAACTTGAGTAGATTGTACATTACCTACTGAAAAATAGTTTCAATTAGAAATTTAATTACACTGTCTTGAGGAAATGGAAACGACAGTTTCTTTGAATTTTATACATTATTGAAAGCTCCAAAGTGCTATAAATCTGCTAATTGATTTCTGTACCTGCTATGTTTGATTAGGTGTATTTTATTGTCTTCTTGGTTTTAATTAACCCTGGGCTTGTCAAAATGCTCCCGACGACAAAGGATATATGATGAAGTGTGATAAACTCTATTAACACAAGCTGACTTTTGTCAGTAATTGCTCTCATGCACAAGACTTATTAGAAATTAGCCCACAGGAAAAAAAAGAAGCTGTACTTTTGTTAACAATATTTACGACCACCATAAATCTGAGAACCGGCCCCTCTGTGCAGATGATAAGCAGGTGTGAGTGACCATAGGGTCCTATAGAAGATCAATCACTCACTAGGTGTCATATAAATATTAACAGTGACAAAATAGAAAAGAATTATGAAGTCTGGATGATAAGAGCAAAAATTATGACAACATCCCTGACTGTTCACATTAAGGAAATAGACCCCGAAAGTGAACATAAGCAGGAAAGCCAAACTGTTATCATTGAGGCTGACCCCAAGGGATCCTCAATAGGTGCTCATACAATGCATACAAGACCAAGCACATCAGCAAATCCATCAATTTCCTGGATGATGAGGATAGTTTTTCATACTAAAATCATTCTGACCATTAATGTCCTATCAAGGTGACAATATAGATCTTTCTGTTGAAAACGCGAAAAGAAACATTTATATTCTCTATCTACTGCTCTAGATAGAGAAGAGGGAAAAGCCTTGATCATTTGTCTGTCATTGCAGTTAACTTGCGTTCTCCTTATAGCCCAGCACCAACAACGTTTTATAGGCTTTTAATCTTGAAAACCCCAGCAGAAGCATGCCTCCAGAAAAAAATAAACTATGGGGAATCACTCTTCTGAAAGATTGTCACGTCAAAACCCCAAACATCTAAATGTGTCACGTAATTTATTACAACCAGTGACTTTACCTAATCAGGTTAGACAAATATATCTGTGATACCTGGGCCTTGGAAGCAGCCTCTGGGTTGAAAATCCACAATATTTGGAATCACGAGGTTGGTGGTAGTCTGGGGGTGAATGGTCATTAGTGTAGCTAGATTAAAAGACACAGAAACTGCTTTGAGACATGGATATGGAAGAGTACACTCCCTGGGTACCCAAGGGGAAGGGAATTAGGGAAAGTCATATTGGAAATTTAAGAGGAAATAGTCCCCACACTCAGGAGGCTGAAACAGTAGGGCCATGTCTTTGAGGCCAACGTGTACTACATAGCAAGTTCCAAGACTGCCTGGGCTACATAGCAAGACAATCGCTAGGAAAAGTGCATTCAATGATGGGCAGACGAGTTGAATTTCTGAATGAGAAGAGGGGCGTTGCTAAGTTCTTGTCAACTTGATACACACTATTGTGTCCTCGGCACGCTGACTCCACATACTCCCCCCATGAAGTCTGTCTTCCTGAAGAGTGAATACACAAATAAAACAAGAACAGACACCAGCAGCTCCTGGAAGCTGCCATAGCACATGGAATCTCAGTTTAAAGACCACAAACCATTAAAACTGAAATGGATCATAGGTGTCCTATTGTCCTATTGGGATAACTATTACTATCTCATTCCCATCACCAATATACTGCCTGCATCCGTGGAAGTCCCTTTCCATCCCCAGCACTCACTTCATCCATAGAAGTTCATCTCCAACCCTGACATACAGGGAAGACACTCTCCATCTTTTCCTGTGTGTATCTCTTTCATTTTATTGTCTTACTGTTTTAGCTAAGACTTCAAGCACTACAATGAACAGAAGTGAAGAGAGTCGATATACCCTTGTCTTATTCCCAGTCTTAGGAAAAACGTCTTGAGGTTTTCTCCATTTAAAGTTGGCTATCTGAAGCTGAAAAGAACTGTGTATAGAATCAATCTAACTAAAAGTTGCTTCTTTGAAATATAAGCAAATAAGAGGTTTGGCAAACCTCTACTAAAAAATTAAAAAAAGGAAAGAGAAAAATACCCAACTGATGCACATGAACAGAAGTATCCAGAAAAAAAAATGCAGATGGCAGTATTTACATTATCTATCCCATTTGAGATCTTTTTGAAGATTTATTTTGTTTTTACTTGTGTGTGTGTGCATGTCTAAAGAATCCAGAAGAGGACACTGGATCCCCTGGAGCAGAGGTACAAGCAGCTGTGAGTTGCTCAACATGGACTCTTGGAGCCAAACTTCTTCCCTTGGAAAGAGTAGTAAATGCTCTCAACCACTGAGTCATCTCTCTAGCTACTCCTTATGAAAACACCAGGTTTATCATACAGTAAATCTGAATATTTTATGAAGTTGTTTATGCTCTGCCACTGATCTGTTTGCTTATTTATGTGCTGGTAAAATATTCATTTTTGAGAAAATATTTTCTAGTGAATTCCAACCTACTGGCTGGTAAATCTTCTCATGAAACACAAAGGATAAATTATAGGATATCGATATCATGAAAACCCTTCAGTTTTTGGAAGCCACATGGCTTCTTCACCAAGAAATCCCATGTAGATGCCTGTAAGAAAGCAGATTCCTTCACTGTTTAGCATGCCCACCACCTGCCTGGTTTTTGAAGCTGTTATTAAATGCAAGGAGCAGTTGATCTTAACAGAAAGCTCCATTCTTCCGTGTTCACTGACCTAGTTTGGAGCCCAGAGAGTTGTTGCTCAGCTTTAAAAAAAAACAAAACAAAACAAAACCTGGCGACTCTGGAGGGTTTTAAATACTGGTGCCAGGTGCTACATCCCAGCAAAGGCTCAGCTCAGCATTTCCGGGCTATTCCAGCCCTTCCCCAGGCTGAAGCTAGCAGTTCTGTCAGTCTGTCCCTAAGGTAGCTAGAAATCCCACCAGGAAATGAAAGAGTCTTGCTAATTTAATTTCAATTTGCTTTAGAGTGCACACATTTCAATAAGCGCCTGTGAGAACTCGGCTGTTAACCTAGTAACTTTTTCACTGTGCAAATATATCTGGACATCATCTTTTCCTGTTTTCAAGGAGATAGTGGTCTACCCCATAGATAAAATGCATATATACAACAAAGTCTCCCATTTATAAACACAATTAGAACTATTTCTGTCTTAATCACGGATTCCGCGTCTCTTCCAAAGGAGGACAAGTGCAATTTGGTGTTCAGAAAATTTAAAAAGTTTAAAACTGGACCAAGTTAGAGAGGATTTGTCTTTTGTGTGTCGGGGCAGGAAATCAAACCCAGTCCTTGAGCACAGTAGGCAAAGTGCTCTACTCCTGGGCCACACCCCCACCCCAGAGCACTCTAAAAGCAGAGAACAGTGTGCCTCTTTCACGGCTGACACTGGGGAATATACCACTAGTTCATTCTACCATTCTTCTCCTTTCATGTCCCCTTCACACACACTTGGGGATATATTCTGAAGGAAGAGTTGAATTAACCGCCAGTAATTTTTAGTGTGTGTGGGGAGGTGAGGGATCACCAATGTACTTTTGGCCAAATTCCAGTTATACAAAGTATGATTAGCCAGGGTTGTGTTCTTCTGTCTCAGGAGATCAGGGAGCTTAGGCTTTTGAGAAGGGCTAGAAACCAATGCTTGCTTTAAATCACTGTTACACACAATGATCTTAGCACCAGTTCTTCAGAATCTCAGCTGATTTCTGAGAAAAATAATTCTACAAAGTAAAATGACTGAATGCATTCAGCCTGGTTTTTTTTTTTATAATATCTGATTAGGGGAGGGCAAATTCTATTACACATTACAGGCAGACAAAGACTTCATCTGCCAAGATATTGGTGTGAACGTGACAGTGAAGATTTCAGTTTGTATGTTTTCAGGGCTGACCATTTGATACTGGGTGAGCAATTGGCATGGTCCTCCCTGGGGGAGACATTCCTCCCACCCTCAGCATTCCTTGCTTGTCTATGGTTCTCTGTCTGGAGTTGAAGCCTCCTGAGCTATCCTCTGTCCACATTAACATGTCTATTGGCGTTATCCTTGTTCACACACAACAACAACAATGACAATGAAAAATAGATCATGAATTTGAAAGAGCAAGAGAAAAAAGAAGGGAGAGATAACATAGTTATTACACGTATTAGATGAAAACCAGAAGAGGTTTGCAGTCTCATGGGACAGATAGATGGACTTCTATAAAGATAACTCTTTGAGTGCAGATATGTTAAGTCAAAATGAAATCACAAAATTAAAACAATGGAAAACTTGCTATGTGGTAGATCAAATACAAAAACCAGACTCTGGAGCCTGAATTTTCTATGCGTAGCCATGAGCAAGATGTTTAAGTCCTCCAGTCCTCCAACAATATGGAACCTGCCTTGAAAAACTGCTGTGACAATTCACGGGAGGTACGTTAATGGGATGCTTGGTTTTTAATTGTCATTAAAGAAGCAGAAGTCATTGGTAGCATGTATTGCTAATAGAATACACTAATGCACTTTTAAACAAAAAGAAAGAAAAATTAACATTAGGCATAGAGAGACCATTGACTCAATAATAAGCACTAAAAAGATCATCCCAAATTCACTTACATGAATAAAAAACAGAATGAGATGAATTTCTTGATCACCAACTTTACGATTTATTCATAATTAATAATTAATTAACCATAGAAAGTCTGTGGAGAAGTGAGCCATCTTAGACGACATGTAGTCTTTCTGAAAAAAGAAAATGTCAAAATTGATCAAAGGCTTTCAAAATGTTGATGGGGACTTTGACCCGGTAATTATATTTCAAGTTTTAAGAAGCTCATTAGGCTGTAGTTCTCTGTAAAGAAAAAAAAACTATAAATAATGAAGATGTTGAAATAAGTCTTGTGCTGTATCAATAGTTTGACTTATTATAAAGTTATAAAGAATGTTCATTAATAATTCTTTAAATGCTTTGACTTTGATCAAACCATTAAGGAAGAAACAGGAAACAAACATATGTATGATTGTCAGAATCTCTACTATGTGAAAATACATATGCATCAGGAAATTAGTTTTGTACAACGAAGAGTTGCTCAAAACTTATTAACTTAACCATTTATTAATCTCATAATTTTACAGGCAAAACTAGGCTGGGTTTAATCGGGCAGGGTTTCTCATTTGTTTGTATCCAGTCAGGCTTGCAAGGGACTTTGATAAGCTGGGATGATTGAGTATGACTTTGTTGTAATTTATCTGTTCTCCACTTGTTCTTTTATTCTTGGGGTCGGTCCTTTTAATGATTTATCAGAAGAGATAGTCAGGTGGCTAAAAGCCTCAAAACTCCATCCTGTCACTTACACTATTCAGTTTTCCAAATTGATTCAAAAGACCAACTTATACTAAGTAGAAGAAAAATAAAAACTCATTTCTTATGACAGAGAACCCACAATAATATTATAAATGAAAATTAGAGTAATGTTTATGATCAATCATCCATAGTGTACATGAAAAATAAAATTCGGAAAGCACCAAAATATCTATATTGTATTGGTAGAATTATTGGTGATTTTTAGTATGTTACAATTTTCCATTTTCTACCTCATCTTGAAAAGGCAAGCTTCCCTTTTATTAACAGGTAAAAGTAAATATTTTAGAATGTATATCTCCTGTGCATACATCTAATGATATAGACACACCAAAGTAAATTGGGACCGCAGAGGAAGGGACTTTGGTTTTGCCTGGGTGAGAAGATAGGAGACTAAACAGGGTGATATTTGATCTGGGTGATGAAAGAGACACAGGGAGAACGTGACTGATCTAGGGAAGACAAGGGCATCCCAGGAAGAACAAGGATGTAGGAGACAATATGCTTTTTAGTAAAATCAGAGGACGGAAATAATAGTCAAGAACACAACCCGGAGTGGGACTGCCTGAGACTGCAGAATGGGTTGAGCAGAGACACCCCATGCAATTTTAGGAAGAATTCCAAAAGGAGGCAGAGAGTGGCATCCCAGATGGAACCTTTGTTTGAGCCCAAAAATTTGAACCCAAAGCTAGGGAACTGCTCAGCCCCTAAAGTACTTTCTACGCAAGCCTGAGGACCAGATGTCAATCCCCAGACCCACTTCACAAGTCTTGTGCCGTGGTCTGTGCTTGTCATTCCAACCCTGGGGAGGCAGAGATAGGTCGACCCCTGGGGCTCACTGGCCAACCAGCCTAGTACAATCCACTGTCCCTGAGTTCTATTGACAGACCTTGTCTCGGATGGCTGCTGAGGAATAATGTCAAGGTTGATTTCTGGCTTGCACAAGTACCACACACTGGAGTGCGCTCCCTCACATGCTCAAATGTCAACACACACACACACACACACACACAATCTGTTACTAACTCAGAGCTGGATAATTTCGAAGGTTCTAACAGTACTGTTAGGATCATGTGGACACTGGTGCCAGAGGGGAGCTCGCTTTTAGCTGAGGCAAAAACTCCCAGAAAATTAAGGCACAATAATAAAAGGCTGGCGGTCTGGTTTCTCTGCTACCCCAGTGTTCTCCCTGTTTCAAAGCCTAGAGAAGCCGGGCAAGTGTTGTGCCATGGGAATCTTTCAGAGTGGGATTGCTCAGCTCTTGATGATTAAATTTGGGGTTATAAAATAGCAATATAGCTGTCACAGTTGCAGTGACTATTGCCTGTGTTATGTGTTTTCCAATGAGGTGCTTAATTAAAATGAATGTCTCGATGTGTAATTCCCTGGATTCAATCAATCAGCTGGTTGTTTCTGACTTATCAAAGGTTCTATTTGCCCCAAGACTATTCTGGTGTAGAATATAGTTTGTGGATCTTAACAAAAGGAAGAGGATCAACTCAGCTTCATCTTGACAAGACTGTGTCAAAAAGATAAAGAAACACGAAGTCACAGCCATCTGCCATGTGGTTGGAGAAGGGAGGGAAAAAGATCAAGGGTGGAATTCAGCCACCAGCTTAGGGGTGGGGTTGCCCTGTATCCTACCAGCTTCCCAGTGTTCTTCCTTAAGAAGCTCTTGCCCCTTCATACTTATGTACAGTGGGAAAGGGGTTGGCACTCAGGAAGAGCTGTGTGAGCCTGCACGTCTTCCTTCCCCGATCGTCTGTGGCTTTATATAATTATGAGCAGAGAAAACTGAAACAGTATGAAAGATGTGTGTGTCATCCCCAAATCAAATTCCACTGGATGTCTGTGTTTCGTCTGGTAAGCATCATTTTAAGCCGTATCAAGGATTATAGAGTCTTTTTCTTTTTCTTTCTTTTGTTTTATTTTTATTTTCTTGTTGTTTGAGACAAAGCCTCATGAAGCTGGCCTCAGACTTAATATGTAGCCAAGGTTGATTGGCTTTGAACTTCTGATCTTCTTGCCTCCACTTCTGGGGTGTAGGGATGGCAGGTGTGTACCACATGGCCAGCATATGAAGCCCATGTTTAGAAACAACATGGGATGCTTAGTTACTAGGCAGAGGAGAAGCTGAAGGAATTTGCCTGCAGCCGACAGTTATGTCAGAAAAAAAGACAGAAGCCGTGCTCTCCCGAGCCCCAGCTGGAGTCTCTTTCCTCACAAGCCCCAGCATGCTTCGGGTTGGAAAGTCACTAGATGAATGTCATTATCTTCTCAGTGGTTCCATGGAGTTGTATGTAGTATACCCAGAGAGGAATAAGATGACTTAATTTGCTGATTAACACACTTGGGCTGTCAGCAGCTACCCAGTCCAAGTGTGTCAGAGTTTCTTTCTTTTTTTTTTTTTTTTTAAAAAAAAAGAAAGTATAAAAAATGATTTACAAAAATTAAGGTTTACTGTCAAGGACATGACTAAGAAAGGACTTCTGATATATCTACATTAAAGTGACTTAAAATACGATTTGGAAGCTCACACTCAATACCTTCTCATTAAGGAGTTGTTAAACTTAGAGTGGTCAAGACAGCAAAGTCTGTCTTGTAGGGCAGCTGTACAGATCTCTCCTCTTCTGTCTAGGTGTCTAATCTTAGGCACCTGCTGGCACATCACTTGTCACACAGACTCTTGCTCACCTAGTGCCCTCTCAGGATGGTGATTCTCTGGACTGGCCCAGGGTGTCCCTGTTCCTATGTGAAGCTCTTCCTTAGTACCCATCAGAAATTGTTCACCGTGTGTTAGCTTTCCTCCCTGAGTGTGTTCCAAGAGTACCCCTCAGGACATCGCTTTCTTCCAGTTCATTCCGCCAAATGTGTGCTAATTACTTCCCACCCTAGGAAGAGCCTCTGTTTGTCTGTGTGATGCCACAACTCTGCCTGGCTGGATTGCTTCCATGCTCAGGCGACAGCAGGGCGTTTAGCCAGTCTCTCAGGAGGGATGTGCTTATTGGAATTGGATTGGAAAATAAATTCCTCACGCAGCATGGAAACACCGACTCCCTCTCTCCATTTTTCTTTCCTCCACAAATCATTTCCAAGCTCCTATTATGTGCCAGGCACCAGATCGGGCTCCAGGAATAAAAGGCTGAACCAAAGATTTGGCTCCTGTGGAAATTACGTATTCATGCAGGAGTTCCGATAGTGTAGGATATAAGAGGTGGAGAAAATGGCTTGTGATGATGTCAGAGGTGATCAGCATAGATTAGCATAGAGACAGCTTTTGAAGCAATTATCTTTAAGTGGCAGAGTGGTGAGCAAGATTAAAAGAAAAGTGGGTGTGGGAGTGTGTGTATATACATGTTTGCATATTGTGTGGTGTGTTTATGTATGTGCGAGTATATGTGTGTATGTTTATATATATGTTTGTGATGGATAAATGTGTGAATGGTGTATTATGTAAACATATGTGTATATACATTTGGTATGTGTGTATGTGTTATATGAATGTGTGCACATATTTGTGTGTATTTGTATGTGATGTGTATATGTGTGCATGTGAGTGCTTATGTATAGCGTGTGTTTATATATGTAAATGTGCATATATACCTGTATATGTGTGTAGTGTTCTGAAGAGGAATGGCTCCCATTGATTCCTGTGTTTGAATGTTTGGCATAAAGGGAGCAGCGCTATTAGGAGGTGTGGCCTTGTTGGAGTAGTTGTGACTTGTTGTAGGAAGTGTGTCACTGTGGAGGTGGGTTTTGAGGTCTTATATGCTCAAACTATGCCCAGTGTGATGCACGGTCTTGTTCTGTTGCCTGTGGATCACTCTGCGCTCTGTCTCCAGCACCATGTCTGCCTGTACACTGCCATGTTCCACCATAACAATAATGGACTAAACCTCTGAAGCTGAAAGTCAGCCCCAATAAAATGCTTTCCTTTATAATAGTTGCTGTAGTCATGGTGTCTCTTCATAGCAAAAAACAAAAACAAAAACCTTAAGACAATGTGTGTGTTTTTATATATGTGTATATGTGTATATGCGTATGTACACATATGTGTGTGTGGTGTATGTGAGTGTGTATGCATTTGTGCATATATGTTTATATGTGCTTATGTGTGTGGTGTGTATATGTGTGTGTATGTTATGTATATATATGTGGGGGTAATATGTGTATGTGGTATATATGTTTATATGTGCATATGTATATATGTTTATATATTCACGTGTGCTCATGTATATGTATATATGTGCATATAGTATGTATGTGTATATATGTATGTGTGTGTCTGTATACAGATGAAACAACATATACAAAATTTGTGGGAATCTCCATAGAATAAAGGAGCCTTTGGTTGATTCGCAAATACACTAGGGTGCCTGCTCTATGCCAGGACTTCTCTAGAGTCTGGGGACAGAGCTTGGAATATGACACACACGAGGGGAGCTTAATTCTAATGGAGAAAGATGACAGGAAACAGAAGCACTGAAATAAGGTGTCGATAAGCATGTTGGAACAATGCAGTAATGGAACAGAGACTGAGTGTGGAGTCTGAGCAGGGTTACTCAGCCCATCTGGTCAAGGAGCTTGTTTCCAAGGTAACATTTGTGCTGAGGTCTACAGGCTGAGGGGCAACAGCCATGTGAAGGTTTCGGGGATCAAGGATATGATACAAAGATGTGACCAAAAGCTTTGGAAGGAGTTCAGGCGGCAGCTGAAGTGGAGACTTGAGATAGGCATGTCATGGCTTGTTTGGTCGTAAAAGTTGGTTGTTTCTGTTTTGCTACAAGACAGAGTATACTGGGTGGACCTAAGCAACAGGAGAGACACTGGTTCTGGAAGCACATGGAAAGCAGTGATGACAGGCTTGTTGGATGAAATATTCGAGGATGCGGAAGAGAAGAGACAGACTAGGTGGCGAGTGGTGTCATTGTCAAACCGGTGAGCATTTTCTTGAATATGTCGGGTTGGAGGTATCAACAGTTCATTAAACAAATGGTGCTTCTAGAAAAAAAAAAGCCACAGACAGAAGTCTGAATATCAGGAGAGAGGTCTGGTTTGGGCATTAGGACTGAGGAGTTCCCCATATCAGTAAGTAACACCCAAGTGTGAATCATATAAACAGGGCCTTGGATTCAGCCTGAGGAATGGCAAGGGGTGGTTACTTGGACGATGATGGTTTCTCATGTCCAATTGTGCCCCTTTGAAACTCTCTAAACTGTCCTGTCACAGTGCGTGATGGCTTTCGTCCTGCAAAGGTTACTGACTACTCATGAGCATGCTTTCTGCTAGCAGAGTAAAATGCATACACGTAATTTTTGATGTGTTCTGTGTAAGGTGTAAAGGATGTCATAGAAGCCAAAGATAGGGGGTGTTTTCCTCAGACAGCAGTTCAGTGAGAGTGTCGTTGTGGTAGGTGTTGGTCAGTCATTGCAGGGCAAACTGGGAATGCTCTTTCTTTCCTGAGTCTGAGAAGCTCATATTACCATCACTAAATGTCCCCCAGTTCACCCACAAAATCAATTCTATTTTCCCTTCCCAGGGAGATCCATGTGTCCTTCCCTCTTTGAAACCCCCTTGCTCCTCAGCCTCTCTGCGTCTGTGAATTGTCACATGATTGTCCTTTACTTAACAGCTAGTATCCACTTATGAGTGATACCATGTTGGTCTTTCTGGTTCTGGGTTACCTCACTCGGAATAATGATATTTTCTAATTCCAGCCATTCACCTGCAGATTTCATGATGTCTTCACTTTTTACTGCTGCGTGATACTCAATTGTGTAAATTACCAAATTTTTTTTTCACTCAGCTTTTGGTTGGTGGACATCTAGGCTGTTTCCAGTTTCTGTCTATTATGACTAGAGCAGCAATGAACATAGTAGAGCAAGTGTCCTTGTGGTAGGATGGAGCATCCTTTGACTATCCATCCAAGAGTGGTATAACTGGGTCTTGAGATGGATCGATCCCCAATTTTCTGAAGAGCCACCATATTAATTTGCTTTCAATTATGATTATGCATTTGTACTATTCTGTTAACTTGTAAAGTTGAAAATAAAATGTCACTTTTCTCTAGTACTTTCTATCCCTTATTATTTCTACAAGGTACATTCATAATTCTTTGTTCCATTCTGTGCTTTGTGACTGGTTCTGCTGCTCTTTTTTCTTATGACAAGATATAATACTATGAATTTAAAAGTCATGTCATTGTATAGAATAATACAACTTCCCAGTTCTTAAGAAACCATCATTGAGAACTAAACTAATTAAATTCCTTTTTAAAAAGAATTATACTCTCAAAGTAGTACAATTTACCCTCAAATCTATTATCTATGCCTGTCAATGAAATGTTTGGGCCGCAAACCTGCCCTCCTCAGATATTCCACCACAGGGAGCGTAATTGACCAAAGGACCTTCTCACTCTCTTGAATTTGCAACCACATTTTTACTGAAGCCGCTCTTCTTACACATGGCTCTCTTGCTGTGTCTGAACAGGATGAGAACGCTAGTATAGGCAATATAGTGTACACGGTGTGCAGGACCCCTTTCGTTGGGACCATTAGTCATGGGATTCTTCACTGTCTTGGATAAACTCTCCCAGACTTTGTTTTTTTCTAAGTCTTCCTGCTTCCTCCTTGTGATTTGCCTCTCCTTTGTGAGTATTAAATCTGTATCATTCTAAATCTTTCTCTTCCACTGTCTTGTCTTTTTGTTTGTTTGTTTCTTTCAGAAACCCTTTTCTCTGTGTGGCCCTGGCTGTCCTAGAACTTGCTCTGTAGACCAGGCTGGCCTCGAACTCACAGATTTACCTGCCTCTGCCTGCCAAGTGCTGGGATTAAAGGTGTGCGTCACCACCACTCGGCACACTCTTATGTCTTTAGAAAATGTCTCCTATACCTTTGATATTGTCATGTCACTCTTTCCTCAGAGTGCTGCACAACCCCATATCTTTATCTTAAAAAACTATTTATATATATGTTTGTCATGCATATATATATATATATATATATATATATATATATATATGCTTTGTAACATGTGTGGTTCTGCACTTAACTAAAGACAAGACCTACTGAAAAATTCCACTCTTTCCATAAAGAGTATTAATCTATCTCATCCGCACCCAAGAAAAAGAAGTTCTTGGATGATGGTGGTGTCATAGGCAAATAATAGCAAAACACTGATACATGGACAGATATTTAAGGAGATTAGGGAACATTAAGACGGTATTAGACTTTTTGTCCCTTGACAGATACTTGGACGAAATAATTTAAGAGGAAGAAAGCTCTATTCTGGCTCCAGTTTCAGTTCATCGATCAGGGCTGGCTTGCTGTTTCTATGGGGAGGCATCAGGTCCACATTCTGCAGGACACTCGGGTTGAAAGGACTGACCCCTGCCATGACAGCACCCACTGAATGGCTCTGTAGCTATTGCCCAGCAAAGCCTAGAGCCAGTGCTTTCCTCTACGAAGCCTGGAGCCCTCTGTCCTTCCTAGGGAGGGAAGTATCTGTCCTCCGTGCCCAGGTCATTTGGTAAGAGATCCAAACTGAGTGATGGAAATCACTTCAGTTCCTCACAAATCCTATATTAATTCTTTCAGGACCCTGGGCTGAAGCACAAGAACATTCCCAGCTGGTGGCACACACTTCTTGTTCTACGTAATCATCTGGTGGCATATACTTCCTGTTTACATAATTGTCTGGTGGTGTACACTTCCTGTTTACATAATTGTTAAGCTACAGCTCAACTGCACATTTCATCGACTACAAAAATGATTCTGTACGAAATGGGGGAGGGAGTGGGTTCTTCCAGCTCCTCGAAGGCTAAACACATTGTATAAATGCTACAGCCATAGTCACTAGGGGCAGGATTTTCTCCTAGACCAGGCCCTTTGAAAGCTGACAGGATCCCTCCCTGCACAAATCCCTGTTACAAAATAAATGCCAGAAACGAACTTCAAAAATCTGGAGCAAGCCGGTGCAGTCTAGTATATTTTTTAAAAAAAATTCAAGTTCATTACCATAAAAATGAGACTCTCCTCTTTCACGGCCTGCAATTCTCCCTGACACTCAGCTGATGGATCAGCGGACCTGCGCTGTGTAGCAGAAGAACGTTTGCATTCCTCTTTGATCTGATTTCCCCCTATTTAATAGACAATTATAGGCTCTTTAAATCCCAAGGGCTCAGAGACAGCAAATAATTACTAGTAGCAATTTTAGGATAAAGCCAATCTAAATGAGTTCAGTTAAATTATGCAACACCAAAGAGTAGCACTTTTTTTTTTTTATATTATTTTAAATAAGGACAGCTAACCAAAACCCCAAACAACGGTTAAGCTGCATCCAGTCTCTCCTGACTGCCGCCTGTTAAACTTCTGACCTGTTTGGGAAAATCCCCACAACCATCTACCAAGGGGATGCTCGTATGATTGAAAATTTCTGTTCTAAGGACACTAAATAAATAATTTCTTTAAGATCATATGGCAGATATATAACTAATTAAACTCAACATGATATTATCACAAAATAATTTAGCTTTTTCTAAAATAGGTAAATGTAATTTGCCGATCTGGTATTTGGAAGAATGCGTTGCCCAAAATCAATTCCTTTAGCTTCCAGAGAATAGAAACTAGAGGCAATCTCATTTTAATTATATCTCTTTATTGCTAACAAAGGAATGATTTATGCAATTAAATTAACTGGCTAGAAAATTATTCTCAGCTGGGCTGTCCTAATTCTTTGCTTTCTGAATTGCAGGCTCTTACACTTTCCTGTGTAGATTAATTTTTCTGATATGCAAACAATGCCTCTTGTGTTCATCTTTTCCATTTTTCTATTCAAGTCTCCTTTTCTTTTCACAAGTGACATGAGTAATATTTGTTGAACCGCTGGGCTTTCTGACTAGCTGATGCTTTTTTTTTTTCTCTCTCCTCTTAACATTAAAAAGATGGAAAAGATCTTTTCTTTCCCAATTTCATTATTCCAGAACAGAGCAAGATTTGAGGGTTTCTTATCTATGGTTCTGGGACAGCAGCAGGAACATGGAAAAACTGCAAAAATGTCAGCGTGCAAAACTGAAAAGCCATTTCAGCAGCCGCAGAAGTTATAAATTAGCCAGGGCTTGCAGGGCCGTCTTATTACTCCCCCCTCTCCCTTTGCCCACGCCACTCCTAGTCTCTCTCTGTCTACCCCAATTATTTCCTACAAAGTACAGCCAGGTAAATAACACACTCTGTTATCTGAAGCCCTAAGCAAAACTTACAAAGTGACGTCACTGAGTAAGAAAGGAGGTGGGAGGGGCCCCCAAGAACTCAGAGACAGTTCAAGCACTTGGAGATCCAGGAGGAACTATTTTGGGTAGAAGGGCTTACAAAAAATAGATTCATTTCTGTATTTGTGGATTAAAGACAGAATGACGACAGTGTCCAGGAACTGATGGCAGTATGTGTACTCTAAATTAATTCAAGTTGTTCTTAATTGTCCTGTATATTTTGTAATTTATTCTCTTAAGATAGAATTAGGCAAAGGGCTACAGAATGAATGGCCGCTCTTAAGAAAATGGCAGAAGAGAAATTGGATGAATTTTTTTCTAAGTAATGTATATGTGCACACAAAGTACTTCCCACTAGTGTTGCTTATCTCCTAGGCATGAATCATAGGCTCCCCTGATAAAGGGCAGAGCAGTAAATACTTCTCATCTTGTGGGCCAGGAGGTTCTGCCACAGGCACTCACCTATGCCGCTAAGGCACATTGACTGCCACGGATGAAATAGAAGCAAATAAGCGTGTTTGTGTTCAAGTAAAACTTTACCTGTAATGTCAATACCAGACTGTGTGGCCATGGAATGTAGTTTGTCGTCTTCTGTACTCACTTCTACCAGATTTGATGCTGCCTGAAGAAGAGAGACTCACGAGTGGAAGGTCAAAGCTCAAGGGCCCAGGAAGTGCACTGCATCACAGGAGGCCCTCAGTCCCTAACAGCAAATAACTTGACTGATGGATCTCACAATCCAGTAGTTTATAATGCTTTTAGTGATGCATGGCCCTGTGTGTGTGTCCGTGTGTGTGTGTCCGTGTGTGTGTGTCCGTGTGTGTCCGTCCATGTGTGTGTGTCCATGTGTGTGTGCACGCATACACGAGCACACACACACACACACACACATACATTTGGAAACATGGGTCACATTGTGTATTTAGGACAGCTTTCAAGGGTTGGTTCTCCCCTCCACCATCGACTGAGCTCAAGTCGTGAGGCTTTATTGCCTAACTGGCCTCACCTGTATCCTCTGAGCTGTCTTGTTGCCCTCCTGGTTTCTTTCTTGAGTAATAAGATGTGAATAAGTCACTATTATCCACAATGTAGTAAGTAGTCTTGTATATTTCTGAAACATAGTTCTATCTGTGAAGAAAAATAGAAAAATCTTTTAATTTAATCAATATGTGAAGATTTTGATCACTACGCCAACCAGATTTAAGAAACATCAAACTAACGAGTCTGTTTGACATTCTATTTTCCTGCAGGAGCACGATTCAACTAGCCAATCTCAAGCTACATATATTACATGGTTTTTATTGCACTCAAACTAGTGCTGGTGGCAGTGGTGTGCTGGAACAGCAATTCAAGTGCCGCTTTTAGTTAGATTATAGGCGTTTCTAGATGAGGCTGCTGTGTACCATGTTCAATTCTCTAAAGCTCACCTTTAACCAGAAAAAAACCACATATATAATAAAATGATATTCTCTGGAAAAATAGAAAGCAAGGAATTACAGCTAAGGGAGTTTGGAAAAAGCTCACAGTAAATACATAGACACCTGGGCTGTGATATCCAGTCCTCTTCCATTACAGCCACAATTCCACAAGGTTCAGCCTCATGGGAAAATTACCTGTTACAAAGGCTCCAAGGTTGTGTGTCTCCCGTGTGGATGGAAGCAGGACTCTCTTGGTGGGCCAACTTCTTTATGACCTTTGGGAGGAAGTCAACTGTTGTGAATATGGTCCACAGATATTAAATCATTGGAACTACCATGTATTTGTCTCAAATCCTTGAAGAAAAATTGCAGACAGCCAAGATATATTTGGCAAGGAGATTGGTAGTAGTTCCCAGAAAGCCACAACAGAAGTAAAGGTGGGGAAGACCCACATTTGTTCTCATGCAGGAGCCAAAGCTCAACAATCAAACCGGACTTTCCGAAATTTGCAGATTTATATCTCTGCAACTGCAGTGGGCTCACTGTTCAAGCTAGGAGCTCCTAAATTCTGAAAGTACGGTTAGCAAATGTCTGTTCGCTTCATACTAAAAAGCAAGAGCAAGATCTTGTTTGGAAGAAGCCACAGGATCCTAAGAAATACTTGAACAATGCTAAAACTATCTCATCCGAGAAGATCAGGTCCGGGTTCTGAGAGCTCGAGTGCCAGCTAAGAAGTTGAGAGCGGAACTAACGGGGGCACTGGCAGCTGTCTTAGCTTTTCAGGCAAGTAAATCAACTGGTGACCACTAAGAGCTTCTTGGAGCCAAGGTTTCCCATCTGTTCCACGTGAGATAATGAGCCTTCTTCTATATTCTGCTATGATTGCAGCACACAGGTAGAACATTCCGATGGAGGAGGCAGTTTGCACTGGACGCCTGGTGCCTTGAAATGAGCAGGCTACACAAGGGCCTTGGGGTGTTCATCAGTCTAAGAGCCAAGCAAAGGAGCAAAAACCCCTGAATCACCATGGCCAAATTGTGCTGCTCTGAACCTCAAATACAGGGATTGGGATGATGGTAGCCAACCCCATAGGCAGCTCCTGAAGGACTTAACCTCTCAGTAATTGCTGTGGTTGAGAAATGGCTTGATTGTGTCCCTAAGGCATCATACTGGAAGTGTGGTCCCCAGCATAGCAATGTTCACAGGTGGAAGGTGGTTAGGTTATTTGGGGTACCATCTTTTGGAAGGGACCAGTGCAGCTGGGGGATCCTAGGGGTCGTAGTTAGTTCCTGACTGTGCTGTTATAAAACAACAAACTGGTCAGCTGGTCTCGCTCCACTCTCAGGTTCCCTAAGTGACCATGAAGTCTCTTATGCATGGGCTTCTGCCACTGTGATAGCATCTACCATAAGGCCCTCACTGGAAGCCAAGCAAATGCCAGTGCTACCCTGTTAGAACTCCCAGTTCTGCGTGCAAAATTAAACATGTTTTTTTTTTATAATTGACCTACCCTTAAATATTTTGTTATAGCAACAACAAAAGGAGACCAGTGAAGAAACCACGTCTTTGCCTGGCTCCCTCCTGCATGGCCTAGGGATGGGTACGTGATCAGCAAGAACCTCTAGAAGCAATGGCGGATCACTTCTGAGACCAGGGGACAGAAGAGGCAGCTGCAGTTTGCTGTCCCCACCACTCTCTCTCCTGCTCTTTCACTCACTGTTTTGTATCTCTCTATTTTATATATGGCCAGCCATTTCCCTAGGAGCAGACAGCCGCCACATCTGGCTCCCCTAGAAAGCCTGGGTGGTAAGTAACCAAGGCTTTCCAGCAGCGCTCACAGGAACGGAGACCTTTGCCAAAGCCACTTGATTGAGTCATCTCAGAAGCAGAGCCCCCAGCTCTCAACAAGCTGTTGGGGACCTGAAGTCCTGGCAGGCAGACTGGCTACCACCTCATGAAAGCCCCAACGCCAGCATGTACCTCACTAAACTGCCCCTGGCTTCTTTTTTCCTCAAGAATTCTGCGTAATAAAAAATATATTTTTATTTTAAGCAGCTAAGAGTTGGAATGATTTGTTTTGTTTTGTTTTTTTGTTTTGTTTTGTTTTTTGTTTTTTTTTTTTTTGGTTTTTCGAGACAGGGTTTCTTTGTGGTTTTGGAGCCTGTCCTGGAACTAGCTCTTGTAGACCAGGCTGGTCTCGAACTCACAGAGATCCGCCTGCCTCTGCCTCCCTAGTGCTGGGATTAAAGGCGTGCGCCACCACCGCCCGGCGGAATGATTTGTTATACAAAAATGGATCACTAACATAGGGATTTTTGCAGAAATGAAGACCAGAGGAATTTGGGTTCATAGAGTCTTTGAAGTGTTGACAGTGTCTGCAGATACTTCTTGACAGAAGGGATAATATCTATCAGTCATCTATCTATGTATCATCTATCTATCTATCATCTATCTATGTATCATCTATATATCTATATATGTCACTACATCTGTCAATTGATTTGTTATGCATGTGTGTATTCATGTGGGATCCATTATGCATGGTCTATGCTCATGTGTGCATGTGGCAAACACTGAGCATGATCTGAGAGCAGAAGAGAGGGGTCTTCTATCACTTCCCTCCTCATTCCTTAGATGAAATGTCTCTCCCCCAATCTGGAGCTTGAATCTTTTTTAAAAAACTGCTAACAAGCAAGCTCCATCGATCCTCCTATCTTTTTACCTGGCCCAGGGCTGGGGTTACAGGCACACGTGGGATCTTGCACAGGTAGTTAGATGGTGTTGAGATTCAAACTGCACTCTTGATGGCTGGGATGCCTCTCCAGTCCCAGGATTATCTTTTGGTCTCAATTTTTAATATATTAAAGCTGGTCCTGTGGATAGTAGAATCTTAGTAAATGTACACCGAGTCACTGAGTGGAGAAGAGCGGACCTAAATCATCCCGAGGAAAAGGAAGCCCAACAGCGGACACGGAAAGAATGGGTCAAAAAGGAGCCTAGTATAAGGCATATGTCTGTCTGAAAAGAACCGCTGTTCCAGTTTACACTGACTGAAGGAAAGGGTGCCCCGAAAAGGGGAACATTCAAGGCTTTAGCTGCTCCTGGCTTCTTTTTTCCTCAAAAATTCTGCATAATAAAAAATATATTTTTATTTTAAAAAGTTAAGAGTTGGAATGGTTTATTATACAAAAATGGATCACTAATACAAAGTCTTGGGCAGAAATGAAGACCAGTGGTAATTAGATTCATGGAGTCTTTGAAGTGTTGACAGGGCAGTGATGAATAAAAAAAAAAAACCTTAAGAAAAACAGAGAAAAGTATCCTGGCGGTGGTGGCGCACACCTTTAATCCCAGCACTTGGGAGGAAGAATCAGGTGGATCTGTGAGTTCAAGGCCAGCCTGGTTTACAGAAGGAGTTCCAGGACAACCAAGACTACAGAGAGAAACCCTGCTTTGTGGTGGTAGTGGGGGGGATCACCAAGAAAAACAGAGAAAAAAATGGGAGAACCCAGGAAGGGACACCTAATATAATATATCTTCGAATATGGAAGTTTTCTTCCTTTATTATTTCGTCTGAGTTCTGTTTCTGTTACACACTAAGTCCCACCGCCTTGAGAGCAGTGGTAGAAAGTCACCTTGATCTTGATGACAGGAGGAGGAATTTGACCGCCTGAGAAAACTCAACTGTTCTCTGAGAGCTTTAGTAAAGACAATGCCTCTGTAGTTTTCCCTAGAGCAGGAGCCTTAAACAGCATCACAGTATGTTCCAGGTCCTTTATCCTTTGCCTGATGACACCCCAGACAGCATCAAATGAGCATTAGTAGCCCTACAGGTAGGTCACGGTCGTGTATGCTCTATGATTCTCTTTCCGATGCAGAAGCTCATGTAACAGCTGCCACAGCTGTTTCTGTCACCCGTTTCTTGAGTTTTACTATCAATGACAGCCATTTACGGAGTAAGAGGTAGTTTATTTTATCATCTGATTTAACCCCTGCAACAGCCTTTCAATGAAAAGACTCCCGAACTCTATGACTGGAAAGAGGACCTGAGTTGATGTCTGGATCTCGGTGCTTGAAGCTAACCAGTCGCAATGGTAATGCAGGCGTGCAGGAGAGCAGTCCACTCACCGTAGTTGTTCTGAAGCCTTCATCATAATTGTTCCTGTGCCGTTTTACAGGCATCCCTGGTCTTACAGGGCAAAGAGCTTGGAGATACAAAGGTAGGACCCATGGCAGGAGGTAATGAGGACCACACCATGCTACCCCAAACCCCAGCTGTCTTCTCCAACATCGGGAATGTTTTAGAAATGGGGGATTCCAGATTCCAGGTGGCTTGGAAGCATATCAGAGTTTGAGGATACTTCCACCCCAGCCAGGATGCTTCTCTAGCATGGTGCTGCTCTCATGGGGATTCCCCAGCCAGCCAATTTACCTGGGAACAACCTGCATGCAATACAAACTTTGGAGCCCACACAGACCTTCTGACTCAGACCCTCTGGGGATCTCAGGGGATGCTAATGAATGGAAAGGTTTGAAGATTCAGATTGGAAGATCTTGCGATCCTCACACTTAGGCTTACCTGAGAAAGAGGAGTCAAAAGCGATACCCTGTGGGGCAAAATGAAGTTTGCTATCCAGGGCATTATCTCCTTTGTGAGATTACCTGCCTTGTTTTCTTAGTTTTTTCTATTAAAAATACAAAACTACCCCCCCGCCCACCCAGGCCCAATGAATTAGCTGCTTTGGGGTCTGTGTCAATGTGGGCCATGAAGACTAGATTCTTTAAGCCAGCACACCCTTATGCATTTATCTAGGTCCAGGTGTTAAAGGTTTGTGACGGAGGAAGAGCCATAGATACAAAGGTGAAGCTGGCTCCCAGGGATACCAAGTTTGATTGTAACAGAATTGGCTGTTGTTGGATGTGAGCTGTCTGACAGTTACTGCCCTAAAGCCCCTCAATCCTTCAGTGCTTAGGACATATTTGCCATTACAGTCTTACTAAGAAGGGGTGTGAAGACTGCAGTCTAGGCTCCTAACTATAACGATATAGGAACTTCTTAAAGCAATTCCCAAGGACAACTATTAAAGCCACTCTGGGGCTGGGGGCATGGCTCGGGCGGTAAAGTGCCCTCAGTGAGGACCTGGATTTGGATCTCCAGAGCCTATGTTTAAATGAAGGAAGGAAGGAAAGAAGGGAGGGAGGGAGGGAGGGAGGGAGGGAGGGAGGGAGGGAGGGAGGGAGGGAGGGAGGGAGGGAGGACTAGGTGAATGTGCTGGCCGGCTCCTGAGGAATAACACTGGAGAATGACCTCTGGCTTTTCCACAAGCACATATGTGAACACCCACCTGCACAAGCATGTGCATGCACACGAACATGCTCCCACATACACATGAAAACTTCAGTCACTTTAACTATAGGATAAAGATATTTCAGTGGGGGAGCTAGACACTATAGAATCCAGAGACCTGCACCTGAGGGAGTGGCATGTTTAACAAAAGCAGATTTCGCACACACTCAGTTTGGGGACTATGGCACTACCAGATACTCTGCCTCCACAGCTACTGCTCCTTAACTGATTATAGCCCCTGTCCTGAAACGGCTTAGCACCAGAGATTTGTATAGAGAGCTGTATGGACAGGATCAAGTAGTCTTTTAAAGACACTTTTGTGTTGGCAGAAAGAAAGGATTAGAAGAAGCTCTTGGTGGTAAAGGTTGATGATATATCCGGAAATAAAATAAAAAACAACAAAGATACCACGCTGGTCCATATTCAGTCCCTAAGTGACTTGCTCATGGCAGAGAGTCTCAAGTTCTTATTTTGGGAGAAATCCGTTTTTACAGTCCCATAGAATCTGAGCTAGAAATCTTGAGCTGGTTATAATGGCCTAGGAAATTTTAGAGATAAAATAGGGTCAGAATGAACACCTTCAAAGACTTTAGGTATTATTTAGACCCTGTTTCCGCTAGGCAGATTCTGAGTTCTCTCTGCCACTTTCAGTTTGTGAGCTGTCACTTTAAAACTTGCAGCTTTTGCCTTTCCAACCTAAAAACCCACAGCTACTTTTTGCCTTGGTTATGCAAGCCATGTTGTGCCCCCTGGTGGCAATCTGGGTTGGAAGATGAGAAGCATATTTCAATCAGAGCGGGAGTGCCAACTTAATTGAAAAAGGTGGCAGGCCTGAATTTGAAATGGAATTTCATATCAAACTTTTCTGCTCTTACTAAAAATAGGAAACCTCCTGTTAAAACTAAAATCCAATGCATTAACTTCAGCCTGCGAGGTGCATATTTCAACTCCCCTGGCTTTGTCACAAAATGGATTAGCTTCTTGAAATATGTCAGTTTAATGTGAAATTAGACATTTGCTCTCCGTCCAGCTAAGGAGCTGAGCACAGAGGAGTGCACAGCCTTTCCTTTGCCATCAGGGCAGCACGTGCCACAGACACGTGACATCACCTGCTTCGTCAGGGTATGCAACTCCCGGGCTACAAACCAGTTTTCAAGATGGCTCGAGGAAAATCTCTAAATTTTAGAATTTATTCTTCAATCAGTAAAGCCAAATGGATTTGAGTAGATTGTGATGAGGGCCTTTGATTAAATTATAACTGTTTGGGGGCAAAAGGGGATGATTAAAGACAGTCACTAGAAAATGTATTTGGTAGGAAAAAAACATCAGAGTGCTTCAGTGGCTGTATTATTTGGTCACACACACACACACACAAATGGTTTCTTCCTTAAGTAAACACTCCTGTAATGAGCAAGTACATAAATGGTATAAGCTAAATTTTAAATGCTGAACAGAAGCCACAAGCCTCCAGAAAAGGCTTGTAAAAAAAAAAAATGTGTCTAATACACTACAAAAAACAACACAAATGTTAGAGAAAATAGAAAAAATTGAAAGCCACAAAACCCAAAGTGGGCCAGTGAGACAGCTTAGCAGAGGGGCTGGCCACCAATCCTGATGACCAGAGCTCGCTTCCTTGGTCTCACATGGTGGGAGGAAAGATCAGCTCCAGCAAGTTGTCCTTCACATGTGCACTGGGGTACATACATGACCACCCTCCACATACAGGGGAATGGACTAGAGCCCTTACTGCTCTTATGGAGTTTAGTTCCCAGCACCCACACTGGCAGCTCCAGTTCCCAAGTATCAGAAACCTCTTACCTCAAATGCACATACCGACGTCATTAAAAATAATAAAAGTAAATTATCTAATTCTTAAAAAGTATTATGTCTGAGTTTGGACCAAGGCTGGAAGATGAATGCTTTCCAACAGAACCAAGTCAAGCTATAATAAACCGTGGGGAGAAGGATGCAGCCCATGGAAGTGTATGGACTCAGTGAACTGGAGGGGGTCCAGCATTGCCCGAGGACAGCTTAACAGTTCTGCTTATGACATAGTTTGATCCCAAAGACTTAGTAGTCATTTTGGAATGTGTGTTTAAGAAAAATCACATCAACCAAAAGAATCCCTTCATTTTGCTTTTGAATATCAATTATTAGACATCTTGCCTGGTGGATACTATAGAATTTCTCAAAACTGTATTAGATTAAGTATTTCTACCTTTGTTTTATGTCCTATTATTTTTAGTAAATATTTTCTAAGGCAGTATCTTGCTGCATAGCCTAGTTCAGGCCCATATTTGTGACTTTCCTATCTTGGCTCCCTAAGTGATGGGATGCTAGGTGTGTGCCACCATGCCAAGATGATATGTGGTTTTAAAACAGCAAGCACCTTACCCAGCTTGGTAAGGATAAAGCATTGGAACGAAGGCAGCAGCTGAACGCTGAAAGTCTGAACTACTCTGAGCTAGCAGTTCGCACTTGTGGGTGCCTGCTAGCAAGGGTCACTGTTTTTCTTTCAGAACTTCACAGTGTTCCTTGGTTCCTGAGAGTTCTCTATGGCACTGTGCCAGGACAGCAGGAGGAGCCAAGACATCATACTGCATGCGGTCACAGTATGGCTAAGCATCCTTGTGTCATTGAACAAGGTCCTCAGGATAATAAATTGATAAAGAAGGAAGACAACAAATTATTTTGGTCCAGTTTGAATTTTCTATCCACAACTGTCTTATTTCTACCATATAAAGAAATGAAGCCCTATAATCAAACTTACTCTTTCACATTAGAAAGTGTGCTATATCAAGAACTATTCCAATTTTGGTGCCAAAGAACACAGTTCAAATTTTTGCTCAGCTGCATAAATCTTCAGACATCTCCACAATTCTTTACCTACACAGAGGAAAGAAAATACCTAGCTAGAGCTGGATGGGGAGAATCAAAGGAGCATGAACTCTAGATGTGGAGGGCACAACAGGCTCAATGATGTGGCAATTCAATGTCAACAAAGTAACAACAGGCGCTGCAGACTTCAGTATCAATTCCTCTTTATTCCAACTAGTACAAAAAGAGACAGATTAAAAGGGGGGCACAAAAGCTGTACAAGTTACTTTAATTGTAATAAAAGCCTATAATACATGGTATGTTGGAGCCTGGAGAAGCAGTTCCCTGTAGCTGGCAAGGTCCCGAGTTCTCCCCAGCACCAAGAAAAAGACACAAGAAGCACAGCATCACACTAAAAAACATCAGTGACAAACGGGAAGCAGCGGGACCCATGGTAGTTAGCTGACACAGCCGGTACTTCTACATAATAACTACGTAATAACTTCACAATAACGACGTAAACAGAGACGAAAAGGCAGCCAGCCAGCCATTTATGGGAGGACTGCCTGTGCTGACGAGGGCGGCACTCTGAACATCCTCTTCTTCAGCTCGGCCATCTTCTCTTCTATTCTAGAGCAATACTCCTTTGTTGTCGCCTCAATGCCCTCATGGTACTTCTCCAGAGCACTTTTCAAGTTTACAAAGATTTCCTGAGGACAAATGTGATAGCCAGGCCAAACGTTGAATTACAAAAACATTTCAATGGTCATTCATATTAATTCTAAGATTATAACTATGATAGACTATGAACAATCAAGAAAAGTTTCCGAAAGCTTTATTTCTTAAATCTTATAAGAAAGACCAGGTGAATCAGCGACTAACTTGAGTGAACGCTAAACAATCAGCACATTGGATGGCTACAGATCAGCTCACACTCCTAGCTCCACTGGGCTAGGTGTTCCTTCCTGTGGACAAGAACACTGAGTACATCATGAAGAATGGTATCACCTTCGAGAAACCATCAAAACCAAGTGTGGCTAAAATAAATAAACACAATCTGCAAATCCACAGGCAAGCACTTCAACACACCAAAGCAATACTTTCTTCCTAACAATAAACATGCTCCCAAGGAAGAGCTATTCACACAGATAGAGCCACCATAAATAGAACAAGAAACCCAAATCCAGCAGCATACCCACCTGAAGGAAAAACACAAGTAGGTATTAATGTGGGCGGGTTATAGCCTTCTCAAATGCTATGTAGTTTAGAATAGCCAGTGAAAGTCTATACACAAGTGGAAATTTATACCAGTTCACAATAGCTCACATATAAAAAAGTCTTATCGTGAAGTCAAATGCTTCTAAAGTCAAAGCATAGGGCTGAAAATGCAAAGAAAAATCTAAGGTTAGCCCAGTGCTGTTCAACATAGAAGCAACAGCCATATAGCCACTATTCAAATGCACAAGAACTTAGACTAAATTCAAAATTCCATTAGCCCTTCAAGTACATTAGACACATGTCAAAAGCTCAAGGTCACGTTGCCTACCTACCCAGTAACTACAGGGCCGAGCATGACTCTAGCAATGCTTTATGTGACAGTGTTGGCCTGATTATCTCATTTTTGAAATTTGAGGAATTTAAAAATTATAAAATATTCATAGACTTTTATACCCAGCATCACCATTGATCCCACAAGAATTTTTGTCCATTGATCAAGAATATATTATTGGATTGTTTTCTCCAAGTACCCTGTGAACAAGATAATGTGGACAAAATCACTCTCTACCCCACAACAACACACAGACTACACTAAGTACTGAGCACTGGAAACAAGGCTCATACAAGTGCATGGCCACACATCTGACCTACAGCGCAATGAACACACAATGCACATATGCCACGTGGGAAGCACAGAACTAGGCTACCTATGAAAAGTCCACAGCGAGTGAGAAGCCAGAAACCAGACACATAGATGGCTCAGAGGAAGTTACATGGAAGATAAAACTTAATATTTTTAATGAACTCACACAAACACATTTTTGTTGACTCACCCCTCCTGAAAGCCAGCACTGTTGGTGACTCCCCTCCACTCTCATATCTCATGTGTTCTATTACCCTACCTAACAACCTTCTCCCTTAAAGCCTTTGCCTTCTCATGGACCCTTTTCTGGTTCTTGGTATCTACACGCAACCGCTCCATATGAACATAGATATATAAAACTTAGAACATGTGGTTTTTGTTTCTCTGGGACTGGGTCATCTCACTTAATATAGCATTTTCCACTAACATATATCTTCTTACATATTTCATTTTATTTATGGATGAATAAGAATCCATAGTGTACCTGTACCACACTTTCAATATCCATTATTTTGTAGGTTGATCCTTGGTGACTTAAACAGAGCAGTCATAAACATTGGACAAGCAAGTATCAACCACAGTAATAGGCTGTTTGAACAAGAGTGTCCACCTGGGACAGAGAGTAGTTCTATTTTTAGCCAAGACACTCTCACCTTGGTTTCATAGTAATTACACCATGTTACAGGCCCAAGAACAGCGAATAGAGAACCTTCCGACCAGTAAAACAGCAAAGTGCTTTTCATGCAAGCCTGGTGACCTGAACTTGATCTCCAAAACACACTACAGTGCATGAGGGACCCAACTCCACCAAGCTGTCTTCTGATCTATCTCCAAGCATAAGCCGTGACATGTGCACACACATATAATAATAAAATAAATAAGTAATTTAAAAAAGAGGTTCTTTCTCCTGCACTCTTCCAAGTATTTGGTGTCAATTATTTTCTTAAACATGGTCATTTTGACTGGGATAAGATGGAATCCCAAAATTTTAATTTGCATTTTCCTGATGGTGAACGATGTTGAACATTTTGAAAATATTTACTAGCTATTTGCATTTCGGTTTCTTGGCCTATGGGTGTTTGTTTTCTTGTTTAGTATTTTCAATTCCTCATACGCTCTAGGTCTTCTATACGGTATACAGGTAACAGAGGTTTATCTCTTTCTGTAGGCTGTGTTTCATTTGGTGGACAATTCCCTCTGCTCTGTGGAAGACTTCTGACTTTACAAGGTGGGATTTGGGGACAGTCAGTCTTATTCCTGAGCAAGAAGAATCCTAAGCAAAAAGGTCTAAGCCTGTATCATGAGGAATATTTCCTAGTCCTTCCTTCAGCAGTTTCAGGATTTCCTGTCTTTTATTATGGTCTTTAGAGTTTGTTTTTGGCGCAGGGTGAGAGGAAGGATCTAGTTTCCCTTTTCTACATGCGAATATCCCATTTCCTATGCACCATTTGTAACTGTAGCTGACTTTTCTTTAATAACAATCTGTGGCACCTTCATAAAGAACAAAAACAAAAGCCAGCTGGCTCTTGCTACATGGCTTTGTGTCTCATCTATTCTGTCTGCCCATCTATATGTCTTTGACAGTTCCACACTGGTTTTATTCCTGACACTGTAGTATAACATGAAGTCAGGCATCATTTCTATTGGACCTTAAATGATGGGAATGATCTGCTTACCTAAAGTCTTAGAGGCAGGGATCAGAATTTCGCTGTCCTCAACTTGACTCCTGAGCCAAGTGGGACCCAACACCTAGTAGGTACATATGCTATTTGTTAAAATATTGGCTAGAAATTTTAAGCAGTCAATTCATTATAAATGAATCCATAAACTATAGGAAAATAGGGAGGCCCTGATTTAACAAGAAAGTATACTATTAAAAAGTTACTTTACAAAGATAAAATTGGCACTACTTAGTATTCAGTACAGATTTAAAATAGCAAAATTAGAGTCAAGGAAGGAAGTTAGCATTTTGTGACAATTTGCAAGACATAAAATTATGTTATGAATGTGTGAATAAAATGAATAGTATCACTGAGGAAAAGAAATCATGAAATTAACTTTGTGAGTCTGGAGGCCAGGGTTATCTCCACAGAATTTCAACATGAGTTAATCCCTTGTGATATAAAATGATGATGAGAAATATAAGAAATTATAGCATCTTAGAAATATATCAAATATTCTAAAAGAAATTTATGAAGACATTGAACAGAAGAGATTAAGTGGGGGAAGAAGAGGACAGATGGGAAAGATTTTGAACTCTACGTCATTTTTGCTGTGACTGGCTGGAACAGGAAACAGATGTTTGAGCTGCTCAAATGGAAGAGGGACAAGACGCTAGAAGCAGGTGAATTACTGATGTGAGGGGACATTTAAAGCAGGGGCAGTGACAACTGGGGTCCAGCAGCCCCGAGTGAAGACCACTTTGACAATCTGTGCACGCTTCTTCTTTGTGAAGGGAGGCTATGAAAGAACTAGAGAATTCTTTGAGCAAATGAACTTGAGTTCACCAACGTATTCACAGTCATTCTTGGGCTGCCGAGGAACAAATGGGCGTCAGCAGACTGGGTAAAGGAAGGACAACATAGCAAGCTGAATGGCTGTGTCTGGGGCTCTGATAAGGCTGCACGCTCTACAGGAGCGGTACAATGCAGCCAGAGTCTCTTCCATCCTGGAAAAGAGGCATGCTGCTTGAATCTGCCGCCAACACCACACAGTGAGACACAATTGGTATGGATGAGATTTAAACAAAGAATCTAGGTTGAGAGAAAGACAAGTAAGCCTATAAAAATCTAACAATAAGCTCTCGAATTGAGAGCAGCCATCCCGGCAGAGCTGGACCTGAAGAAGGAGTCTCTAACTGACCATAGTCTGAAGTCAGAAGGCAAGACACGGCTGCTGACAACCCATCCCCCAAGGCTTTGTAAACAGAAGCTTCTGGGGCCACAGCACTGCTTGGGAAGACTGTGGTAAGAAGGAGGTTCTACACTTTGAATAACGACAGGAAAGAAATACTAGCAGTAAACAGGATACGATCAGTCTGAAAGTGAGCACGTGAGGAGTGGCTGGACAGCGGCTATACCCAAAGGAGAGAGGACGGAAGGAAACAGGGCTCCCATCTTATGAGCTAGTCAACAGAACACAGTATAGATTATTCCAGAAGGAAGGTCTGAGTGTGCCACACACAGACACTGAATATTTTAAACTCAGAATGGGAAATAACATTTTAACGACTACAGCTGTACTAGAACAGCTTGTGTGGTTATGAGCTCCATCCACAGAAAACAACCACAATTACACAGAGCCCGTCAGTGGCTCTCAAGAGCCATCCTATGCTAGGGATAAACAGACAATTCAATTAAGAGATGGGACCTGTTGTTGAGATTCTAATTCAATGTATTTGGGAGGGGACTTGGTCATTTCAAAATCCCTCACTGAATTCTAACACAGCTAGTTTTGAGACACAGCACTCAGTGCCCTTTCAACTGTATAAATATTTATGGAAAGCAGACTATACCCAAGGCTATTCTAGGAATGGTTTCACATGCCATGCTAAGGTTTAAAGAACAACTGGTATTGCCAGGGAACATCTAATATTACTGGTAAGACACACATGCACAGAGCCAACAGGAATATAAGGTAGGTTGGGCATCTTTTGTGACTAACAAAGTTCAAATTTGAGCCAGGTATTACTTTTAAGCTGCTAATAACCAGCTGATTATCTACACCTTGAGCATGTGACAGCAGTCTCTGGTTTCCTTAAGAATGTCGGGTGAAGTTTCTCCTCAAGTCTCTTTTGCATTAGAATCTTTGCAGACTGTATGGACAGTGGGTGACAGCGGCAGCCAGAGTTCAGCTATCACAAACCAGGCGCTTCAGAAGCGGAAGATGGAGAAGAATGAAGAAGGAGGCCTAAGATTATGAATGAAGAGCTGCGCTACTTGGGGTAGCTTTTGGTAAAATGTTTCTAGAGACAATTTAAAAGTCATGGGGAAAGTCCATCTACTTAGGACTTGAGAACTGTGTTTATATTCTGTGATGTGCTGAAAGGCAGGTAAGAGAAAGGGCAGGAGATGCGCGTCTGCAGAACTGGTATCCAGAGTGCTGCTATAAACAGAGGAAAGCAAAAGACCCGCTCCAGAGAACTCAAACCCTGTCATGAGTGACATCCTTTACGTTTTAACCCCCGGACTCTCTGTCCTAGGAACACGCACCTGAGACTTCAGTTTCTCCCTTTTCGTACTATCTTTCAGCTGCTGAACCCCAGATTTAATCTTCTGGATTTCCAGAGTAATGGTGGTTACTTGCTCACAGACAGCACCTCTTTTATCTTGAACTTTATTGCAGTCTCTAAAGGGGAACAGAAACACCAACATAACTTCTCTCGAGCATTTAAAAAAAAAAAACGAAGATGCTAATAATGAACCCAGAGCATCGTGTGTCAGTACTTGCTCAACAAGCCTAGAACCCTTCCAGATATAAAAGCAAGCAGACGAAACCCACAAACCCCCCACACAGTGTGGTGCACTATAGTTACACAATGGTGTACGGAACTACTTCATTCAAGAGCTATTCTTTCTGTTTCCATATTTTGTAGAGCTAGAGATTAAAGTCAGAGCCTGGCACCTTCCCATCAAGTGCTCCAGCACAGCCCTCACAACCTACTCTGTAAGATGAAGGTTTGGCTGCAGTGCCTCGGTGTGCACATCCATGCACTGTTAGCGCAAATGTGGGTTAGAACTTTCTGCACATTTGGCAGCGAATACACAATCCCCAGGTTCTGTCTTTTCCTTTCATCTGCATGGAATACTCAGTCCTGATGCCACACTTAAGGACCAGCGGAAGGACACCGCAAACATCCAGTGGCATGTATGCAAAATGCACTCCTGGGACTCACGAGAAGACTCTAGTGGTGAAATACCTCAACATACAAGCAGAAGAAATTAACAAAGTATTAATTTTTACCTGAATAATATTAAGATTTCCTTTCCTAAAGTAACTCTAGGTTACTATGTCTCAAACGCACTGAAATGAACACTAGTACCGCAACTCCTTCAAAGATTAACACAAAGGAACTAGAACTGTGTGCCTCAAAAAGCCACAAACAAGCTAAAAAACACCAACCAAACAAACAAGCAAAAGAACCCGGACAGAATTATAACATCGTAGTCACTGGAAGCAGAATTCTTTACTTTGAAAGCCTCTCGGCTTTCCTTGTGCGTCCTAAGCCCCTGTCCTGCATTAGGCCCATACTCGATTACTGTCTGCTTGTACTGCTTCACGTCCTCCTGCTTCTTGTTGATTCGGAAGCGCGTGGTGGCCAGCTTCTCCTTCTTGACAATCAGCAGCCTTTTGAGGGAATTTTCTTCAGTCTTCAGCTTCTTTAGTTCTGATGAATCACTTTCAATCTGGTCCTCCAAGTTTAGGTTCTGTTTTATGAAGCATATTTAAAGTTAACACAAGCAAACAGACTTACAAAGAAAACAAAAGGGTTTCTGAGGGTGAGCTAGAATAACACAGTTTTGAGCTGGAGTAAGTCTTCAGGCTTTGAAAGCTCAGCAGAAAACCACAACTGTACAAGGGGAAGGATCCTAGGGAGTAGAGAAGAGTTGCCTCTGCTGGACTGCCAGAACTGATGAGGGACAGGCACACAACAACCATACCCTACAGCTGAGTACTGGCATAGGAACCAAGATGGTAGAAGAAAGAAGGGCAGAGGCAGACCTCAGAACCAAAAGCAGATCTGTCCTGTGGCCCCAGATGGTGGATCAGACAATGTGCTAGGTAAAGTAAACCTCCAAGCTCCCACACTTCTGTCAAAGACAACCAACTTTTACTGCAATGTTAGTGGTCCAGGGAGTGGCCTGGACTAAGATGTAAAAATGATCTCATGCATCGGAGAAACTGGAATGGCAGAGCTGCCTCTCAGTATCCAGGATGGAGATGCTGCTGTAAGCTGGGCATCTCTACTGACACAGGTGCAGTGATGGGAACTAAGGTGGACTCTATGCCACTGACGACAAGTGATTCTATCTGTTAGGACAAGCTAAAACATTCATTACTCTATTCCAAACACATACCAACCTGTGCTATACTAATTTATTATTCATCTCATCTGAAGGTTAAGATGAGTCTTGACATCCTGATGTTTAGGGGAAGATGGCTTACTCCTCAGCATGACCATACTACAGAACAAGCTAGTTTGTCTTTAGGAAGACAGTAACAAAAGGTGAAAGTGCATCCAAAGCTGTTTGCCCATCACATAATAACGACAGAAACGCCACCAATACAAACCTCCTTTAAGGTACTGCTTAGCTTTTCCCTATTATCTGCAAGGTCCTGTATTTTCTTTTGATATAACTGCACCTCCAGCTGACAGGAAGGCAAGCATTCCACAGAATCTCTATAGACTTCAGTCTTCTCCATCACTTCTTGCTTTGGAAGGGGAAAAAGAAAAGACTGATATTCTCGTTTATGAAACTGCAAGTTCAATTTGTTTGCTCTTCAATGATTTCTACATTCAGCTCTGAAAGCTCAAGAACGCACAAAAAAAAAAAAAAAAAAAAAGAACGCACAACAATCAAGTTCCCAGCTCAGTAGCAGGGCACTACTACGGAGGTGTCAAACAATAATGCCTCTTTTTAAAACATTCTAATTATTTATTTATTTTATGCATATGACTGTTTTGCCTGAATGCTTGTCTGTGCACCGTGGGCATGCCTGGCGCCCAGGAGACGAAACAAAGGCATTGGATCCTTTAGGACTGCAGTTACAGACAGTTGTGAGCTACCATACAATTGTCAGGAATCGAGCAGTCAGGGCTCTTAACCACTGAGCCATCTCTTCACATCTCTAAAGATGCTTTTAAAACTGAATACCCATAACAAAGAAAACTGACACTACTTTAATACCTGACCACTCACTACTAATTTTCCACAGATTCTTTGTGTGTGTGGGAAAGAGCTCACTCTGGTTGGGTACAGCTTAGCCTGCAAGTGCTTGCCCGTGCCTACAAAGCCCTGCGGCTGTCTGTAAGCACCACCGAAACAATCCAAAGGCGTGCTCTGATAACTCTTGAACTACTTCTCATACTTCAGGGAAGTCACATTATCTATTAATATCTTTCTATTTGCTTTTTTTTTTTCTATTGAGCTGTCAGCACCACATTCGGCTCCAGAGTCAACGTAGCAATATGTTTACAGGTGATACCGTGAGCTCATTCTTGCTGCTAGCGCAGCAGGCCAGCAGGCTCCAGAGTGATGCTTTCTCCTGGTGTGAAGAGCTCCAGGAGCTTCTCTAAGTCCTGCTTGCATTTTAGTAATTAATATACAGTATACAGCCTCATTTTTTTTCTGAGACAGGGTTTCTCGGTGTAGCCCTGGCTGCCCTAGAACTCTCTTTGTAGGCCAGGCCGGCTTTGAACTCAGAGATTCAGTTCCACATGTCTCTGCCTCTTGAATGCAGATTAAAGGTGTATGCCACCAAGCCCAGCTAATACATAGCGTAGCCTTCTTTTTTTCCTATCTCCTACTATTTTGCCTTTTAAAAATAAACCTGCATCTATTCTTTTGCCCTGTTGTTCTTGGTGGGTCTAGAACAGTCTGATTTTATGCTGTTTGGAGGTTCCTGAGGCCAGTGAGTGCAAGCACAGGAGAGAAAGAAGGTGGTCAAGACTTGGCAGTCTCCTGTGACCATGGTCTAGTGGCTTGCAGGAAGTGTCACGATACTTTCCTGTGGAATCTCATTGTGCCCCTTGCTGCCATCTGTTTTGGCATGGTAGTATTTGTTTATATAACTATTATTAGCATCTGATGATTCTTTAAAAAGATAATCTCATTTAAAATACAAAAGGAATGTATATTTACTCAAACCACATACCACTGCAGACATCTTTTCTTATCCCCATTAAGCAACTCCCTGCCTTACCTTTTTAATCAGTTAAATTTCTCCTCAGAAAAGGACCTAATTATATTGCTCACTTTTCATTTCTATTTATATACTCTTTGTGTATAATGGATCTAATATTCCTTCAAGTCTTAGTTTGCTTCCTGTTGCTGTGATAAAGACTACAATCAAAAGCAACCTGGGGTTGTCTAGTGACACGGCTTAGTGGGTAAGAGCGCTAGTTTTTCCAGCGGAACTGCATTCAATTCCCAACTGCCACATGGTGACTCACAACTGCCTGCAATGTCAATCCCAGGAGGTCTGATGACCTCTTTTGGCTTCCAAAGGCACCAGGCCCACAGTCCACAAAGATACATGTAGGCAAAACACCCATACATACAAAATACAAACAAATAAATAAATTTTAAAGGCAACCTAGGGAGGAAAGAGTTAATTTTAGCCTACATCTTACAGTCAACCATGAAGGAAAGTCAGGGCAGGAACTCAAGGCAAGAACCTAGAGGCAGGAACTGAAGGAGAGGCCATGAACCACTGTTTACTGACTTATTCAGCCTGCTTTCTTATAAAACCCAGGAACTATCTACCTGGGGCTGGCACCGCCCACAGTGAATTTGGACCCTCCCATATCCATCACTCATGAAGAAAATGTCCTATAAGCTAATCTGACAGAGACAATTCCTCAGTTGAGATTCTTTCTTCCCAAATATGTCCAGTTTTGTGTCCAGTTGATAAAAACCTAAACAAAACTCTTTACAGGCAGAGAAACTGTTTCAGTAGGTCTTGTCTCTCTGTAGGCTTTAGGTTTTCATGTCAATCTAAAAACATTTAGCCTATAATCTAAGCCATCAGGAGGCTGAGGCAGGAGAATCAGGAGTTCTAAGGTTAGTCTCGGCTAAAAAGTCAGACTGTAGAGGTAGGGTGTGTGTGTTCATTTGGTCAAAGATTATATACATGTTCTAAATCTGTTAAATTTTAAATTTCTAATCCACATAAAGATTGATTTTCATAAATAGCCAGCTGTTTTCTCCTAGAGGAATAGACGACCCTTCTCATTGGAAGGTGGGGTCAGGCCCAGGGCTTGAGTAAGCACCCCCACCACGTAGATAAACTCCACGATCCATCAGCTTTACATACGGCAGCCGTTCTCCAGAAACTGTCAAATCTACTCCTGGGCTCCATTTCTGTTCTGATGAGTTTTTTCCTCTATTATTAGTGACAATTTTCAATATTGGGAATTACTTGGATACGATAACTTTAAAATCTTGATTCCAAACAGAAGTCAAGTTGTCTGCTCACCTCTAGCTTTGTCCCTTCTCACTTCGCTCCTCCTCTTACAGGAGCCCTGAGTGATCAGACGCTAAAACAAATCCCCATGCCCTCTCCTACCAGACTCCCACAGATACAAACTGAGCTCCCTCGTTTCCTTATATCAAGCATCCGCTATTTTAATTCTATTTTGAAAACTGACTTAACTTTTTTATAGCGGTTTTATATTTGAAGCAAAAATGATCAGGAGAAACAAAGATTTCTCACGTCCCTGTGCTCACCGACATACTCTATGATTTCATAGTTCACACTGTAATTTTTAGTTACTAATTATTTGCAAAATTGTTTACTACCTTTCTTCTCTAAAATGGAGTGATTCGTTCTCATAGGAACACAACAGCGTAGAGTCATAGCTGCTGCAGTTGAGTCAGCAGTTACCTTGGAGCTGTATCCTTTCCTCTCCTCTCCACTCCACTCTACTCCACTCTGTACAGACACGAGGTAATTCAGAAAGTAACTCGACACAGGGCACTCACCCGGGAGTTCCGGAGCTTCTGGACAGTGCCTTTCATCTTCTCTTTACAGATCTCTACCTTCTTGGGGGAGTCCGCAATTTTACTCTTCAAGCTGTCTTGGGCTTCTTTCAAAGAAACCATTGACAACTTTAGTTCATTCTGTTGAGAGACATTTTTACCAATCAGGCCAGACAACAAAACTGGTTACTACTGTTTGAATAATCCAACAGCGTTGCTCATGCCTGCTGTAACTGGGTAAAATTGAATTCTGACTACCCTGGCCTGCTTAATAGCTCTGGCTACAGATCAACTCCTTTGTGTGACACTAAACACCCTCAGGGGTATCTCTGAGATCAGCATCAGGTTCCTAAGAATATCCATGGATCCTTGAAAATCTCCTTTCATCCTCTACATCCCTTCCACAAGCAGCACGAGTACACACAACGGTAAAATCATAATTTTTAATTACATATTTATTATATATATAATATTACGTGTATTTAATCATAATGTATTTGATGTGTTTTCATATTAACTGCATGACCTGGCTGGAGTTTGAAAAAGTTACTTTTGTTCTTCTGGTACTCAAAGTAATAGCACCTAAAGGGTGTGTGTAAGTGAAGTGCATTCCTATATGGTTAACTTTGGGTAATTTTTATTCTCTTCATACATTTCCATGTGTTGATGTTATTCTTTTTTCTTTTATAATAGTTTCTGGATTTAAGTTGAAAAAAGTTGCCAGGTGGCGGGACACCTTTGAAGGGAAAAGGTGACAGAGGACTACTGACAGTCACACAGCTCAAACACTGCGGGGTACTCAAACTTCAAACGCGAGCGAGGTAACAGGGGGGATCTTACCAAACGCTTGGTTTTCTCTGAAATATCTGATTTCTTTTGGGCATGCCCCTCCTGCAGC
Source organism: Chionomys nivalis (assembly GCF_950005125.1). Classification (NCBI taxonomy): domain Eukaryota; kingdom Metazoa; phylum Chordata; class Mammalia; order Rodentia; family Cricetidae; genus Chionomys; species Chionomys nivalis. The sequence goes on along the minus strand of NC_080090.1, from coordinate 51,830,332 downwards.
CCTGTCTAAGAGAAAAAACAATTGTTTTATTATGATTCAAAACCCAAAATTAAACCACTAGCTACTTCCTCATCCAATAAAGGTAAGAAGAAGCGGAAGAGAGAAGATCAGATGGTATCCAACTTTCTTTATCCTCAGGCCTGATGGGGAGTCTCGCAGAAGCACAAATGGATTAAGAAAGCCTTGGACTGGTGAGGCCCGCTCGTTGCTGTGCCTGTGAGGGTGATTCTGGAGACAACTAACTCATGAGGCCTCTGACCTAATGGATGGATCAAACGTGAACAGGCTGTCAGGAGGCTGTAGAGCTACCCGCCTGAGAAAGCAGGCCCCAGGAGGATGCGCACTGCCTTGGCATCTGGGAGCACTCCTTTCGGCTTCCCGTTCCCATTCAATAAGCTACTCTGCCGTGTTTTCCTGTCATGATGAACTGAACCCTCTGAGACTGTGAGCCCAAATCAACCCTCCCCTTGTCTAACGCTAATACTTTAGCCATAAAAAATAAAGAACTGTGTAATCTGTCCTAGCACCACCGAAACACTTCAAAAATTAATATGCAAATTGAAAGGGAAAGTTCCTTTTCAAACAGTAACTCATTAGGTGTGTGTGAGATCTACTGAGCAGCACAAAAACTCAGGCAACTTAGAGTCGGGTGAGACCTGAAAATTATTATTTTTTTCTCATTGATCTGCACCTTTTGGCTTTTTTTTTTTTTTTGCATAACAAACCCCCTAAACCCCAGCTTCACGGAAATACAGGGAAAGTACCACAAGCTGAAGCTGAGAACTAAGTATTTTGGGCTAGTGCAGGCTAGATGTAGAACACTACCGTATTTCCCTTAAGTACATAAACTGACCCAACGTCCCTTGAGTGTTTGCTGCAGTGCTCAGGGCACCACAGCCGCACAGCAAAACCAAACACAAGAGAATATTCAAGAATTCTATGCATCCAGAATGCACATAGCCTGGCAACACAAACAGGCGCAGCAACACGTTGATGATGTCTTCAGTAACTGAAAAACAGCTGTGTGCCCCGCCCCACAGCTACATGGTAAAGGGCCCACACATACCGCTTTCTGCCTAAACTCCTGGTTCAGCAAGTGCTGCAGCTCCTGAATGTCATCCATATACTGCTTGAACTCTTCTTGTTCTTCAACTGGAACCGAACTAAACACAAAAAAAGATCAAAACAGTGTGTGCATTCTTAAATTTGAAAGGTACAAATAAAACTTATGCCTTTGATAATTAAGGGTCTGATTCCTTGTTTCTGAATTATATACCTTCAAAATAACCATTGAATAGATGACTTTTATCTTCTACTGGAAGAAAAATAATCAGACAAAAGCCTTCAATTTTATGCCATCTCATTGGCCCCACATGCACACACCCGTCCACCATCCCTCCCGCTAGGATGTCCACAGTATTCCTCTGTTGTCAATGCTAGTTTCCCTAACTGGGCCTTGGCTCTCAGCATCACACACTTCCCAGTGTGGGACCAGCCACTCTTCGATGCTACCATCCTTTCCGTCAGCACCTACTTATCTGTACTCAGTGGTTCTGTCTTAACTTGACACAAGCTATAAAGTCATCAGAGGAAGGAGTCTCAGCTGAGGAAATGCCTCCTTGACACCCAGTTGTAAGGCATTTTCTCATTTAGTCATCAGTGGGGGAGGACCCATCCAATGGTGTGTGGTGCCATCCCTGGGCTGCTGGTCCTGAATTCTGTAAGAAGGTGAGGCTGAGCAATGAGAAGCAGGTAATTAATCAGCACTCCATCCATGGCCTCTGCATCAGCTCCTGCCTCCAGGATCCTGCCCTGTTTGAGTTCCTGTCCTGAATTCCTTCAGTGATGAACAGCAATGCTGAAGTGTAAGCCCTCAATCTATGACGGCTCCACAGAACAACTTATCTACAATAACGAAAAACAGCACACACTCAGTAGGCTGTACTTCCGATCTTGATCCTTTTGCACAGCAAGCAGTAGAGGTGATGCTGGGACCCCCTGCTGGAGCTCCGGGTTGGAGAGTGAACAACCCTCCACACAGAGCAAAGTTTTGCTGCGCTATTGTATGCAGTGGGGCAGGTGGACAATGCACTAATGAGAAAGAACCAGTGACAACTCAGAGCCAGGGAAGGAAAACACAAATTTGTTTTTAGAAAGGGGGACTGAAACAACCTCCCATTTATTCAGGCAGACAGTGAGACTGGCTGTGGATGGCGACACTGAAATCAACTACTCACTGCTTGGTTCGCACCCGGAAGCTGGATTCGTCTTATTTGTAAAGCTCCCACTTACTTGAGTTTCTCCATCTTCATCATGGCTTCCTGGTTCACACTGTTCAGCTGCTGCATTTTGTCCATAGAGGATTTCTATGAATGCAATTTAATCTTGCATTAGCATGTTTTAACAGGTAAGAATGCATTAAAAAAAAAACAAACTAAAAACAGACTGCAAAATATTTATACACTATCCAAAAAAAAGAAAAAAAGAAAGAGTTAGAGCCAGGCCCCATCTGATCTGCATCCATAAGATAAGAATTTCAGTGTGAATTCCCAGAACCTAGAGGTTGAACATGCCTGTAACCCCAGGACCAGTGGGCAAACACATACATAGGCGTATCCAGAGAGCCCTCTAGTCAGTTAGATTAGCCCAAATCACAAAGTTCTAGTCCACAGAGAGACCTTGTGTCAAAACAATAAGGTAGAGAGGAAAGCTGGGTGGTGGCGCACGGCTTTAATCCCAGCACTCAGGAGGCAGAAGCAAGCAGATCTCTGTGTGTTCAATCAGCCTGGTCTACAGAGTAAGTTTCAGGACAGGCTCCAAAGCTACAAAGAGAAACCCTGTCTCAAATGACCAAAATAAATGAACAAATACATAAACAAATAAATAAATAAGATAGAGAGGCTAGCAGTATGATTGAGAAAGACACCTTATGAGCTCGCTGGTCTCACCCTTTTGGGCATATACCCACACACTCAGGAGCAAGACCACACACATACACCTGTCACCCAACACACAAGATAACAATAAGTTTAGGCATTTATGACAAACAAGTTAGGAACAGTTTTTTCTCTTCTTTTAAAAATGCTGGGCAGTAAACCCAGGGTCATGTGCAAGTTAAGTACAACCTCTGAGCGTATTATTCCCACGAATTTCTTTACCTGACACAACTGTTGCTAGATACATCTTATTATGGCTAGACACTGTGTTAAATGCTGGTAATTTTTAAGAATTTTTTTGATCCTGAACATGGTTCTATTTCTTTAAGCCATCAGTCATGAATGGAAAGCTATGACACCAACTAACTAAAGCACTGAATGTAATGGGAACAGAGACCATGACACCTGTCCCAACACAGGCGTGGCAGGAAGGGCAGTCCCTCGGGTTTCTTAGAAACTAAATGCCTGTGTTGTGTGTCTTTAAAAAATGAGAGTAAATAGGCAAATGAAAGTGTGAGTGTGTGTATACTTGGGTGTGAGTGTATATGCAATCGTGTGTGTGTATGCTTGGAGAGTCTTCAGATTCAGGAGTGTAAGCTTAGCCTACTTGAACTAAGAGTCTATCCAGTTCCAAGTAGCTGAATCTCAGATCTGGTTCATGTTACCTGGTACCTTCTAAGAGATCAGCACTTGCACATAAAGAGTAATGAGAATGAGTCCCCCAATATTTGTCCATAAGCTCCACAGAGTATACCAGTTGTACAATGAAAAATAAATCCATCTGTTAAAGTGATGGTGTTGAACTGCATCTGTGAGGCCAGGCAGAAGAATAACAAGACAGTCCAACCTGACCTTGCTTAAAAAGCAAGCAAATTTCAAATATCTCAGTTATTTGAAGAAGACTATGCACCTTTACAAACTTTGAAAAAAAAAAAACAACTATTTCTTAATGTCTCAACTACAACATTAAAACAATTCTATCTTCTGTATTATCAAGAATATATCATTTCAAAATATCATCTCCAAACTAAAGTCTACTTTGTATAAATATAAAACAAAATCCAATTTTAACAATTATCTTATAATTGACCAGTGACAAAATTTCAAGGCAGACTCATAATTTGTACGTGAGATTGCTGACCTGGTGTGTATGCATCTAGAAAATATACTTAAACCTTACATTTTTCAAAAGAAATTCTGAATACGTCTCCCGGCATGCTTCTCTGAAGTGGATAAAGTTGATAATGCCACTTAAAAACCGAACTGTCCGTTTTGCTTCTAAAAAAGAAAATAACACTGTAAACCATTGAAACAAAAGAATGCAAAGATATATCGGTTTTACTATATGACTTGGCTCACAGCATAGAAAAAATGTATGCTTTAACGAGGTGCAGAATTATCTGTTCTAACTTAGACTGGAATTATCTTTGTGTTTAGAAAGGAGGAGAGAGAAGGAGGAAAGCAAACTAGTTTGAGCTGTATAGGAGAGCAGAGACCATGACGAATCCTAATTTTAAAACAGAAAGTGAATGAATGAATGAATGAATGAATGAATGAATGAATGAAGCAAAACCTTTAGACAGCAGAGCACATGCAATATAGGACAGAAACCACCTTCAAAGAGGAAAGAGGGGAGCCCTGTGAATGCACTTGGCTCTTAACAGAGAATGCCAACAGCAGGCATGGGTCTTACGGAGGCAAGACGGTAAGATTTTAGAGTGGGGGCCAGAGCAACTAGAATTGCTGAGACTAAGAACTCAGAGACAGAGGCTGTGGAGAGTTAGAGAATTCTGGCGGTCTCAGAGAAGCTGGTTCTAATCAGAATGCAAACATGAAGAAATTACAAAGGCTGAGAGAAGAAACAGAAATATCTAAAGCAGTAAACAAAAGCATCAGTATTACATGGCATAAAATTTGTAATCTAAGAAAAATAAAAAGAAAAACCAGAATATGATTTATAAAAAGAAAAATATCAAAATACCTTGAAATAGCACCAATGACAAATACAGTAAAACAGGCCATGACAATGTCTCATTTGTTCAAAAACAAAGACTTATGAAGATAAAGACAGTTCCTAAAAGTATCCAACTCCAACTCAAAGAGATGAAAACAGAAGATATTTGAAATAAAAATTGTGCTGGGAACTGGAGAGATAGCTCAGTAGTAAAGAGCACTGGCTGCTCTTCCAGAGGTCCTGAGTTCAATTCCCAGCAACCACATGGTGGCTCACAACCATCTCTAATGAGATCTGGAGCCCTCTTCTGGCCTGCAGGCTACATGAAGGCAGACGTTGTATACATTGAAAAAAAAAATTGTACCAGAATGATTAGAAAAAGAAGTTTAAAGCCAGAGAAATTCATGGTATGCAGGCCAGCAGGAGCCACCTATGAGCAGAGGCAGGATTGACAGCATCCAAAGGCTGTGATGAAATCCCGCAAAAAGGAGCAACAAAAACTACTTTTTGCTTAGCAGGAGAGTAAGGTCTAAATCTCATGACAACCATAAATAGTGAATAACTCTAAGTTGAAAAACAAAACAAAAATTCAAAAATTCCCCAGAACCCCAAAATATATTTAAGTAGCTAGGAAGTAGTAATAAAATTTAAAAGCAAGGACAAGAAAATAAAGCGGACACATTAGATGGAATGAAGATAAGAATAAGAGTAGGTTTTCTTATCAGGAACAAAGGAAGTTATTATAATGCAGCAATAAATCTTTTCCTTTTCTGTATCTTCAAGGGATTTTATTATTGGTCTTTATTGGTCCTCCTTGTAGATACTGTTTTCAACTGTGCCAGCATACCTTTAAAGCACTGAAAAAGTCATCAACTTAGAACTCGGTAATTAAGAAAATTAGCTTTCAAAACTAAGGGGAAACAGGCATGTCAGGACACACCAGGAACCAAGACTCATGTTACTGAGGCCAGAGGCTTTTAATTTCTAGGGCAGCCTGGGCTATATAGTAAGATACTGTTTATAAAAACAACAAACAAAAAGCCGGACAGATGAGTCAGAGGCCAAGAGCACTTGCTGCTCTCACAGAGGACCTGAGTTTGGCTCCCAGCATCCATATGGCACTCACAACCACATGTAACCCTAGCTCCCGGGATCCAACAACAGGATCTAAGGGGACGAGGCATGTACATGGTATGTATCATACATGAAGGTAAAACACACTCACAAAAATAAATAAATCTTTCAAAAGCTATTTTTTAAAAAATTCAGTAGCCAAAATAAGGCAAGAATTGGAGAACATGGAAATATGTAAATATTATAAGGAAGAAACAAAAAGATTAAAGGTAAATTTAAGTCTGATCATATCAATAACATTAAACACAAATGAGCTAAGCACTCCAATTAAAGGGCAGTGAGGATGAAAAGAATAAATTCACAAAAGATTTCAATATCTCTATTAATCATTCAACACAGCAACTGAAAGAAAACCTGAAGGAATGTTACTAACCAACTGGTGCAAACTGTGGAGTGCCCTGCCCAGCGAGGAAACCCAAATGCAGGCTGTGTAACAGCACTGCAGGCCTGTGGATGCGCATGCAGGTCCTAAGACTCAAAAGAAATGCATCACAAGAGTTCACTGGACGGTGGCCGAGTCTGACACTGTGTCCTCTGTGGTATGCCATGTGCTGCAGTGAGCAGGAACAGTAGGGGTAACAGAGCAGATTATTCCAGAGAGAACGGCAACAGAAAGCACAAAGGAAGACAGAAGGGGAGCTGACAGAAAGTAAACAGCACGGGGCTCCAGCTGCCCACCTCACACATCCAAAACTAAGGACCCCGGCTACAAGCATGCCAACAGATGAATGAGGGAAGAAACTGGCTGTGTGAACCGTGCCTGATTTTATCCTATGGCAGAGTGATACCAACACAGAAATAAAGTTATCTTCCAAAATTTTAGGAACACTTAAAAAAATAAGAAATTTTAAGAAAAAAATCAATTTAAAAAACAGCTTTATAAAGATATAAAGGACAAAAAAGAAATACTTTCTAAAAATTTTTCTTATAATTTTCTTTTACATTTATTGGCAGAAAGGGAAAATGGTGAATTAAATGACTGGAAATTTACTTACTTGGACACAGAATATCAGTGATCTCAAAGTCGTTCACTCGGCAGATGGGCATAAAGGAGTCCCTTGGGGATGCAGAACAGTGAAGAGCAGGGCATTAGATGCTAACCCATGAACACAAAGATCTTAGTTCCAAACATATTTCTAGATCCATCGCTCAGTGTTCCAGGGCCAAGTCAGATCAGCAGTTCACTGCAGTGCACAGTCCTGCAGCATCAAACTTCTACATTGCATCAGTATTGGTTTTTATACAGGTTACAACATTCATTTAGTATAAAGGTAGTTATAGAATAATAAACAGCATATATTCTTGGTGATTCTAAGACTCTTCAAAAATGCAAAGCTACCAAACAATTCCAGACTTAGAGGACCTTAGAATGTCACCTGAGAGCATCCTGAAAAGTGCCAGAGGGGAAGACTGAACTCTGAACACATACGAGATAAAGTAGAGGGAGCCGTTCTTCCATACTATTAGAAGAGTTTAATGTAATGTAGTTAAAAAAAAAAAAATCACCCTTTACTCACAGATGAACTAATAAATTGATGACTGGTAAAAAGTTCTCCATTAAGTGTGGATACATGACTTCTATGTTCACCGGGATCTGCAGGAAATAAGTCATGAAATCTATATCAATTAGACGAAATGAGAAGAATCTTCTACTATAAGAAACCTTAAACACAGGGAATGGTCTAACGATATTAGTTCATTCCCACCAAATCTGAAAACAACGCAAATCGTAGGGCACAGCCAGAGTTGACAGGAATATATGATGCTCAGTCCCCAGAACCTCAAGTCAATGGAAATGACATCAGGCCTTAGGCTAGGCACTTAACTTTGTTGTTCTTTTTAACTGCTACAACCCTACTTTAGAGGGATACCTCGTTTCGTAAAGAAACTAAACCTTTGCAAAGCTCCATAGTAAACAGAGGGCAAAATCTTTGCTCTTTAAAAAACTCCAGTTATAGGCTAAGAGTGGTAGCATGTGTCTATTATACAAGTACACAGGAAGATGATGAGTTCAAGGACAGTCTGGGCTGTCAAAACAGTAAATATATATATAAACCTGATGAGACCCCACAGACACGACATTGTCACAGATCTTCAGATAATACCCTGATAATTTCATCACAAAACATGGTCAAGAAAAGCAGTCTTTCTGACTAGAGCTATGTGGTTTGTTTCATTTCAATTGCTTCAATCTTACTACCTCCTAGTTTAATCTTAGAGTCCTTCCTACAAAAACAATTTTTTTCCTAAAGACTTGGCAGTTGTTAATTAAAGTCTCTGAAGCCAAACACCTGTAAACAAACTGTACGGAACCAGCAATTTCCAAGTGTCATTTGGTCTTTCATTATAGTTTTCATCTTACTAAGGAGTCTCATGTAAGCTATTATGATGCCTAATATTCCTTTGTAAGTGAGATCATTTTTCTGTAATCCTTTAGATTTGTTGAAAATGAAGTCAACCACTTCTCAACCTTTTGAGCAGAATGCACTATGAGCAGACCTGCTTACAAACAGGAACCAAATGCTATCTCAGCTCTTAGCTCACCATGTAGAAGGCCTCCAACCGCATCGCATACACTATTTGCAAGGCTCTCATGTAGATTGTGTACAAGACTTCAGGCTACAACAGAAAAACAACTGTCAATGTCTCAGGCAGGGGCTGCGCCATTGCCATCCGCACCATCAAATGCTGCAGTCGGTGAACGCAACAAAAGAAATGGAGAGAAAATCACCCACTTTCCCTCAAAATACCTCACAATTCCTCCAAATTCTAAGACACCTTATATTGCATAATAATTTGTTCTTGTGTAGTGAATAAACAAAGAAATTGGTTACTTATGAATGAGAGTAATTTTATCCAAATCCAACCCAATCAATTAACCCAGCCCAGACAGGAAAGACGGGTGGGTCTTCCAGGACTCTGCCAGGGATGTGGAAATGCTGGAAACCTCAAGATTTTATTTTCACTTTTTGAAGAAAGATCATTTAGACTAGCCCACTGTTACAGCCAAAAGGTCACCTCAGATTTCAGTTTAGCTGCAATGCTTGGAATAATGGAGAAATAGCAAGATTTAGAAACCTTTTCTTCTACGTTAGTAGATCCCAAATGCGGGCCCAAGAATTTGTTTGCTCTTCTGTATTCAGGTTTATTAGAACAGAAAGCCTAAAACATGGTGAGAACGTGGCAGTGCTGACCTAAAGCTACATGACTCACCTCAAAGACCAACCATTTTCTCTGAGGCCATTCTTCCCATTTAAAAAAAAACAAAAACACTGAGATAAACAATTTTGTATTCGATATGATAAAATAAACCTTCCCATATTATAACTTCAAGGCCAACACAGGGAACTGGAGGGAGATTTGGGATTTTGCTGTGACACATAAACAGCTCATTTTTGCATTTAATAACCAAACATATAAAGAATAACACCTGTCAGAATAAGTCAATTCCACCTGGGGCATAATGTAAGAAAATTAATCTGTGTGTTTCCAAAGAAGACTGTTTTTAAGCATGCGTGTGTAGGAAGCTACTTGGAATAAATCCTGTCAAGGTCTCCAATAAATGATACCCTCATACCACCACTCCAGTAATATAAAAATTTAATATACTTTAATATATCTATGGTTTAAAGCTTTTTTTTTTTTTTTTAAAGGAAAACAACTGTATTAAAGTACTGAGTTCCCACTGGGCCTGTAGAAGTTGCTCCACATATAAACTTAATGTTATTTTAAAATTACACCAGGTGAGAAATTTTTCTCTAGATTAAAAATGACTGGCCTACAACAAATATGAGGGCACCCACCTTCCATTCCACACTACAGACCTAGCAGCTACTTTATTCTTAAATATCAGTATCTCCGTGTAAAGAGAGACACATTTTACCTTAGGGATTGGATGAAGATCATTCTTGGAGAAGTTCTTGCCATCGGCTCCTGTTAGTAATTTATTGCGGATATGATCCACAATCTCAGCTGCACTGTATCTGGGGAAGGACAAAGTTTCCATGATGAGAGTCTCCTCCTAGTGAGAAAGAAGAAAAAAAAAAAACGAAGATCAGAAATATGCATAATGAATAGTCCTTATTATCTAGAAATTGATACATAGGAAAAACTGAACAAGCTGTGGCTGAACTGTTCAGAGCAGTATGGTCATCAAATATGGGAATAAGGCAAAGAATTTTAAGCCAGGCATGGTAATGCATACTGGTGACCCCCAACACTAGGAGGTGGAGGCAGGAGGATCAGAAATTCAATGTAACTACATGTAAAACTCAAGATCAACCTGACTCTGTCCTGTCTCAAAACAGAACAAGATGAATTTTATTCACACATACATACAAACACACCCTGAAAGAAAGGTGATGTTTTATCCTAAAATAATTTTTATCACAAAGTAATAAGTCATTTTTTGCCAATATTCCCAATGTCCTATTCCATAAGGAATAGAGGCTTTTGACACACAGGAGGAAAATCATGTTGTTTTCTTTTTACACAAGGGCCAGAGCATTTAACAAGATGCTGAGAATTATTTATCAAAGCACAAGACAGACAGACAGCAGCAGCTAGATATAAGCAATACTAACACAAGGCAGGAAATAAAACTGCATTTTGATTTGATATCCTACTCAAACACACACAGTAAGAAGACTAATAAGATTTAAGATGCAAGCAGGGGTGAGAGCTGGGGCAGAGGGAAGGGAAGACGTAGAGGGAGAGCAGGAAAGAGAGGTTTTAATTTAAGGCAGGAATCCCTTTCACCAAAGCAAGAACTCAAAACACATAAAACAGCAAAAACCTATTTGTCCTAATGTGTGCAGATAATAGATTATTCCTACCAGTGTCCTCTTAAAATAGCACTTGTCATAATTCTGTCTCCCTTACACATCCCAGAGCACAGCTGGCAATGCTTGGAGATATTTTCAGTTGTCAGGACAAGAATGCAATGGCTAGGGGCCAGGCATTCTGCCAAATACCCTACAATGCTTCGGGTGGTCTCTCACTGCAGAGCTGTCTGTCCAAAGGACACTACTTCCCAGCGTGAGCAGAGACCCAGAGCAAACATATTCAGTTTTGCAAACAAACTGAAATGGTTTACAAGTTTTGAAATCTACTTTAGGGTCTCACTGTTTCTTCAAACAATTATGGCTTAAAAAGAGGCCCCAACAATTTGCCTCTCCTCCCAGTGAATGGAGGAAGCTCCAACAATTACCTCTCCTCCCAGTAAATGGAGGATGCCACCCCAAAACACAGCTGTTAAATAACGCCCTGGCTCTCAACCCTTCAAGACACTACAGAACGCAGGAACTCTAAAGATTATTCCCTTTCACTCTAGTGTGTCCCTAATAAGTAGAAGACACTTGCTCATGCTACTGAGAAAGCTGCTGCAACCTCAATAGGATACATTAGTCCCTAGTTACAGGACATTTCTTCCAAAACTGTGAGGAAAGCTGTGATGTCCCTTCTAAGCCTTCTCCGCTACACAATTAAAGACTACTTCCTTACATGTGGCCACTACTTTATGAGACTATTTTTTGGAAACCTTACCATTTTTGAGAGAGAATACATCTTTTCCCCACTCCTTCAACAAAAGTCAGTAGATTTGTTCCTAAAATGGGACTGGTTTCTGGCAAGTATCAAGCAGGCCGATATTAATTATGCAGTGGACACCACTAGGCGTCTATTCATAAAGTTCTGACACTACTTCCAGGTCAATAAGATCACAACCCACAGATTGAGGGGTTAACCCTCACACTGCTCCCCGCTGACACGATGGTCACAAGACCAGGCTGTTTTACTTACGCTTCTGACAGTATACTACACACTGGAGTTCCTACCATGCCCTCCTTGGACAACCAGTGCCAAGTATAAGGGAGGAACTTGGAAACAAAATTAGAGACTGCCTCTGGTCCACATGGACCCACACAATACAAACATAGACTAACACAAGGGAAGAATTGACAAAATAATATTTCAGGGGTAATAGGACAGTATGATAATATGAAGAGGCCCAGGAACCACCAGGTGTCTGGCTGTCCCAGAGTTTCTCAAAATCAGCTCTTGAGGGTTTTTATAAAAGTTTTATCATGTATGTATGATTGATTTTATCAATGCCAGCAACTTCCAGTCTCTCCCTTCCCCAGGATCAGGGGACAGGGGCTGAATGACCTAATCCTATAGGACTGCCTTAGTTTTCTGGTAAACCCCCTCACTCCCCTCCTGCCACCCTACTCCCTCCCCTACCCCCTTGCCCAAGGGCCAGAGTCTACCAGGCAACAGCTAACTATTAACTTATAAAAGTTCACTTATCACTGTGATGATTCCAAGCATTTTGGTATCTGTGCACCAAGAACTTTGGACAAAATGTATATTTCATACTATCATACTGTCCTATTTAAATTACCCCTGAAATATTATTTTGTCAGTATCTTCCCTTGTGTTAGTCTATGTTTGTATGTGTGTGGGTCCATGTGGGCCAGAGATAGTCTCTGATTTTGTTCCTCAGGTGCCGCCCACCTTTCCTTATTTATTTCGATGTGATATTTATTTATTTAAAGATATGGCCTCACAGGCCTAGAAGATCCCAATAGGTTAGGCTGACTAAGCACCAGACATTTGCCTGTCTCTCTCCACAATGCTGAGAACCAATGGACCACATGCAGAATTTCAAAAAAAAAAAAAGAAATATGTAGGTTCTAGGGGTTGACTCGGTCCTGCCTTTCCTAATTGAGCTATTTCCCCAGACAGGCAATATCTTCTGAAAAGTTAATACCAAAAGGATTCAACACTCCAGAATTAGTCCGTCTAGGGCAGAGTATTAATATAGCAAGGAACCACCTTGACTGACTGTGGGTAACTGTAGCACTCATGTAGAAGAAATGCATTACAATCCAGTGAAAGAAACTCGAAGAGCCTCCGCATGGCCCACTTACACGAGTCTGGATCTCCCCTGTACTCTTCTTACATCAGTATTTGAACTTTAAGCTATTTTCATTTCTACTACTGAATTTCATAATTGCAAACTTTTTTTCAGAGATAGGATCATCTCAAATTTGGATTTGGGCCTTTCACACATTAGTCATCTATTTCAGTATAAATTATAAATGTATGGGGCAGTAAATTATCCTACCCCAAGTATAGTTGTTTGGTGTGTTTCAAAAAACTACAGACCACTGCAGATTCAGGAAAGGCTTGGCAAGGTCCTTTTGTAGAAAGACGTTTCTAGATGTTTCCATTTGAAATGTGTAGATGCCGGCAGAGGCTTCTCCACAGTACAGTTCCTTCTCTGCAGAGGAAAGTACTTTGCATAAGAAAAGGCTGTATTTCTGATCCCTGCCCAGGTACAGATCACTACAGATGGCAATGACATGGGAGACTTCATCAGTAGAACAAGGCAGCCTTCATTCACTGTGTACCTCCTCTGGCCGCATTCCAAATCCCCAGTCACTCCCTTTCCCTACAGAAGCCCAAGCCCCTATCCCCTGACTAATCTCTTTATAATCATCTAGTCCAGGCCTCCTTTGTGTTTAGGCATAGATTCCGGGGGTTTTCTCTCAATATCCTGAGGTCAGTTTATTTCATGGTTTAAAATGATGCTTTCAGAGGGGGAAAAAGTAAATAAACATTCAATATTTTTCATCTAAGTCTCAGTTTTTTAAAGTGGTCATAAAAACATTACAAAGAGGGTACTTGCTAAAGCAAGCCACACCTAGATTAGTAATTTTAACACTGGAGTGGGTATATAATGTCTTCATGATTATTAGCACACCCTCTGCTGATGCTACTTATATACATTGCCATGGGGTTAAGCCTTAGAAGACATCAAACCCTCACAAATGTGCAATTAGCTTACCCACCACACAGATTTCAATCTTTTCCGCTGAAGTTTATAAAGCCTTTAATAATCTAATGCTCTTTCTGGTACAAGTCAATCCCTTCAAGACTTCCCCTAAACTTCCAATGTTTCATTATACCTGTCTGGGAATTTCTGAATTCCCTACCAAGAGGCTTACACCTGCAATTAGTGGGTATAATAACCTCTTCTCATATCCAAATCCTCAGTCTTTCATAGTACAGTTTCAGTTCCAACTCATTTGTGTGTGTGTGCGTGTTCAGATAAAGGAAGAAGTCTTTAATTTAACCTCTTAGCTCAGACTAAAGTACTTTATATATTATTAAAATGACTCTCTGACATGTTAGCTCAAATAGGACAGATTATCTCTAATGGCTGTGTCTCCTTTATTTATAACACTACAATGCTAAACACAGTATGTACTGGAATAACAAATTTTATACATCTAGTTTTGCAACGCAAAACCAAGCAAGTAATTCCCAATTTTAATGAAGTAAATAAGAAACTTCCTCAAAACCACGGGAAGGGCATTGTGTTATACACGAGTAGAGCCATATACACGCAGCTCCCTGATTTTTGGATTAAGAATGACGTTTTGCCTTTTGATTCATGGTTCTGGGTGCAATCAAGAGACGTTGGAGCAACGAAGATACAGAGCAAACTGGCAAGCATTCACAACGAAACAAGTCCCACTGATACCACTCTTGTGGCTCACGCCTGTAATTTTAGCAGTTGGAGGTGGAAGCGATAGGATCAGGAGTTCAAGACCAGCCTCAGGTACATAGTGGGTTCTAAGTCAACCGGGAATACATTACAGCCTGTCTCAAATCAACACACACAAGCTTAAGTCAGCGAACCCAGGCGACCCGACCCTAAACTTCCTGGCCGCCCTCCGGCGCCCGCTCGCACTTACCTGCCTTCCCAGCAGGTCCCGGAACAGCAGATACAAAACAAGCAACCAACCAAAAACACCGACCGTTGTCACTTTTCAAATCAGCCGCCTTCCCATACGAGGCCCGCCCCTTTCCGCAGAGCACGCTTCCGTGACGACGGGTACCCGGAGGGCCCAGAAGACCCGCAGTGGGTGGGGCTTGATTTGCGGCACAGCAAGCTTAACCCCAGGCCGGCGGAACCATTATTTAGGAAGCTAGCTTCTAGTCGGAACTACGACTCCAACGGACGGGGTGGTGTGCAGCAGCTAGGGGCCGTAGTTCCGGGCGGTGTTTACGCGGTTGTTAGTGACTTCCTCCGGAACTTTATCTCCAGCGTCCCGGTTAGCGAGCAGACGGTTTCCGGCCCCTCTAGTAGGATCAGAGAGTGACAGTCGGTAAAGGATGTTTTGTTGTCAACCGAATCAAAAGCATTGTTGAGAATCCTGGCGTAACAATAACAGTGTCACTATCGGATAAGCATTGATGGGGTCAGGTTCTGCCTTGGGTATTTGTACACATCATTTCACTTGATTCATGAAAGCTTGGCATGGGAACGCGAGTGAATGGATTGCTATTTTGCCTTAGAAAGAACTCTCTACGTTAAAGAGATTGCGTAAAGCCGCCCACCGTAGTTCAAAAGTAGTCTGGCTGAAATTTGGGTACAGTCCTCTGTAAGCAAGACTTGGAGATATGGGAGGTACCTAATCAATAGTTCATCTGAACAGCTCCTCCCTCATATTTCAGAACACTGCTCTGAAAGAAGTAATTTGGAATGATCTGGAGTAAAACTAAGTCTCTGAATCTTAGTTTCTTCTTTCTCTGATAATCCCTCCCCTGAGGCCAGGCACCACAAGTGCTTGCTTTCTACAGACCAACGTAATAGTCCTGTCTGCTTCATAGAGTAACTTTAAGATTCAGGGAGTTATTTCATAGAGTATGCTAAATAAAGTGTCTGGCAAAATTGTAAGTGCCCAGTAAGTATTAACTGTATTTTGATCTATTTGTACATGATTTGTAGTTGAAAAAAAATAAAAAACAAAGACAACAACAAAAACCCACCACAAATGGTAAGTGCTCAAAATATTTAAAACATTTATGTGTCCAAACAGGAAACAAATGAATTACACGAAGATCAAGAGTAGAAAGACTATATTGTCTTTCTCAGAAGAAAACGGAGATGAATGTGTGGACAAAGCTATTTGAGGGATAATTTTTACTATATATTTAGCAGTTAGTAGTATGTTAGAATTTAAATTTGTTAATAAAACAAACTAATGGTTTGTTCAAATTTCTTTATTTTATTGAAAAAATTTCTGCCTCCTCCCCGCCTCCCATTTCCCTCCCCTTCCTCTCCCCCTCCCCTCACTCCTCTTCCCCTCCCCCCCACTCCTTTCCTCCTCCCTCTCCAGTCTGAAGAGCAGTCAGGGTTCCCTGCACTGTGGGAAGTCCAAGGTCTTCCACCCTCCATCCAGGTCCAGGAAGGTGCTTAATTACAAGGATAAAACTTATTTTTTTTTTCCAAAAGTTAGTTACCTAATACTGGCTCTTTAAAAAAAAAATGTGTGTGTGCGTGCTCACTTGCGCGTGCCAATGACTGTGTGCAGGCACATGTACATGAGCATACATAGGGCAGAAGAAAACCTTGAGTGAGATCCTTGGAGACACCATCTACTTTCTTTGAGGTAGGTTCTCTAATTGGCCTGCAGCTCACCAATCAGACCAAACTGCACCACCAGTGAGCGTTAGGAGTGCCTACCTCCTCCTCCCCAGTGCTGGCATTTCAAGTGTGCACCCCCATGGCTGAGAGCTGCTGAACTAGCGCAGGCCTCACGCTTGGGAAGCCCATTTTACCTAACTGACTGAACTCTCTGCAGACGAATGCTTGTCTTTCCTGACTCAGCTTTAGCTGCAAAACCTTGCAGCTCTTTTAAGAGGTCCTGCCACGCCAGGTGGTGGTGGTGCACGCCTTTAATCCCAGCACTCGGGAGGCAGAGGCAGGCGGATCTCTGTGAGTTCGAGGCTAGCCTGGTCTACAAGAGCTAGTTCCAGGACAGGAACCAAAGCTACAGAGAAACCCTGTCTCAAAAATCAAAAAAAAAAAAAAAAAGTCCTGCCACGAAACACTTAAACAGTGTTGATGAAAAGCTGAACACATGCTTTTTGGTTTTCAGTTGTAGCAGGAAAAAAGCTGCACCGCTTTAAAATGCCGACTTCCTGGGCCGTTCTGCCAGTGCAAACTCTGACTCTTTGAGGCAGGAGGTCAGCTACCGAGAGAACGTTTGAGTGTTGCAGCTTGCTTGCAGGCAAGGACCTTGAAACGCCATAGAGTAGTGGCAATAAACGTGGCTACAGCCAGTACCTCAGCCATGAGGCTGAAATCTTGAAAAGCTAAGGAATGTGTTGGATCTAGCCATCAAAGCCATGGCTTTAATCCTCTCCTTAAAGACCCATGTAGTCAGAAAAAGAGAGATATACAGTAAAGAGAGATTCAAAGACAAAACCTCTAAATGGTTTACCGTGTGTTAAAAATATATGCAGGCTAAAGGTTAAAGTCCTTAAAAAAAAAAGAAAAGAAAAGAGTAGTTGGGTATGGTGGTACACACCTTTAATCCCAATGCCTGGGAGGCAGAGGCAGACAGATCTCTGTGAGTTCAAGGTGTTGTAGCACACGCCTTTAATCCCAAAGTTTGGGAGGCAGACTCAGACCAACCTCTGTGAATTCAAGGTGTGATGGCAGACACCTTTAAGCCCAGCACTTGGGAGGCAGGGGCAAGTGGATCTCTTTGAGTTCAAGGACAGCCTGGTCTACAGAGTTATTCCAGAACAAAGATATACAGAGAACCTGTCTCAAAAAGTAAAAATAAAAGAAATAGAGGTTAAAGTAAAGCCACATAAATATGGAAAATATACAGAGAATCTTGATACTGTATGCTGTCATGCACTCTTTGAATTGTTTGAATGCTGAGGAAGGAGCAACAGCTGCTAAAAGATATTTGCTTATAAATGCTGCTGAATTAATCCAAGATAGGTATTTTGAAAATACCTTGACTTTAAAATTGAAGTCAAAAGATATGTTACTTTGGAGAAGAGGATTTGCTTTTGTTTCCACAGGAAATGAGAGACTGTGGATTCATTTTGAATTAAGAAAAATCAGGTTCGATCAAGGAAGACCACCTGAGAAATCTCTGGTAGGAACAGATGGCCCAGATGACAGAGTTCTACATTCAGAACAGGTTCAAGACTGATGCCTGAGATGATCAAGCCTCACAGGATACTCCAGTCAGGAATTGATCATAACTCTAAATTTTCTTTAGGTCCCCATAAGATTATCAGCACCTCCAACCAGCTGGAAGTAGCCTGAAATACTATGCCCACATTCCCAAAAAAAGGACTATGGATATTTTCCTTTGGGAAAAAAAAAAGATGGGGAAGTAATGTGGGAGAATTGTCTGTATTCTGCTAATCATATTTTAAATAAACGTTGATTGGCCAGACAGGAAGTATAGGTGGGTCAACCAGACAGGAAGTAGAGGGAGGGTGATGAGAACAGGAGAATTCTAGGAAGGAGTGAAAGCCTTTCTTTTTTGTTTAAACAGACAAAGAGGAAATGGTGTAGGAGGGTCTTCTTTTTATGTGTTGCTTTCATTGATTAAATAAAGAGACTGCCTTGGCCTTTTGATAGAACAACAGCTTAGATAGGTGGAGTAGACAGAACAGAATGCTGGGAGAAAGGAAGCAGAGGCAGAGAGCCACGGCCATGAAGCTGCCAGGTCAGACATGCTGAATTTTCCTGGTAAGCCACTATCTCGTGGTGATAACACAGATTATTAGAAATGGGTTGAATCAAGATGTGAGAGTTAGCCAATTAAGAGGCTAGAACTAATGGGCCAGGCAGCAATTTAATTAATACAATTTCTGTGTGGTTATGGCAGGTATAAATTAGCCGGGTGGCAGGGACGGGGCTGCACCACCAGAGTGGCTGCCCAACATGGTCTACTAACTCCACATAAAACCTGAGAGGGCTTAAAAAGGAGAGAGAGAGAGAGAGAGAGAGAGAGAGAGAGAGAGAGAGAGAGAGAGAGAGAGAGAGTTTAACACAGCTTTTTGCTGTTTGTGGGTGGCGTGCCACAGAGAGAATTTCCTGAGTCAGCAGCCTTATAAGAAGGTGCACCATTTTAAAATGCGGCTTCCTGGGCCCTGCCATCGGTGCAAACTCCCGGCTATGGAGCATTTCTGGGCCCACTCAGGGTTGGGAATAAAGTAGTTGAGACTATGCCCATGGCTCAGCTCTTCCTGCCCAGGTAGGCAATGGGATCAGGTCTCCTAGAAAGTGACGGTTTTGAAATACCAGTTCCTGGCCTGTGCCGCCATCATGATCTCTATCTGGCTCCTGCAGAAGACAGAGCTTTTGAATGGAACATTTGGAGTAAAGTGCTACGATTTGTTTGATGGCAACTAGACTTGCTATGTGCCTGAAAGGGGGACATTGTGTGCTGCAGCTCAGAGGCACAAGCAGCTCCACCATGCTAGCACTGCAATGTGCAAGGCTCAGAGGCACCAGGGGTTCGCCTTGTTGGGCTGGGTGTGGCAAGCTCAAAGTACCTGTTTTTGACCTAGGAATGTCACAGCTTAGATTCTTAAGTGCTTATCGATTTAAAACTGCAAAGCAAAAATATTCCTGGATAGTAAAGAATTACAGATTCACAATAGGACAGGTTCAAACATAAAAGACCTCTAAATGGGTCATAATGTTAGACATACGTAGGCTTGGGAGAGAGAAGAAAAAGAATATAGAGAATAATGTTAATGCCTTAAAAAAGGGTAAAGTCTTTAAAGAGACAGAGTACCTAGTTATAGATTAAAAAAATAAAAATAAGCCACGTAAAAATGGAAAATTCACAGAGAGTCTGGATTATGTATTTTATTGTGTTTTCTTTAAACATTTTTTTATTAAAAATTTCTACCTCCTCCCGTTTCCCTCTCCATCTCCCTATTCCTCCTCCCCCTCCCTCTCCAGTCCAAAGAGCAGTCAGGGTTCCTGCCTTGTGGGAAGTCCAAGGTCCTCCCCCCTCCATCCAGGTCTAGGAAGGTGTGCATCCAAACAGACTAGGCTCCCACAAAGCCAGTACATGCAGTAGAACCAAGACCCAGTGCCATTGTCCTTCGCTTCTTAGCCCTCCTTGTCAGCCACATTCAGAGAGTCTGGATTGATCACATGCTCCATCAGTCCCAGTCCAGATGGCCTTGATGAGCTCCCATTGGATCAGCCCCGCCATCTCACTGGGTGGGCACACCCCTCATGGTCCAGACTTCCTTGCTCATGTTCTCCCTTCTTCTGCTCCTCATTTGGACCTTTGGAGCTCAGTCCAATGCTCCAATGTGGGTGTCTGTCTCTATCTCCATCCATCGCGAGATGACGGTTCTATGGTGATATGCAAGATATTCATCAGTGTGGCTATAGGATAGGGCCAGTTCAGGTGCCCTCTCCTCAGCTGCTCAAGGAACAAGCTGGGGACATCTCCTTGGACACCTGGGAACCCCTCTAGAGTCAAGTCTCTTGCCAACCCTAAAATGGCTCCCTTAATTAAGATATATACTTCCCTGCTCCCATATCCACCCTTCCTCCATTCCAACCATCCTATTCCCCCAAGCTCTCCCCACCTCCCCTTCTCACTTCTCTCTCCCTATCTCCCCTTACCCCCACCCCACCCCCATGCTCCCAACTTTTGCCTGGCAATCTTGTCTACTTCCAATATCCAGGAGGATAACTACATGTTTTTCTTTGGGTTCACCTTCTTATTTAGCTTCTCTAAGATCACAAATTATAGGCTCAGTGTCTTTTATTTATGACTAGAATCCACTAATGAGTGAGTACATATCATATTCATCTTAAGAACAATTTAACAAAACCCTTTTTCCCTTTTTATTTATTTATTGTGAGTGTGTAGATCAGAGAACAGCTTTCAAGAGTTGCTTCTCTCTTTCCACTGTGTGAGTTCCAGGGAAGAAAAAGAATCATAGGGTTTAGTTAAGTGCCTTTACCCAGTAAGCCGTCTTCTCAGCCCAAGAGCCTTTTTTTTTAAAACAAACAAACAAACAAACAAAAAAAAAACATGGTGCCTCTAACAGAAGAAAGAAATAGCCTCAAAACGTGTTTAAAAAAATAAGTGTACTTTGATTCTTTTTGCCCTCCCCATGTGTTCATATTTTCTATGAGGAATAAAGAATGACAAAATATCCCGTTCAGTTTTTACAATCTGAAAGCAATATCCCAAAATTTGATGTTGCAATACTGTCTGGTCATATCAGTATTTTGACTATGTCACATTGTGGCTGATTTATAAATTCTGTGGTGGTATCTTTGATAACCTCGTTCAGTTTACTCATGAATCATGAATAATATTTACTGTTGCCTTAAAAATGATGACCATCCATCAATAGCGGTCTGAAGTGAAATTTTAAACATACATTTTAGAGCCGGGTGGTGGTGGTGCATGCCTTTAATACCAGCACTTGAGAGGCAGAAGCAGGTGGATCTCTGTGCGTTCGAGACCAGCCTGGTTTACAAGAGTTAGTTCCAGGACAGGCCCCAAAGCTACAGAGAAACCCTGTCTTGAAAAACAAAACAAAAAAACAAATTCATTTTATATTAAGGATATCTGACAGAAACCTTTAAATTACTCATTATGAAGAAACAGTGAATATAGGGATATATACAAAAGCATGAACATGCAGGCATATGATTCCACACTTGTCAAACATCTCATATGAGAGAAATCACTGGTGCATCTCACCAGTGAGCTGTTTGTGGCTTGCTGCCATTACAGGTAACACAGAAAATACAGAAATCTTTATTCTTGGGTGTCCTAATATACTTTGAGTATATTTACTAGTTGATTTTGAATAAATAGGTAAGGTGTGTAATAGTTTGTTATATTCTTGAATTAGCATTATAGAGCATAAGTTCATATAAATAGCTGAAGCATAGCTACACTACAAATACAGCACAATTTAACATGAAAAATTCCAGTAGCATATTTGTGTGGTCAGTATACTCACTGGGTGGCGCTGCTGTATCGATTTTAACCTTACTGAGCCTTCCATTCCAGTTCATTTTAAATAAGCAATCAGAACTACAGTGATAAACATCGGACACAATGTTCTGCATTAAAAAAAATAGATTCTAAATTTATGAGCTTTAAAGTACATATTTAGCGTCCCGGCTCAAGAAGTTAACTGGCATTGAATTCAAAGTGGTGTCTGCTTTTTGTTTTCTTTAATCATTCCAAGCTTAGTAACCTGCTTGCCTCTTCAGCCATGTTCATTTTTATTGGAGGTTTTGGAAATAGAGCTATACATTTGAATCACTTTAGGCAGTGTTTGTTTTCAGGATGAAGTAGTCTAGAGCTGTAAAACACCCAGCCTTTGCTGCTCATGATGAACTCTGAATAAATGTAAGGAAGCACAGATCTGACATTGTCCTCTAACCTCGGAGAATACTTGCCTCAACTTTCACATGAAGTTATATTACTTTAATGTAGTCAATAAGGGACCCTTTTGAATCAGCAAACAGATTTGATATCATAAAAAATGCTTGCTCAATATGATTATTAATTCAAACTTTCTATTCTGGTAAATTTCCAATTTTGAATATGTGATAGTCTGTGGTGTTTACAGTATCTCAAGGGAGCTGACAAGGATTTCTGAGGAAAATTTCAAAAATTAATGTATTCTGTCAGCTGTGGTGGTTCTTGCCTTTAATTTCAGTACTCTGCAGGGAGAGATAGTCAGATCTCTATGAGTTTGAAGCCAGCCTGGTCTTCGTAGTACCAGCCTGGTCTAGATAGTAAGTTCTAAACCAACCAGAGCTATACAGTGAGACTCCCTCTCAAAACAAAAAAGAATAAAAATCAATATATTCTAATTTTAAAGTTAGTTATTTATGTCAGAAGTAGTTCTTATGTCCACAGTCCTAGCACCCAGAAGGCAGAAGCAGGGGGGATCTTTACAAGTTTGAGGTTAACCTGCTCAACAGCAAGTGCCAGGAGACCAGGTCTCAAAGTAACAACAATAGAGTAATCAATTATTACGTAAATTTCACAACTGTGTCTTATCTGGCCTCTTATAGCTAGGGTATATTATACCTATAAATTGTGTACTCATTAACAACAGTAATCTATTTCTTACTGCTTATGTAGTCTCTTAGTCCTGAAAGCTGGACAGTCTAAGGTCAACAGGCCAGGAAATCCAGTGTCTGGTGTGGGCTGTTTCCTGACTCATAGTTGGCCCTTGGTAGGGATGTGATTACCTGATGGAAGGGTCTTCCCATTCGTCTTAATAATGAAGGCTTTACCCTCAAGAGGTGATTGTATTTCAAAAGACCCATCTCCAGCTCTGCAAACACCAACTTCTAGGCTGGGTGTAGAGCTCATACCTGTTATGCTAGCACTTGGGAGGCAAAGGCAGGAGGATCGGGACATTAAGGTCAACCTATTGTACCTAGCAGCTTGAGGTCATTCTGAGCTGCATGAGATTATGTCTTTCAAAACAAATTAAAAGATAAACAAGTTTCCAATCAGTTAATCAGCCTTGTAGAATCTTTAGCTTAGGGGTGCTTTATTCTGGGAGCTTTACAGGCTGGGGGTGGGTTTAACTGGATCCTTTGATCTAATTATCTTCCTCCCCTGTGTTGTTTGGGGGATCCTTCTTCCACTAGCTCTTGGATGGATTCACAAGGATATCTTGTGCCTTCTGAAGTGTTTTGTGTATGACTTTCTGTATTAGTTATTACTAACTTGTATTTTCTATCTTCTCCAGGAATGCCTCAAACTTGCTGTGCACCAGAGGATGACCTCTAGTTGCTGACAGCCATGACCTCCACCAGTCTTAGAATTTCTTGATTGTGCAAGGCTGGAATATTTTAGATTCTGAGCCGCCAAATTTTCTTGGTTTATCTTAAATACCCTTAATAGCCATTCGTTGTCCACCTCAATGCATGACCTAAAATCCCTGTGACTGCCATATAAAACATTCCCTACTCTGGCGCACAGCATCACTGGAGAGAGAATGAAGTTATGGGCTCCCTCACTTCTTTTTTTGTCTTAAACTCATTCCAGCTTTAGTCATTTGTTGATTGTGTCTGCTTCTGGTTCTATCCATTGACAAAAGTCCCTCTACAGCTTTTCTCTGAAAGTGTGTGAAACAAAGACGTATAATAATACACTTATTCCACCTGGGAGGTTAATTCTCTTATGAAAACTAGTTTTCTTTGAAGAATTCTTGGTTTTTTAATTTTAGGAAATTGTCTTTACTTTTGTTATTTTATTCCATTTTTCTTTATATGTCTGTCTCTCTGTGTGTATGTGTGTGTCCATGGAAATCAGAAGAAGATGCTGGATGCCCATGGAATGTAGTTAAAAGCATTGGTGACCTGCCTGACTGTGCTGGGCACTGAGCTCTGATCCTTCAAGAGCAACAATGCTCTGCACTGACAAGTGTCTCTATGGTCCCTGCCTGAGGGATCTTAATCACACTATTCTGATTGAGCTTCACAGGAGTGAGCCAGCTATGCTACAGATGTCCCTATCCTGACAACGGGTTACTTAGATCCCTTTTCTTACCTGGCCACAGCAGGCATATGTAAAGTCACGTGAGGCATGAGTATATTTCACCCCTCTTATGCTGTCATTTTAGATTTGGCAGAAATCATGGTAACAAACCACACAGATAAAAGAAGGCCAAGCTGAGACCTTCAAACTAACACTCTAACCAATCAGAAATGGCAGACATCACAAAGAGTTTGCATGGTAAATCTTGTGGCTGATACGGTGAGGCTGGCCGGCCAAGAAGCCTCAGAGATCTGCGTGTCTTCAGCCCCTCAGCACTGGAACTACAGGCATGTGTCACCACACCTGGCTTTTCACGTAGGTGCTGGGGGTGAAGCTCATGCCTTCATGCTTATGTGGCAAGAGTTTTACCAATGGAGCTGTTTCCCTAGTGTCATATACAGAACTTCTGAACCTGTGCTGAACACAGCTCATGGCTAGGTCTCAATATTGAATCCAGTTATACTACCCGCACTTACTTTTGAAGCAAAGGTCATCTCACCTTCCATTAAATTCTAGCAGTTTCCTGAGGTGTTTGTGTCTCTCATTCTTTCCTGCAAGGGAGCAAATGAAAAAAAAAATCATTGAACTGGAAAACATGCAGGACCAATCATCATGATGCCTCCCTGCAATCCCAGCTCTTGAGAAATGGAGAGAGGAATGTGGAAAGTTCGAGGCTCACCTAGAATTTTCTGTGTGGCTGAAGTTGGCCTTGAACTTTTTAGATTAGGGAAAGGCCACGGTCATAGCTATCCTAACATCTACTGAATTCTAAGTGGCTCAAATAAC
This sequence comes from Chionomys nivalis, assembly GCF_950005125.1. Classification (NCBI taxonomy): domain Eukaryota; kingdom Metazoa; phylum Chordata; class Mammalia; order Rodentia; family Cricetidae; genus Chionomys; species Chionomys nivalis. Next base: position 51,805,133 of record NC_080090.1, on the reverse strand, counting down.
ATTAATTTATTGTCCCACAGCAAGAAGTATTATCTCACAGTATCAGGAAATCAGTTAGTCCTGAAAACTATATGGATGAATCTTTTCCCTATCTTTCATCTTGTGCGTTTCTGCCAACCTTTGACATCCCTTTGTTGATAACCACCTCCATTTCTGCCATCATCTTCATATGGCATTCTTTCACTATGTGTGTCTGTGTCCAAATTTCCCCATTTAAAAAGACATCAGTCGTATTAGATATAAACCACCCTATGACCTCTTTTACTTTATGTAAAAAGACTCTACTTCCAAGTATTCAAATGCTGAAGTTAGGAAGTTAGAACTCCATCATATCTCTTGGAGGAGGGCACAGGCGAATCCATAAGCATGATTCACAACATCATAAGCCAAAGGTCTTCTTGGGTTGATTCTCTAAATAGTCTGAAGGTTCAAGCCAGGACGCATGTACCAGCCTCCCACAGAGCAGAATTCAGCTCTCTCTCTTTAATGGAGTACTAATTACTCCTTGACATGTCGAGCAGATGTGACTCATTTTATGTTTCTTAGAAATGGCTCTTTAAAAATCATCTGGATATGTTCAAAGAGAACAAATGGGAATTAATTCAATTAGTGGCGCTTCAGCCCGTGCACATTAAAGGCTTCAGCAGAAATGGAGGCTCCTCCTAACTTACTTAACCAGCAGGGCCTGTGAATTGGAAAGCTGCACAGAGAACATACAAATATAAAGCAGGGGACCAGCTTAACAGTTAAGAAACAGTTAAAAAAAATGTGCCTAAGTTTCAAACTTCTGATAACATAAGAGTTATCCTATGGTTAACCATATTTAAGATGTATAGCCAGTTCTTCACTTTGGTTACAGGGGTGCTTACATGGCAACTCTAGGAGGGCCCATATGCTTCGGTTTTGTAGTACCGTGCATTGAAGGAAGACCAGTATCTACAGCTATGAACAGGTGATTTTCAGTAAAGTCAAGGAGTGCACTCAAGAGAATCTTAGTAGGTAGGGATGCCAACAAGGTGTCTCTGTCATACTCCTTTTTGCTCATATTCCAGATCTCTAGGCTCACCACAGAGCTCCTAACGGAGCACTGTAAGAGGTTCTGAGGAGGGCTTCACAAAAAATGTGGAAGAGGCTGGGCGGTGGTAACGCACACCTTTAATCCGAGCATTTGGGAGGCAGAGGTAGGCGCTTGTCTTTGAGTTTGAGGCCAGCCTGATCTACAACAGTTAATTCCAGGACAGGTTCCAAAGCTACAAAGAGAAACCCTGTCTCGAAAAACACACACATACATAAAAGAATGTGAGAGAAGGGCAAGTTTGTAAGCACGGGAGGAATGTCTCACTCTGGTTTAGATACTCTGATGGCTGGAATTTACCAGTATAGCTTAATTTTAGGGTCTCAAATCATCAAAATAAAGCATAGTTGCACATTGGCCTTTAAAATACATAATGAAGCTTACTGGGGAAAACATACTTTAAAGGGAATTAATCATTCCTAAGGCTCCCTGAGAATGTATGTAATGTTTAGAGTAGGGAACTCTAGAGCAGTTCATGATGCCACAGGAAAAAAGAGAGATTTCCCCACCCAGAAAAGCACCTCAACAGGACTGTGGGGGAGATAGAGATGGGGTGGGGCCTCTTTAAGAAGTAAACATATCCCCAAGGAACCAAGATCTCTGTTTTTATAGAGACCAACCTTAAAGGAACCATTGAAAATTAAGGAAGCCACTGAAAGCTGAAAATGTGATTAATACCTCGGACCAGTGTGTGGATATTGTCATGCAAAAAGAGGTCTGAATTGAATGCATCTTTTCCCTGCCCCTGACTTAACAGAAAAAAAGAAGGCTGAAAAAATAAAAGCAATGGATGCTATGCTGTACTTCCTTCATCTCTTTCAAAATAGACATGCCTGTGTTTCACAATTAAAAGTGACCAGAATGTCACAGTACCTAAGATGTCATGGTAGAAATGAGAGTCGGAGCTGTAAGATACCACAATTGGAGACTAGTTAGAAGAAATAAGGTTGGTAACATTCTGTGCATTGTGGACATTCCTGAAACTGATCATCCTGGTCCCAGGAGAGACAGCAGAGTGAAATGCCAGACATAGTGTGTTTAGACAGAGTCGGATTCGCTCTCTGTCAGGCCTGGAACTCTATGTAGCCCAGGCTGGCTCCACTCAGAGCCTCCCTCCTTTTTCCTCATCCCAATGGCTGGGGTGAACTGCTCTAGAGTCCCCATACCCAGTGTTACCAGAGTTGAAAGCTTCTTGTTACCTAAAATATTCTTATTGACTATCCCCAGTGTTTGACTTTCTAATTCTTCAACAATCGTTGCACTAGCTGTTAAATACCCAGAAATCCTTCTATCTAAAAGCTAACAAAAATACTTATTTGATTAATCTATACTTTTTTCTTGTTAGGCAGACATTACAATGACATTGGCGGTGTAAATATAAAAAGAGGTATTTTGTTTATGTGTGCATTTATAAGCAGCTACTGTACTGTACTAGAAGGTCTACGCAGTGTGGTTAGCCACAGTAGGAAGTGACTGACCTCAAGAAGCCAGTAGAATCTTTATAGAAAGCCCAAGGGGCATTCAAACTAGTCTTTAAAGGAGCGCCATGGGAAGCATGCCAGCCTTTAAGCTTTTGTTCAGTCCAGTCATACAGTTGCTTATCCACACAATGAGTAGAGGATGAAAGGAGGAACTGGAGAAAAGATCTTGTCTGGACATCCTGGGAAAGCAGCAGGGATCCTGGGGGAGAAGCACTGCTGGAAGGTGGAGAATTGAGATAGTGATAAAGGTCCCTTTGCCCAATCTTCCCTCCCTACTCATCAGTTTATTCCAGGCTTTTTTTTTTCTGGGAGGGGGGGTTCGAGACAGGGTTTCTCTGTAACTTTAGGGCCTGTCCTGGAACTAGCTCTTGTAGACCAGGCTGGCTACACCCACAGAGATCCGCCTGCCTCTGCCTTCCCAGTGCTGGGATTAAAGGTGTGCACCGCCACCACCACACCCAGCATCCCAGGCCTTTTAATGTTGAAGTTGTACTTAGTGGGAAAAATTTAGCAGTGACCAAACAGATTAGTCACTGACTCTTAAAGACTTCACAATTTGAAACAACATATACAGCCCTGTAGAGAGAGGTACACACCAGTAGGCCAAGACTTGATAGAGCTGGTGATGCTGGCCTCAAGACGAGCACGTGAGCACAGAGGTACAGCACGTCTACATTCTCTCATAGCTCCAAGAGCGCTTCTGGAATGCTTATGTTTTAAACAGTTTGAGTGGTGATGAGGTGGGTAGTTGAACAGCAGCTAGTTATGTTGTTTGGGGAAAGTCTCTGGAGATCTTAAAAACTCAGTACTAAAACTAGAAGTTGGAATGAATTACCATTTTCATAGTATCATCTTTAAATAACGATGCTCTCAGATCACTTCATTCATCAGTGATGATGCCGCTGTCCCATATTGGAAGTACACATTTGAAATGCATTCTTCAAAAATATTGCAGGTGAGTTGCCAGATAAAGTACTGGACTGGTGAAATTCAATTGCAGATAAAGTATGAAGATCTTTCAATACAAGTATGTTCCATGTGGTATTTGAATTTTAAAAACATCCAAATATTATACTTCAGTGTTATAGATTTTAAATAAAATTTGACTATATATTCAAAAAAAATTTAAGTCCTGTATCCTTACTTCCATGTCAGCTTTCCTTTGGAAGGTAGATAGTGGAAGATCATACAGTGAGTCAGCCATAGCCCTTCAGAGCCAAAGGAAACTCACAGATAATGACTTGACCGAGTGAAAGGGATTCCCTGGTAAAAAATAAACTGGGAGGTGCTGTGGAACTTCCCAGGAAGCCATTAACAGCCACAGAAGCAAGGGAGACCTCTCACTGGGCTGAGAAAACTGGGGAGGTTAAGACACACTGTGGAAGAGGAGCAGGAAGGTTACCCTAGAGAGGGCAGGCCTTGAGGGAGAGTGGGGGCCGGAAGTGGAAAGTCAGGGGGCAGGTAGTGTGCAGCTTGAGTATGGCCTGGGGGAAAGGAACAGCACCAAAGATGGGAAGCTAAGGCCCAACCAAGGGAGCCAGGTCAGAGCTACAAAGGGTGGAGGATGGAAGGCTGGATGAGGTGAGGAGCTGGGCTTGGTGCTTTTTGATCTATGATGTAACTGCACACCAGTATAAGGGTGAGCATGGATCACCCCTTGCTCTTCACTTCTAAGGAGATCTCAGGCCATCAGTGTGTCTTTAGTGTGTATCTTAAGAAATGTATTAAATAGAAAGGAAGCATTATGCAGTAAGAAAATCACAAACTTAGATGTAAAAAGATCATGAGTTCAGATTACATACCACCTCCCCTTCCTGATGTCATTTCCTGTCTCTGCAACTCACTTAACCTCATATGTAAAAATGACTAAGAATGTTCTTGTTATGCCTAGAAATCGTGAGTAACTTTTGGCACACAGTAAAGGCTCACTACATTACCAAGTGAGTTGCCATTTTACCTGTTACTCAGTTCCTTTCAGCCACTAAAAAATCTTACTTGATGTGATGAATATACTCTTTATTAGTAGGTAATTTTGTTTCAAAAATAGTCACTTTCCTCTTTATAAAGAAATGGTGTTCAGGAGGTGGATGTAGCTCAGTAGTAGGGATGTGTTCAGCATTCCTCAGACCTAGATTAAATCTCAGCACCATAATGACAAAAGCAGATGGAAAGAAGGGGGTAGATGGGGACAAAGGAGAAAAGGGGAGCTTTTGAATGAAGAATACTATACCTACTTGGACTAAAAGCAAAACCATGACCAGAGAACAGAAGTAAATATTCAGAGTATTTGGTCCAGACAACTGCCTTAAATTGATTTCCTCAACACCAAATACATCTAGATTTCCTTCCTAACAGGAAACCAACACAGTCAGACTAGAGGTCCCAAGAGGACCTTGTGCCTTTACTTCTTTCTGAAGGGAAACTCAGAACTGAAACTTGATTATCTATGATCTGACTAAACCAGCTGAAAGTCCTATCCAGTGGGTAAGTCAGGGTCTCACACATGGAGAGAATTTGATGAACTTCGCAGAACACTTGGACTTGAGACCTGGGAAAGTCAGAATGATGACAAGCACACAGTCACAGGAGAGATTATTCTCTGTAAATACTCATTCTGAGATTCGTGGAGCTGGCTTGATGACTAAGAACACCTGTTGCCTTTCCAGAGTAGCCAGATTCAGTTTCCAGAGTCTATATAGCTATTCACAGTCATCTATAACTCCAGCCCAGGGATCCGATGCCCTCTTCTGGCCTCTGCAGGCACTGGGCACAGACGTGGTGCACAGACATAGACACAGACAAACACTGATATACATAAAATAAAATAAACCTAAAAAATATCAAAGATCTTTCTGGCTAACTGAAAGTGTTCTTGGTGTTACTCCTGCCCCAAACCCCACCCCAGTCACCTCTGTTTATATAAAATAGGCTACAACAACTAAAAATGTTGTCCACTCATCCAGAATGTTCTGTGCTGTCAAAGGTGAAAATCGCCATGACTTAAATTGTATGTGTGTATTGGCTTAAATTATATGTTTATAGACAATGTCCTCCTACTTTGGCATTTTTCATTCAAAAATAAATTCTCAGTACCTCCCTTTATTCATCTTTTCTCCTCGGCATGTCTTGATGGATGTATAGAACAGGTTGGCAGCTGAGGAAGAAATACCCTTTGCCTTGCCTTTCCCACCAGCCTTGGGGTTTGATTATTCCGATGCTCAGCAACTTGAGCTGTGTCCTTGCTTTTTTCCCATACTCTGGGCTCAGGCTCAGTAGCCATGATTGGAGCACAGCTGTGAGCCAGCAGGGTTCTGAGTCCTGTGAAACAGGCGTATGAATCTGTCTGTCCCAGAAGACTGGATCTTCGGCCATTTGCTTGGATATTATTTTTGCATTGCTTCTTCCTTTATCTTACTAATTCTGGATTTGTGCCTGTAGGGAATCCAAAATGATTACCAGTGAAATAAAGGTAGCCTTTTGCTCTGCCAATATGAATCACTTTGAAACTGACGAATCCCGTTGAGGCTGATCACAGCTGTCTCTTGATAATGGGGAGAGCGTCTTCAGTCTTACAACAGCTGCGTGAGAGATTGTAACTCAGAGGACAGTCAGCACCCACCATTTTCATCCAGTGATGTGCTATAGGGCTCTAACATCAAGACCTGCCTGAGGCTTGAGCATCGAGAGTCGTTTTGAAGGGCAGCGCGAGGGAACAGCTGAAGGATTTAAACTCTCAGAGTCTGGAGTTCTGATCAGTTACATTCAAGACAGAAACATCTCAGGTTCCAGGTCTGGAATCTGTGAAAAGATGGCAGCATCAGAACTTGGTGCTCATTCATAAGTAGTCTCTACCACAAAAGGACTTTGTCTTATCAGATGAGAATGACAAGGCCATGGCTTTCCAAGTCTTAAACTGTCAAAAAACAGAAAACCTGAGTCCCACTGTTGGGGGGAGTAGGAAGTCAGTGACCCTCTCCCTCCTGTGAACCTTTTTGCCCTGTAGAAAAGGGGGATTTTGCTGGTTGCCTTATGAAACAAGGTAATGGAAAGAATATGAAGTCAGCATTGAGAGCTACAAACTTGGAAGTAGAACCGGATATTTTAAAGTAATCTATGATTTTTTTTAAAAAAAATCATGAGTCATTTTTGGAAAAGTCAATTTTTACCATTTATGAAAATAGTCACAGCAACACTGCATATACCAGCAATGAGAAAGATCTGTGTTTTCCTGTCTTTCTTGTAAGGAAGAGTTACTTCTACTTAATCAAAATAATAACACGGTGATTTTTATTCAGAATCCACAGTGCAGACCAAGAGAAAACAAAGAACAAGAATATTATTCTTAGACTATTTCATCCCTTTAAACAGCCCTCTTCTGTGAGAACCCCCAGCTTTTGTTTTCAGGTACCCACAAGCACAGGGAGATCCCTTGATGCAGTGATGTGCCTCCAGCTTTGCAATGCACTGTCACATACACCCTTCCATTCTTTACTGCAGTAACTATCCTGTGTGGATATTATCGTTAATTTACCAATGGGACAACTGGGATGCACAGAACCTCGGTAACCTTGATAATACACTTAACTTGAAAGTGTAGAAGCAAAGTAACACCAGTAAGTCTTACTAGAGACCTCGCCCATCACTGTCAAAGGCACCTCTCAGTTCATCGTCTCTCTTTTTCACTATTGTAGGAACCCTTCACATTTACAACAGATGTGCAAAGATCGGGACACTTAGCTGGCTGTTTCTCAGCTGGCTTCTCCATAATCTTAGCAATTAAAGAAAGGAGACTGGCATTGTAGACACTAGGTTGACACTCAATAAAAGTTCACCCTTCGAACTGAGGGTTCTGACGTTGTTCAACTGAACTTTCTACTGAGATGTTTGGTTCAAAAGTCCATACCATATGGTTCATTTTTGCAGCCTTCCAGAGTTTATCACAGAGACAAATGAGAAAGCACTATTGGTTCCCTAATGCTTGAGTTGTAGAGCAGAATTAAGGGAAACAATGGCCATCTTCTCTACTGGCTCTATCATGGATTAATTTAATTAGTCACCTAACTGAGCATAGTAGCAATTTGGAATTGAATCATTATAACTTACGATTAGTTACCTTTGCAGCTTTGTTCAAACCTGTCCTGTCACTCTGCTACTCCAGAAAAGGGAGAGATACTAGAACTTGAGGGTAAATGCCCTCTCAGTGGGCAAGGCTTGGCCATGAGTGTCAAGGTCATCGATTAATGGTGAGAAGCAGAGAAAGGAGACAATGTGGTCATATTGGCAAGAGCGCACAAACGGGTTGGCTTTAAACAGAGGAAGACAGAGGTCAACAGGGTTGTGTAACTAAGCACTATCGGCCAAGGGCAGGTTGGCTTGAGCACTGTCCCAGCTCTGCTTCTGCAAGGTTGTCTGAAGGAGTCCTTCCAGGCTTGAGGGGGCAGTCTGGTGACAGGCCAGAAAAGATTCCATTTCTGTGCTGGGCCCTTTTGGGACCTTTAACTACACCACAGCCCCCAGGATAAGCTGAAGGCTGCAGAAGAGCTAAAGTCTGCCCCTAGCCCCCAGAATAAGATGAAGGCCGTAGGACCCCTCTTTAGGGAAAGTATGAGCTAATGGAGAAACCTAAGGTACATTAACGCTGCTGACTGCACCCCATTCCCCCACCCAACTTCCCCTATCAGCTGGGCAATATTTCAAGAAGTCCCACAGGGTCAGAAGATGTCTGGAGGACATAACTGGGGGGGGGGAGCTGTTTCTCTCCCCCTTAGATACTCATAGCCTATCAGGAACTAATAGCTGAGCTTTACCTCACTTTTAGCCAATTATGATACAGGATAAGTAATTTTGTATTTTGAGACTGTAACCTTGTGACTGCTTTGTGGTTTTTTGTCTTTATAAACCCCCATACAATAGTAGACAGGGTCCTTCTCCCTCCATCTGCTGTATCAGACTGGGAGGCAGAGGACCGGTGCTAGCCTGTACTTAAATGAAACCTTGCTTTTGCACTCGGAAGTGTGGCTCTGTGGTGGGCTTCTTGGGGGTCCTAGGACTCAAGCACAACATCTGGCTCCCACAAGAGCAATTCTGCTCCAGCATGCAGGCTTGCCTTCAGGAGTAATGACCTTTATTTGTTTTTCTGGAGATCCAAGGTGACTCAGAGGAAAGATGAAGGACAATGACTTAATCTCTGTACCTTCAGGGAAAACAAAGCAGAGACTCCAAGTTAAGGCACAGATGTCAAACTTCTGTGCTGCTTTCAGCTACCTTGTGGACGGGTCCAGGTGAGGAGTCAATTCCTTTTTTGGGTCTTTTTTATTAGATCTTTATACAATGTATTTTGACCATATTTGCCCCTCTGCCTCCCTCCAGATCCACTCACATTTCCGTAATTCACCTACCCCACTTCATGTTTTTTTTTTTTGTTGTTGTTGTTAAACCCATCCAGTACAATTTGTGCTGACTTCCACTGGAATGTCATTGACTTACATTGTTGAAGAAAACTGACTCCCCACCTCCTGGTTTTTCGATAATGGGTTTCTCTGTGTAACAGCCCTCGAAGTCCTGGAACTGGATTTGGAGAGGCTGGCCTTGAACTCATAGAGATCTGCCTGCCTCTGCCTCCTGAGTACTGGTATTAAAGGCATGTGCTAGCACCGCCCAGCTGAAAACAAACACTCTTGTGTGGGACTTTGTGTCCCGTTATGTCTGGAAAACACTATTTCCTTGTAGTCACACACCACCTCTGGCTCTTAATATTTCCACCCCCTCATCAATGCTTTAAAAACTTTTTTCAATCAAAATAGCTTCTAGGTGCCTGTTTCAAAATAAGCAACACATTTTATACTCTATCCCATTTCCTCACTGGTCTTTGTGCTGTGCTTAGCATAGTAATGCTCATTAAAAAACAGTTGTCAAACCAATTACAAAAGAAATTAATGCTACAAGCCTGTCATAGTTAACAGTAGTGAAAGCGCAGATGTATTTCTCTTCCAAATGAGCAAATCAAGTCTCTAAGCAAAGCTAGTATTGGTGGCATGGCTGGAAAAGGATACTCTCAGCATCTGGAAAAGGATACTCTCAGCATCTGGAAAAGGATACTCTCAGTATCTGGAAAAGGATACTCTTAGCATCTGGAAAAGGATACTCTCAGCATCCTACAAAGCAATAGTGGAGCAAAGCAAAAGTAACTGAGCAAGGTCATTTCCTTTCGGAAAAAGGATACACCAGTCCAAAGCAGGATAGTGAACACACAGATTTCTCCTACAACGGGGCAACCTTTCAGAGATACTCCAATATTTCTAAAATTCCTCAAAAGATTTCATTTTTCTTTAGGGTTTAGGAAGTATCCAAAGCTTGTCACTTACGACTTTTTCTTTTGAGCCGCCCATTTACCTTTGTTGTAAGTTATGTTCATCGCTTAATTATTTTACCAGAATGATTTTATCTTTCTTTAAAACTAAAAACACAGTATGAATAGTTGACCTCTAATGGCTCAACAGAGATGCTTTCACTCGGGTTCAATCCCTGGAGTTGATGCTTTGGGGAGGGGCAATTATTCATCTCTGTGTTTTTAGTTGTCTTTAAAAGATTTATTTATTATGTATACAGTGTTCTACCTGCATGTATGCCCGCATAGCCAGAAGAGGGCACCAGATCTCATTATAGATGGTTATTGAGCCTCCATGTGGTTGCTGAGAATTTAATCCAGGACTTCTGGAAGGGCAGCCAGTGCTCTTAACCTCTGAGCAACCTCTCCAGCCCTGTGTTTTAAAATGGTGGGTAAACAGTGGACAAATGCTCATGAATACCATTTCCTTCTGCTGAAACCATCAGAGACAGACTGTGGCGCTGCGTGCACGGAGCAGCTCCAGTTGATATTTGTGCTTGCCTCCAACAACAAGCTTGTAGGTAATTTGGGGATACACTTTTATGCTTTTGTTTATTTTTCACATACTTTATTGCTTAAATTACTTTAATAATCAAAACATTGTTGAAAATGTTTGTGTTTTCCCTGACGTGTTATTTGAAAAAAAATTATCCCAGTTAATTTTAAATGAAAAAATTAAATTGAAAACCAAGTATGCTTTCCTTTGGACATACATCCCTGATTACAAAAGCAAATGATTTTAACTTGAATGTAAAATTAAATGGTAGAAGTTAATGGTAGTAGCATAGACAAAGGTCACTTTCTCCAGATAACCTGAGCACCTAAGCCTGCACAGAGGCCTTCTCCCTGCCCTTAAAAAACATTCGTCTGCCCCACTCAGAATCTGGGTGTCTGTATTGATCTAAATGACAACTCCCATTTATTTAGAATGATGATGAATGCATTCTGAAATAAGCTCAATACCAAATATTTCAAATTCTCGAAATCCTTCTTGTTTGGGTGTGAGAAATATGCAAAATATCTACATTAACACGTCTATGTCTTTGACCTTTTGACTTCACACATATTCAAGAAAATAATAAAGATGTGGTAGACATTTATGAAGACGTGGTGTAAGATTTTATGATCCTACCTCCCCACTCATAAAGGATTGGTTTTCCTTTCTCAGAACAGCGACCCTGAAACCCCCTGCAGCACTGCACCATACCTGGTGCCTACACCGATGGCTGAACCTGCAGCACTGCGCTCTACCTGGTGCCTACACCGATGGCTGAACCTGCAGCACTGCGCTCTGTCTGGTACCTACACCGATGGCTGAACCTGCAGCACTGCGCTCTGTCTGGTGCCTACACCGATGGCTGAACCTGCAGCACTGCACCATACCTGGTGCCTACACCGATGGCTGAACCTGCAGCACTGCACCATACCTGGTGCCTACACCGATGGCTGAACCTGCAGCACTGCGCTCTGTCTGGTGTAGGCACCGATGGCTAAACCCGCAGCACTGCGCTCTGTCTGGTGTAGGCACCGATGGCTAAACCCGCAGCATTGCGCTCTGTCTGGTGTAGGCACCGATGGCTAAACCTGCAGCACTGCGCTCTACCTGGTGCCTACACCGATGGCTAAACCTGCAGCACTGTGTTCTACCTGGTGCCTACACCGATGGCTGAACCTGCAGCACTGCGCTCTGTCTGGTGCCTACACCGATGGCTAAACCTGCAGCACTGCGCTCTGTCTGGTGTAGGCACCGATGGCTAAACCCGCAGCACTGCGCTCTGTCTGGTGTAGGCACCGATGGCTAAACCCGCAGCACTGCGCTCTGTCTGGTGTAGGCACCGATGGCTAAACCCGCAGCACTGCGCTCTGTCTGGTGTAGGCACCGATGGCTAAACCCGCAGCACTGCGCTCTGTCTGGTGTAGGCACCGATGGCTAAACCTGCAGCACTGCGCTCTACCTGGTGCCTACACCGATGGCTAAACCTGCAGCACTGTGTTCTACCTGGTGCCTACACCGATGGCTGAACCTGCAGCACTGCGCTCTGTCTGGTGCCTACACCGATGGCTAAACCTGCAGCACTGCGCTCTGTCTGGTGTAGGCACCGATGGCTAAACCCGCAGCACTGCGCTCTGTCTGGTGTAGGCACCGACGGCTAAACCCGCAGCACTGCGCTCTGTCTGGTGTAGGCACCGATGGCTAAACCCGCAGCACTGCGCTCTGTCTGGTGTAGGCACCGATGGCTAAACCCGCAGCACTGCGCTCTGTCTGGTGTAGGCACCGATGGCTAAACCCGCAGCACTGCGCTCTGTCTGGTGTAGGCACCGATGGCTAAACCTGCAGCACTGCGCTCTACCTGGTGCCTACACCGATGGCTAAACCTGCAGCACTGTGTTCTACCTGGTGCCTACACCGATGGCTGAACCTGCAGCACTGCGCTCTGTCTGGTGCCTACACCGATGGCTAAACCTGCAGCACTGCGCTCTGTCTGGTGTAGGCACCGATGGCTAAACCCGCAAAGCCCAGGGAGTCTCTCTCTTCTGTTGCTTTATTCAACTCCTGTGAATACTTTTCTCCCTAACCACAAATTCAAAGAATTTTACCTGAATGACATTCCTTATTAGTATAGTCATTTTTAGGACTGTCCTTGGTTATAAGTAACTGGCTTAGATTGGCTGGTAGCTCAGAAGATCAAAACTAACCTTTGCTCTGTAAAAACATGACATAGAAATCAGGAAAAGCAGCTTTGGTGACAATTGGAAACCTCTCCTGGTCTCTTCAATTATGAAGTCCTAAGAGCTGACAGTGTCAAAAATTTCCTTTGTGTGCATATGAACAATAGTTTCTCAGACTGATTGTCCTGTGAGAGAACATAATATTAATATAAGATTTTTTTAAAATAAGAGAATAAACTTCTGCTGGCAACAAAGAAAGGCATAATTCAATCACTCTAAAGAAACCTCTCTATAAATACATCGGGAGGTCTGGCTTTGTGAACAATAGATTGTATGCAGCTCCATTGTACAGTGTTGGTGAGACAGTTCAGAGTTGGACGGAGTCAGAAGATAATGGAATTACATAATCAGGGTTTTATGTCAGGAAGTCCTGAAAGATCAATTAGCCCAACCATAGCATCTCACACTATGAAAAATGAGATCAGAAAGATCATCTTCTTAAAGGCCATATTGCCTTGAGCCACAGTTGTTGAAGAAAAACAATGATATTTGCTGAAGGGAGACATGATTTGGAACTGTGATGACAGATATAGGGACTGTTGCAGTGGGTCCTCGCAACGGGGGAGAGCAGACTTAACTCTGAATATAGTATAGATAAGTGAGAATTTATAGCAAGGGTAGGGTGGGGTAGGGTGTGGCAGCTTAGGGGCTGTGGGAGATTCTGAGTAAACCAGCTTAAGCAGAATCGCACCAAACTATCCAGGGTGATCAGTTGATCCCTTAGGACTGGGGAAAGATGGAAATCTCTTCAGATTTCAAAGATTGGGTTTCTAGCTAAAGTGGCTTAGTAGCAGAGTTCTTCTGCTAACAGTGGGTATCTCAGAGAAGTACAGGATAAACCTAGTGGAAGCCCGACTAAAGCTTGGCCAAGCACAGACTCTTTGGCTTCTCAAAACTGCAGCTGCATTCAGAGCAACAGAGACATATTAGGTCCCTGATGGTTAAGGACACAGGATCTGGGGAGCAATGAAAGCATGCAGCAAATCTTACTTTTAATTTTATAATCTAATTAGACAGTCTTTCTTTCCAAGTATTCCATAGTTTTAAGTTTTTAGTGAGGAAAAGACAAGGCGAAAAAAATAAGCTAAATAAAATTTGAGTGCATTTTTCTAAATTCTTAGATGTATAAATCCCCCTCTTAGAGACATCAAAGAGCCAGTATGGGGGAAGATGCTACAAGAACTGGCCACACTAAGAAATGTATGAAGAGGCACAGGGTATTATGTGTGTGGGGACAGCCAGCAAAAGTGTGGAACAGGAAGTGGCAAAGATCTCGCTAGATAGGGGCACGGTCTGGCAGACAGTATGAGCAGGCACCTGCACTTTATCCCGCAGAAGCAGTAAAGGGCGGCACACCAAGGGTTTTTAAATCTTAAAATATCGCGTTAAGTTATTGGGTATTCTGGTATAAGAAACGTGAATAAAACGGTCCAGGCAAGCAACACTTCAGTCTCTTGAGCGGCAGTCATATGGGCGAAAGGCAGATTTCGGAGTGCACAAAACTGTCGGGGATGAGGAGAATAGGACTCGCTTTTCTCATTTGAGTACCTGAAAAGAAGAAATTTAAAGAGAGAGTAAAATTCTTTTTGCTTTACAGTCTGAGGTGATCCATCTTATTTCAAAAGGTGGCGGGCAGCCCCACGGCAGCAGGATTTGGGCAACTGAAGAATGCTTAGTGACGGGTGTCCTCAGGGTAGGAGGAGTGAGCAGCTAGATCTACCCACTTTTTCATCCTGGAGAGAGAGGCCGCAGAGAGCAGACAGGAAGTGGGCGCAGGCAGTGAAGCCTGAAGGTGCATCTCCAATGACCCACTTCCTCCACCAAGGTCCCACTTTCTTATTGCTCCACAGCCTTTCAAAACAGCACCGGCAACTGGGAAGCAAATCTTCAAATGGTCTGTTTAAAAAACATATGTGAGCCTAACATTTATGACAGAGTCAGAAAATGGGAGGATACGTGTGAATTACCAAGTTGCTGTTTTTTTTTAAGAATGGATGAGATAAAATGAATAAATAAAAATATTGTATAACAAAAAGTATTGACTCTACTAAAAAGCCTACAAAACACAAAGAGACTTAGGAAAAAATTATCAGAGGGGACTAAGCAGCAGTGTCCCTAGATATACTGACTCAGAGTTGAATTCAGCAAGCCAGTGAGCAGCAATGCTAAATGCTGTGGAGAGACCTAGCTGGTTAGATGGGAAAAGTACCTTGGGATCCGTGACAGAGTCCTGTTGTCTTTCCCAGAAGCAGAACTTGGGCAAGGGAACAACAGATAAGTGACACCAGGGCTCTTTCTAGCCTGTTGTCAAAATGTGAGCTTGAGTGGTGGTGCACACCTTTAATCCCAGCACTCAAAAGGCAGAGGCAGGCAGATGTCTGAGTTTAAGGCCAGCCTGGTCTACAGAGTGAGTTACAGGACAAGCTCCAAATCTACAGAGAAACCTTGTCTCAAAAAACAAAACAGAACATTCCCCTCACCCCAAAAGACATGAGCCTGAGTATCTCTACTCTCCCCGTAGTATTAAAACTATATTTGCAAGTTTGTTTGTCCTGCTGTTATTTCTTTAAAAAACAGAAGAAAACGGTTGACAGAAACCTCTGAGCATATAACCACTCCTCTCTTGGGTCTAAATTTGTGGATTCTACAGTATTGGTTACTAGGAAAGAAAATGAGATGAAGGGAGGTCTTAGAGACACTGTGTCTTTAAATTGATCTGATTTCTACAGAAAACCTTAATACCTTTTCTAGATTTGTAATAATAAATGATACTTATGAGAGCAATCAGAAAACATCAGAGTTTGGTTTGAGGAATTCAGGTTACAGTGAGAAATTAAGGTCTTCCCTTCAGGGAATACACTGACAATAATAACCAATGAATTTAGAAGAAAACCCTACTTTTAAGGAACTGAAATCCAAGGAAGCCAAGCAAAAGTAATCTACTCAGTCTTATAACATTTGGAGGAGTAAATGTGATGTCAACAGGTCACAATGCCAATGCCAAATGGTGCTTACAGAGCTGTTGTCTTTAGAGCAGATACCACCAAGAGATGTGAATAGAGAGAATGGATATTCTGTTAATCCTAATAATATCAGAGGAGCCATGTGGGACAGAATACAGAATGTCTCTCCCATCCAAAAGGCATGAGAGAGAAAGGAACAGATTGGACATCTTTGCTCCAAAGGACTTCGAGGGGGATTCTCAGAGACCTCAAATCTGTAGTCTCCAGTTGCAGCATGCAATCTGGGGACCTGAATCAAACAAGCCTGTTCCAAAAGCCAGCGTGGATGACCATTGTGACACTTTCCTCTGTATATAGTTATTTACAAAGCAAGAAGCACAGGTCTGTGATTTCTGAGTTCCCTGATCCAACAGGGCTGACACCATGACAGAAAGCAAACGGAGTGGAAGAGAAGCCAAGTGGGGGCTGGGGAGGCCAAATCCCAAATAAGGAATAGGCAGAGAATAAGGCCGAAAGCAATGGAGACCACTCTTAAGATTTTCTTTGACCCAGAAACAGAAGTGACAATGTGATAAGAACAGGGAACCGGAGATTTTGTGAGAAAGAACTCTGAGACAATGGCTCCCTTTACCTGAGACAAGGCCTCCATTCAGGCCTTCTGCTTCCTCATGGGTTCTCATCCCCAACACTTTGCTTTTACAAATAATAGATTTCCTGCTCAAAAAAAAAAACCCACAATTATAAATATCACAGAGAATGTGCATAATTACTATAGAAATAAAAATAAAAGGGACAAGATATACTCTCCTTAAGAAAGCAAAATCTGTAAAATTCAATTGGCATACGGTGTTGCAGATGTGAGCTAAAAATATAAAGACACTAAAGACAATGAAATCTGGGCTTGCAGAGAGTCAAGGACAGTAAAAGAAAAAGGAAAACAAGACCTCATTCCTCAAAAAGTTAAAAATAATATCTACAATGTATCTGAGTCTTTTTTTTTTTTTTTTTTGGTTTTACAAAACAGCATTTTTCTGTAGCTTTGGATTTGGAGCCTGTCCTGGAACTAGCTCTTGTAGCCTAGGCTGGTCTATGAGTCATTTTTAAAAATATGATTACTATTACTAAGAGCATGCTTGATATAAAACATTATCTCCTCAAAAAGAAAGAATAAAAGGGAAGGTAATTAGAGATATTATTTGGAGGATTACATTAATGACATCTAGCATGAGTAATAACTAAGAAGACAAGAGGAAAAGAAAGAAAATAGGATAGAGTGGGTGAGTTAATTTACATAAATAATTAATTTGAATACAAATATATGCATTTGTGTATATATACGTGTATATGCTTGCAAATATTTTAATAATAATTGTCCTTGGATCTTTTTCACAGGAAACAGAATACAAACAGCAATGGTGAGGTGATGAAGCTTGAAGGAAGGAAGGGAAGACCGAGTGAGAGGCAGACTTGATGGTGAAATCCAGACCATGAGCTGTACACAGGGCCATCGATATGACTACCCATGGCCCGGACTAATGGGAGGAGCCCATGAGTAGAAAAGAATGAGACAGACTGAATCCAGTAACACACCAGTGATTGACAGAACTGGTACAGACACACAGGAGGATATGGAAAGGGGTGGCAGTTAGTCAAAGTGAGGCAAGACATGCAAACAGTCTCCACATGGAGTGCACGCCCAGCTCTGAGGGGTGATTTCTGACACAAATCAGTTCTCTGACAAAGCAGATGGGCAACATTTCAACTCAGTTCTGACGATATCTAGAAAGCTCCAGCATTGGCTCTCTCAAATTAAAAGACCCAGACATACAAGACTACACCACTTCAGATTCTAGCTGTGAGTTCCAGGCCACCAGTGTTTCTGATTAACCAGTTATAAATTAAAAGTTTTCATTCTGTAGGCTGCCATTTTCTCTTGTTGACCATGTCCTTTGCTTTAAAGAAGCTTCTCAGTTACAGGAGGTTCCATTTATTAATTGTTGTGTTCATTGTCTCTGCTACTGGGCTTATAATTAGGAAGTGGTCTCCTGTGACAATGTGTTCAAGTGTACTTCCCACTTTCTTTTCTATAAGGTTCAGTGTGGTTGATTTTATGTTGAAGTCTTTGATTTATTTGTACTCGAGTTTTGTGCATGGCGATAGATATGGATCTATTTTCATAGAACCATTTGTTGAATATGCTTCTTTTTTTCCATTTTATATTTCTTGCTTCTTTATCAAAAATCAGGTGTATGTAGGTGTATGAACTGATATCCAGGTCTTTGATTCAATTTCATTGGTCTTCCTGTCTGTTTTTATGCCAATACCAGACTGTTTTCAGTACTGTGGATCTGTAGTTGAGTTTGAAGTCAGGGATTGTGATGCCTCCAGAAGTTCCTTTATTGTACAGAATTTTTTCCATATGAATTTGAATATTGTTTTTTTTTGAGACCCAGAAAGACAAATATAATATGTACTCACTTATAAGTGGCTTTTAGACACAAAGCAAAAAGTAAAAAGCCTACAATTCACAATCCCAGAGAACCTAAACAGCAAAGAGGACCCTAAGAGAGACATTCATGAATCTAATCTACATGGGAAGTAGAAAATGATAAATTGGGAGTGTGGGGTTCATGAGAGAGGGTAGAAGGGAAGGGAGGAGGAAGGGAGGGGAGTGGAGAAAAATATATAGCTCAATAAAAACAATAAAAAAGAGCTGAAAAGAAAAAGCATTCCCAAGACTCTCTTCTCTTGATTAACATTTTGTTAGGAGGGCCCACGGAACTAGATTTACCTTACCAGTTTCTTCAAAGGGGTCTGAGCACAAAAACTTCTCTACCCAGGTAATTGAGGTGTGTCCCCTCCTGACACATGACTGCATTCACCAAGCCAGAACTCTGAATTGCATTATCCAGCAAGTTTTTATAGAACTAAACTCAGGCCTCCTGCCCCCTTCAGTCCTAGGAATGTATAAATGATGCTGAAAGTCACAGTCTTCAAATTACTTGTCCTTCAGTAACCAACCCTGCCTTAGGGTTGTCTAGGAGCCACCTATCACCTCTTTAGTATAAGCTCAGCTCTGATCCCCAAGATGGGTTCATTATCAACAGTTAATCCATAGTCTATCCTGAATAAATCCAAGTGTAAGAGCTCTGTGCCAGGAGTTATGGGAAAAAAATTATTATTATCCCTATCAACCCACAAATAAGTCCATCAGCAAAACTTGGGAACTTTTATTGACTTTAGGTATTTAAGTTAATCTTTGACTCAACACTAAGCTCTATAGACAGCGATACGTACTAAGAAGATGGGGTTAAATATGAAAGCAAGAAAAATAGTAGCACTATTTCTACTACATCTGTGGGGTAACCAACTACTTTCTGATTACATTTGAGGCCTTTTCCACAGGAGGAAATTTCATGACTGCTACTATATTATCCTAAAGAAGACCCCATGGGCAGGAGGTAGGTTCTAGGGTAGTACAGGCTATTGCTGTTTTGCTCAGTGGTCATTATGTTTGTACCCACAGGCTTGGCCTGATCGTGACACATTGATCAGAGGAGCTTCCTTTTGCAGTGGACAGCAGGTAGTACAAAGATGCATAATTCCTTAAAGTGCCGTCGTTCTCCATCTTTCGCCCACTTCTGTCACCGAGGGTTATTTTATGCAAACGAACCCTAAGGTCATTTACCTAAGGTACCAAATAGAAATTACATAACTCAGGTAAGAAGATGGGCATGTCTTTTAATGTCCCAGTCTTTATTAGATGGCTAAAACAGAGGCAGTGGGTGGTTTCTTTTTAGCCAGATGGAAGTAGTCAATGCCAGAGTGATGGAGTCTTTCCCTATTAGAACGGAAGCAGTCATGTTCAGAAGAACTCTGGGAGGGGTGGGGGGTAAGCGAAGATGGTGTGCGTGTGTGTGTCTGTGTGTGTGTGTACACACATTTCCATAGGTATTTATCGCTTTTTTAGGAAGCAAGAAACATATAGTTTTCCACTTTTGTGGAAAGGAGCCTGCAGGGTTTCCTTAGCCAGATCCAGGGTTCTTTAACCCACAGCCATTGTAGCGCACGCCTCTTCGTGGCCAGCAGGGGGCATCTGCACCACAGATTTGGGTTGCATTGAGTTTAACCATCCAAGTTTAACCACCAAGTCTTTTGGAAACCTGGTTTGAAAATGCTGCTCTATACATCCCAAGCTTCCAGCACAGTGTTTTTCTTCATGGATGTACCTGAAATGTGTCTGGAGTCTAAAATTAAACCTGCCTGTGATTGCCAGATGCGTTACAAGCACGGGGCCCCTAAAGCCCCCTCTGTGTCTCTAACATACTCAGATGTAGCCTTGCATTATTTTCAGCTTTCCTGTCTCCTTAGAATATAGCCTATGTGAGCGATGTGGATAACTGGATCTGTGCCCCACTTGAGCCCTGCTTGCCGGTTTTCTTCTCCCTCTCCATTTTCCTGTTCTTATTTTTGGGACTGGAAACGGACGCAGGGCGTTGCCCAAGCTAGGCAAGCACTCACCACGCTTCCTCCTCAGCCTCACACCTCTCTATCGCCAGTGACTTTATAGGGAGAAACCGAACTCAGCCATTTTATGG
The DNA here is from genome assembly GCF_950005125.1 of Chionomys nivalis. Classification (NCBI taxonomy): domain Eukaryota; kingdom Metazoa; phylum Chordata; class Mammalia; order Rodentia; family Cricetidae; genus Chionomys; species Chionomys nivalis. Next base: position 51,784,899 of record NC_080090.1, on the reverse strand, counting down.
TCCTTGCAGTCGTCTGGTGGCTTTATGTCTCCCCAGCCAACCTAATTAGTCGACTGTGATTTGAAGCAGTCGTATTCAGAAGATCGCTGGGAGTTGGGGCGGGGGCATAACTGAAGATGCTCGCTAACAAACATTGGGGTGTGTCTGTGCTGTGCATTCCCATGGGTATTTATTGCTTTTTTTAAAGGAAGCAACAAGGCACATAGACTTTTCCCCTTATGTAACATCATGTTTTCAATGATGGAAAAAACCATCTACAACATAGTTTGCACGGTGTGCAACTGTGCTTTTTGGAGTTGTTCCAAACATCACCAGGGCCAGAAACACCATCTTAATCCTTGAAACATCTAGAATCCGAGCTTCTCTATAGGTTCTCAATCACATTTTCTCCAGGGCAGTTCTATTTCTAAAGAGGCTTAGTGGTTTCTATTTGTAGGGAAACCTGGTGCTGCCCTTGCACACACATGCCTCTGAAGGTTAGAACTTGGAATTCCAACCCCCTGGCCAGCATACCCACTCAGGAGCAGACTGAGCCTTGCACAAGGCTACGACTATTCAGACGGATGCAGCTTGAAGTCACTGGAGTGACTCATCTCTAGAACTATCTTCCTCTGAGCCTGCAATTAAACTCTCAGCCAGGCGTTTCCAATTGATTTTATTTCAGAACAAGTTTTTGTTTTTGTCCCCCCCCCACCTTGTAACACAAAAGGATAACAAGAGGAGGGGGGAGGTAGACCAGAGAAGATACAAATCATTCCTTGTTAATCAGCATTAATGTAATTTAACCTGAAAAAAATGCCTAGTGTGCTGTCAAAGAAAGCGAGAGATTGTGGCTGGCGAGGTAAGCAAATTAGAAAGTTTCCTCTACAGATAGAGATACTTCGGAAACCAAATTATGTCAGATGCATTCAAGTTTATCTTTAAAGGAGAGGGGGAACTAATTCGGCAAGGTTGAGCTTATTTGGTTTTCCTGTGGATTTGTGCTATTCCCACACTTGTGTGCGGCTCCAACGGGAAGGAAGGCAGTGGAGGTGAAGCCGTTTTCCAGGACCCCTCAAGCAGTGTAGCAACTCTGTGTTCTTTCTGTTTGTTTTGTTGTTCTAAGATGCTCAGTATTCAGAGTGGCTAGGACTCCATCATTTGTCAACTTTAAACGATTACTGCTTGATGAGCATAAATGTAATAATATTCATGCTTTTCTGTGTGGCTGCAAATGAATAATTAGGTCAGGTGACTTCCTGCTAACTTTCCAATGTCCTCTCCTTCAGCCTGCATACTAAGGCAGGAATGAGGTGCTTCCCAAACAGTACTTTCCAAAGAACACTGCACACACACACACACACACACACACATTCCCGAGGCAAAAAAAGAGGAAAAGATTACCTGGTGTTCCGGTATAGTTACCAGCTCTGAGAAAGGAAAACACACATGAACATGTACATGTGTGTATATAGTGAGTATCGTACATCTCAGGGTGGCTATGAAGGGCAACCCTAAACTTCTCATATACCTGCTTTTGCCTCCTAAGTGGTGGGATTATAGACCTTTGCCACCACACGCAGTTTAACTGGCTCTGCGGGTCAAACCCAAGGCTTCTCACATGGGAGGTAAACATCCAGCCAACTGAGATTCATCCCCAGCCTCAAAATGTGATTTTTAAAAAAATAGCTGATGTAAACATCACTTCTCTAGATCACTCCACCCACACAAAAAACCAAACCCACCGAAAAAAATGATTTAGAAAAAATAGTTCTGGGGTTTTGGGGATGCTTTTGAATTGCCTTTTCTCTACCTTTAACTTTTTCTTGTACCCGTGTTAAATATACCACGGGCTAGGTGTAGCATGGTGTCCCTTGTCACCCTTCCATTGGGAAGATGGAGACATGACAGCCTCGTTTAATTCAGCAGTCTGATCTCGATGTCACATTTCACAAGTCAGCCGTCCATTCATGGCCTTCTCTCTGTCCTGAAAGACCAGTCAGGTGAATGTCCGCCAGTTTGTAAGGAACACAAAAGGTTTCGCTCTTTTGGGTGATGACTGGCCATTCTCCAATTCTACCTCTGCTTCCTCTGAGAAGTCCCCTGGACTCTTCTTAATGGGGACTGGGACTTCCTCTGCAGGGCCTGTTCCCTTCTGGAGAGCCGAATGTAAGATTTCAATAGTCTATAGGCACCTGGACAGCAAAGACCACAAGGTCTATGGGTGTTCATATGTTTACCATGTGTTACCTAATACAACAAACATAGTAAGTTTGTAAAATTAGTAAGACATGTATGCATGAATGAATGAGGGAGTGAATGCATGCATATACTAAAAATGCCCAACTGCTTTGTTCTAACTACCCTCTAATACATGACTATTACTCATGCATAGGAGATTATAAGCCAGTATCTTTCTACTTTACAAAAGAAAATGGCTCAGATAAAGCAAAAGAGAAAAGGTCAGAGAAATAGAAGTGTGTGTGTGTGGGGGGGAAGAGCAGGAAGCTCCCAAACATGAGCGCTCATCACTAGTGTTTATGTAAGTGTTGGTGGGTGTAATGTTGTGTAGAGGTCGGCGTTTGCTATTAGCTCTCCTTATACGTGCAAAGGAAGAGGTATATGGAGGCCAAGAGGTGGAGGACCCTGTTTACCAGATAATGTAGAGAGAAGATAAACCTTCTATCTCTGACTGTAATGCTACATATTGACCAGCAGAGGGCAGCTCCAAGTGCTGCCTACATTTCCCAAACAACCCCCAATAATATTTTTGTTCCAATTAATGTAATACGGATAGTCTTACTTTCTGAGTTAGAATACTCAAGGAAGCTTTCGTGGTTTAAAAATAGCCTATGCAGGCGGATTTCTGTCAGTTCGAGACCAGCCTGGTCTACAAGAGCTAGTTCCAGGACAGGCTCCAAAACCACAGAGAAACCCTGTCTCGAAAAACCAAAAAATAAAAAATAAAATAAAAATAGCCTATGCAATTTTTTGACCCCTCTATTTGGTGCTTTAGGTAGGAAACAGGTTAAACCGGGCTGAAAACAGCGATGATGCAGCTGAAGCTAACTTTGCAGAAGCAGAAATGTGTCCAAATGCTGTGCCTAGTGACTCACACGTTAGCCCATTTAATCATCACAAAAGTCTGAGAACTTACCATTCCATCAGTACCGATTTACAAGCCAGAAAAACTTAACATCAGATAATTTAAGCAACTTGTAGAGCCTGGAGTCAAGGGAGAGTTATCTTATTCAATGTGTTATATAAGACATACCCATCATAACACTTCCAATTTTGACCACAATGCTTTGTTCTGTTGAGCTCTACTTGATGTTACTGAGTGCTAGAGCTAGCTTTGCTCACTGAGAAGCTTCTAGAGAAAGAGTGGAAGCAAAGAAAGATATAAATGAAAAGATATCACAGAGTTAACTATTTTTAAGACAGTTGCAGCATCGTATTTTGATCTCAAAGGAAGCTCAGTGTAGTAATTGGAGATCTGTGGGGTTTGTAAGTTACAAGACCAGGCTTCTTAAACTTTGGCTTTAATATATATCCACAGTTATTCATCTTGGCCATGTGTTCCACCTCTTTGTCATCTCTGTGCATAAATTAAGAATGTTTGCACTATCAAAATCCTGCCTGGCTACGGTGTGACCCCATCATAGCTCTTTAAGGCTTTGCTGATGTTTGACTTGGAGACAAATGTTAACAGATTGGTAAGAAACAAAATCAGGTTAATTTTAGTTCATCATGACAAATACTATTGAATATTTGCCAGGTTGCCAAGCAACAGTACCAGGCAGAAAGATTAAAAGGCACTTAAGACTCAACTCCTACCTTTAAAGGGTTCTTCTATACAGCTTGGAAAACAGGCGCGGATCAGTAACCATAATGCAGTACAATGACCCAATAAACCCTAACTTAAAAGCACACGTGGGATGCCACAGTGACAAAGGAAGGGCAGTCTGGGGTGTCCTGGGAACTCGTATCTGAGATTAGGATTTTAGGGCTGATGAGATGTCTCGGCTGGTAAACATGATTTTAAGACAGCCCGATAACCAGAGTTCCATCCCTAGGAACCACAGCAAGCCTGAAGCTGTGGATTACATCCACAATCCTGGCACTTCTACAATGATGGGAGGTGGAAACAGGAGAGTTACCTTGAATCTCCCAGAGCATCGATTGGGGTCCTCAGAGTAGCAGAAATGGAAGACTTTGCCTAAACAAGGTGGCAGGAGAGAACTAATGCCCAAAAGTTGTCCTCAGAACTCCACAGATATGTCTTGGCAAATATGAACACATGCACACACACACACTATAGGTACATATATGTATGTAGATAGATAGGTAGATAGATAGATAGATAGATAGATAGATAGATAGATAGATAGATAATTTCCATGGTCTGTTTAAAGTATAAAAATAAAGAATAAAATGAAGGTGATTTTCTTCAAAAATTGGTTTTAAAACTAGGTGAAAATCTTTACATCCTGTCCTATGATGGAAGACCATCTGGAATTCTGACCATATCTGCTCACTAAAATGCTGAAGTTAAAGGACTATTGAATCTGTAGCCCATCTACTGGAGACTCTTCTCCTCTACGAAGGCTGCTATGAAGAGGATACTACAGCAGCTATAATGGGACAGTGAGCAAGGATTTTTAGAACAATTCAGCCAAGCGTAGTTTAGTTTTAGGACTTGAAATGGCTTACAAAGACATCTAGCATTGCTCTGTCATTTCATAGAAAGGGAACAGAGATCTGTCAGTAAAAATAAAATCAAAACTGTTCAAATGTGATGCATCTAGTTCATGGCCAAAGCCAGAACCTTCAGGAGCCTGCTCCACAGTTCAGTTAGTAATTATATATTTGAGAATTCTGGAGACAGACTGATCAGGCTTCACCACAAACTGACTGGTTGAGATATTTAAACTTGCTGTCTTTCAGTTTTCTCCTTTATAAAATGGGAATAAGACTGGATTACCAATCATATGGAAATTAGAAAATATGAACAGAGCATTAGGTTGGGATGAGATAATACAAATTAGTTGGCGTCTTCTAAACACTATTGTTGGAACTTGGGCATCCTCCTTTCTACCTTGATGTTCTTTTTGTCGCAATAGGAGTGAAAGGAGCAAATGAGGTTCTTTGCATTTTTCTTCCTCTCATGCAGAAAGAAATCACTGTTTTAGATTTGTGCACACATGTGTCATTCTTGTTCTCTGACATCTATCCTTTTCAGGGCCAAGGAGATCAAGATCAAGTTGGGACTTCTCCTCCAGAAGCCAGACTCTGCTGTTGACCTTGTCATTCCATATAATGAGAAGCCAGAGAAGCCAGCCAAGATCCACAAGTGAGTCATGAATATGGATTCCACATCTTTTCCCCCAGACGATGGCTGTTTTTTGTGTACAGCACTGTCATTCATCTGTAGCGCTACCCTTTCAATTACTCACTGAAGATCATCTGAGTCCTCAGAGAGTCAGTTCACAAATATTTTATTTTTTAACTCCTCCGTGTATAGATCATAGCATTAAATACTTGCAGAATGAAAAGATGAACAGTACTTTATAAAGTGGCACCAGCCCCTCAGTTATTGACTATAAGGGCAAAGCATCTGATAATTTATTGGCTGGGATCAAGTAACCCTGATCCAATTAGTTAAGAGCCCTGCACACTCACCAAAGAGTAATGGCCAAGCCTTTTCCTTGGAAGGGAAATGGAGCAAGATCACACTAGCGAAAAAGCAGACAATTAAGGACTCAACAGTTTCTTCTTGAATATACAAGGTTCCCTTCCAGGTCAGCAGAAGAGAACCACAACTTCAGGGTAGGATGGAGATTTGCCTAGCTGTTCCCACTTACTGCACACCAAGCATTGTTTTCCCAACTCATAGAAAACATACTCCTGACAGGGATTTTACAGTCCTCTGTGTCTCAACTTCAGCTGTGTATATCATCCCCACTCACACCCTTCCATCAGTGGAGGCATGACAGGAAAGCTTGATTCTACCCCCATGAATCCACCTACTTTAACACAGTAACACCACCATACCATCACATGGTCCATCATCTTCCATTAGCTTGCTAGACCCTTACTGTTCAGACAGATGCTCTCAACCTTCCCTTTATAGCAGAGGTACCCATAGAAAAGAAGAAGAAGGGAAGCTAGAAAGTTAAAAGGATGCCATCTCCTTCTTTATGTTACCTAAAAGCTTCAAGATCACAGACGTGTGGGTAAAGTGCAGGAGTTCTTTTTAACTTCCATTTCTCTTTCTTAACTTAATATTTGTAGAAATTGGCCAACCCATCCTGTGTCCAAATGACCTTCAACTTAATATATTTGATTGACTGGAAGATGCAGAACTAGGTTATTCTGTTATAAAGTCATTTTCCATCATCTTAAGTGGATATTTCCATTTTTCTCCTTTTATTACTTCAAAGTGTTCCCAAACCGGAAGTGAGGCATAATTGGATTTTCTACATTTAAAAAGGGGAAGCTAATTGAATGTGAAGCCCGAAGCCACAGGCTGCCTGTCCTAGTAGACAGCAAGAACCACACTGCATAGCCAGCAGGTCAAAAAGTCTATTTTGAGGCAAACAATATAGTAATTATTGATCTGTTGGGATTAACATTTCAAACGTAGCTCTCTATTTCCTGTTTTGATCTGTTGTCTAGAATGCCACACAGACACCCAAACCACTCGGCTCTTAGGGAGTCGAGAGAGCTATGGTTGGAAAAACCCAGCGTTGAAATTCATTGGCTTATTTGCTCTTCTTGTCTTCTATTCCCTCTCTTCTTCCAAAAACATTGTTTGTCTTTGAGAAAAAGAACAACCCTTCTCATCCCCAGGGGCTGCTGTGGGTGACTGCTGCCTTCCACTGTGAACTGAACAAGTGCCCCTTGCAAGCACGCATGCTCTGCTCTGCCTCTTTACTGGGCTTTTAGCCTTCAGGGAACGGCCTTGCTCTTCCTGAGCTCAGTCAAACTCATATCTTCACTTACACATTTATCTGTTTTTTTTTAACCTGATTTATTTTCTGAGGAGAAAAATCTCTTAATTGAACATATGTATTTTTAGCTTCTCTCATCTTCTTTGGGCAATTACTTTGAGGAAGTACTTTCTATTTTGTAATATGTTTTAACTTCCCATCTGATTTAAAAAAAAAATAAGACCCTGGAAAACAACAGAAAATAAGCTGTCCATAGTCTTATGTCCCAGCTTCTATTATTACTTCAGGATTCAAAAACTGGTCCTGGGTCTTCTTCCATTAGAAGAAAACAAGTATTATTTCATTCTGGCAAAAGTTCTTTCCCTTATGCATTTGGCTTTTACACATTTCTCTCCTTTGCTTTCATTGGATGATGTTTGCAGACTTCCGTCTGCTCTGTCAGTCTTATATCCTTGATGAAGGCATTGTTCCTAAGGCTGGGTGTCGGACTTTACACAGACTTGACCTGTTTTGTCTTAGCTCCCTCTTTATCAGAACGCTCTTCCTGAACTCCTGGTCCTGTCCCCCCTTCCCTTCCCTTCCCTACTTTGCCCATCTCTGCCTTTTCAAAGGCTCTGCTGCAAGTCCTCAGAATGAATAATAACCAAAGTTTGTAAGCTACATACATTGAATTTGTAATAGCATTGTGGTTTGTAATATGGTGAATTACAAAATGCCAGGAGCAGATACTCTTTCAAGTAGGTTTTCGTACTCTAAATGTCCTTCCTTGACATCTGTTATTAATTTTTAACTGAAAGTATTGATATTATTGTGTTTACCACTTTAAAACCCCCAGAATGACCTCCACAAATAGCTAGTCCAAACCCTGGCTGGTGATGAACAGTCACAGCATGGTGTCCTGTGTGTTCCTGCACCTGGTTAACTGTAGAGTGAGTCTTGAAAGGGAATATGTGCAACTTTACAGATACAAAGAAAAGACATTTCAAAAGTATGTAGCATATTCATGGTGCCAAAATGCCATGGGGGTAAGGACACAAGAAATGGGCATGGACTTGAGCCTGCTTGTGTTCTCTAGGACAGTAAGGAAGAAAAAAGCAGGCACTCACAAATGACACCAATGAACTCAAGGTTTGTTTTCTTTCTTTTTTTTTTTTTTTTATTATATATTTTTTTTTATTCTTTTTTAATTAAAATTTCCAACTGCTCCCCGTTTCCCATTTCCCTCCCCTCCTCCCACACATTGCCCCCTCCCCCCTCTCCCCTCCCCTATCCCCACTCCTCTTCTCCTCCCCCCAGTCCATTCCCCCTCCCTCTCGCTACTGAAGAGCAGTCCAAATTCCCTGCCCTACAGGAAGACCAAGGTCCTCCCACTTCCATCCAGGCCCAGGAAGGTGAGCATCAAAACAGGCTAAACTCCCACAAAGCCAGTTCATGTATTAGGATCGAAACCTAGTGCCATTGTCCTTGGCTTCTCATCAGCCTTCATTGTCCGCCATGTTCAGAGAGTCCAGTTTCAACCCATGCTTATTCAGTCCCAGTCCAGCTGGCCTTGGAGAGCTCCCAATAGATCAGTTCCACTGTCACTGTGGGTGGGTGCACGCCTCGTGGTCCTGATTTCCTTGCTCATGTTCTCCCTCCTTCTTGGCTCAGTGGTTAAGAGCATTGCCTGCTCTTCCAAAGGTCCTGAGTTCAATTCCCAGCAACCACATGGTGGCTCACAACCATCTGTAATGGAGTCTGGTGCCCTCTTCTGGCTAACTGCATACATAATAAATAAACAAACAAATATTTAAAAAAAAAAAAAAAAAAAGGTTTGTTTTCTTTATCAAAAGCAAGAACCGGGGAAAACGTGATCAAGGATAATCAAGTATATACCACACACTGTATAGATCACCAACTAAACCAAAACAAAAAAGAACCCAAAACTATAAAATCCAGTTGTTGATGCTACCAAGTTAAATTCTTCCCCAAGGCTGGTATTGACCTGTGTTGCCAACAGGTGTAACAATGGTTCATGGCTCTGTTCATTCAAATCTAAATAGTGAGTCATCTGCGGTTTTCAACAAAGCTACCTCTGGGTAAATGGAGCCAGACTTTGGTTACCTATCAATTTGGCCCCTGTTTAGTGAAAGAAGTCCTTCACCATGTATTTTGCTCATGACCTATCAGGTTTATAAACATGGATTGAATCTTTATCCAATGGCCAACAGATGGGAACTCTAGATGAGTTACTTGCCTTGTTTTGATGTCCATATGCAGGCCGCAAATGGAACATATTTTCTTCATCTTTGTAGCCAACTTCACTTATTCCTTCAGACTGCTGCTGTGGGAATAAGAAAGAATGGGAACGTTCTCTAGGAACGACACCCGACCTTGGCAGGGGTTGTGTGTGCTATTAGTATATGAACTATCTAGCAAGTGGAAAGCATCTAGGAGGGGAAAAGCTGTTGTTTCCAAACCGATGTGGTCAATTCCTGAATCAGGTGGTATTTGCACTGGACATTATAAAACACATAGTCAATCACTCCTATAAATGTTTATCTTGTTTTTCGTCTGAGCTAGCTTCTTCCCTGTCACTCACACCCACACAGGGAGAGCTCTGTGCTCACCCTCATGGTCAGCAATGACCTTACCAACCGGAATGCTCATTGGTTATTTAGAACTGCATCTATCTTGTTTCCAAAGAAGTCACGCTTAATGAGGGCTGGCAAATTCTGAGAATCAGGACAGGATGAACCTGTTACCTCCTCGACTGGTAATCAGAACGCTGGGCTACACGCCGTGGGGGGATCTGTCCTACTCAACTATGTCCTCAAATCAATTTGGCCTAATTTCACCCCCAAGCAGGCTCGGCACATGTCCCTTTCAGGAATTTAATCTTCCTCAGGATGTGCTGCTGATATTGACCATTACTTGGCTTTATAATGAGACCATTTGGGACAAATTGCATCTGGTAACATGTATAAGTCCAGGGCACCTGCTCATGGCATTGTTTCCTCCTGTGTGCTTTTATGCTAACCAAAGAACAAGGGCAGGAAAAGCTATTTCATTTTATGAGACTGTTTATAAAATCAGGAGGCTCAGGGAATGAACCAGGCCTACCCTTTGCTCTGAGTTAGTTTCTATTGTCCCATTGTATAACAGGCTCTTGATTCTGAAAACATCTGAACTCGATGGTTGTCTGCTATGTGTAAAGTATTAAACACTTTGTAAATAGGTACGTGCAAAAATAATATGTATTATTCCTATATATAATATATATAATTCCTATATATAATATAGGTTACAACAAAGTATAAGCACACAGACACACACACACGTGTGAATTGTCACAAACAGTTACTAAACAACCTAAGACTTTGGGGATAAAAACGCATTTTCAACTTTGTCTCGTAATGATTTTTTTGCCAGTCTGCTTTAATTGGATGATAAAGACCAAATGTAGTAATTCAAGCATTCAAACTCAGTGAACACAGGAAGATAAAGTCAGCCAATTGCCCTCAGACAACAGCAGCTCACCTTTGCATTCTGATGAAAGAAGAGAACTGGTGGTTAACAAAGTACAGCTGTGGGCTTTCTGTGGATGCAGATGTTCAGGTAACATCAGTCAAAGCATAAGTTATATCTTGGTGACTAAACCTTTTAAATAAGTGTCTCCAGCATTTAAGCTTGACATTCTGATTTAGGAGATACTAATGCTTTTCTTTTGGGAAATAAATTCTTTCAAAAAGTATCTCTCCATTAATTGGAAGGAGAAAAATTAATAAATGTAGATTTTATTTTTCAATCATACTTCTAATATAAAACAAAATCAAGCTGTCTTCTATTAGCCTTAGTGAGATGACTTTGGCATTGGAGTGCAGAATCAAATACCATGTTGATTAAGTCAGTAGCTAATGTGTGGCATTATGAAGCTTTACCTTCTGTGACAGGATGATTGAATTTCATTAACACATATTTGAAATAAAGATCATCTTTGGACTCCCTCCTATGGAATATATAAATAAAACTGTTAGGCATGACCACAGAACAAATAGACTCCAAAAAAGACCTGTCTGGTCAGATTGTTCAAAAAGCAATAAAAATGCACTGTAGAATCTTGAGGGTGGGGTGGGATGGGGGTAAGGGGAGATGGGAAGAGAAAAGTGTGAAGGAGAGGATGGGGGGAACTTGGGGAAACGGGATGATTGGGGATAAAGAAAGGTTGGATAGGGGAGCAGGGAAGGACATATCTTAGTTAAGGGAGCCACCTAAGGGTTGGCAAGAGACTTGAACCTGGAGTGGCTACCAGGTGCCCAGGGCAATGTCCCCAGTTAGCTCCTTGGGCAACTGAGGAGAGGGAACCTGAAATGACCCTATCCTATAGCCATACTGATGAATATCTTGCATATCACCATAGAACCTTCATCTAGCGATGGATGGAGATAGAGACAGAGACTCACCGGACTGAGCTCCCAAGGTCCTAATGAGGAACAGAAGGAGGGAGAACATGAGCAAGGAAGTCAGGACCACGAGGGGTGCACCCACCCACTGAGACAGTGGGGCTGATCTATTGGGAGCTCACCAAGGCCAGCTGGACTGTGACTGAAAAAGCATGGGATAAAACCGGACTCTCTGAACATGGCGGACAATGAAAGCTGATGAGAGGCCAAGGACAATGGCACCGGGTTTTGATCCTACTTCATGTTCTGGCTTTGTGGGAGCCTAGAGAGTTTGGATGTTCACCTTCCTAGACCTGGATGGAGGGGGGAGGACCTTGGACTTTCCACAAGGCAGGGAACCCTGACTGCTCTTCGGACTGGAGAGGGAGGAGAAGAGGAGTGGGGAGAGGGGGAGAGGGACGGGATGAGGGGGAGGGAAATGGGAGGCGGGGAGGAGGCAGAAATTTTTTTTTCAATAAAAAAAATAAAATATAAAAAAAAATGCACTGTAGATACCAGATAGCCAACAGCGCATCAGACCCAACTGGCAGAAAATAATCCTTCTACCCTATCCTGACTGTTGTCTCATTTCCATCTCAGAAACCAGGATCGAGTCGTTGTCATGCATGTGGTTAACTTCCTTCTTACACTGTCACCCTTCTCTGTCCTTCTCATCGATGTAGGCCCTCGCTGGATGAGGCCCTGCAGTGGCACCATTCCCTGGACAAGCTTCTCCACAACAACTGTAAGTTCACGTGATTCTCATGAGGGTCAGAATGGGGACAGACACAAAACACCTTCATTCTGCTCGTGTCCTTCTCCAAGTTGTGATCTGAACACGGAAAGGGCATCCTGAGGCTGGAGTTGTCCAGTTGGCCAATAGGGAAAGTGTTGCGGGAATTCTAATAGGTCTTACTAATAAAAACTCAGTCAGATACTCGGGTAAATGTTGCAAGATCAGAGAAACAGAATAGCCAGCCACTAGAGAGACTTTTTACTTCTACCGAATCCTCAGACTGAAGGGGGCAAGATCCTGTCTCCATGAATTCTCAGAACGAGTGTTCTGATCTCCTGACTCCTCCTGCCTTATATTCCTCTCTCTGCCGAATCATATGGCTCTTGTCTCCACCTCCCTAGTGCTGGCGTTAAAGGCATGTGATCCCAAGTGCTGGGATCAAAGGTGTGAGCTCTGTTTCTCTTTTAGATTGATTCAATTTTGCGTAGCCCAGGGTGGCCTTGAACTCACAGAGATCCATCTGCCTCTGTCTCCTGAGTGTTGGGATTGAAGGTGTGTGCCTCCACTCCCTGGCTTCTATGACTAACTTGTAGTTTAACTCTGCACTCTGATCATCAGTCAAACCTTATTTGCTAAATCACAAACAACATATCACTACAGGAGAGCCACCGTAGGAGCATGGGAGGACAGATGTTTGGGTTTCTGTTCGTGCCTCTCCTAGTTTGCTGACGTAAGCCACATGACATGGCTTCCTGGTTGAGATAGGTTCTTCTCCAGTCCAAGCTGACCCTCAGATTCACTGTGTCTGAGGATGACCTTGGACTCCTGATCTTCCTCCCTCCAACTCTGAAACACTGGGATTGCTAATAGGCATCACCCTCCCTGTTTCTGTATGCTTCCTCATGTTCTTGTAAGTGAGACAGATAAACCTCTCTTGCTTTGCCTCATAGATTGAGAAGGGTTAGAGTTAGTCTTTGAACAAGCCATGGACATTTTAGCTCAACCCACTATCAACTGCTCTCCTGACCTAAAAGTGCTCTCTCCATTTTTGGCCAACTCTCTTCACGCTCCGCTTCCTCTTTTGTTAGCCTGCCTTTGAGAGCTTCATTTGAGATGCAACAAAGATACACAATCTCTTTAAGATGAATTACCTTGTTCTTAGGTCTTTATCTACTGAAGCTGTCTTTCCTGACAGCTAACCCCACTGACAAATACCCAGTCTCTCTTGGCTGTTTAGAAGGAATTATTTGCTCTAAAGTTCCATAGTCATTCATCAGCACATCTTTCCTGGTGCCTAGTACTTTCTGTCTGTCTTGTTTTCCTTCCGGGATAGGCCACAAGCCCATTGACAATCAGGAAATAGTCTTTTTCTTCTGGGCAATTTATAAGATGAAGTGCATAGTCTGTGGGTAAATAAATATCTGTTGGCTGATTCACTCTAAGTTTGTGACCAACTTACAACACCCAACTTATTTCTTTGCATCAAAAGAATGGAATATGAAATTCTGTTAGATGCTTAGAAAAAGAAATGGGGATTTAAAGAGTCTTTCTTATTAGCGCCATCATGAATAAGAAGAGTCGAGTAGATGACAATGACTGCGTGGTGGATTGTATATGAATATCTTAAAACAAATTTCTATTTTTATCTTATATGTGTGTTTTTTCTATACATACTTATGTGCACAATATTTATGTCTAGTGCTGGTGCAGGCTGAGAGAGGGTGTCATATCCCCTGGAACTGGAATTATAGATGGTTATGAGTTGTCTTGTATGGGCAAACTCAGGTCTTTTGCAAGAGTAGTAAGTGTTCTTAACTACTGAACCATCTCTTACTTGAATATTTTCACAGTTTGTTGATGTTGGAGAAACGTATGCTTACAACCAATAAACCCAGCAACCTCTAATTTTTGGAGCAAAGACCTAGAGCCTCTAACTTGAAAAATCTGAATCACATTCACTTCTGATTCTCTTCTGAAGGCTTTTTTTCCTTATGTTAAAGAGAGTACCATGTTCTGATACATAACATGCAAGGTATTCAGTAAATATTGTTTTGAATTAATGAGCAAACTGAGTTTGCATCTTGGGACCTAGAAATTCCATGAATGTAGAATAGCCACATAGAATGAAAATATTTGTATTTGTTTTATTTCAGTTATTCTGGGGTCAATCACATTTTGACACGGTAAGCTGATAAATTACATAGCCTAGATAGCAGTATTCACTGCAGTTATAAAGAAACAAGAGTTAATGGAACTATATTTTCAGAATTCTTTAAGGGGAAGATAAATATCAATGTGTCTGTATACAATTGTTTTGACTCACACTAATTCTTTTTTTTTTTATTCTTTTTTACTTAAAATTTCCAACTGCTCCCCGTTTCCCATTTCTCTCCCCCTCCTCCCACATATTGCCCCCTCCCCCCTCTCCCCTCCCCCTATCCCCACTCCACTTCTCCTCCCCCTAGTCCACTCCCCCTCCCTCTCGATACTGAAGAGCAGTCCAAATTCCCTGCTCTACATGAAGACCAAGGTCCTCCCACTTCTATCTAGGTCCAGGAAGGTGAGCATCCAAACAGGCTACGCTCCCACAAAGCCAGTTCATGTATTAGGATCGAAACCTAGTGCCATTGTCCTTGGCTTCTCATCAGCCTTCATTGTCCGCCTTGTTCAGAGAGTCCAGTTTCAACCCATGCTTATTCAGTCCCAGTCCAGCTGGCCTTGGAGAGCTCCCAATAGATCAGTTCCACTGTCACAGTGGGTGGGTGCACCCCTCGTGGTCCTGATTTCCTTGCTCATGTTCTCCCTCCTTCTGCTCCTCATTTGGACCTTAAGAGCTCAGACGGTTGATCCAAATTGGGTCTCTGTCTCTCTCTCGATCCATCGCCAGATGAAAGTTCCTGTGCCATTCTCCTTGGCCTCTCGTCAGTTCTCATTGTCCACCACATTAAGAGAGTCCGGTTTTATCCCATGTTTTTTTCAGTAGCAGTCCAGCTGGCCTTGGTGAGCTCCCAATAGATCGGCCCCCCTGTCTCAGTGGTTGGGTGCACCCCTCATGGTCCTGACTTCCTTGTTCATGTTCTCTCTCCTTCTGCTCCTCATTATAACCTTGGGAGCTCAGTCTGGTGCTCCAGTGTGGGTCTCTGTCTCTATCTCCATCCATCGCTAGATGAAGGTTCTATGGCGATATGCAAGATATTCATCAGTATGATTATAGGATAGGTTCATTTCAGGTTCCCTATCCTCAGGTGCCCCAATGAACTAACTGGGGACATTGCCCTGGGCTTCTGGTAGCCATTCCAGGTTCAAGTCTCTTGCCAACCCTTAGGTGGCTCCCTTAACTAAGGTATGAGTTTCCCTGCTCCCCCATCCAACCTTCCTTTACCCCCAATCACCCTGATTCCCCCAGTTCCCCTCATCCTCTCCTTCACACTTTTCTCTCCCCATCTCCCCTCATCCCCATCCCACCCCACCCCCCAAGATTCCCCTTTTTTGCCCATCAATCTTGTCTATTTCCCATAGCTGGGAGGATATCTATATGTTTTTCCTTGAGTTTACCCTCTTGTTTAGCTTCTTTAGGATCACAAATTATAGACTCAGTGGCCCCTATCCATGGCTAGAAACCAATTATGAGTGAGTACATCCCATGATCTTCTTTTTGGGTCTGGGTTACCTCACTCAGGATCGTATTTTCTATTTCCATCCATTTGCATGCAAAATTCGAGAAGTCATTGTTTTTTACCGCAGAGTAGTACTCTAATGTATATATATTCCACACTTTCTTCATCCATTCTTCTATTGAAGGGCATCTAGGTTGCTTCCAGGTTCTGGCTATTACAAATAATGCTGCTATGAACATAGTTGGACAAATGCTTTTGTCATATGCTAGGGCATCTCTTGGGTATATTCCCAAGAGTGCTATTGCTGGGTCCAGGGGTAGGTTGATCCCAATTTTTTTGAGAAACCGCCACACTGATTTCCAAAGTGGTTGCACAAGTTTGCAGTCCCACCAGCAATGGATGAGGGTACCCCTTTCTCCACAACCTCTCCAGCAAAAGCTATCCTTGGTGTTTTTGATTTTAGCCATTCTGACAGGTGTAAGATGATATCTCAAAGTTGTTTTGATTTGCATTTCTCTGATCGCTAAGGAGGTTGAGCATGACCTTAAGTATCTTTTGGCCATTTTAACTTCTTCTGATGAGAATTCTCTGTTCAGTTCAGTGCCCCATTTTTTAATTGGGTTAATTATCCTTTTAAAGTCTAGTTTCTTGAGTTCTTTATATATTTTGGAGATCAGACCTTTGTCTGTAGCGGGGTTGGTGAAGATCTTCTCCCAGTCAGTAGGCTGCCTTTTTGTCTTAATGACAGGACTCACACTAATTCTTAGGCCCACATACTCATACATTTTATTTTAAAGGGATGGGGGCTACTAGAATAAAAAAGACTAAGGGTGGGAGCTAAGCCAGAAGTAGATAATGTTAATACTTAACATCGTTGAGGGACCAAAGTTTTTCCAATTGCAGACAGATGGTTATCTTAGTGTGAACTTGAGGTCTGAGGATTTCACAGTAATGTTTTCTACTTCTCAGAGAAGAAATTATGCTTGTATCTATGCATTTGTTCATATATATGTATAATATCCTCAAAGCGATAAATGGCAAATCATTCAGTAGCTATTTTAGCCAATGCTTTCTTTAAATGTCATACCTATCCATTCAAACTAACCGCATCAATTAAATGGCTTAAAGTATGAGAATGAAAGATGCAGCAGAAAGAAAAAAAAAACTGTGACTTGTAAGGCAGATGAAGCTATGAGTAAGACAGTCTGTTATTACTGTTTGTCTGTTGCTTCTCCATTATATTTCTATCACTCTCTCCTCTCTGATTCTCTCTCTGACTCTCCTTTCTCTATGTCTTTCTTACTGCTCTGTCTCTGCTCTATATCTCCAGTCATTTCTAAGGAGGAAGCCTAGAAGGACAGGTATGCCCAGATAGTTCTATGCCAGCATCTAGACATTTCAGCATCATCAGCCTAGAGAAGCAATATGTGGCCTGTTCCCTGCATATGGATTACTGTAAATCAAGCTATGGCTGTCCATATCTCTTATGACATGCTCTTTTTTAATCTACTGAAGCTAATAATTAATACCAGAAATAATGACATTAACTGTGATTGATGCAAAAACAAGTAAAAAAGGCAGATACATTGAAAAATGTTCTGCTTGTAACACAATGATCCCTTTCTGCAGTCTTGAATTGAGAAATTTACATGTTTTAAAGTTGAGCATGGTAGCTCATATCTGTAATTCAAGCACTTGGGAGTCTGAGACAAGAGCATTGCTATGAATTTAAGGCTAGCTTGGGACACATGGTGAATTCTGGACCCATCTGGACTACAGAATAAGACATTAAACAACAACAACACACACCACATACACACATTAAAACTGAAGGGGTAGGGGTAACACTTTTGCTGATTCATAAGGAACATTTGGAATTTTTGTGTTAATATAGGCCATTGCCTCTCAGGGTTGACAGAGTTACCCAAGCCTTCATTAAATCAAAATTTTCTGTAGTGGAAATAAATCAAAGCAGACTGCTATTCAATCTTTTCTCATTAGCAAGGACCTACTTACTCAAATTTATTTTTCAATTATTTTATGCATTAATAATGCGTGCACATGCATCTGTGTGTGTGTTGTTGGGGGGAGGCCAGAGGGCAGCTTCCAGGAGTTGGCGCTCTCTCTTGTCACTGAGGGTTCGGAACAGAACTAGCTCATCAGGTTTGCCAGCCCACGCTTTCACCAGCTGAGCCTTTTCACTGGCCCTAAAATTAATTTTTAATCATTTGGGGTCTTTGGCTTTTTTCTTAAAATATACCACATTCTTAAAGCTTTGCCTTCAGTTCTAAGAGAGAAGCCATCTGTTTCCATTTCTTAGGTCTATAGGGCACACAACAAGCATGTTGATCTTTAAGAAAACAAAAATTGATTGCACAAGGGAGCTTATATAACTCCTTCCCCAGCACTGTCAGGGATACTGATTCTCCCACTTGAGCATTTTTAAGAGCAAATGGATAAAGTCAGTCTGTGGCAACACGGTTTTTATTTGGGTCCTCTTTTCCCAAGCGTTGTAAAAGGTCAGAGTATTTTCTCAGACACCCCTGTGGACTGGACTGTCCCTCAAGGCACAAAGCAGCCGGCCCAGGCTCATCCTTCAGCTTCCATCTTCACAGCCTGCCTTGGCTTCCTCTTCTTTGCTTTCCTGTTTTCTTCCTTCTATGTCCTGGTTACCATTCTTGTCATCTCACTGATGGACAGCCATGATTTCCACTTGTGACAATGATAATAATGAAAGTGATATATGAAAGATACTTTTATTCATGTATGCTTTGTTCATATATATGTGTGTGTGTATGTGTGTATATTTATTACTGTCTGTCCATCACTTCTCCATTATATTTCTCTCTCTCTATATATATGCATATATACATATATAAAAATTTGCATATATTAATCTATTTAGTGATTGCAATCATCTTGAGACTTAAGTGCAACAACCATTCCTATTTTTCAGAAAAGGAATCCATTATTCCAAGAGCTAGGTAGCTTGCATCTGATGTTCAATACTGTAGCAGTAACAAAATTGGGTTATTTACTTTTTTTTTAAGTTCATGTTCTTTGGTCCTGTGGGTTGGAGGGATATGCTGATTTCATAGTTCACTGAGATCCACTATTAAGAATTGGGTGCATATATTTGAGGAGAGGGATAGGGAAGGGGAAGTGCAGATAAGAAGAGCTAAAATAAATAACAGTCTCATGAAAAAGATCACTGAACAGCAGGTAATTCCAATTGGGGTGGGGAGACAGGGGAGGGGGTGAAAGCGATGTCTCTCCCCCATTGACAGAAATCCTCAAGGGTGAGTAGGTGACAGTGGGAAAAAAGGTGATGTCTCGGAGGAGGCAACATTTGGGTTGGACTTGTAATGGTAACAAGTAGTAGTGTTGAATTTGGCACAAATGACGATGAAGAAAGCCAGTGTGTGCTGAACTTCATGACATTATGCTTGCCACCATATAAAAGCCACGCGCGAGCTATTCAGTCCTGTACCACAGTCCTGTCATCCAGCTTTAATTATTGTTTGCATTTGACATACAAAGCAACAGAGGCTCCATGAGGCTAAATGTCCTTTCATAATAAAAGTGTCAAGACTCACCACTAAGCAATCTAGGGTCTGAAGTCTGAGTTTTGAACCAATGAATCATGTCATAGTTTTTATAAATTACCAATGCTATTTCAATGTCTTCTCCCAATTCATCTCTGCTGAAGTATTTATACTAATCTCATTTTCAATATTTTATAACAATCTGATTTAGAGTCTTGGATTTGTTTAATGCTCCTACTATCCTCAAAGGGGTTTTATGGTGGTTCCCCTTTTATAAAAGGCTGTTCCTTTAATTTCCCTAATGTCAAAAATTGCTATCTCTCATTAGGGCCAGCTCTGAATTATAATGTATTGGTGCCATATGATGTATGTGTACCATACCCACAGAATGCTTATGGCCAATCACCAGATGCATACACAGGCATCCCACTAATCAGAATCCTGGTTAGTGGATGCCTGGGCATGCTGAGAAGTAATTTGAGGCTCTGTGCTGGCTCATACAGGCCCTGGAGTGCCTTCTTAGGGTTGTATTCTAGAGTTCTGTGCTGTGAAGCCCCCAGGTAAAAGAAATGGGGTAAGGAAGATATGTGTACTTTATAAAACAGAGCTATTTGGCCTGGAATCAGAAAAATTCTGACTCAAAAAAAGGTGTCCAGGGGTGACAGGAATTCAACAGAAAAGCCTCTGAGGAAGAGAGCAGTAGAAAACCAGAGTGCAGAGAGCTGACGAGGAGTGACTGCGGACGAGTCTGCCAAGAGAATCCCTAGATACTGAGAAGCTAGATGGGAGAAGGGGTTGCTTTAAATGACTCCCGGCCCAATGGGGCATAAAGCTATTTTGTTTTGACAAGAAAACCTTACAATAGTATTGTGGAATTCACCAGAGCGATGAAGTCAGTATTCAGGACACAGGTCTCCATGATGGAAAGCTGGTTCACCAGTTCACTTCCTGCTGTGAACCAAATGCTAAGACCACTGCTAGGTTTTGGTTGAAATAGTTTTATGTGTAGTGTGCATATGCACATGTACACATGCCCATTCTAAATCTACAAATAAGTTTAGATTTAGTTTTCTTAATTATTCATCTCCACTACCTTGTTAAGTTCTCTTCATGAGCTCTCTCCATCCACCACCTGAGAGATTAGAACTGAAGGATGGGGAGGAAACAGGAAAGCATAGAGCCCATGATTATCACATGTACACAGATAGCACGTACAGCCCTCTACAGACTCACAGTCGCTCTGTTACATTCGATAGCTTCTATACACTGACATAAGCTTAACTGGTGGTCACAGTAATGACCTGTATGTGACAACTTCACCTGGCCTCGTCATCCAGATGTTAATCTGTACATTTCTATTTCACCTTCCTTCTGCCTGAACTGAACTTAGGCTCCTTCTGGGACTCTGTTGCTATGCTCCAAAGGCTTCTGTTGCACAGATGATCAATGAGTCTTCATTGTTTTTTCTTTCTACTTTCTGTGGAATCTCTAAACTCTTCTACGGAACCAAGCCTATTTGATTTACCAAAGTGATGTATTGCATTCACTCAAAAGTCACCAGTAAAAAGAGGAAAAAGAGGCAGTCGTTCATTATAAATATTACTTATTGTGACAAACCGAGTTTTAAATTTTTGGGGGGGGGGGCTCGAAATATAGATTTGTGGTAGAGTGCTTGTGTAGTATGCATGAGGCTCTTCATTCTGCTTTCACTACTAACAATAAAGGTTTTCTTCGGAATTGATGTGTGTCCTAAATGTCATCAGTATTGACTGCAAAACCTCAGTGTCATGGACATTTGCCACCTGAATGCATTCGCTTGTGTAAAAGACAGTGAGGCAAAGGCCTCTGTCCGATGTCAGAGTGGATAACAAGCAGAGATCTCTGCTGCCTCTGCGTCAGGCATCCCAGCCTGCCTCCATGCGGATGAAGGGGTAAAGGCAGATGAACTAAAAGTCAGCTCAGGGGACAGCATGATAGAGCCTTCCCATGTCATCTCTAGCATCTTTGTCCCACCTTATGTTTGTCTATTAGTTCAAGTGCGGTGAGAATAGGAAGCTCCTAATGGAAGGTTTCTGTTCCAAG
Organism: Chionomys nivalis; assembly: GCF_950005125.1. Taxonomy (NCBI): domain Eukaryota; kingdom Metazoa; phylum Chordata; class Mammalia; order Rodentia; family Cricetidae; genus Chionomys; species Chionomys nivalis. The sequence goes on along the minus strand of NC_080090.1, from coordinate 51,763,566 downwards.
AAACCGAATCACACATCTTTTGAGAAGTAGTTTAGAATAACAGACAAATGTGCGCAGCTACAGAATCAGAACCTGGTTTAAGTTCCAACCCTGCTCGTACTTGCTGGGCGTTCTGGAGCAGTTGCTTGACTTCTGTGACCTCATTTATAAACCAGGACACTTATAGCTTCTGCTCTTTGTGTGTATAATAAAAATTAAATGAGTTTCAATTTATAAGATTTTTTTACATCAACGACAGAATGTACTGGAAGTAAAATTGGGGTTTTTAGCTAGATGTAGTTTGTCAAATCAATTAATGAAATCCCCCTACTGACTTTTCACTTCCTAAATGGACTTGCCAGCTTCAAAGGTTTCCTGAAATCTGAGTTCAGGTAGAAAAACCTTGAGTTCTGGGTGCCTGTGAGAATTACAAGAAGATCAAATCCCTGGTCAAAATGGTGGAGAAGGCAAAGCAAATTTATGAAGAATTCATCCAGACAGAGGCCCCTAAAGAGGTTGGTACTGGTGGGTAGGTGGCTGAGTGAATCTATTTAAAAGCCAGATCAACACATTCCCAGGCACAACTTCATGAGCTGCCGGCACAGCATTGGGAGCTGAAGGCTACCTGTGCTTGTGATTAGAGTGCCAGTATGTAGCTACTGAATACAAGGGCAGTGTGATAGCGTCAAGCACGTCTGACCTAAATGCTGTACAGACCACTGTGCAGCAATGGCTCTTCAGTACCGTACAACCAACCTTAAGGACGAAGGAACTCAATGTAAGATTTGGGATAAAATGTGGGGACTATTTTATTCTATTTGGAATGACTGACTGCAACTGTTTTGTAAAATTATAAGAATTAAATTAAAGCCGGGCGGTGGTGGCGTACACCTTTAATCCCAGCACTCGGGAGGCAGAGGCAGGCGGATCTCTGTGAGTTCGAGGCCAGGCCAGCCTGGTCTAGAAGAGCTAGTTCCAGGACAGGAACCAAAAAGCCACGGAGAAACCCTGTCTCGAAAAAATCCAAAAAAAAAAGAAAGAATTAAATTAAACAAACAATAGATGCGGAAAAAAGTGCATGAATGTTCCAACTAATTGATGCCAGTGAGTCCCCTGTTTCTAGCCTTTGACATTCGTCCTTTATTGAGACAGCAGGACCTACTATTCATGGAACCAAAATAAAACAAGGTAACAGGTATTTAAAGTCAATATACCACTAATTGATTGATGAAGACCAGATATGCTCAGGTTTCAAGGAAGCTTTGGGAAGTCTGTCTACTCTTATCTTTGCTATTGATGAAACCAAACCAAAAAGCTTATTGAAAAATTCAAAATGGCCACAGCCAGACCTGTCCATCTAGTCAGTTCCTCTAGTCCATGGTTCTCTTGAATCCAATGTGGACACTGAATTGTCATCAAGGTTTGAAGTCCAGCACATCGGTGACTAAGTGAGCTATTATAGATGATTTGTAAAGGGAAAGATTCCTGTCATCTCTCTTCTTATGCATATGTAACAAATCTTATAGAGACAACATGAAATACTTATTCCTTTGGCTGTGTAACATCCTTATCTGGTCCTTTCAAGAGATGGATGTGGGTGTGGAGACATTAGTCAGTTGGAAAATCACTTGGTTAGTGTGTATGCAGCAAGTCCCAGATTCAATCCCCCAGCACAAACTAACCACTCTGTAGATAAAGCACTGGTTCATCGCTGTGATTGTTATCTGGTCAGAACTGCTGCTTCCTGGTTTGTTTCCAGGGAAGACTGGTTCTAAAGCTTTGCCAAGAGTCCTTGGTCACTGATTCTTCTTCACTGTCATCAGAAGGCAGGGTGCCTAATGGGTAGAAAGTCTGTGAAATCAAGTATTAATTCACTTGCATTCAAATCTGTTTGCTAAAAGCACTTAGCAGAGCCAGGCCGTAGCAGTGCACACCTTTAATCCCAGCACTGGGGAGACAGAGGCAGGTGGATCTCTGTGAGTTCAAGGCTAGCCTGGTCTACAGGAGTGAGTTCTAGGACAGATAGGGCTGTTACACAGAGAAACCCTGTCTTGAAAAACCAAAAAAAATAAAAAAAGAAAGAAAGAAAGAAAGAAATACCCAAACACCTCTTACTAGAGATATGATCTTGAACCACTTAACTTGTATATATATATATATATATATATATATATATATATATATATATATATATTCTTAAGTTATTGAAGGATGAAATAGCATATGCATAAATTGGCTACAGGTGGAGGCCACCTAGTAGGTGTCTAATGCCAGTTGCCTCTGAATCCGAGTCACGTGCTTGCTGCAGCATCAGCTTCCTTACTTCACTGCTTCCGAAACAGCAGTGGTCTTTCTTCCTTTTCATGACATCCCTTCTGTCCTGTGTCTTGCTGGTGAGAATTTTGCCGCTCTGGCCCCTCATCCAATCCTGAAACCTACACTGACTCAGTGACCCTGTTTCCTGGCCCACAGGTGAACTTCGATCATTTTACTAAGGACATCACCATGAAGAACCTGGTGGAACCTTCCCCAAGAAGTTTTGACCTAGCCCAGAAAAGAATCTAGTGCCCTGATGGAGAAGCATTCGCTGCCCTGCTTTGTGCACTCCAGGTTTTATAAGGGGCTAATCAAGTAGTCAGCTGGTCAATTGTCAGATTATCAGGCTTCAAATATCGCCCTGTGCATTGACTTCTATCCTCTGTAGTAACACAGCATCCCCCAAACACCTGCACATTTTCCCATAGCAGCTTTGCTCCAAGATACCCAAAAAAGGCAACCCCTAGACAGTTGCCAATTCTTTCGCTCATGTTGGTTCAGATGTGGATTTGTGGGCTACTAAGGGCCTTTGCGTCTCTTCTTTCTGACTGCTTTGTAATGAAGATCTGTCCACCAAGTTTCTGTCAGCCTGAGTCACAGAAAAATATCCTGCTTACCATAAAGCCGTCTGTGAAAAGAACAGGTGTTAGATTGCTCTTTGAACCAGGCTGAAAAGAAAAACATATGCCAGGGTCCCCTTTCAAGGGCATTTGACTGGTCTTGTTTATTGTTTTAATTCTCATCTTCTAACGATTTCTGAATTCAGTCAGTAAAAGGCAGGATGCTGTTTAAAAGGCAGCCATCACTCGATTTTCCCATACTGGCCTCTCGTTCCTAGCGTTCCTTTATACATTCTAAAGAAGAGAGGAGCTACGATGCATAGAGTAGACTTTACAAAGCCAGTCTGAGCACAGTCCATTTCAATTCAGCCCTTACACCTCCAAACCAAGAGGGAAAAGGTCAGCCTTTGCCTCTCCCAGTTAGAAATGCTAGTACCCAAGAATCTGATTGAGCTGCTTGGAAAAAAAATCTCTGACTTTAAATATCTTCTTCATATTAATTGAAATATCAAAATGTCTAAAAATGCCCAAAGAGTTTCACACTCATCCAGGTGGCTCCTGTTTGGGAGACCTCAACTGACTATTACAAACTGTGTGAGTGGCTAAGTTTGTCGAAGGAGGGTGAGGTGTGGTGGTGGGGGACACCTCAAGGGCAGTGCCCTGGGGCTATGAAAGAATGCAGGAAAGCATGCTTCTGCAGTCAACAGCAGCATCATATATCCATATATCTGCTGTATCTCTATATAATTTCAAATTTAAAGACATATATATATATATATATATACACATTATTCTAACATTTAAGGCAATAAATGGGCGGTAAGTATTCTGGCTCCAAAGGAGAGGCCAAATGTATTAAGATTGGCCTAGAAACTTTCTGGAGAAAAAAAAAATAACCCTTTCTGTGTTAACAGCAGTTTCCATGGCAATGAGAAGAAAATACATTTTTTTAAATCTGAGAAATTAGAAGAAGTGGGATGACCTCTGGAGGAAAAGAATGTGTGACACTTATTTAGCATCCTTCCCACGTCCCGCCTCCTCCCTCCCTTCCCAGTTTCCCTTGAGCAAATTGCCTGAGAAAGTAGGAAACTTAGTGTGTGAGCCCCGGAGTGCTTGTGTCTCGTGCTTCTGAGCACAGCCACAGCCGAAAGTGGGTCTGGGATGTAGGAAAGTGTCGGGACTAAATTGTGGTCAGTGCACAGAAGGATTCGCTTCTTGTTCTTGAAGGAAGCCTACGATTAGCCTCAGACCTGACCCATAAGCTGGGCTTCTGTCTGAGTTTGATATAGTTCTGGATTGAGATTGATATTTAAATCAAATCAGGAAAAAGAGACTATCCTTCCGAGAGTAACTGAGGAGGCTGTGTCTTATGTTTGTCTGTTAGAACAGGACTGTTTGTATAAACAGACTCAAATGCGTACACACACACACACACACACACACACACTATCTCCTGTATAGATGATACCTTTTGAAAGGCAGAACCAAATGTATGGAAATATTTTTCTCTTTCTCATACTCCCACCACCACCACCCTTAACTGTATAAACTGAACTTTAAGCGGGTTTTCATTTCAAATGCATTAGGTGAACTTAATAAAAAAAAAAGTTTTTATTTTATCCCATTTATGGACTTCACTGAACTGATTGTGTTCTCTGTGTAAAATCCTTTTCGACAAGAAGAATTTGACTATTCCTGAAGAGCAGTAGATATCCCTTAGCAAACCAATTAATAAACTAGTAAGCACCCCTTTCTAGGAATTTGCCAAACGATGCTGTTATACAAGTGGTGGTTTAAGAATCACATAGGTGGCTAGTTCATTTGTAGGAGTGACTTTCACTCCCCAAACTGAGTCCCCTACTAGGCATTTCCTTCACTTCCTGGGAACTTAGCAAATTTGGAGCACAGGGACACATGGAGAAGGAGAATAAAGCAGAAAGAGGGAAGAGCAAAGAAGAAAGCACTGGTCGGCCCTGTAAAATCAGCCCACTGGCTGGGAAACACAGAGGGACAGCCCAGTGTGAAGGATGACCAAAGTGCATCTCGCTGTCTTCCTGTGGGTTTGCAGAGAGGTTTTTCGGGGCTCACAATGAGGCAGGACAAAGACATTCATCTTAAGATCCTACAGGAAATTGAGTAGAGACAAGAACAACTACAGAGGGTGCATTTTCCATGGAACTTGTGGGTGCCAGAGAGCAGGGAGTGGAGAGGTCAGGCTGGAGCATCCAAGTATCCAAGCCTCAGAGCTAGGGAACTCTAGGCAGGTTTGGGATATAAAGTCTTGGTGTAGAGGCTCTCGAGCATCGAGTCTCTCTATTCTACCCGCATTCTACCATCCATTCAACATTCTCTTAGTACAAAGCTTGATGGTGAATGATTTAAAAGCTACTTCTGGTATTAAAGACACTTTTTCTAAGTAAGTACGGTGGCTAAGGAGAGGACTTAATAGCCAAAGAAGAACTTTTTGTAGCCCCAGGAAACCATCTTGGAACCGAAAAGGTTGACTTTCCCCACTGGGGAGATATCCGGGACACTAAATGAAAGCTTATAGCAGTGAGTGATTAATACAGCACACATTCAGAATCTTTGAGGCTTTAATCTTGTTTAATTGCTTAATAATAATCATACTCATCAAGTAGAGGAGCTATGTAGCCATCTTACTCAGATCCAGTTTAACATTTTCGTACCTATTCCCTTGTCCTGACTAATGTTGGTAATCCATACATTCTGCACATGGCCCCATTATTACACAGTGCCAGGTGACAAATCCCAGGGCAGAAAACGCTCTTTTATGCTATTCCTCTAATCATTACTGTGTTTTACTTCGCTCTCTGAAGATGAAGAATTGGATATGTTCTCATGCTATTTACCACCTATAGGTCTCAAGCTGCCATTTGTAATCCACTGTCCATCACTCAGAGTTCTCCATTATGCACAAATTCTCACAGGAAGAATAGCACATTTTAAGACAAGGGAGAAAACAACCAAGAATATTGGATCAGACTGTTTTGAACTTTGGTTAGCTACCCATTTTCTGTAGCTTTCCTTAGACACCAGACACAAAAGACAGAGGATCTGACAGAGTGGAGCATGCGGACCCATTGGGCAGCTTCCCTGCTCACTGACTGAATGACACCTCACATACCCATGCATTTAAAACTCTCTCAGGGGCTGCAGGTATAGCTCAGTGGGAAGAATGCATTCCTGGAATGCACAAAGTTCTTGATTCAAACCCCAGGACAGCATATACTGGGCTTGGTGGTACATGCCTGGAATTCCAGAATTCAGGGGTAGAGTCAGGAGGACTAGAAGTTTAAGATCATCCTCAAGAAGCAAATCTAAGTCCAATCTGCCCTATATGAGACCCTGTCTCAAAAAGAGATAAGTAAAAACCTAGGCATTGTTGTTAAAAGCAAAATACAAACTCACTTCAAAAGTCCCTAGGTATTGACTGCCTGCCATTTTAGATCTTTTAAAGCAATGTACACTGGCATTACAGATAGTCTCCCATGGATTCTCTCAGAGATCACTTGGACACTGAACAGGTTATTCTAACTAAAAATTTGACTGCTGTCACTTCAGTGACTATCCGAAGTCTTCAGCCGTCACACATGGTTCTCCAAGCTGGCAAGTCAACCTGCTACCTAAAGCTCTTAAAGCTCCCGCCATGCCAGTCTGTCTCCTAGTCAAGGCCTTTCGTTTTGTTCCACTGACTTCACCCAATTCACACAGAGACATTTCTGGAGAATTTGGCAAACAAATGTCACCTTCTCCAGAGACACTGTCTTAATCCCATCCAGACCATAGCTAAGCACCAAGGATGACATCCTTCCAGAACAGTCAGGAAATCCTCTTGGAGGGATGTTAGCAAAATGAAGGTTTTAATTTATGAAAAAAGCATGCAGAAAAATATTCAGATACCATCTCCTCCTAAATTCCTAGGAAGAGGGATGAATAAAGAATATTAGGATTAGTATGGCTTCTACCCTCAGGAAACAATGGCCTCATGCACAGACATCCCAGGTGAGAAATACTGACTCAGAGAGGAGCAGCAAATGCTGCTACCAAACAAGAAGGGAGACTGCGGATCATCAGTAACCATGGAATCCGTGGGGCCAGTCCCTACTCTGTTTCCTTCAAGATGTCTGCATTGCATTCCCTGGGCTCTGACACTGGCATCTTTTCTAAATTAGTAGACAAGGTAGTTGAAATCCAAATGAAAACATTTGTTTAGATCCTAACCCCTCAAACCATGCAACGGACTGAAAGGAGACCTCAAAGATCCAGAAGGCAGGGACTGATAAAAACAAAAACAAAAACAAAACCGTGTCCCTTTGAACTGTAAGTGCAGGCATCAGAAGGCTGGGAGAATGGCTTTTCTGGCCATACTGTCGTCTCTGTCTGATTGACTCAGTCTCCTGTCGCTTGGACTCACATGATTTGAGCTGGGGGCTGTATTCTTACTCTGCAAAACCCAAGACAGCACAAATAATCCCTGAGCTGAATCATTTTACCCTTTTGTATTCTGTAGCACAGAGAAGTGATCCGAAGTAAATGACGTTAGTGATACAAGAGGTTTGTAACCTGTGAAACAGAACTGCCTCTGGGCTCCCTAATTGGGCCAGTTTGTTTCTCTCGTTTTCTATTCTCATCTTCTTTCATTTACTGTGACAAACGCGGTAACCAAAAGCAACCAAGGGGAAGAACAGGCTTGTTTGTCTTAAACTTCTGGGTCATGGTTCAGTTTTGAGGGAAATCAGGGCAGAAGCTCAAGCAGTTCTTGAAGCAGAAACCACAGGACACCATTGCTCATCGGCTCATCCATAGACTCAAACATAGTTAGATTCCTTCTATAGCCAAGGACCACACACACAGGAAATGGTGCTGTCTACAGTGCGCTGGGCCCTCCTATGTCAATTAACAATCAAGACAACCGCCCACAGACATGTCTGTGAGCCAATCTGATCTGGGTGGTTTCTCAATTGAGACTACCTTCTCAGGGGATTCTAGGTTGTGTCAAGTTAACAGTTAAAGCTAACTAAGGTACCATCTTTCTGGCGTAAATCATTAAGGCCCAGTCAGAGAAAGAGGTACTTCATTAGTTATTTCTAGGAGAAAGAGCAAATACAAGAGGTCATCATTTCCGTCTTACTACTGGTTCCTAACAGCAAGCTACAAGAAGCCTGAAGCTGTGTTTTGTTCATTACATAGAGCTGCAAGCAGTTACCTGGTCTACCAGATGTCTGCTGGAGATGCCTTGACTCTTCAGCTCTAACTATCCTATGACTATATCCTAACTACTGACCGTGCAATTTTTCCTGACTTTAATTTACTTGGTCACTACTAAAACTTGATGAAGTGAGTGGATAGTATTCCAAATGTTTACTTTACATATATGATAGTCTGAAGCTTAGAAATTTAAAGATTGTGCAAAGCCACATTGGTAATACCGGCAGAATTAACATGGATGCACAAGAGAAATGGGGGCTGGGCCCTGTGGCCAGAGTGTTCTTTCTATTTCTGTCTCAGTATCTTTCTCTCTCTCTCTTTTCTTCCCTACTTCTCTTTTGTTTCTCTTTTTGAGGCAGATTCTTGCTCTATAGCTCAGGCTGTTCTCAAACTGGCCATGCCCAGCTTCGAAGTAGATGATGATGATACCACTTCATCAGTGCTGGGGTTGCATGCTCCTTGCCCAGCTTCGAAGCTCATTTTCTCATGTCAGATTCTATACATTGCTGTCAATAAATTTAATATTTACAGTATTGGCCTGGTTATACAGACTGGCAGCTCCTGAATGATGTCTGAGTGGTAACTATGTATTGGTGATCCGTTATAGACATGGGTATAAGTATACAATAGTTGATATAGCTTTTTTCTTTAAAAGTCTTTCTCATTTAGGGTACCACCAAGAATGCTCCATGGAGAAAAACATTTGAGACTAAATCTGACAACCTGAGCCTTGTCCCTGGAATCCACATGGTGGAAGGAGAGGCCCAATTCCTGAAAAGTATCCTCTGACCTTCACAGGTGTAGCTTGGCATATCCATCACCATCAAATAAATGCAATTGAAATGTTTAAATAATGAAAACATTTCTTACTGGATCTGGGGAGATAGTTCAGTGGGTGTCAGATGCCCTGAAGCTGTAGTATAGAACTCAGATGCTTTGCTGGGGGAGCCAGTCATCTCTCCAAACTTCCAGTAACTTCTCCAGATCCCACAAAGTAAACTGCATAAGGATTTTTACTCCATTTTTCTCACGAGGAACTAAGACTCAAAGAAGTGACCCCAGACCCACGGTTGGAGAAGAGCAACAAACCCAAAGTGTTCTCTCTCTCTCTCTCTCTCCTTTGATTTCTCTCTCCTTTAAACTTCAAAACAGGCAATGAGGGAAGTTTAGGTTTTTTTAGGTATGCGGTGGCATAGAGCTCTGTGTTTAGACGGCCTCTTCTGCTTCTCCCACTGGAACAACTCTTCTTGGTTAGTACCCCAGTCCTCTGTAGAAGACCATTCTCACCCATCCTTACAGAGTGCCACCTCTGGGACTTCTAGGAACTCACTTATTCTCTGAGCATAAGGAGACAAGGGCTATACTAAGAGCTCCAAGGTGTTACAGAGATTTTCCATGAGAGCTGTCATGTCAAATATGCTCTTGTTCTCCTCCTAAGTGTACTAGTCCAACGCCGTGTTTCTCCCAACTACATTCTGACTTTGCCCAGACACCATGTTTGTATAACTGGGGTAGTGGTAATCAATCAGCAGCTGTAGGAAAACACATTCCTAAGCTCTGGGAAAAAAATGGCTCAATTTTCTAGATCACGAGTGATCATTGGAACAAGACACATTAAGCCAAAAAAAAAGAAGAGAAAAAAAGAAAGAAAGAAAAGAAAAAAATCCTTGTAGGGAATGGCCGTCTAGAAGAATAAACACAATGGTCCCAATTTGATTCTAGGTCTTAGAGGAGCAAATCCCAGGGCTTTGGGCTTTTCTGCATTTTAAACCTTTGCCCTAAACTCAGTTATTTGCAGTTACCCCCTATGTGTGCATGAACTGGGTCCTTACCGTGTTGCAGTCTCTATGCTAGCTAGGGATACAGCCATGAAGAAATCGCAGTCTCTGCTCCCTGGGGAACTGGGAGTGTTGAGAAGATCCATGTACAAATGGAATGACAAACTGAAGAGATAAATGACATGCTGAAGTTCACAGGGCAGGGATTCTAGAGAAGGGAGCCTTCAGGTGACCTCTTTGTGCAGTCTGCCCTGTGAGTGAATTTCAATGTGTTTCCAACATCACGCTGCCACTACTGTTTACTTCCCACCTATAGGAGTAGACAGGAACTGGAGTGCAGACGACCACGCCCACTCTCCTCACTCCGAGTGTTAGTCCTTCCCACTGGGTACAGGATCTCTCTTTTTCCTTTCCCATACATTCTTTAAAGACACAGCCACAGGCCTCTTATGTATTGGAGAGATACTGACCACACCTCCTCCAAAGATTTCACTCCACGCAGTCACTCTAATGTAACAATATTAATAAGAATAAAATCATTGTTTATACTATATGGGAGCTTTTTTACTTGTGTTTGCTGCCTATTGTCATAGGAGCTTCAAGGAACAGAGATGCGGTAGTATTACCATTCCCTTTTGAAACGGTAAAAGAGGTTTAATAACTCACCAAGGTCACAGTGTTTCTTTAACTGTCTCTAGACAGATCCCCCCCCCCCAGGACTTATGTGATAGTATGCTCCAAAGAAATGGTCAGGACTCAAGTGGGACGGATTACATGGTTAAAGTCTATTTGTTTAGGGAGTCAGTCGAAGGAAGTCTCATGCAAGTGCCAGTCAACTGATCTTGTAAGACAGGAAGAATAAGTATTATTTTCCCCACTCAACTTGAAGAAATTCAGAAGCATAAGTAATCTCTCTATGTAAATTCCATAAGCAGAAAGGAGCAGAAAGAATGATTCCTAGTCTACAGCTTATTTACTGCCAGGCCCCACTCTGGCAGAGCAGCGGATCTCTACCGCCATTCCATGGAGCTCTCCCATCACCTGATCCACAGTGTTGGCCCTTGTCATTAGTGCCAACAGTCACACTGAATTCCATGGCTGGACTACCTCAGTCTCCTACCCATACAACACTGACTGTTGTGCTCATCAGCCATTAATATTCCATAATCATACCTTGTTCTCCGTGCCAGGTGTTCTCAATATAACTAGCAATGAACACAAAGGATTTCTTTGGTTCAGGCATCTGACCAAAACACTTTTGGGCTTGTTCTGAGTTCCTGACTTTAAGTCACTATGAAGGCAAGTTAGGTTTCCTTGCAAAGAAATTAGCATATCATTTACCTGATTCTGCTAAATTGTTATATTTAACTATAATCAGGTAGGATATGTGGGAGAGGAGCAATGACATAATAGTAGAAGTATTTTTGAAAGCCACTCAGAAGTCTCTTATTGGACTTTTTAAAATAATTGCCAATTTTCTCCTTTGACAACCAGCATTTTTGACTGTTGTGGAATCTTTGTTTAACTATGCAAAAATGTGTTGCATTTGTTTAACTTTGTACAGAGTTGTTGTATTTGTTTAACTGTGTAAAGGTGTGTTCTGTTTTACCTCGCCTGCCTGCCTAATGCACCCGATTAGTCTGGTAAATGCTGAACAGCCAATAACAAGGGAGGAGATATATACAGAACTTCCAGGAAGGAAGAGTGAGAAGGAAGAGGAATTCAGGCAAAAACTTTGAGCAAGCTAAAACTCGGTAACCTTCAGATAAGGTGGAAATAAGCTCACATTTTTGGACCTTCACAATATTTTAGAAGCAATTACGAGAAAAAACGAATTGCACAATATGCAATAGAAATTGCCTGCAGTCTCTGAATGCCTCCAACAGTCATGTTTGATGCAGGAGCTTGACATCCACAGAGAAGACATTTGGGGAAGAAAAGCAGATATAAAATAAGAGAGAAAAAGAACAAGCTAGCACCCATATTGGGGGCAGGACTGACTGGCGTCAGTTCTTATGGTCTCTTTCTGTGATGGGAAAGTTAGGAGATAGAGAGAGGAGGATGGAGGAACTGCAGGTCCAGACATCACCTCAAGCCATAGGAATGAAATCAGCAGACGAAAGATGTGTGGGTTGAAAAAAATGGTGGTGCTTGATGTTCCCACTCATCTCTCACAAGTATCTTTCTTGTGTCTGCTCTAACTGGTGACCTACCAGGAGAGCAATTTGAAGAAGTGAAGTTCGCCTTGGTCAGGCTGACACATTACAAAGTCACTTTGGCATATAGTCACTCCAATAAGAGACTTCTGAGTGGCTTTCAAAAATAATTCTATCCAGGTTCTGGCTATTACAAACAACGCTGCTATGAACATAGTAGAGGGGCTTGCAGGTGTCCAGGGAGATGTCCCCAGCTGGTACCTTGGGCAACTGAGGAGAGGGAACCTGAAATGACCCTATCCTATAGCCATACTGATGAATATCTTGCATATCACCTTAGAACCTTCATCTGGCGATGGATCGAGATAGAGACAGAGACCCAATTTGGAGCAACGGACTGAGTTCTTAAGGTCCAAATGAGGAGCAGAAGGAGGGAGAACATGAGCAAGGAAGTCAGGACGACGAGGGGTGCACCCACCCACTGTGACAGTGGAACTGATCTATTGGGAGCTCACCAAGGCCAGCTGGACTGGGACTGAATAAGCATGGGATGAAACTGGACTCTCTGAACATGGCGGACAATGAAGGCTGATGAGAAGCCAAGGACAATGGCAGTAGGTTTCGATCCTAATACATGAACTGGCTTTGTGGGAGCCTAGTCTGTTTGAATGCTCACCTTCCTGGACCTAGATAGAAGTGGGAGGACCTTGGACTTCCAGCAGGGCAGGGAATTTGGACTGCTCTTCAGTATCGAGAGGGAGGGGGAATGGAGTGAGGGGAGGGGAAGAGGAGTGGGGAGAGGGGAAGAGGAGTGGGGGAAGGGGGCAATGTGTGGGAGGAGGGGAAGGGAAATGGGAAACGGGGAGGAGGAAAAAAAAGAATAGCAAAAAAAACCCTTCTACTATTGTATCATCAGTTGGATATGTAAGAATAAATTGCCCCAAATTCTCACCGAGGATCATTGTGACTTATACATTTCAGATATTTGAATACATGTATTTGGTTTTGATTTGTGATTTAGCAGATTTGATAATGATGAACTTGGTGTGTGTTTGTGTGTGTGTGTGTGTGTGCACATTTATGCAGGTGTGCCATGGCACCTGTGTAGTACTGATCCAACGACAACTTTTGGGAATCTGCTCTCTCCTTCTGTCATGCAGGTCCCAGGGACTGGGCTCAAGTTGTCCAGCTCAACAGAACTGCCCTTAAACCCTGAGTCATCTCACCAGCCCAGATAAGCATTTTCAAAATATAGACTTATTAGCTATTTGTACATTTTTCTGGGTTTCATGCTTGTTCATATTGTAGATAATTTTTAATGCTTTACCTTTTTATCATTAGAATAAAATAATTCTTTCTCTATTCTGTGTGTAGGTCATTTGTCAGGTTTATTTCAAATATTCTCGTGGGGTAGAGCCTGACTTCATAATTTCTTAACACTATCATCTACTAAGAAGAATTTTTAAATTATACAAAATCATTTCCATTATTCTCATTCATGGCTAGTGTTTGGGTGTATGTGTGTGTGTGTAGTGTGTTTAAAGTATCTTGATATAAAACAAGATTGTGAGAATATTGTCCTATATTATCCTCTTAAAAACTTAGTTTCAGTTTTAATTCTTGAGTGGTTTGAGGTCAAGCTGCATTTTTATCTCATATACATACTTAGCATCTCCAGCAACGTCTGCAAGATGTTTTTCTTTCCTCGTTTGATGTCTTTACAGTCTTTATATAAGTTGTTTATTATAGATGTACATATAGGGGTCTTGATTTTAATTTGATCAATTTCCATGCATCACCATGGGGCCAGTATTGGTCTCCATTTATTACTACTGTTTAAGAATAATTTTAAAAGAAGGAAAGCTAAATCTTCTAACTTGATCCTTTTAAAGTTTGTTTTGGTATTATAGGGCTTTGTACACTCATGTAAATTTTTAAGTCATAGTATCAACTTTTGTTTTTAAAAATTCTGAGAAGGTAGGTAGGATATTTTTGAATTTGTATATGAATTTGGAGATGACTAACTGTTACATTGTTTTGCTTCAGTCTTCCTGGATGCCATATAACCTTCAGCACAGATACTCATCTGGAAACTTAAACTCATTTTGGATAACAACATCAGCTCAGCAGAAGTCTAGATAGAGTTGCAGTGCTCGAGATGGATGCAAAGATCACTCAAAAGCAACAGCCTGTGAGCAGAGCTGTGCCATGTAGGTGCCTCGAGCACCAAATCCAACAAACTCTTGAGAATATCAAGAAGGTCCTTGTATTTTGGCTCTGTGCTCACCACCAAACCTCATCACGTGGTTTAATATTGCTCCTAAGCCCTGGCCTGAGACACTCTTTGGGAAGGAACTGTGACTGTTAGGAAAATACCTTGACAAGGTTTAGTTTAGAGGTGGAACTCCCCAAGGAGGAGCCAACACAAGCAAGGAAAATGGTGTAAATTTTATACTCAAGAAAAATACAGAACAAAGTATTTTGATTTGAGAGGGGCCTTTATTGCCCGTGCCCTATGTTGTTACTGTTTTCAATGTATTTGTGGGTCTCATACATAATTTAAAAAAATCAGCATTAACAAAAACACACAGGGAAGTAAAATCTGGATGCCAGAGACACGATGGAGAAAAGAAAATAGATGAGAAGAAGGTGTTATTGGGTAGTTTGACAGAGAGGCTAAAGTAGTTTAAGAATGGGGACATTTAATGTGGGATTTTAAGTTTTATCTGTTCTTAAATTGACAAGCCCAATTGCATCCCAACAACTTCAGGAAAATCTTGTGTATATTGCTTTTGCATGTTCTCTCTCTCTCCCTCTCTCCCCTCACTCTCTCACTCTTATTCTCTTTCCTCTCCCTCCCCCCCCCCAACGTGTGTGTGTGTGTGTGTGTTATTTTAGAATGAGTGATAGGTTCTGGCTGGTTTGCTGTCCAGGACTACAAAGCAGCAGACAGAACCATGAGTGGAAACAAAGACCTGTGTGGGGTAATGGATTCAAATTGCTCTCTGGTCTTTATTTATTTTTGTCTGCAGGAGCAGAGTGCTTTAATGAGTACCGTGCAGATGCCCACTGCTATTTCATTTATCAACACAAGACTCATGTGAATTCTACCAGAATGAGTCAGTTTTTTTGAGTGGAGCTGACTCAGATCATTGGCCAAGTCTTTGAACTTATAAAGCTGAGGCACCTCTCCAAATGCCCACTAATGGGTTTCTTTTCCTCGGTCACTCTTCCACTGAGAACTGGATCCCTTCTTTACATTGTTTTGCTTCTGTGTGGTTGGTGTTCTTTCGTTTACTCTCTCTTTTGAGTCATATCCAGTTTTAGAGCTTTCGGCATCATTGCATCCCACTAAAGTTTCTTTGAGATATGCACTCTTCTTTTTTCCAGAATAAAGCATCATCTAGCTCTGTCCAGGGCTGCCCTTTGGCCAGTAAACTCATTTAGGGAGTTTAGTCTTCCTGAGCCTCAATTTTAACTTTTATAAGTTGAGATAATAGCAATAGCATCAAGGTGGCAACAATTAGCTGCGATCCCATTTTTCAAAGCATTTAACACTTTTCCAAGAACATGGCAAAGTTCTGAGGAAACCCCAGCTTCTCTTATTAGCAGTGGAGATAATGTCAGTCTCAACACATTTTTCTTAACTTCAAGGTAGCGTTTTCCTCTGCAGTGGAATCACTGTCAAAGGAAAAAGAAAAATGATGGACTCCATTGCCTCTGGCTGAGCAGCGCTTCTCTGCTGATTTCTCAGCAGCCTTCGTGGCTCATGGCTCAAATAACAGATGCATTCTTAATTATATCAGTAGAAAACCTGAGTATCTGGGAGAGGGGGAGGTGTCCTCTCTAACTGTAGGGCTTCAGGCTATGGAGACCAGTGGCAAAGGCACACGCTGGGATAGGAGTGGCAGCAAGCCTGAGAGAGAAGGGAAGCAAGTCTGTTAGTCTTGTAGTGACATCGTATTGATTTCTAGGGTTTGGCTGTGGTTCAAGCTGACATGGGTCCTGTTGACTTCACCAGGATCAATGTCACCATATGAAACTCTCTGTAACACATTATTTCCTGCCCTATATGAATACTTTTCATCCTTTTGGCATTAATTTTTGACTCATTCCCATTTATAAAAAAAAATACTTGTCTTTTGACCACCATGTTTCTCTGACTCTTATACAATCTTTTCTCTTCAATATAGGTGGCAAATGCAACCATGACTGCAGTTTCCTTCTTGTTGGTGTCACCCCTTTATCTAGAAATTGGTATTACAGACAGACAGACAGACACACACACACACATTAAAGAATGAACAAAAATAGTTCAAAGTCAATGGAAATCTTTTTTTTTTTTTTTTTTTTTTTTTTTTTTTAATTTTCGAGACAGGGTTTCTCCGTAGCTTTTGGTTCCTGTCCTGGAACTAGCTCTTGTAGACCAGGCTGGCCTCGAACTCACAGAGCTCCACCTGCCTCTGCCTCCCAAGTGCTGGGATTAAAGGCGTGTGCCACCACTGCCCGGCTAATGGAAATCTTAAATACACATCATGGCTCACCAACACCTAAAGTTACTGTTGTAGAATAGAATTATAGTACCTAAGCAAGTAAATATAATAACCTCTTAACTTATTTCCTCTTGAAAACTGGGTCAGTGAGATGGCTCACTAGTGCTTGCTGCCAAGACCGATGACCTGAGTTTGATTACAGGGACTCACACGGTAGGAAAGAACCAATTTCAACTTGGAACGCTGTACTCTGACCTCCACAGGTATGCTGTGGCACACCCCATCCCCTCAAGTAAATAAATGTATTCTTAGAAATGATAAAATAGTCAGGTGGTGGTGGTGCACGCCTTTAATCACAGCACTCAGGAGACTGAGGCAGGTGGATCTCTGTGAGTTCGAGGCCAGCCTGGTCTACAGAGCTAGTTCCAGGACAGGCACAAAAGCTACACAGAAAAACCCTTGAAAATCTCTCTCTCTCTCTCTCTCTCTCTCTCTCTCTCTCTCTCTCTGTCTCTCTCTCTCTGTCTCTCTCTCTCTGTCTCTCTCTCTCTCTGTCTCTCTCTCTCTCTCTCTCTCTCTCACACACACACACACACAAGATAAAAAGAATGCCGTCTGGTTAGATAACCTTTGAGGAAAAACAGCCTATGTGAATATGAATTGTGTTTTTTATTAGTACTGTCTTGGCTCTTTTCAATATCCTTGGTTCAGCATTATGGAAACAAGGCTCAGAAAAGACAAAATAGCTTGGAAAAGAAACTGTGAATCAGCAGGAATGGTCTCTATTGTATTTGTCAGAATGTCGCATGATGGGGTAAACCAGGGCTCATTTTCTCATTAAGAAAATCAAACCCTCCAAATCAATGTTTTATCTGAATAACAGTAAGGAGAAAATTCCCCCTCATCAAAAAGAAAACACACAGACTTGCTTTTCCTTTCCATCTTATGGAGGTTATATGATTGAATTAGGAATGTTAATATTTCCCAAGCAAACATCCCTTTCCTAGGAAAAGGAATTGCCAGCTAAAATTGTTGATGTCACCCGCAGGAACCTTTGTGTGTCATCAGCACCAAGATTCCCACAGGTGCTTATAGTTTCATTAAGCGTTCTGGCTTCCTCCCGGATTTGCATGTTTTCTTCCTCTTGAATAAATGAGCTGGTGGCACTGGCCTGTAATCCCAGCCACTGGGGAAGAAGAGCAGGAGAAAATGGAATTTGAGGCGAGTTTAGGCTACTTACTTATTACTCTCTCTGTCTCTGTCTCTCTCTTTAGCACACACACACACACACATTCCCCTAGACAAATATGAGAGGCAAGTCATGACTGATAGAAATTATATTCCTCTCCTTTCTTCTTCCCTCCCTTCCTCCTTCCCTCCCTCCCTTCCTTCTTTCCTTTTACCCCTTAGTCTGTCAACAAACATTTCTGTCAAGTAATAGAAACAAATGTGGGTGATGATAATAAAATTAGTGGTGATAATAAAAAGAGGGGGTTTAAATGTGAATGAGATGTATCTATCGTATTAGGCACTCAGCCTAGGGAAGAAGACGGATGTTAAACATAACAATAAATATAAAAGAAACTCATGGAAGCAGAAAACAAAGGAGGCCAGCTCTGTCCTAGGGAGTCAGGGAATATGACCCTAGCAAGCCAAGGATAATAATAAATAGCTAATAAATATTTTTTAATAAATAGAAGACTCTTTGTAATGATATAAATAACATTTTACAGATGGGTGTCATTAATAGCAGACTAGTGAAGTCATTATCTTATGTTCCATGCCTCATGAGGCTTCTGGATTTGAATACATAATGACCCAAAGACAAAACTTTTCCATTATCACAAGCGCCATTGCCTAAAAGAATGCTGCCCTTGAGATATACCTTCAGAGAGAACACTATTCATCATGTCCCTGCTGTAGAAATAAAATCCGCTGTAATTGCTTGGGGAAAATAAATTTATTAAAAGTTGTAGACAGCTCACCGAATTGTTGGCCAAGCTAGCCAAACAGACTTGAACTCTCAGCTCGGTCTTCCAAAATGACTTCAACACCACATGGAACTGGTCAGCCAAGGAGCTGTTCCATATCCCTCCCCAGGAACTATGGAGTTAGAGAAGTTGCCATCTTCAGGGAGTAAGGACAAGGTGAGCATAAAGTTGATGGATCAGGGAGGTCGCCTCGACAATGCTGGACCTAGAATTGTACACCCCTGCCTTGCCAGAGAAACAATGGTGTCATATCTTGACTTTCTTCCAATCTAACTCCATTTGACACTGAAGACTAGCAGACTTCCCTCCACATGAATGTTGGGAACATTTCAGGTCCAAACCATAGCCCCATCTAAAGAAACATCTTCATACCTTCTCTCTAGGTTTTTCAGTGCCTCCCCTTCAGCTGTGTAACTCAAAGACTGGTGTTACATTCAGAGTTCAATAAGGCTGCATATAAAGCCTCTACCCTCCAAATGTAAAGACAGAAAGAGATAAAAATCCAAATACCTGCAAGTTTCGTAAATCGCCAGCTAACTTCTAGCAGTGCTACAACATGTGGGGAGCCGACATGGGACTCCCGGTCACATAAAGGTGAAACAACGCCCTACTAAGGAATCTTGATGAAGCATCTAATATGTGACATGACCTGGTCAAGTACTCACTTGTGGAATTTTACTATTATTTCTCTGGATCTGACCCGTCTTTTTAGAAATGAGACAACCATGGTTCAGTCCCAGAGAGGTGCTTCAAGGTACATCCACATGATGCTGCAGCATCCAGATGTACCTGAAGTGTGAGTCATTAAGCCTAAAACTCAGCAGAACAAACATGGACTTAGTATGGCTTTTGATATGGTTGATTGGTTTAAATCAAACTCCTCATGCCCCATTCAAAGAATGATGAAATAGAGAAGTATCGCCAGCAAGATGAGAGAGGGATTTGGTCAAGGCAAGGTGACCCAGCCAGCAAGCATCATCCATAAACATGACTCATGGGAGCTTAAGCAGGTTCTACTTACCTTTATGGAACTATGGATCACATCCCACACCAAATTAGAAATGAAGAACCACATAAGAGAAATGTATTAAGGTCCAGCTTTATTTCGAACGTGTACAGTTAGTCAACTCTCACTTCCTCACTTTCTCTTCAGCCCTTGAATGCTGATCGATGGGGAGAAAAAACACACAGTATTGTCTCAAGGTCTCAAAGAGAACCATGTTGGGTAGACACACCTAGAACCATACTTTACGGTAGCAACAGTGACTTCATCATTGTCACCTGATGAAGAGAAGTGGAAAAATAGTCAGAGTGAAGCCAGAAGTTTCTGGTGGTAAGGAAAATGTTCTGAAGAATGAGTCTTGTCCTATTTTGGAGTCAACAGACCTCACTGTGAGAAGAACTTGCTCACCTAAAATAAACTCTGAAGCAATGCCTAAACTTATTTGGACTGGCTGAATTCTTGGCAGAAGCTTATGCAAGAAAAAGACTGCAGGCAAGGAAGGATCCTGTTGATAACTTTGTTGGCCCAGTGGCTGTCACAATGTAGTAGACTTTTCTCCGGGGAATATGTGATGAAGAAACGCAGCTGACAGTTTACTCCCCAGCAAAGCAGGCTCTCTGGCAACAGCTGTCAATTCAACTGTTTCAGGTAATTTAACTCACTGGGCAGGGAGTGTGTTCACTTTAGCACCAAATGGTCACCAGCCACGTTATGCCTGAAGGTCACATGCTAGCTTTCATACTGTCCAATTTGCCTTTATGTTCCATGAAGTTCCATTTTTAGGAATCTAGCTTCCCTCCCTCCTTCCTTCCTTCCTTCCTTCCTTCCTTCCTTCCTTCCTTCCTTCCTGCCTGCCTGCCTGCCTGCCTGCCTGCCTGCCTGCCTTTTCTCCTTACTCAGTCTTTTTAATTATTATTTTCCACATTCAGTTTCCCTTCATGCATCAAACAGACATTATTGGATACCAACTTTAGTTCTATGTCTGTTCTCCAGAAATGACTCTGGTCCAAGAGCCTAAATTCTCACGGTGTAAGGAATTCTGTACCTGCATCAGAAACACTGATCAATATGACATTGTAAGATTACCTTTGCAAGTTCATGCCACAATATGAACATGTGCTGGCCACTGGTGTCTATGCCTTCTATCTGTGGAGCATGCAGAAGAAACATTCTGTATGAAGGCTGCCATCAAAAACCTCACTACTTTTTAAAGGAAACAAAAATTTAGGAAGATACCAACAAATGATACATAGGCTGAGTTTTGTTGAAGCTTTGTATATTAGCATACAGAATTGAGCTGCTGGGAGCAGTAGGGCTCGCTGATATTTTCCTAGGAGAGTCACGCATCACTAGGATTACAAAAAACAAAAAAAAAAACAAAAAAAAAAACAGATAGAGCGTTTTTAAAGAGAAGATAAAAGAGGGTACAGCCAGGAGGAGAGACGAAATTACCAAGCCAACAAGAAGAAAGTGGGTTTACCTTCAATTTTCTTTCTTTTCTTACATCTAGGTCTTTCTAGAGTTTTTGTTTTGTTTTGTTCTTTGAGAGAGAGAGAGAGCACTTTTCTTTTACAGTATAATAGGTAGCATTTACTGACTTTTGTTTATATCAGAGAGCCATTTGTATGTCCTTGATGTAGACTCTTCTTTGATCCATTATATTCAAATGAACATATTTGATGGGTGTTACTTAGCCATCTTAACATGACCTTTCCCTAATAGACAAATCACAGAGTTGGTTAAGCAAAACTCTGCCTGATTCTTCACTGTGCTGGTGCCTCTTGCTGCAAGTATACAGGCTGCTTATTTCCCTGGAGGGTGTCTCAGGGGGTGATCCATGTTGCAACTTCTAGGTTCTTTGTGTATTGAACAAAGAATCAGTGAGATACAGGATAGTAGTAATTCACACATAGATTTATTGGGAGTAAAAAGAAAAATAAGAACGCATTCCACACAGTGGCAGTGGGCTTAAGCAAGCAAGGGGCTCATGAGCTCTGTTTTGGGAGCCCAGAGAGTATCTATCTATCTATCATCTATCTATCTATCTATCTATCTATCTATCTATCTATCTATCTATCATCTATCTATCTATCTATCTATCTATCTATCTATCTATCTATCTACCTATCTATGAGAAGAGTTATCTGAAGGGATGGGCCTTCCTTTATCAGTTGTAGGTGACTAATTTTCTTAGTTGGAGGTTTGTTCAGCTTTTAGAGTGGTTCGTGGCAGTTTGAATGATGGTTCTTGTTTGAGAGGTCCCAAAGATAAACTCGGACACAATCACATATGTCTGATTCTGTCTTCCTATCTTACTTCGTATTCATTTAATTTTCTACAACATATCCCTTGTCATGAACTCCTTGTGCCTAAAATGTGCATGAACACTTCTGTGCCTTTCCAAAATAGCAGACTTTGTTGGATGATAATAAATTCACGAGACTTAGTGTTTTCAGCGGCAGCAATTTGCCATGTAACCCCGCCCACTTCTACAATCTGGCCAAGGCACATGCATGTCCCTTTACGGCAATCTAATTACTAATTACTAATACAAACTCTCATGTTGCATGGCATATATCCACATATTAAAGAGGTTGCAGCAGCATTCAAGAGATTTCAGAAGTGGGCTGAGGAAGCGTCTGCATCGACTGGATAATGAACCAGCCCAGTGGGAGTAGGGAGCTGTTGCTGGAAGAGCTGGGGTTTTAGAGGGAAGTAGCCGAGTTCACCTGCAAGGTGGGAGGCTTGGGCCTAGAGTGGGAAACTAGTTAGGAGCAAGAAACAGCAGGTTGGGCCTGGACAGACAATCAAATGAGAGGGTACACAGGTGATTAGGTTACAATGACAATAGGGAACCAGGACAAGTCAATGGTCCAGGGATAGTCTTGGAGTACTTTGCTTATTGATTGATATGGGGCCATGACATCATCGTGTTAGTGCTCATTACTTTATGAGGTCCAGGTAAGTATGTCCAATAAGTTTTGGGACTTGCTTTCCATGATATGATTTCCCTGTGCCCTCACTGTTTCTGTTCTCCCCAGTGAATTTCCTTTTACTCCCAGGAATAAGTCATGCATCAGTTCATGCTGGGTGGGTGCTGTCTGATAGATGATGCAGGTTCTGGATCCGGTCAAGGGCGGTAGTCATCCTTCTCATGTAAAGTCAAATGCTGCTTGCCAAATGGAGTCTCCTAGTGCAAAGCACACCCTGAAAATCCACTATTTTATATAGTAAGGACTGTTTTAAAGCAACCCATAGCTTGATGTCAGCCATACAGGATCTCCTATGCTGGTTCAAATACTCTGCACAAATCTTTCAAAGAAACTATAACACGCACTAGATTAGTATAATAGAAAGGACACATAAAGGTCTTGGCAGGTAAAGGTACTTGTTGCCAAAACTATAAACCCGAGCTTCATCACTGGGAACCGTGTGGTGGAAGACAAAATCCGAATCCTGCAAGCTGTACTTTGACCTCCACATGTGCACCATGGCACATGCGTGTCTCTGCCATAAACCCCTTTAAAAAGAGCCCAGACTAGCAGCTTATTAGCAGTAAATGCTACCAGATGTACTGGCATCCCTCTCGCTATACAGGTGTGCTGTGCTCTCTCTCTCTCTCTCTCTCTCTCTCTCTCTCTCTCTCTCTCTCTCTCTCTCTCTCTCTCTCTCTCTCTCCTTCTCCCCTCTTCTTCTGCTTCCTCCTCCTGCCTCTTAGACTTCAACCTATGAATTTATAATAAAGTTCTCTGGAAGACTTGCCCTCTCTGGTCCATGAATTTCATTGTTCAAGTTTCTTGAGCCAAGAACCTGAAAGCCAAACTCAGCTTTGGTGGCCTTCGAGGTTCCAGGACCCCAAAGGCCCAATGGCTCTCAAAGATTCACCCTAGCATTCCCAAATCAGTAGAACACTTACTGCATGGACGCTACACATGAAGTATCATTGACCTCTAGTGGTACATTGCTCTTTGTAAAACAGCTGATCTAACTAGGAAATATCTACAACTAACTTCCTCTCTACCTGACTCGATATTCAGTGTGAGACTTTAATATCATCCTCGGGACTTACAGAGCATCTTTATGAGAAGGAATAAGTACTCAGAGTAGCTTGTTTCCACTCTACATTTGTTATTTTCAAACATGTATCTCAAAGATGCCTGAGGTAAGTTTGAAATTTTGTACCTATGACTTCTAAAGGCCCATGAGCTCCCTCAACAACCATATCCTCTCAATCCACCGTCACACTTTGTCCCTATCAAATTTCCCTTTATCTTGTTGTTTGTGCTGAGGAAGTGATAATTATAATTTAGAAAGCTTTATGGTGTTATGGAAAGAACATAGAGCTAACCACTTATTAGCTATGTGAATTTTCCTCTTCTCACCTGTTAAATGGAGACCAGAACATTAAATAACACCCACTTCACAGGCTTTTGTGAGTGTAGACTCAGCCAACGTGCCTTGTGACTTCCAAAATATTATGCTTCCTGGTCTCTATCAGGGTAAGTAACTGGGCCAAGGGCCCTTTCCCATCAGCCTTCAAATTCCTTACATGTAGATTGTATTCCCTGCAGAGCTCCTGGCAGTGGCTCACAGATAGGGCTGGTCCTAAGTTCATTTTGGCAATGTGAAGACACAGAGAGTGATGGCAGCTTACTTGTATGGGTGTGTACACAGGTTCAGCTCCTTGCTTCAGAGCCAACTTCCCTAGCTCAGTACTTCCTAACTGAAGTTGATATGCGGCTAACTTACTGCTGACATAAATCTGTTTCCTTCCCTCCCTGTCCCACTTCCCCTCACTTCTCTTTCCTTTTCCATTCCTCTCCCTGCACTTCCCTTCTTTTCCTGCACCTCCCTTCCTCCCTCCCTCTCTCTCTCTCTCTCTCTCTTTTTTTTTAAATTACTCCTGGTGTTTGTTCGTTGGTTTTGTCAATTTGGTACAATCTGGGATCACCTGGGAAGATGAAACTTCAATTGAGAAAATGCCTTCATCAAGTTGACCTATAGGCAAGTCTATTGGGCATTTTCTTGACTGATGATTGACTTAGAAAGGCTCAGACCACTGTGGTCCTAGGGTATATAATAAAGCAAAGTGGGTAAGCCAGGAGGAACAAGTCAGTAAACAGCATTCCTCCATGGTCTCTGCTTCTGTTCCTGACCAAAGGTTCCTTCTTAGAGATCCTACCCTGACTTCTTCCCATGATAGACTATAAACTGTTTTTGGTCATGGTCTTTATCATAGCAATAGAAATCAAGTAAGACACTCCCTAAAATACCAAACCTCTGGGGTTGGGGGGGGGGTCTGAATCTATCATTTTCTTTTTTCTTTTTCTTTTTCTTTTTTTTTTTTTTTTTTTTGGTTTTTTGAGACAGGGTTTCTCTGTAGCTTTGGAGCCTGTCCTGGAACTAGCTCTTGTAGACCAGGCTGGCCTCGAACACCCAGAGATCCGCCTGCCTCTGCCTCGCGAGTGCTGGGATTAAAGGCGTGCGCCACCACCGCCCAGCTGAATCTATCATTTTCAATAAATTTCTCCAACTTTTGCTTTAGGTGAGCATTTTCTCTAGCCTGTAATCAGTTTTATCTAAGGCTAGATAAGTTTAACAACACATGAAATTGCCTCAGGTGATATTACACCCTTAGTGAAAGAGCTATTTGAGGTAGTTACTGAAGACAGTGTAATTCAAGGGAGGGGACAATTAGAGCTTCTATGAGCCAAAGAGCTAGGGTCTCAAATTGAACTCATTTTAATCCCAAATCTGATCACTGGTTGTGAGATTTTGAGCAAAGAGCTCAATCTCACTCAAGTCTCGATAGATTCATGAAGTGGAAATACTGAAAGAACTGGATGGTAACTTATATACACTACAATTCCAGGCTTCATGACACCCCCAACAAATGGAAACTATTATTAATTGATAAGAGGTATAGATGAAGATTTCTTTTCAGTAATTCCTTTATTTCTCTTTATTTTACATGGACCTTTCTATTTATACTTAAAATTGCCCTCGTGCTTCAAATTTCTCATAGTATTTTATTCTCAAAAATAATCAGCGTGCAAACCTGTCTTCAGGACTCACTTTATTGTCGAAGTCACAGAGTATCCACATTATTTTCTGGATTACCAGTGAGCTAAGACCCATATGTCAGGCAACAGAATTGGAGGCAGGTGCGGAGACTGTCCCACCTGCCGTTGGTAATTATTCCATGGACTGGGTCCAAATGCTAATGGAACGATAGGAATTACAGGTGCAGCTAAGTAGCTGACTATTATGAAAATGCCTGTGCAGCTGTGATCTGGATTTAGTTCGGCTTTAAATGTCTTAAATACCATCAGAAGTGCATGGATATCTCACATAGATTAGGAAGGGGGATGTGAAGGAAACATGAGTGTTAAACGAGAGTCTAGGGCAGGAGGTTCAGAAACCTTTAAGAAAGAAAAGACAAGCACAAAAGTAGGCATGTAACTATACTACAAAAGAGCAAAAGAAACTTTCAGAGGAAAAAAATCTTGAGAGAAAAGTAGACAATGAAAAAATATATATTTATGTAATAGATATTATATAACTCCAGGCTTTTATGAGACATGCTTGAACTGTGGGACCATATTGTCTTGTGGTCAAGCCTTGATTTTTTTTTTATTTTTTTATTTATTTATTTTTATCCTTTTTTAATTAAAATTTCCACCTGCTCCCTTGATATTTTTGCACATGAAATATGTGGTCTTGAGTAATTGTTTGCTTATCTGTGCATCTGTCTTTCATCTATGAAAGGAGGGTCGTGGAGTTTTACAGTCTCTCTCTTTTTTTTGGTTATAGTTTCTTTATCATGGTGGTTCTATGTATTAAAAGAGTTAGAGCAGATGAAGTGGTACCAATACAAACTAAATGATGAATGTCAGTGAATTTGCTGCAGATGTCGCTGAAGGGATAGTGCACACAGAGGAACACAATCTGAATGTATTCCAGCTATGAAATAGAACTAACTTGAATTACCTATGTAAAATAGACACATGAACACACTATGAACACACCTGTGACTTTTCACAAAATCTTTCTTTTTGTAAGTGGCTCCAACAATACCTTCTCTGCTCTATGTCATTCCCACCCCTCCTCCACAAGGCTGGGGAAAACATCCCTGTGTTTTACAAGAAATGATGGAAACTTAGTAGACTTTGAGAAGATTACATCCCAACAATACTCAGGATGCAGTAAGCTCTCAGGGAAGTGGGGGGAGCCAGATGGACCACTTCCTGCTTGCATCCAGAAGTCTGTAAACTGATGTGAGTCATCCCACCAGCAGTCATCCTCTAAGTGTGAGGCTCAGGACTTGGTGCAGGCCTTATTAAAGCAATGAAGTATGGTCTTGAGAACTTGGCAGTCAAATTTGGAAGGCAAAAATTAGTGATTGCCGAACAATGTTCTGGGGATAATAGCACACTGAGTAGTAAAGGAAATCCCCAGGGGAGAATTAAGTCATGCCAGAAAGTGGGTGAAGTTTTTCAGTGGCTGAATTTCTAATGAATGTAGGCACCAACTAAGTGAAAGAGATGTACTGACCAGAGACATCACAGGAGCAACTGGCCAAGTACCACTTCAGAAACTGCCCATCTTGACAGCAGGACCCCAGAGAGAGTTGTACAAGAGTAGACCAAAGCTGGAGAGACTTCAATATTATAGAATCTGGAACACCAGCCAGAGGGTTTGAAGCACTGTAATTTTTCAGGAAAAGGTAGATGCACACCTATGAACACCACGACTGTTACTTGTAATGAGTTAACCCATTGGAAGCACCCATGTTAAGGGACAGAGAGACAGGTAGACAGTTTAAGTCAACAGCCTAGACCATGCCCTCTCAGACCCTGGGTGAGGGACATGCCTGCAGGTGGGGAAACTCTGAGAAATTCCACCCAGAGAAATACTACACAGCCAGATGGCTGCTGAGTGTCTGGAGTTTCCAGATGGGGTGACTCCTTGTAAGCTCGGGCCCATTGCTAAGGTAGGATATAGAGGAGGGAGAGAAACATTTGAGCTGAAATTTGCCAGCAGTCCTGACAGTTTTCTTCTTCAAGGCCAACAAGGCAAGAAAATATTAGAACACAAATTTTTCAAAAAGACCAAGTCCTCTAGTGGGGAGAAGAAGAGAAAAGCAAGTGTTAGAAACGGTGAGGGGTGGGAGACAGAATACATGATTTATCTTCAATGAGATGCTAGTCCCTTTCCCACAGTTCATTATCATCAAGGAAATCTTTTGGGGATATGCTGTCCTGAAAGAAAGTAGTTGGTGGATAATCTGGGAATCTTACAAATACCCTATGAAGGGGGGATGGGGGAGGGGAGCGGACAGCCTTCTTTAACTTCAGCAGCAATGAGCCCAAAGTCAGTCTTGCAGAATCTTGGGAGACTGTGGCTCTCTGGTTCCCACGGTCTAGTTCACTGGTTCGCACATGCTGTTGCCTTAACTGAACTCCTGGAGTGGGAACAGGGCCCTTTAACCTACTGGCTTCCTCCAGAGGGAAGGCAGGAACGTGAGGAAGACCATGGGCTCCTGCCTCTTTCCAGCTGTGGTCCCGGCTGCATATAATCCCTACTGGCTGAATGACTTTGTTGTGTAACTGTCCCCCCACGCCACCCCTATAAATTGTGAGAATTTGGGGTACCTTTTATCCTTTATAAATTTTGCTCTATAAATGGTACTGAGTTTGGCAAGTTTAGAGAGCAAAGAGGAACCAGAAAAATGATGCTCAGAACTGTCTTTAGTATCT
Source organism: Chionomys nivalis (assembly GCF_950005125.1). Taxonomy (NCBI): domain Eukaryota; kingdom Metazoa; phylum Chordata; class Mammalia; order Rodentia; family Cricetidae; genus Chionomys; species Chionomys nivalis. The sequence goes on along the minus strand of NC_080090.1, from coordinate 51,735,302 downwards.
AATGCTTGCTTCCAAAATACACTTCTGGCCAGATCTGCGGAGAATTCCCACTTGCCCCAACTCAGACAATGCATGGGCAAACCCCAGTGGGCGCTCAGCGCTCCAGCCAGCCTGTGCCATGGAGAGGATGGGTGGCTAGCATTTTGTCCTGTTTCATAGCAGCCACCTTTGATCCCCCCTCGTTTTCCTGTTCCTCTCTCTACTTCCTTTCTTCTCCTTGTCCTTCTTTGCCTTACCCTTTAACCTTTTCTTTCTTTTCCCTTTCTTCCTGGGACTTTTCCTGTACTTCCTATGACTTCCTTTCCCCTCTCTTTTCCTCTTCCTTTTCTTCTTTCTCAGCTAGAGTAATGAAACTTATGAACTCCCGAGTCAGAATGCTGGACTCCTCTCAACCTCTACCTCTTCTCTGGGTATATGCTACTGGGTGCATCTCAGGACTTTGTGATATCTGAATTTTCCCATCTGCAGTAAAAGACACTAAGATCATCCCAGGTTAAACAAGATAACATAAGCATCCAGCACCTCCTTGGCCCTCAGAACTCACGGCAGGCGTGTAAGGTGTGACCATTGGCTTGTAGGCTTCCTTTGGGAAACTTTTCCTCTCTCCCAGCATTATTCATCAGTAGTAGTCACAGAACAACCTTTCCTATTGGCTTTCTTAGCCCCTTGCATATGTGATCTAAGATAATTGTGTTCTAAAGGTAAGTGAGCACTAAGCCATCTCACCCAATTGTCTCCTTTTCTAACAGAAAGGAGAGATCCCAGCATTTTCCTTCCTCATGTCATTGCCTGGTACCACGTACGCATAAAAGAAGCAAAACAATATCGACTAAAACAACAGGTTTTAAAAAAACAGATCATCTTGGGCACGAGGACCTAATGCAGATTCTTGGTTTGAATTTGGCCTCCAGTGGGACGACCAGGGCTGTCTGGTGGCTGCACCGCCAGCTTTTGCAGCTGCCTGGTCACATCCGTTATTTCTCAGATATGTTCGTTATGACTCGAACTTTCTTTGCTGGAATGATTCCTTTGTCCCATGTGTTTAGCCTGGATTAAAATATAGTTGGTTCTATTTTTTTTTCTATTGGATAAATCTTTTTTTTATGTTTATTCTTTTTTAATTAAAATTTCCACCTGCTCCCCGTTTCCCATTTCCCTCCCCTCCTCCCAAATATTGCCCCCTCTCCCCAGTCCCCTCCCCCTATCCCCACTCCTCTTCTCCTCCCCCCACACCATTCCCCCTCCCTCTCGATATTGAAGAGCAGTCCAAATTCTCTGCCCTGCGGGAAGACGAAGGTCTTCTATCTATGTCCAGGAAGGTGAGCGTCTAAACAGGCTAAGCACCCACAAAGCCAGTTCAAGTATTAGGATCGAAACCTAGTGCCATTGTCCTTGGCTTCTCATCAGCCTTCATATTTTTTCTGTGTCTTTTCTTTCTTCTTCATCCTTTCTCTTCTTTTAACTTTTTGTCGTCTTTTTAAAAATTTAAATTTCTCAAACTGGCAACAGGTGTTTTGGGGAACACAGGGCAAAGTCCACAGGGGAGAACAGACCAGCAAAGTCTAGCTTCTGTTTTCAGACAGCCATAGAGATGAATGAGAAATCTGAATCCACACTTTGGAACACCCACCACCACCACCCCCACCACCACCACCACCACAGACACAAATGAATAACCACAGCATCATGCAGGGTTTAAGAGGCAGATCTCTGTATCGATCTGAGTAGCAGTGTAGTAATATTATGGAATAGCCAAGAATCTGCATACCTTCTAACCACCAATGCTCCTTCATCTTGTGCCTGCACCTCCTGGAACACATAGCCTAGGAAGCTGCCAGGAAGAAGGGAACAGTAGAAATATAGTTTGACTCCTTTCTTAATCAATATGTCTACAAGTGACACCTTAGGGGCTTTTAATCCATTTGTATATGGCTATTTGGAAGCTGCTGTGAGTTTCTGGCCAGCTCTTCATGGGCTATAATGCCTGAGTGCGCACCCCAGTTCTGTTGTTCGCATGGTGGTGAGCTACTTTTTCTTTGTGTTCATTACCTCATCTGTAAAAGATTTTAGAGTCAGTTGTCATGATTGACATCTCCACTTCAGGGCTGTTGTGAGAAGCAAGTGTACATGAGAAGAACAGGGAGATCTCAATCTGTGTTTCGATGGGTGGTTTGTAAACATTTTGTATAAATATTTATGAGAAATTTGGGTTCCTTTGTGTACTTTTCTAAGTATAGAATCCAGGGTTTCTGCCAGAACTTTAAAAGGAGCATTACTCAAAATGTCTACAGTCGTCTATGCCTGCTGTCTGTGAGCAGGAAGGGGAAGTGCCAGGAGGGGGTCTCATGATGTGACAAGGCACTGATTGCCGACGCCAGCACTCTGTGACCTCTTTCTCAGAAATTAGCAAAGGGCGAAGAGGATATCGAGGAGCTGTGGCCGAGAGCTGCCTCCCAGACACCTCTCCGTACCTCAGCCTTCCCGGTTTCCCCATGATGCACCTCTTCTCAGGCAGGTAGATGCAAGCAGGCAGCGGCTCAGAAGGCAAACCCGATCCTTTAAAGCCCTATCGAGTCTGGGCAAAGAGAGCTGTGCCAATCACGCTCACGCTTGGGAGGGTGAGACGGGAGGACGGCAATGAATCTGACTCCAAACTAGGCTTCATGGTTGAGTTTCAATCCAGCCCAAGCAGAGTGAGACCCTGTTGCTATTGCTTGTTTTTAAAGCCCACTAAAGACCTGTAAGTGACCACTGCGGCTGCCTAGCAGTCTCAGAACCTAGAGCTCCCTGGGTCTGGGAGCAGAAGCAGGAAGACCAGCGAAGGGAACCAGAGCATAAACAATGCAGTTTCTGCTTGCCTTCCCAGGGTTGGCAGGAAAGGGATAAAAGACTCAGTGTGAGTCACTTTCAAAGGGCATCCTATGCCCTGCTCTTTCTCACAGCATGCCTCTCTCTGGGTCATTAATGTGTTTCCAAGCCGATTGTTTTGTGGGAAGTATTTATTTACTCTTGTTATGTGTGTTTCATCGAAAGCATCATCATCAAGGCCAATAAAGCACATGATAGAAACAGGCATGCATACGGAAGAAGTAGTCTCTGTGTGGACCAGCAGCAGGCAGGCTCACCCTATCAAAGAGCGATGGAAATACAACTGAAAACACACTCAAAATGTATTACAGAAAATAATTTACTTCTCATTCAGAATGACTTTCCAGACCTATTTGTGAGACGGCAGTCTGTGAGTACAGGCACAATCTCGAAGTTATGATAACATTATGGCAAGACCAGAAAGTTGTACAAACAAGATCGTGGAACTGTGTATAACAGAAAGGGGATGGGGAACATTGATGAGGAGCTCTTGGGACAAACAAGACTGTCAAAGAGACAACAGGAAACAGTTAGAAAACCAGCTTATTCAATACAATGAGACTTGGATACACACTACTCCAGTGTCTTCATTCTGCAGCTCAGTACATTGGCTTATGTGCCCGTGCCTGTGACTGAGACCAGAGCAATGGGCACAGTGTGCGCATGAGTATGGTGTGCTCTCGAAGACAGTAGTTTTAGAAGAATGAGAAGAAAATTACTTCCTGGGCATTCATTAGTAATTCGGGTAATAACCTGTACTTCCACTTATAAAACAATACAGTAATATAAACATCGTACAAAACAACATCATAAATAATACAAATGAGAAATTTTCAAGTATTCCAAACAGTAGTTCTACCAACTGATATCCTGCCCTCTTTCTTTTTTTTTTTCTTTCCTCTCTCCTTTCATTAGTCTCTGCTACCCTTGATGTTTGAGATAGGGTGGAAGAACTCTTACCCCAAAGCAGAAAAGCAAGGAGTGCTTTTCAGTGTGTGAGAACTTACATCCTTTTTACAAAACAAGGCCTTCCCCGTGGCGAGGCTTTACAAATGTAGGCTTGAAGCTTCGAGCCAGGCCACGGTTCTGAAAGTGAACCACCCACCACAGTGAACTAAGAGACTCATCTGCCGGCTGAAGCTCTTGGGGATGGGAACAGAAGAGCACCTTATCAAGAGAGGAAAGAAGCAGGACAATCTTTAGGTCCTCTAGTCGGCTAGGCCTGGGCCACTTTCCTTCACTAGGCTCAAATATCCCATCTCCCAACTCCAGAAGAATACAGCAGCTAAATCGCATGCCCTGAGCACCCAGGCAAAGGAGAGAAGCCATCAACATAGGGACCTAAAAGTGCCAGTCGTGACCACTGGTGCAAGGCAGTTCTGTGTCAGCCCCAGAGTTTTCAGAGTGTTCACCCCTTAGCTTAGTGCTCCGTGTGTCATCAGTGCTTAGCATCAAGACCTGATGGTTCTATAGAGCTTGCTTTCCACAAGCTAGTGTTCCTTTCTTAGCCTGCATGGCAGTTAATTTAGTTTGCCCTGTTCAAACACAATATAAAGGACCAGAGATCAGAACATGCATGTAAGCATGCGTGCATACTCCAATTTGAGCACCTAGGGTCTTTCCCATTTAATCTTGTAGAAATATGTGTGCACATGTGAATGTACATTCACAGACATATTTGAATACATAGATACAATATATACAAAATGCATATGCATATATTAGATATATTTAATATATACATACACACACATCAATCTCACCTACACATCGGGAGTCTGTAGGAAGTGCTGCTGGCTGATGTTGCATGTGCGTGTGTTGTCAAGGAGATGGACCAACCAAACTGCTGGAAGGGGAGCCCTGCCAGCAATCTTTGAAAATCCAGGGACATTATTTGGAGACTCGCTCACGTGATACCCTTAAGGAAACTTGGGGAAATTTGAAATGAGTTGGGTCATACGCCAAGGAAAACCCCGACAGCCACAACCAAGTCTAGTTTTACATGGACATGACTCACACACAGCAGGCAGCATGGACACTAGGCTACAACGTGGAGAAAGCATTGGTACTTAATACGGATCAATATTTGGCCTCAGATTCTCTGGAGCATAGTCTTGGCATTTCTACTTTCTGCCTCTGGTGAGAATTAGGCACACTGAGGCAGCAAGGAGGCACAGTCTGAAGCACTCTTGGGTGTTTTCTGCTTCTCTGCCCCGCAGCTGGAAGGACTAGCCAAGTCGAGATAGAATCGAGACTTGAGGAAGCGACGGTATGAATCCTTTTCCATCAGGTTGAAAATCTTCTTCTGGGCTTCGTCAAAACAGGTGATCGTGGGCGCTAACATGTTCCGGCTCGTCTCCTCCCTGGTGCAAGAATCTAGGTTCACCTAAAATGCAAAGATCGAGGTTGTATTAGATCTAGAACCCTGTTGAAGGGAAGAGGCTGCAGGCTTCTACTCAACAAGAAACAGCCAGGAACCTCCCTTTACATTCCTTCCAGAAACAAAGCCCACGACATGTGCTTCTGCCCTGGCATATGTGAGGCTATAAAATGTTCACCCTGCTCCTAAGTGGGAAGAGCACTTTATTTTCCTATACTCTCTTTTGTACTGAGGAGATTTATCATTGTATTTATTAAGGAGAGCCATTGAAATCATATGGACAAAGTTAACCTTTTTCCTAATAGATTTACTTGAAAGATTGATAAGATTCTCAAAGCTTCCTCCATCTTTTCCTTTGACTAGTAGATCTAAAGATCCCTGACACTGAATGCCACTCCTAGGAACCTTCTAGGATTCCTAGATCTAGAAAGTTCTCTGCCATGGAAACTTACCTCTTTTGCTGCTTGCACTGAGATGAACTCATTGTAGATCTTCTTGGCCCTGGGGCTTAGTTTCGAAGGTGACTTGATTTTCTTGTACTCCTCACAGCTGATCCAGAAGTCAATATTCTCTTCACTGTATTCTGATTTCAGGAAAGCTTTGAAAGCTGCCAGTCCACCTGTGACAGATGACAAAGAGCCACAGTCAACACACGGGTTGACTTGCTCAATAGAACACTTCAAAAAAAAGCCAAGGTAATTAGGAACCCAAGTGTGAGTTGAAGAAACACCCCCTTCCTTCCCTCTTTGGCAGTCAGCTAGCCCAAATTTATGTTTGATTTCTAAAAGACCTCAGTTTTATCTAGTAATTTCTACCCAAGATTGAATCATCTTCCAAGGAGCTAATTCTGAAACATCCGTGTGGCTATCAACTGCCACGGTGGGTTTAAAATGAGAGTTTGTAGTCCATTGTGCTGGAGGATCTCATTGTGTGAATCTTTTCTTTGCCATTTTGTCCATGCAATGAGAGGGATTGGTTTTCTTATTGATGATCCAGATGGTTCCTAAATTAACTTTCCATCAAATTTGACAAAGTTCTCAAACATATCAGCTATAAGACTGAAATGTTTGTACCTGATTCTGGAACACAGAGCAATCTGAGCCTTTTTTTGCAGTTCCCTCTAAACTGATATACTGGGAGATGACTTGTCTAATACAGAGTACTGCTATCCTTCTCCTATCTCATGTGTGTGTGGGGGGGGAGGGGTGTGGGTGTGCATGCTTGTTCTGGGATGAGAGAAAGAGAGAAGCATGGTTACTTACATTCATGGGTAATCAGGTTTTCCAATGATTCAGCCCATTTTTTGACTTCTTCTTGGCTCACCCTGGACACATTACAGAAAAAAGAATGATTTAAATACATAGCATAGAACTGAGGAGAAAAAAATATAAGATGAGTTGTGATCTATTCTTTATTAGGGTCTTTTTTCATTAAAATATGTAAAGATCTAAAATCTAATTATGATTTCCATAAAAATAGTCTTTCTCTCGCTGTCTCTCTCTCTTTTGTTCTCTCTCTCTCACTTGTGTGTGTTTTAAATCTCAGGTCGGTCTTGAACTCATGACCCTCCTATGATTCCAAGTGCTGAGATGACAATTGTGTACCCTCACCTTGGAAATGGAGTCCATCTTGATCCACATCTGGCTCAGCTAAGGGCCTGCCTTCCCACCCGCTCTTCTCATACAACCTCTCTCTCATCAGATAGTTAATACCTAATCACTCTTCTGCAAGGCCATTTCTTTCACCTCTGGCAAGTGACTGCTTTGTCCTTCTTGCTGTGTGAAGAGCTGTGCTCACAGGAGTCAGACTTCTGCAGCAGGAACCCCAGCCGATGTTTCATATCCTTTGCACTGCAAGGAAGACAAGAACTGACATGAAAAACAGATTTCTTTCTTTTTTTTTAAAAAAAAAAAAACTTTCAAGACAGGGTTTCTCTGTAGTTTTTTTGGTTCCGGTCCTGGAACTAGCTCTTGTATACCAGGCTGGCCTCGAACTCACAGAGATCCGCCTGCCTCTGCCTCCCGAGTGCTGGGATTAAAGGCATGCGCCACCACCACCCGGCCTGAAAAACAGATTTCTTTAAAAGAGAGACTGGTGGGCATTAAGAGTCCCTGGCCACCCAGGAAAAGATTCCTTGTGTCTGTCTATGACCTTTGATATCTTTGGTGAAACCGTGCTAATAAATGGCTGCTCTTTTGAAATGCAAGCAAAAACCGCAAAACATGATGCCCTCTCCTTATGGAACACTTGCTGGGAAGTCGGTGTTATCTCCTAGAGAAAGCTACAGAAGCATTTCAATAAACTAGAGGTGAGGTCAACCAGCCTTGAGTGCGGTAGCCAAGCAGTTCCTAAGTGTGTGTGTGTGCGTGCGTGTGTATACACAGAGCATAAGTTTATGTGTGCGTCCCTGTAAAGAGGAACAGAAAAGGCACAAATGCTCAGGCTGAAAGCTGAGCCCCACTAGGTTTGTTTCTAGGCAATCTCCAACAAGAGCTTTTTAAAAAATTGCAATACAGGAGATGTACACTAGAAAGGGCGAATGAGACTTTGGGATAAGAGAAGCAAGACAGAGTCATCACTGAGGTGAGTGATTATTTAATTAGAGCGCTTTCCAGTTCACTGCCACCATTTAATAGGCAACTAGGGGATAGCAGTTTCTGACTACTTGAACTTCCAGCTCAAGTCTGTCGTTCTTTCTTAATAGCTTTTTTTATTACTGTTATCTCTTTTATTATAAAAGTCAAGAAATGGTTGAAGGAAAATGGTGTTTCCTAAGCAACAAAGAATGAGATGCTCTTGCCTGGAGAGGCTGAAAAAGAAGGGTGGCACACAGTGGCATTTTAGGAGGCTGCTGGCACACTGGGAGCTTCTCAGCCGATCTTTCTCAGTGTCTGAGTCTCGGCGCTGTTCTTGGGCTGCCCTTTAAGCAGTATTTTTCCATCCCTCACAAAGCTTTCTGCCTTTCGCTTTTTTCCCAGGTGCTAACTGGTGACAAAGTCCTCCCCAGTGAGAGCAAGATAAAATCACCAGAGCTGGGACAGCTCCACAGTGATGCTATAGATGCATTGTCATCTAGCCCGAAGAGAATGACCTCCTATCTCTGTGTGCTGCCTCCGTCTGAGTCCCAGCCGCTACTGCTAACACTAATATAAGTGTATTTCCAAAGAGCTGAAAGTGTACATGCAAGGACCTTGTATCACAACAGAAGCATAAAAATAAAAACCAAAGTGACTTTGGAAGTCACAAGAGACAGGTAGTCTGGATGGGATCTTTCCTCTGCCCCCAATAATCATGTGACCTTGAGTAGATAGGAACCTCTGGAACCCCTTGCACTGAAGATGAGAGCTGCTTAGCCCTTGACATGCTTTCATTTGTCCCAAAAACTATTTGCTGGGGGCAAACCTGAGTCCCACTACTCCTAAGTTATGCATGGCTGGAGCTTGGAAAGGCTCGCTTCTGTTAACTCCAGGACTTAAGGGTGAAGGTGAAAAGGCGTGTGCCTTCCAGCTCTCCACCAAACCCCCCTGCTTCATTTGTATAAAGTGATCAATGTGTTTATACTCCTGGACTGTGGAAAGCAGGTTCACTAACACACAAATGTTATGCTTTGGGGGGGGGGGGTAGAGGAAGTTGGTAGACACACAGAGATACCCACTTTTGACCTTTAATTTCAAGAGGAAATCATGCAATACACACTAGCCTCGTGTTTTCTTGTAACCCAGCTACTCTATACATGCTCTATGAAATAATTTATTCACACCCTTAAAAAAAAAAAGACACATGGATGCCTCTAAAGCTTTAAGCTGATGAGTTACAATTAGTATTTCTTTCCCAGCCACATCTCAGGCCAACAACTGGAGTGGGGTAGGAAGATAGGAGGGAGCTGGTTTGGAAAAGCATCTCTTGTTCCCACATTTGTTTGTGTGGAGGCAGAGTGGCGCAACTGCGCAACGTCACACAGCGCATTCTGACAATGTTTCCAAACTTCCTTCTGGGGCTTTTTTCCCCCACACAAGGACTAGTGTGTTATCAGCGGTGATTCTGGGCGCTCAGCAATGCTCAAACAAGGGACAATAATCTCCGAAACGAGTACAGATCCATCCCCGACCTCCTATCACTCTGTAAGCCAAACAATTTGACTAAGGAACCAAGCTTAAAAGTCAGAACCCGACTCCAAACTAAAGTCATGCCAAGTGAAAAACACAGGAAGCAGCATTTGAGGAGCCTACTCCCTAAATCAAGGTGTCTGGCTAGTCCTAGAGAGAAGCAACCATTGTTTTTCCGCCGCTAACCCCAAAGAACTTCGTAAAGCAAAGCATGCAAGTCATTGAGAAAGTCTATACAAAACTTTAGTCTGGCCAGTGACAGAAACCAAGCTTACCTCCTCAGGCAGGAAGCCGGCAGACCTGCAAGTCCTTTGCACATGTTGTTTAACTGTGTGATTCGCAGCGAGGAGAGAAATGCAGGAGGAGAGCTCGTTTCTGTCTTGAGCACAGTTGCTTCTGCTAGACAAAGACGCGGTCAGAATTCTCTGAGCCTCTGGCTCCCAAGCCTGTAAGGGTCTCTTTTATAGCCCAGCTACGGGCCGGGCAGCCAATCAGATGGCAGGTCTGCAAGCTCAGCTCCACTCTGGCGTTCTGCCTCTCCAGCCCCTAGAAAGGGAGGGGAAGAAAGGACTGACGCATCGCGGATGCAGAGGGACTGAGCAGAGAGAAGTAGGCATCTAGAGAATGAGGTTTTGCTTTTTGCTTAGCTTCTCTGCTAACCTGTGAAGTTCTGAATTTGTAGAAAGGGGAATATAAAGTCCGTGGTGATGAAACATAGGGGGCTTTTCCATTGGCTTGTAAAAGCAATGTCTAAGGAAGTTGCCTCCCAGAAAGAAAGGAACCAGCAAGAATTCTTCGGCTTGTCTTGAGGCTGACTCTCAATACGCCTTTTCCCTTTTGGATTAGAAATACATTCTGTGCAGTCTAAGGTGGAGTTGCTAATAAGATCATGGTCTCTGGGCACTGATTTGTGGAAGAAGCCTGCCTGATGGGTAGGCACAGAGGGATGTGTGTGTATGCCCTGAAGCATAGCAAAAGCCCAAAGGAAGATGAATCCAGTATGTCTGTAATCAGTTTGACTCTGAGACATTTCTAACTATGTCACTAAGAACAAAATGCAGCCTAGCATTGACATTCTTCCCTGAAGGGGCTTGCCTCCTTCAAAAGTGTAAAACAGCTCTGTGTGTGTGTGTGTGTGTGTGTGTGTACGCGCATACTTCCTAACTACTTTACTCCTTTACTGTGTCCAGGTGTATCATTCACTTCTTTGGCCTTTCCTTACTTTCCTAATAGCTTCTTTTTTATGCCCATTTTAACATGGATAAATGTTCTGCCTCTATGTATGCCTGCCCACCAGAAGAGGGCACCAGATCTCTTGGATGATTGTGAGCCACCATGTGGTTGCTGGGAATTGAACTCAGGACCTCTGAAAGAGAAGTCAGTGCTCTCTGAGCCATCTCTCCAGCCTCCCCCAATAGCTTTAACACGTTCTACAGCATCTGAAAGTTTCCGATACATAAGCTCATCTTTTAATGGGACTTGCTACTTGTGTTGAGGAAGAGAGACTGGCACATTGTGATACTCTGACAGTGGTCTGCCCCCCCCCCATAGGAACAAAGCATCAAATCCCATTATCTAGGGGTTTTTCATTCCCACATGATTTTTATGCGGATGGGTTTGCTCTCAAAAGTTCTGTTTTGTATGCATTCACTTAACACACACCTTTGAGCATCTCCCCTCACGTGGTGAACGAACAACACAGCCTCTGCCCTCGTAGAGCTTTCAGCTCAGTGGACAGAATCAGAAAAGCATCAAAGGCAAGTGATTACAAGGGGTTGACCCACACCAGGAAGAAAATAACCGGAATGTGACAGAAGGTAAACGGAGGACAAAAGATTTTTTTGTTTGTTTGTTTGGTTGGTTTTTGTTTTGTTTGTTTGCTTGCTTAGCCAAAGTGACTGGTAAAGCCTAGAAAATAATAGTCCAGAGTGACAGTACTTTTTACTTAAACTAAGGAAGTTAAACCGAAGTGAGGTGAGGTGTAGTATGCTAGACGATGGAGAACAAGAAGGCAGTGGCTTGGAACTGAGATGCAGCTGGAAACTGGATGCTGCAGGGATATAGCAGCTGTAGTCAGGAGACTGGACTTAATCACAAAGTCCAGAGAGACAAGCCAGGTGTTGGATGTGATCATGCTGGCTGATGAGGGAGGAAGGGTTAAGGTGTGTAGTCAGGAAGATCAGCGGATTTAGCAGTTAGAATGCCAAGTCATTAGTTTGTACAATGCAAAATGGAGGCTTATTTCCAAAATTAGCATTCCTTAGATACTAGAGCAAGGATTCTCTTAGGTTCTGGTGACTTAAATAGGAATCAGAAATGGTTTATGCCTCTTGGCAGCTCACCTAATGATGGGAAAGAAGCGTGAATCACTGGAGAAGCTAAGGTTAAGTGCAGCTATTGCAAACTTGTTCAATATCTACAGGATTGTAAGAGAGCTTGGGGAGATGGAGAATAAAGTCAATCTTTGGAATATGAATGGTTTTCACAAAAGAGATGGGTCAGGGATGGATAGAGACACAATTGTTACACAAAGAAGCCAAGATCATTGTGATTTAGGGCAAAATACTAATTTCTAAATCTTTTGTCATTAATTGTTCAAGACAGTATTTTAAGCATTTGTAACAGTTGTCTCACTTATTTCCCACAATCCTCCCTGAAAGAAAAGTTTCCTTGTGGAGGATTTTAGTAACTTTCACATCTCAGTGTTGGTAATGGTGTGCCATCTCAGGCAATCCAATGCCAAGGTCCTGGTATTAATATCAATGATATCATAGCCATGTAAGATGAAGGAAAGTGGACTGTTTGGAGATCAGAGTTATTGGATTTCTTAAGGTCAGAGCTTGGGCCTTCGTAGCCTTGACAAGCTAGGCCCAGCCTCCTCTCCTCAGTGCACACTCAGACAATACTGAAAGGCAAAGAAAGATCCATGCAGTGTGACCACAGTGGGAAGAGAACAAATAAAAAAACTCCAGTGACACGTTCAGGTCCATGCTGAGTTCTGTCATGAGCTTTAGGTTTAAATACAAGACAGCCCCACTCAAGGTAAGGTTCCCACAAGCCATTGTCTTGGCTCCAATCTGTCCTTCAAGGTGCTTTGACAACTTGTCAGAACTATGTGACCTCTTCCTGGCAAACAAATTCCACCTTTGGCTGACACCAGGCTTCAGCCTTTCTCTTCTTTTAGCATGACGCTCCTGGGGGATTTCCAAATTCTTGGGGCCCATTGTCTCAATAATCTGATAGCCAAAGGGAAGGGCACAGGTATCTCTTTAAATGACATCATTTCTTCCAGGAAGGACAGAATCATTAGGATCGCTATGTAGTCACGATTGCCTCTTTGGGAGAAAAACACAAAGAAAGATGCTGTTTGGGATCTCTTCTTAGATAATTAGTATTAAAGGGTGCTGGGGATGGATTGGCGGACCAAAGGGAAGCCAAGAAAGATCTCCCTGTAACACTCTGGGAATCAAAGGATTTGCTTGATCGTTTGTTTGATCACTCTAAGGACCACGGTTTACTTGATGAGGGTCTGAGCTGGCCAAAGAATTGAAGCTAAACAGGTTAGTGTGCAAGCGAGAATTTGGGATCCATAGCAAGGTTGGATGGGAGAGAAGCCACAGTGAAACAAACAGCTGGCACTGAAAGTGGTGATGGAGATGGTCTCCAGCCAGACCGTGGGACTCAAACGGCGCCGGCGCCGTGCACAGAAACGAGCTCCTTAAGCCTTGAACGGATGCTCATCTGGGAGGCACTGTTGACAGGAGCCCTAGAGAGCTGCTTCTTCCTCTGCGATGTGACATCACACAGCAGGGTGCGAGCTGTGTGTGGTGTGCAGGTAAAATCTGAAAGTCCCCCAGACTTTGTTCCTGATGAACAAAAGAGAATCTTTCTTAAGTATTTATGTGATCTAACACAAGGAAATCAGCCACTGCAGCAGGGCGCCCTGCTTCCGTCAGGTCCTCAAAGAGGGACTGCTGCTCCTTTTGGGCCAGATGCGAGCCAGAACTCTGCGTTAGGCTACATTTACACTCTATCGGATTACAATTTCCTCTAAGCTGTGAGAAAACCCCTTCTCTCTTTATTGTTTCCCACAGTGGCCCTGGCACCAGTGTCAGCTCGTGATTATTAAAAGGATAGCAAGCAAACAGATGGGGTTGGAGGGGCCACATGCCAGGAAGACACACGGGGACTTTCCCAGTGTGTGTGGCTTTTGGGAAACATGTCTGACTCTGCAACCACATGCAATAAACTGAGGACTCTGACCCTGACACTTGACAAGAGCAGGCGACGCATCCCTCTGAAGGGACAACAACACACTTAACTAACTGGGAACAAAGCCTTTCTTTTCCAAGAAGTGGAGGAAGATACAAAAAAACTTTATTTCAAGATTTTTATCTTTCTTCTGAAAGGCTTAGCCCAAGATAGAACAGCAATTTCATGAGAGTTCATTTGCATTGTGCAGGTGGAGATAGTAGTCATGCTAATTGCTTGAACCTTACCAGGAAGCAGACCTAGATTCTAATTTTAGCTCCTCCATAGATTGACTGGGGGATGGTGGCCATGCAGTGTGACCTTTGACCCCAGTCCCACTTGTCATCTGTCCTTCCTATGTGAACTCCATGTGAGCAGAGTCTTGTGTATCAATGGGTTTGCTAGAACTTGTGTTATATCAAGATCCCCACACGCTCTGCTACAGTCTTGGCTGCTGTTCTTGTTTTGACTCTCAGGGCTTAGATTTTAAAGTGTGGCTGGGGCTAGGGATTGTAGCTCGGTTGTTAGAGTGCTTGCCTAGCATGCACGGAGCCCTGGGTTTGGGGATGCAGCCCTTGGGAAGAGGAGGAAAGACAATAGGAGGTTTAAGGCTGTCATTGAAAGAAGCAGCTCTCAGATCAAAAGAATAGAGAGCACTGTTTATCCAGGAGCAAAATATGAGTGGCCATGGCCTAGGAACATAGATTTAGGTCACACGAAATATAATATTGCAATGTAGAAGCAGTTTCATGGAGGAGTTTTGTTTGTTTGTTCATACTTTCTTTCGTGTGTGTGTGGTAACAAAACAAACTTAAATAAAGACATTCTAAAAGTACAGTAGAAATATCTGCTTTTCAGGAATTCTTGTTCTCAGGCTCATTCTTAATTACATAGTTAGTTCAAGGCCAGCCTGGAATAAATGAGAAAATAAAACTGTGTTTGGGATCTAAACGCCAGGAAGATGCTGATTGAGAAACAGCCCAGGAATGATTTTCCACCAGGGTGGAGAAACATCTCAGAGGCAACCAGGGAACAGATTATGGGGTCTGGATCCAGGGACCCACGGTTGGTTACAAAGATAGACTAGGAAGAGAGGGAAAGAAAGCAGAATGGAGACTGGAGCCAGCGCATAGTCTTGGCTTCTCACGTCTTCCAAGGCAGTCTCAGCCCCCGAAGGCCGGCTGTGCTTTCTCCTTTAACTCAACCCATAACATTCTGGCTAAAAGTCAATTTTTCATTCAGGCTACTGCCATCTCTAGGAACTGATGAAAGATAATGTTTTGGTTTATACATCCAGGTTTTATCAACTCACACAATAGTGAGTTCTTCAAACACCTTTTGCCTCTTTTGTAAAATGCTGACTTTCACGAATTTATCGACACTAACTGGCTTAGAATATTTTCAGCACTGATGGTGCCACTTGAGATAGCGTGCCACCCTCTCCCTGGGTCACAGTTTTGAGTTTGTCACTCTTCCCAAAGATGCCTGTCTCTGGAGTCTGTTTGAAAAAATAGTAGAATTTTTTTTATTTACAAATCAAAGCTTCTAAGTTTTGGGATACATGAGAATATGGTACACTAAAATGCCCCAATTTAGCTTAAAAGAGAAAATCAGACCAACAAGCCTGATTGAGATGCTGGCCTTAAAGATCTATGGAGTAACTCTGCAAGAAATCAGACAGTCCCAAAGAGAAAGAAGTACAGGAGGCCTGGGGGTGTGGTTCAGTGATGAAACACACGCTGAGCAAGTTGGGGCCATGGATTGAATACACCTTCCCTCCTCCCTCATAACAACGGGCATCATCAAAATGGTTCCCCTTTGATGCTTTACTCCCCATGGTTTCAAGAACCACTTGGCCAACTATGGCCTGGAAATATTAGATAGAAAAATTACCGAAATAAACAGTTTTAAAGTTGGACGCTGCTCTGAACAGCACGATACAGTCTTGTGCTGTCCCTTCCTGTCTGGGACATGAGTCATCCTTTTGCATAGCCTGTCTAAGATGTACACACTACCCAGCCATTAGTCAGTGACCATCTCAGTTTTCAAGATAGACTCTCATCGAATCTCTGTGCTTGTGTCCAAATAACTTTTATTTTACTTAATAAAGGCTCCTAAGCTCAATGGTGGTGTTAAAAAGGGTACACCAGGACCCAAAAGATGGAAGAACAGATCAATTCTAATTCTAGGTGGCAGCTTCATGGCGTATAGGCTGCTATGCAGGGTTTGATACTATTCATCACTTCAGGCATCTGCCAGGCATCTTGGAACACTTATCTTTGGGATTAGGGAGTGATTGCCCTACTGTTATAAGCAGAGAAGCCTCACCCTGGCTTTTCATTGTCTTTGTGATGCTGTTCCCCTATTTTTGTCATCATTTCTATTTTTCACATTTCTCTCCATACTAAATCTGGACACACTCTGCTCTATCCCTGCCAAAGACACTATATTCTAACACTTCAAACTCTGATCCTTCCTCTAGGCTCCCATTGCTCTGCTGTTTTTAGCAACTCTTGTTATAAATATGGCAAAGTATAATCTTTAAACTACCTTCCAGGTAAACAAGATGTGTTTGTTTACTCTCCACTCCTAAGACAAAATACCTAAAATAAAGCACTTAAAGAAGGATCTACTTAGAGGTGTGATTCTAGAGGATTCAACCTTGGTTTCTCAGTTCCATTGTTTCCAGTTTTAAGGCAAGGTGGAATTATCATTGTGAGGCTCGAACTGCTCACCCCAGGTCACCAGGAGCAGAGAAAACAAAGAGGAAGGGTTCAGGGACACCATACACCACACTGACTAACTTCCTTCAAGTAGACCCCAGCTGCTCATTGTCCATTTGGGAATAAGCTCATCATTGATGAAGTCTATACTTTTATGATCTAATTGTATCTCAGTAATGCCACAGCTGGTAACTAAGCCTTCCATACATATGTCTTTGAGGGGGTGTATTATATTCACAGTGGAAAACAATAAAACCAATAACCTATGTAGGAGCTGCACAGCTAAGAGAAACATAGCTCAATACTATAGCTGTGCTGTTGGTTTACAGGAGCCACGCTGGTAACCCTCATGGATGTCAAAACCCATCCTTGTCTCCTGTGCGGGCAGCTCTATTGAGAGCTACCACATGTCTACTCCATTCATCCTTCCTTCAGGCCAGCAGACTACTCATAACACCTACTGCCACACCCAGCTTCCAAAACGCCCTAAGTTTCTATGAAATAAAAGCCATTTCTGTAGCCCAAAGCAACTTCAGCTATGGTACCCAAAGGTCTTTTCTATATTAATTTCCAATCCCTTCTCAAGTGTTCTGCCGTATTTTTGAATGATTTCTTGCTCTTGAATCATTTTTAGCTAGGAGAACACTCATCCTCCATTCTATCTTCCCTAGATCAGAGTAACAAGGAGAAAACACACCCTCATTTCTATCTTCCCCAGTTCAGAGCTGGTCAAAGCTCTGGGTGGACACGGCTTTGCATCTTTCAGGTCTGCCAAGGCTGCTATCAGACTTAGTTCACATCTACCAAGCTATAGGAATAGCTGCCTCTTGTTTCAGAGAAACTCACAGCAGTGGGAATAATATAATAGCATGGGGCTGACCTAGGCATATGATAGGGCTCTCCTACAATCAACAGTTCATGTGCTCTGATTGTTTTTGCCGGAGTGTTGATGGGCTCACGGTGAGTCACAAAAATGGTCCTAGCCATTTCCTCTTAAAATAACCCATCTATCTCTGAAACACTTCACAGTTCATGAAGCACTTTTTCCTACATTATCTCATTTGCCTTTCACATCAAACTCAACATGTCCAAATTGCAATAATTTCCCTCTCTCAAAGATACTCCACCGTCAGGGCTCTTTATTACCGTAATCCCCCCTCCAGTACCAACAATGTTCCTCACTCTGTTCCTGCTCTCCATCCCTAACCACGCTAGTTTAAATCTTCCTTACTTGTCCTGCAGAACAGATGTGATCACTTCATTTGTTAAGCAGAAATACTAGAGCCTCAAATGAAGTCATTAACCAGAATATCAGTTTTCAATAGAGGATGCCACAGAACCCTGAGAAAAGGAAGAAAAGAGGCCTTTTTATCCTCCCAAAACATCTCCAGAAGGGCTTAGGGTTTTATTGGAACATAACTACATCCACTCATTCACCTGTTTATTTACTGAGTTCATATCTTCTTTTACCTCATAGGGCCATAGTTACATAGTCCTAACACAGACCATATGATCCCAAAGGTAAAGATAATTCATCTTTGATCTTTGGAAATGTATACACAGTCCCTTCACTGGCCTTCCGTGTTACTTCTTCTCTTTCAAACTCATTTCACACACTGCAGTCAAGCTATGCTTCTGGAAATTAATGCTACTAATTTTCTTTAAAATAAAAATGGAATTTCCTACCCCAGTCTAACCAAGACATGACATTCAAGTACCACTGGTATTTTATTTCCTGTCAGTTCACAAACACTCAGCAATATTTGGTCTGTTCTCTCAATGAAATACGATCCCCTACATCTAAGGCATTTTCATCTAGGAAAAAATGCCAGGAAGAAATACTTCCTTTATTCTCGCTTCCCAAGTTCAAGGCCACCTAACCATCAAAGTCAAATCCTCCTATAAAGAGAATTTCTTGAGCATTCAGTTGAAAAGAGCTTGTGTCTTTAAATCTAATCATGTATTTTAGTCACTTCAGATGTAGTGACATTGAGCAACTTCTAATATAGATTCTGATTATAATATTATCCCTCCTCTTATTATCCTATACACTTATTGGTGCCAAGAGGCTGTTTCCATTGCATTTTCTGGTACCTATAGGTGTCTAGTATGTGTGTTGCTCTTAAACATGTTTAAGCTAAAGAGAAGATGAATAAATAAATCCACGGAGAATGAATTATTACATAACTATATTTTACAGATTCAAAGACTCAGAAATAAGATAGTTTTAGTGAGGATAACCTAGGTTGTGCTGCAGCACGCACACACACACACATACACACACACACATGCACATATACACACGCATGCCTTATTTCTTGTTAATATCACATGTTCTTTTCTATTAAGTATGGCTGTGCTCACTACTAGTCTTGACTGCTTGACTACAGTGCTTGTGTCTGGAATATTGCCTGTATTCATGACAGAAAAGGGAAAACAAAAAATAACACTTCTGTGGAGAAGTGATACACTTTACTTCTGTTTGTATTTCGTTTAACAAATTTGATGTCAAAGAGCTAGAAATAATTATGAAATCTTTTCCTAAGTGGGGTGGCAAATATGTTTTAAGTAGCAAAGTGGTCCATAAGGAATTTAAACAACGTATCAAAAACCATACTAGAGTGACAGAATAGGGTCTTGAAGAGCAGTCCAGCTTCTTCCTTCTTGTTTCATCAAGAAGCAATGGGTTTGGAGTTGGGATGTCCAGAAGCAACTGTGTGCTCTCCATTTGAACTGAGCTGACTTGCCAAGAACTTCAGACAGGAAGAAAAACGCAGGTAAGAGCTTGCTTAAGGCCAAGTCTCTCAGCATAGCCTCCATACCAGAGAAGCATCCACCACTGTGGCCATAGAAGACAGCACAGGAAGTGACAGCTTCAGCTACTGTTGATTGCCTTTAAAGGATGCTAGAAGCAGTGAGAATGCTGTAAATGGCACGAAGCTCTGACCGCATTACCTGGACTCCCAGCTTTATTACCAGTAATCACCAGCCCAAAGGCCTGGGGAGTTTGACAGCACAGGACTAATGGCCGTGGGGAAAGCTAAGGATGACATCACTCACATTTGTCTTTTAAATTTCATTCATTTTCTTGTTACTGAAAAATTTACTTGAATTCTGAATTTAGTTTATGTGAGTAGAACTTTTTTTTTAGTACTAAACAGTTCACAGATGCCTGCCACGATCCAGGTAGTAAGGGAGGTCCATGGAATAGAATAAAACGGATACAGCCCCTGGTTGTCATATAAAATGCGACCATCAATTTTCTTATTTAGCTTCTCTAGGATCACAAATTATATGCTCAATGTCCTTTATTTATGGCTAGAAACCGATTATGAGTGAGTACATCCCATGTTCCTCTTTTTGTGTCTGGGATACCTCACGCAGGATAGTGTTTTCTATTTCCATCCATTTGCATGCAAAATTCGAGAAGTCATTGTTTTTTTACCGCTGAGTAGTACTCTAATATGTATATATTCCACACTTTCTTCATCCATTCCTCCATTGAAGGGCATCTAGGTTGTTTCCAGGTTTTGGCTATTACAAACAATGCTGCTATGAACATAATTGAACAGATACTTTTGTCATTTGATGGGGCATCTCTTGGGTATATTCCCAATAGTGGTATTACTGGATCTTGGGGTAGGTTGATCCCAAATTTCCTGAGAAATCGCCACACTGATTTCCAAAGTGGTTGCACAAGTTTGCATTCCCACCAGCAATGAATGAGTGTGCCCCTTTCTCCACAAAGTGAACCCAAAGAAAATCATATAGTCATCCGCCTGGAGAGGGGAAGTAGACAAGATTGCAGGGCAAAAACTGGGAACTTGCGGGTGAGGTGGCAAGGGGCAAAGGGGAAATGGGATGAGAAACATGAGAAGGGGAGGATGGGAGGAGTTCGGGGAATTAGGATGGTTGGGATATAGGAAGGGAGGATACGGGAGCAGCGAAGTATATATCCTAACTAAGGGAGCCATCTTAGGGTTGGCAAGAAACTTGACTCTAGAGGGGTTAGCAGGTGTCCAGGGAGATGTCCCCAGCTGGTACCTTGGGCAACTAAGGAGAGGGAACCTGAAATGACCCTATCCTATACTGATGAATATCTTGCATATCACCTTAGAACCTTCATCTGGCGATGGATCGAGGTAGAGACAGAGTCTCAGTTTGGAGCAACAGTCTGAGCTCTTAAGGTCCAAATGAGGAGCAGAAGGAGGGAGAACATGAGCAAGGAAACCAGGACCACGAGGGATGCACCCACCCACTATGACAGTGGAACTGATTTATTGGGAGCCCACCAAGGCCAGCTGGTCTGGTTCTGAATAAGCATGGGTTGAAACTGGACTCTCTGAGCATGGCGGACAATGAAGGCTGATGAGAAGCCAAGGACAATGGCACTAGGTTTCTATCCTAATACATGAACTGGCTTTGTGGGTGCTTAGCCTGTTTAGACGCTCACCTTCCTGGACATAGATAGAAGACCTTCGTCTTCCCGCAGGGCAGAGAATTTGGACTGCTCTTCAGTATCGAGAGGGAGGGGGAATGGTGTGGGGGGAGGAGAAGAGGAGTGGGGATAGGGGGAGGGGACTGGGGGGAGGGGGCAATATTTGGGAGGAGGGGAGGGAAATGGGAAACGGGGAGAAGGTGGAAATTTTAATTAAAAAAGAATAAAAAAAAAGAAAAAAGAAAAAACAAACAAAAAAATAGAATAAAAAAAAATGCGACCATCAAATAACACATCTCTTCAAGGGTATCAGAAACTGAAAAGGAGGAAAAGCTGATGCATGCATAAGATAGGAGTCTTCGGATTCCCTTTGTCTGTATACAAAAGGTTCTCTCCCAACCTCTGAGTGCCTGGCTTCTAAGGTGAGCTCCTGGTCTCTTTGTGTGAACACGCACTAGGGAGTCACCTTCAAGCATGGAAGTGGGAGCTGGCTAAGAGATCAAGTGCCTTACCCAGGTTTTTACTCCATAGAAAAGGGAGACAATATGCTCAAGGTGAGGCAGAAGCCCATGTTTTCTGTGAGACACTGGCGCTGCCCTGAGTTCCAATATCAGGGTCTAGCCTGATCCTAGAAGGAATCGTTCATTTCACAAACCCAGAGCTAGAAGAGGTACTCCTCTCAGGACATTATAATCATACGAAGCTGGGAATTCTATGTAAGGGATGCTACTCTATAGATCAGAATTCTGTCTATAGCATAACCAGGGTCTGGCCTATACTGATTGCAACTGACTCCGTGCAGATGACCTTTATAAACCCCAAGGAACAGGACACACACCAGGGCCATGCCTCAGAGGCTCACAAAGTCCACCTTCTCCACACTGTTGTACCCCAGTGTCCATGAGTTCCCAATAAACAGTCTCACTCAGTCCCTACATCATGAGGAGGCTGGAAGGGAGAAAAGAAACAACCTTGAGCCTGTTTTTCAGGTGAGAAGACTAAGTCTCAGGGATATCAAGAAAGGACCTTATTAAAATCTATCAGTTGGTAATACGAAGGTCCCAATCTTCTGACTCCAGTTCCAAGGCTCCTTCCAGGAAAACACAGCGCTATTCTGAAATATGGTCTCTGCAGCCTCCTGGCTAACGACACACACTGAGGCCTTCCACAGAAGCCATCCAGCTTCATCTCGACATGACAGAAAGATCAAGAGGAAAACGGACGAGGCTTTTAGAAATTATACCACGAGAGCATCATGGACTGTGGGTGATTTAATCTACTCGGAGACACCAAACAACATCCAGCAGCAGGTTGTTATGGCAACACCACTCTTACCTTAGTGGCTTCAAACAAAAATATCTCAAGGGCAGAGTAACTAGGTAAGCATAGCAGTGAGTCTGTGTTTGATGCAGTCATTTCCCAGTGATTACCATTTTATTGTGCCCAGTGCTCATAGGTTCCCTAATATGGCAATTCTAGCTGGTGTGTGCGTGTGTCATGTGGGTCCCACCGGAGCAGGGCCCCCCAAACCCTTTTACCAACTTGTACCGTATGGCAGTCTCCCACTCAAGCACATGTCCCACAAAATAAGAATATGGGGAACTGCAAGATGCATACACCTTCCAACTGTGTCTGTCGGGGGCTCTGAGTGTGTATCGTGAGAACAGTGTTTGCTGTACCTTGACATCTTTTTGCTTTTTAAATTATATTGGAATGCATCCCGGTGTTGCTTATTCCAGCTCTGACTCACATCGTCATTTCCCAAGGCTCCCGAGAAGGCTTCTGCTTCTGTTTCTAAGGCCTGGCGTCCCTTCCTGCCCAGTCAGGCACCCCCATAACCCGCTCTACTCACTCTGCCCTGGAAAAGCAGAGCTCTCCTGTTCAATTGCTTATTCATGCTGGGAGAATGTCCCCAGCTTTCAAACTTCCTGGGCTTTACTTTTTGTGTCCCCCTTCCCCCCAAACACAGTGGGAAAGGAGAAACGAGCTATGTGCCAGGGTTTAGTCAGGTCTTGGGGTACTTACTCATTTGCCTCATCCTCACAGCACACATGAGAAACTGAGACTCATCCACATTAAAACCAAATCCCAGAATCCCATGGATATTAACTAGCAGAGTCAGAATATGAACTCAGTGCTAGTTGAGCTCAAAGTCTTCATTCTACACAACCCCACACTGTCTGACTGAAGAGGGTATGTATTTTGCATTTTGATATGAGGTGACCAATAGCTCACTGCCTCAGTCCTGCTTTCGTCTGCCGTCTTTAGGATCATTGTTTTTACGCTCTTAAGTTGGTTACCCCCAACCAAGGTGTTCTGTGACACCCCTCCCCGAGAGGGGGAGCTCATTGAGCAATGTCTGGAGTCATTTTTTGGTTGTCACAACCAGGACTATACAACTTGTCTCTAGAGGGTCAAGGCAAAGATTCTACTAACCATCCTACAATTGACATAATGGTCTCCCCAAGAAAGAACTCACCTGCCCAAAACAGTTGTTTTTAAGTTAAAGGTGACCCTACAAACTGTCCCCACAACAACGAACTCTGCTGCCCAAAGTATCAATGCTGTTCATCATGAAGACAAAACCTGTGGTCTCTCAATGTAGGTAATACTTTGTATGGAATTTAGCTCACTGACTTCTGCTCATCCCCTTCCTTTACCAATTGCCACCTTCTACTTTTATGTCTTTTGAGGTCAGTGGCCCGATGAGTTTCATGAGGATTGCTTCCAAGGGTATGAGTGAGGAATTATTTCCCGAAGCATGAGCAACTTACCAGTGGCTACACCACTGGAGAAAATGCTCTTGTTCCTACAACCATTCATTGCTCATAGATCTTTAGGGAAGGTTGAGGCCTTGTGAACTCCTCTGCCATTCGTGACGACATCCAGGCAGGCTCAGTCTTCTACAGGTCTCCTGAGCGTGATCATGGTTTCGTTGTGTTCAGGAATGCAAAGGTTGCAATATATCATTTTAGAAAGTAAAATTCAGTCTACAATTAGCAAGTCAAAATTTTCTTCTTAAACATGTCAAGTTCCTCTGCATTGGACTAACAGCTGCTTTCTAGGACCATTGCCCCAGGGGCACTCTGTCTTCTTGTTTCTGTTGGTATTACTATGAGTGAAATATCTCTAAAACAGGATAAATAGCTTGTGCAAGCTTTGTAAGGTTTGTAGATAATACAGAAAATCATGGTAGCATCAACTTGAATATCACATGTCACCCAGCTGAATCCGAAGGAATAAACATGTCCGGTCTTGATAGTCAGCTCTCGGCAGCCACATGAAATGAGCTCAAAGTATTTCCTCTTTCCTAAAGAAGTGGGATACTGGGGAAAATTAGAAGCTTAAGTTATTATCCAGATAGTCTGAAATTAGTACATTGCCACTCGCTAGTGCCTTTGGAGTGTCCTTGTTTTTTTTTCTAGTCTCCAGAGCTACCATCTAAGCATAAATGTTGCCTTTGGGAGCATCTTGTGAGGTGGTTCCATGCCCTCTGAAACTGTATCTTGTCAGAGAACACAAAGAGTTAATTAATGACACAGCAAAACACTGGGAGGAATCTGGCTTAGGACTGTGGAGAATCTTCTCATGGCTGCCATGAATTGACTGTATGACCTTGAACAAGTCAGTTTCCTCCCCCAAGCTTCTTTTCTTGTAGAAGTTACAAGGTCTCACCAAGATTAGCACCTAAGATTGTGACTCAGAACGGATCTGTTCATGGTCAGCTCTTCCTATCCTAAGCTAGAACTAGGTGTCCTTCAGGACATCTGTGCTACATCTCTCACTTCTGCCCTGAATATTCTCT
Organism: Chionomys nivalis; assembly: GCF_950005125.1. NCBI lineage: Eukaryota > Metazoa > Chordata > Mammalia > Rodentia > Cricetidae > Chionomys > Chionomys nivalis. The sequence goes on along the minus strand of NC_080090.1, from coordinate 51,710,731 downwards.
CTTCAGCTACTGCCTGTAACGGCCTGTCAGCTCTTCTTTCTATCACTGCCTTTCTTAAGGGGAAGTTGACATCTCAGCTTCTCAGATCAGTCTGGACCACTACGTACATTTACCTGCATAGCCCCGGGATATCCTAGCCCTCCCAGAATTCTCCTCAATTCTCAGATTTGAATAACCCCATATGGGGTTCATCTCTGAGAAAGAAAATAGGATTTTAAAAGAAAAGCTATACTTAATTCCTAATGTGTTAAGATCACTGGGGTGCAACACAGGGCTCAGGACTATGCTCCCTTTCCTTGTACATAACTGGAAGACCACACTACAAAATGTATTTGCACACATAGAACAGAGGGTTCATACACAGAAATTGTGCACAATTAAGAATACTCTTGTCTTCATCCTTATTTTTTTAGATATTTGGACTTATTTATTTTTTTGCCTGTAGCCCTGAAACCCAGAAATTACTTGCTATAATTTATGTACCTAATATGTGTGTGTGTCCATGATTCGATCTTTATGTAAGTGCCTCAGTCATAGCTTAGGAGTCACCTTCATCAGTATAATCTCACCTTCATTTTGTTTCTAACCAATAAAACAGAGACAAACAAATTATATTAAGGAGAGTACAGTCTGGTTGGGACAGAGCATCACAAGAAAACAAATAAGGTACTACATGGGTATATGTATCACTTAGGGACCAATCTAGTTGGTTGTTTGCCTTCAGGGGTATGAGTCTTGCACTATTATGAAAGATAGGCATCTTTAAATGTCAGTTATAAATAGAAAAAAATGTTTCAGACGAGAAGTATCCTCTGGAGAGTCAGAGGCATTGAACTGCATGTGTGAATCCAGGGATGTCAAGTGTTTGGATCCTGAGATAAGATGGAGATAGAACAGCTGGCTGGTCGACAGTTAGTCCACTATCAGAGTAGTGGGGGTCAGGAACACAGGCATTTCCCTACAGCTTTGAGGTTGAGAAGGATGCCTCTGGTAGCACCTGGATCTGAGAATAAGAATTAAGGCCAGAAAATGAATAAAAACAGGCATTTAGGCCGGGCGGTGGTGGCGCACGCCTTTAATCCCAGCACTCGGGAGGCAGAGGCAGGCGGATCTCTGTGAGTTCGAGACCAGCCTGGTCTACAAGAGCTAGTTCCAGGACAGGCTCCAAAACCACAGAGAAACCCTGTCTCGAAAAACCAAAAAAAAAAAAAAAAAAAAAAAAACAAGACAACAACAACAAAAAAAAAAACAGGCATTTAGATCAATGATGCAGAATATATATCCCCAAAATAAACCTGCATGTTTATCATTAAGCACCCATCAACAAGAGTGCCAAGAACACAGGATGGAAAAGAAGCAGTGGTTCTATATGTGATGCCAGTAAAATGATATTCACAAGAAAAAATAAAATTACACCCATATCTTATATTAACTCTGAATGGATCCCAGATTTTGGACTGAACCTATACAACTCATAAATTAAAATGTTTGAGAAAGTTTCTTGACATTGATTGTAGTAATTGTTTCTTGGATTTGACCCTAGAAGCACAAAGGAAAAGGTCAAACAGAATAACATCAGACTAACAGCTTCTGCATGGCCAATGAAACAATCAATACAATAAAAAGAAAATGTATATTTGGAAGAAATATTTGCAAAAATGAAAATGATTAATATCTAAAATACAAGAAGTGCCTCCAATTCAATAACAAACAAATATTCACAGTGGGTGAGTGGCTGCATCAACCACACATAGAGAGGTGATGGAATATTATTCAGCACTAGTGGAAGAGACAGGTCTTCACTCTGACAAAATGGATGACCCTGAAGTCACCATGTTGCATAAGTTACACCGGAAACAGAAGTACATGGAGTATATGGCATTTGTACGTAATGCTTCTAGGATGGTCAAACTTGTAGAAGCAGAAAATAGAATGTTGGTTGCCAAGAACTATAGTCCAGACAAATATGGACACATTATCCAAAAGGTACCACATGCAATAATAAAAGTGAACACGTCTCAGTGGTCTGCTACATAATATAGCGGCTATAGTTAACGATGATGTATTACATACTTGAAATGTGCTCAGAAGGCAGATTTTATGTTGTGCTCTTATTAATCGTGGTAATAATAAATAAAGTAGGATAAATTTTGGATTTGATGCTCAGATTTATGTCATAGGTTGTGATATTCCAGGCACACACTTCTCTCCAAACTCATCTGCTTAGACGCATTAAAGGTATACATTTGCTTGCTTGTCAATCATAACTCAGTGGCGTGAACTTGAAAAGAACTGCATAAAGAAACCTGCCGATGTTTAAAGAGCCATGTGAGCCAGCACACTCCTGCTTTGTAGAAGACTGAACCGTGGACTGACAAACCTGAACAGCTCTTTTCTATACTTTCAGATTTTCCAATGCAGGGGAGTCTTCAAGAAATTATTACTTGTCAAGATTTGCTGTAGAAGAAAAGAAAAATATTCACAGTTATGTAAAAAGGCTATCAAAACAGCCCTTCTTTTTCCAACTGTGTATCTGCGCCAGGCTAGATTTCCTCCAACTCCATCAGCCAAGACTACTTATTAGGGTGGGTTGAATGTTGAAGCAGATAAGATCTGGCTGTCTTATTTCAAGTCAGGCAACAGCCTGCAAAATTAAAAGTGCTAGCATTCTTGCTTCTAATGTTTTATGCAGATAAAGTGGGCTCCTTTTTAAGAACATGTTATTTATGTTGACACTAACATACCAGATTCATTGGTGTTACTTTAGAGAAATTAATAAGTAAATATTTTTAAAATTTGACTTAACTTTCCAATGTTAAAATATCAATAGATATTGCTTACGTCTATAAGGGAAAAAGTCTTAAAAGTTTTCAGCAATTTTAAGACTGTGAAGGCAACCTGATACTAAACCTCTGAAATAACCAGTAAGCTCTTCAGTGTTAAGACATTCAAAACCGTGAATGAATTCCCTTCCTGTCCTGACAACTTCATGTTGAATTTAGAGGTTTTTCTCCTCAGAAAACTTTACTGGAGTATGAAGAGGGCCAAATATTTTCTCCCATCCTAATATCTGTTCCTCTCATTCTCTATGCACAAGGGAACTCCAGGGCATGCCAGTGAATATTTAGGCCACATAGACAAACTCATCTACCTGCTGCAAACAGCTACCTCATAGCCACTCTCTGAGCTTAATTCTATACACATTGTGGCAATGTTCCATCTCAGAAAGACAAGCCATGGAGCAGACTGTAAACTTTGGGGACAAGCAATCTAGGGTTCCAAGTTCCCATGGCTTGGTATAGAGGGTGGTGAAGGGAGCCAGGTTACAGCTGAGCCCCCCCATCTTCCTTGTAGAATCAGCATTCTCAGTGAGTGATGGAGTGGAGACCTTTAAAGCAACAAGGTCTTATTTTTATGATAAAATCAGATATCAAATTGTTTATTTTCTTTGAATTTCATTTTTTCCTCTGCAAACAGATGGCTAGAGGAGACTTGTCTTTTCCAACCATTTAAGACTGTTTTGATTCTAACCCAACAGAAGGTAGTAACATGTTCTTGCTGAACAATTAAACCTAATGTGAAAAGCACAAAACATTATGTTAAATATTACATGAGATTAATGGGGAACACTTTCCCTCCACCAGCAAAACAAAATGGCAAGATGACAAAACAGCCATTTCCCGTCCTTCTCTGGTACTGATCTTAGGTCTGAAATATCAACAAGAAAGAGGTTTCCTTCCAATGTGCTCTCTCTGTTAGTCCTCCCTGTTACTAATGTTTGGGTAAAAGAAAGTAAAGAGGCATGAAGGTATCATCTAATGAGTAATAAAATATTATTAGCCTCATTCGTTTGGTCACCTGTTCTATCCTGAAGTTTGTCACCACCTCCACAGCTGCCCTGAAGTGAAAACAAACAAACAAAAAAGAATTCGGATGCAACCAAAAGCAATGAAATGCAACATTTCAGTTGACACGTGTTTGGACTCCTCCCCCAAGCCACTCACCTAAAGCAGAGGTACTCTCTCCTCTGCCCTGTCACATCTTGTTTGATTTCTATAAACCGCATGCATCTCTGCCTTCTGTTGCCTTTTGCATTTCTTTCCCATCCGTTTAGTTTTCAATTTTCTTTAGGACAATACTGGTTTGATGCCTTGGGTCTTCAATGAGTTGGTGTGTAATGGATTTCCACTGACTGTGGCAGTGACTTATCTATAGGAAAGAAAGTGATGGAGACATCATTGTGTATAAAACGGTCTCAAATCACTGCTCTTGAAAATGTTCCTACCCTGCCTGTGTCTTTCAGGACGTAGTTCAAGCCGCTCTCTGCTTCTAGTGCCACTTTGTTCTCCGTAGCTCTGGATGAGCTAAGACATGATGCTTCATTCACAAGCTTTTGGGGAAAAAATACTTGAATTTGTATAATTAGAATTTATAGCTAGATAATGTATGTGTATGTGTGTGTGATTGCAAGCATGCGTGTGTGTGCATGTGTGTGTGTGTTATGGTATGTGTGGAGGAATTGCATACACGTGAGCCCATACACACCCATACAGAGTCCAGAGGAGGGCAGAGGATGTCAACCATCTCCCTGGGTTTACAAGTATAGGCCACTATGCCTGACTTTTTTGTGACTTCTGAGTGATCAAATTCATGTTCTTATGCTTTCTGGACACACACTCTACCTGCTGAGCTAAGAAGTTCAGAAATTTCTCCTCACTTTTTGTTGATTTGTTTTTTATTGAACTGTCCTATCCACTATGAGAATGCAAGGCTTCTCTTGGTGAATGCAATCATTTGACAATAAGACACTCTAAAATGAAGAAGCCTAGTTCTAAACTTCCATAATTTAAAATACATGAGCAACGGAGACAGCAGTGCCCCAGTTCAAACAAGTCACACTATCAGAGAAAGAGTGGTGATTCATGGCGTTCATTCACTCTCTGCCCCAAAGTGATGCTGTGGTAGAGACAGCCAGTCTGGGTCTCCATACAAGATGGGAAAGTGTCACATTTCCTGAGAACTGCAGTAGCCATCTCTTACTGCATACTGACTCCGCTCACACACTATTCCGAGAACTTTAAACGAATCACCTCTGGCCCTTGTACCAATCTAACCTCAGAAGTATTATTCCCTTCTTATAGACCCAACAGTGACAAAACAGGGGTTAGGTCACAATCTCAACTAGAAACTGCAATACACATTAGTACATATATTAATGTATATGCCTGCATATCTGAACAAGAGCACCTAGGAGATGAGATGAGCACAGAGACTTGGCCTTTAAAGTTTTCACAGTGTCTTTTGAATTGCCTTGCATAAAGGGTTGTACAAAGTCAACAACACTCGAGTGATGATTGAGTGTGTTCCCCCCACCCCGGCCTTGTTAATATTGTGTATTATATATGTCAAATATTCCCAACTGGGTAGGAGAAAGTGATATTCTATCAGGAGAATTTAATTTGTATTTCCTCATATGAGGTTTATAAGTTACTCATTAGATTGAATTACTTACTACTTGCATTGATATTTAGAATAATTTTTCTCTTGACTGCATGTTATAACTTCTTCTTTCGACTTGTTTGTCAAAGAGAAATTGCCTTTTTAAAGTACTTGAATGGGTATTGTTTTATTAATTTAAACCCAGCTGAAAACAGTGTGGATTTTCATCAATAGTTGGAAGTTCATAGCTTGTGGTCTATCTATACAATGAGCTAGATACCCTCAAAATATTTCTTGATATCAGCAGAAGGCGACAAACTGCACAGGTTTTTAAACATGCCTAAGAAATAGCAAGTGAAGTAGAAAAATGGCAAGATAAAGCATGTTGGTGTCCACTCTCATGTTAGCAAATTCATGGAGTGTAATCAGTGTTTCTGATACTAACAAATGGGTTAGGGTAGAGAGTAAGCTTCGCTTCCCAACTATGATCATGTATTACTTTAATAATAATAATAGTAATAACAACAATAATAATAGACTTCATGAGATTGCATTGTTAAAGTAATTTACTTCTTAAGAGACACAGTAATGGCTGGTCAGATTACATTTTCTATATCTTGTAACCCCTGGGCAGTAACAACGCATTTCTGAGTACATTAGCTTTCCAAGGACAAGCACAGACACTTTCTGTCAAAGGAAAATCTATGTCAGAGCCTTGGGAGGGTAAAGCAGGACGCAGAGCTGAGGAAATACCTGAGATTACAGCCACATAAACAGCAAGGCTTGCTCATCACTTCCTCTTACTAACAATGACAATACCAGATTTCATCATCTGACAACACAGAGGCTTTCCCCACGTTTTCAAGGCTAAGGTCAAGGTATCTCCATCACAGGAACAACAAACCTACTGCAGAGGGCTCATTCCTCAGAAGTGAGACCCGGCTGGAAGCAGAGGTGAGCCGCAAGTGGGCCGGTGATTCAGCCGTGGTAAATCACCCAGGGGATTAACCCACCCACCAGAGGCTCCTGACTGTGGAGGTAACCAGAGAATCAAGAGAACCACCCCTGCTCCTCGAAAGAGGCAGGAGCTTGTGCTATGCCAACTTTGGCCTTGAAGAATCCCTATTGGAAGACGCACTTCTCTAGAAAGCTAGATCGCACATTTGTTTAAAATTGACATGTGTTTTTATTCTGCTCTCTAACTCATCTGCATTGCTCATATCTGAACAATAACTTTTATTCCCTATATTCTCAGTGATGTCTGCTGATCATGTCATTGGAAATGAACAGTCTGTATGTCCTAAAATGTTTTCAATATCAACTGGAAAGGAGGTGTTCTTGGCCGTGATATTTAGTCTCTTCACTGAAACTTCCTTAGTTGGAAAGGAAAAATAGTAATTCATGTCTTGTGATAACTAAATGGTGAGGAAATGCATCCTGGTACTTATGACATGATGGATGTTAATTTAAATGCTAAGTTTCCTCCCCCAAAACTGTCTTATAATATGAAAAAAATCCATTTAATCCAGTGAGTTTTATGCTAGAATTACTTCCTGCTATATGCCAAATGAAGCAAGATGGGGTTTAAATTTCCCATTATGTGAGAGAATTTTTAGAGCATTACAGTTCAGGGCTGCTATGGAAACAGGACTCTTAAAATTGGGCCTTTTTTCTGCTCTACCCATAATGATCTAGTATGGTAGCTTTCCTGGCAACTAGGAAGAAGCAAAACATAGATGGAAAATGCTAAAGGCCAGATCTAAGAAAGACCCTTGTCTACAGAGAGTTCTGGAGGCTTCTTCAGTAGTCAACCTACCTTCAAAGATGGCTCCAGAGTCTAAAGTTTTAGTTGAAAATGGGGTGCTGTTTGTAAGGACAGAGAGAACTAGTCTTGAGTGGACAATACAGTAATTCTGCTTTAAATATCAACTCTGATTTGTTAACACCCAGCCTTGCAGAGTGCAAACTTTTGGGCTCATGATGTCAGGAGTATCTCCTTGCTTTAGAGATAAAGTAACAAGAGCTTACAAAGTAACTGTCAGAGCTAGAGCATCAATGGAGAAGGCCACTTGTAGAGCCAGCTCTTTATTGAACTGTCTCCTGCTTCCAGAACTGGGGACTCTCATGAATCATTTTACTACATTTCCAAATACAGGAAGAAAGCTGAAGTTGTGGGAAATGAACTGGTCAAGTATTTGATGGAATTGGAGATCCCAAGAAGTCTTTTGTTTGGAAACTACACTGTGAACTGAATTTTCTGCTGACCTTTGGTTCATCAAACTATGAGTTTCAAGTCTTTGTCTCACTGTTATTTTGCTCTTCAGAGACAAACTTCCTGTGGCTTGAAGGCACATTATACACAATACAACTATTTTTTTTTCATTAAAGAGTTTTTGGATTGCCTACTGTGTGGCAAAACTAAAGACTCTGAGTATAAAAGATATTAAATGTATTCTTACTTTCAAAGATAAAATTTGGAGCTATGTTTTATAAGCAATTCCCCTGCAATGCAAAGTAAGAAATCCATGAACACAAAACATATCCAAACTCCCATAAATCAACATTTATTCTTGCCATATATAATTCACTATTGTTTCTATTTTATCTTAACCTCTACCTACTGCCATTTAATGTTGAATGTCACTAATAAAATAATTTATGACACTAATAAATTGGAGTACAAAGCTTTCATCTGTAAAAAAAGAAAAAGGCAATTAGGGACATAAAGCCATCGTGATGTGGAATACATTAAAAGTCACACAAACAATGAGCTCTTTGGTCTTAAAAAAAATAGGTGAACATTTGCTGGGAGATATTGGCTTTGGCTACCCTTGGGTGAACTCTGACTTGATTTTTGAGAGATGACAAGGAAATTATCAGGTGTGAAAATGGAAGCTCATTCTGAACAATGGGAAGAGCATGCACTGGCAGGGAAGGGTGAGAGACTGGTCAGAAAGTCAAGCAAGACCTGTGACTCAGAGAACCACAGGCATCATCCCACAGGTTCTTCATCTTTCGGTGACATAGCATTAATAAAACACCAATCATATTTGAACTTGATCTTAGTCTTAACTGTCCTTCTAGACAAATAATAACAGGCATCCAACTCAGCTTCACTTGGAGTTGTTAACACCCCATGGAATGATGTGTATACATTGCAGTAAAGGTCTCGGTTTCTTATCAGAGTTCAAAGAATGAAGAGAGAGGCATGAAAAGAAAAGAAAGAAAACCCTTCAAAATTTAGATTAATACAGTGGGATGAAAGACAAGAAAGCCAGAGCTGGCCCTGGGAATGTCATCCCCATAGAAATATGCCCAACACTAGGGGAAAGTTCTCCAGAGGGTATGGGCATAGACAAGAAAATCTTCAGGAGTTTTTATAGAAAATATCACAAGTAACATCTGAATTCCAAAGCATAAATCTGAAACATTCCTCCAAAATATGCAAAGTAGGAAATGATTAACTAAGTGGTGTGTGTGTGTATGTATGTGTGTGCGTGCATGTACATTGCATGTACCTGTATTGCATATGTCTGTGTGCAGAAGTGCTCACCTGTGAATGCGCAGAGGTGCATTCTGGTATCCTTTTTTGTCACTCTTCACCTTATTCTTTTAAGGAAAGGTTTTCACTGAGCCAGAGCTGTTTCCACAATGCTGCTTGGCTAACAAAGCTCTGCCCATCTCCCCATCGCTGAGTTTACTGATGTGCACCACATGTTTGACTTTCATGCGGGATCTGAACTCAGGTCCTGATTTTATCTAAGCCAATTCTTCAGCCCCTTTATACATTCTTACAATAAATATTTGTGGCCATTGACTGTCATATTATAGAAAAAATGTTAAGAAAATCAGAACTAGGATTTAAAAGTCAACATGCAGAATGATCCAGTTTTGAATAAAATATATTTATACATAAACATAAGGGGAAAAGTAGGGAAAACTGTAGGAAATTATTAATAGTGGATACAGAATATTTTAATCTTTATTCATTTTTGTAACTTCCATATTGCATATAATTAATATACCTTACTGTTGTCCGAGGTTTCCTGTCCTGCCCAGTTCCTGCAATTATTAAGTCCAAAAAAATCATACAGAGGTCTACATTAGTTATAAACTGATTGTCCCATTCGCTCAGGCTTCGTATTAACTCTTATAACTTACATTAGCCCATTATTCTTGTCTATGTTAGCCACATGGCTCAGTACCTTTTTCAGCTAGGCAATCACATCTTGCTTCTTCTGTGGTTGGTCAGGACTGCAAAAGAATGGGCTTCCTTCTTCCCAGAGTTCTCCTGTTCTCCTTGACCAACCTCTACTTCCTGTATGGTTTTCCGCCTATACTTCCTGCCTGGCTACTGGCCAATCAGCATTTATTTAAAATATAATTGACAAAATACAGACCATGGTCCCACACCACCTTATGAATTTTAAGGCGTTGTGTGTGGATATGTTTACAGATGCATTAGTCTGTATATTCATATATGGAGGCCAGAGATTGACTTTGGGATGTCTTTCTTTACCCCCTTCTCCTCCCTTTTTGTTTTCAGAAAGAATTTCCCTGAAGAACCTGAATCGTGTTTTATTGAGTAGGCTGGATGACCCGTGAGGCTCAGCAGCCACCTGCCTAGCTGTCAATACTGGAGTTAGAGGCATGTGCCACCATACCCCACTTTTACATGGGTGTTGAGAACCCATCCTCAGACCCCAATTCTTATATCACATTTTATCAACAGAGATAGCTCGCTAGTCTTAGACATGCTTTTTCCAAGACAGGGTCTTGCTATGCAGGCTGACATTAAACTCACCATCTTGCTGCCTCTACCTTCTAAGTGCTGGAATTGCAGACATTCACTGCCATTATTGGCGAGACACTTATTTTTTAAAGTAACTGGCTAGACATGAGAAACTTCTAAAATATGGAATTAGGAGATAATTACAATTTTAGCATTCTAAAAGCCCATTAAGCTTTGTAATTGTGTTTCACTGTTTTAGAAACTGGTACCCAGGGATCTGGCAAGATAACAATTATATAAAAAACGGAGCATTGAAGCCTGTTGTACAAAGTGTAAAATATGTTATTTCAAAAAGAGTCTTGCAGTTAAGTGATTATTTTGGACTGCTTACTCACAGGTAGCATTTGGGAAACTGTGACATCGATGGTCATGATTGCAGCAACCACATCCAATCATGATAATAATAACAATAAATAATAATAATAATAAATAACAACAATAATAGTTTGTTCCCACAGAAAACCCATGAGTACTATCTAAGTGTCAGTAGGGAAGCTTAATCTTGGGATAACAAAGACAGGTCTGCAGATAATTGAAAAAGTCAGATTGCAAGTCCACATTCCTTGTTTTGGCTCAGCTACATCGGGGCCCTTCAGATCCTTTATAGAAAGTGAAAATCAAATGCCTAGTAGTAAGCAGAATATGTGATGGAGGCACAGAAATTAGCAGAGAAGTCAGCCCGTTCCTTCTTTTTTCCCCTGTGCTCTGGTGCCAGCTGAGCTGCGGAATCAATTCTGGAGAGCCGTGTATAAGACATGGAATTTCTGTCTAAGTTGTTGCATGATCCCTGAATCCTTCTCACATTTTTCTTTTTTTTTTCATTTTTTTATTAATTAATTTATTTAATTATTAAAGATTTCTGCCTCTTCCCCACCACCACCTCCCATTCCCTCCCCCTCCCCCAATCAAGTCTTCCTTCCTCCTCAGCCCAAAGAGCAAGCAGGTTTCTCTGCCCTGTGGGAGGTCCAAGGACCACCCACCTCCATCCAGGTCTATTAAGGTGAGCATCCAAACTACCTGGACTCCCACAAAGCCATTACGTGCAATAGGATCAAGAACCCATTGCCATTGTTCTTCAGTTCTCAGTAGTCCTCATTGTCCATTATGTTCAGCGAGACCGGTTTTGTCCCATGCTTTTTCAGTCCCCGGCCAGCTGGCCTTGGTGAGTTCCCGATAGAACATCCCCATTGCCTCAGTGTGTGGGTGCACCCTCTCAGTCCTGAGTTCCTTGCTCGTGCTCACTCTCCTTCTGCTCCTCCTTTGGATCGTGAATGTAACATTTTCCATTATCCCCACAGATGCTGCAGGCAGGTTTTAGAATAAGGTTTCAAACCTAATGGATTGAAATATAAGTATATGATTTACCTTGGCAGGAGCCTGGCTGATCCCAGATACGAGCCACACCTTTTCCAGATTTAAGCTCTAATCCCTGGAGCCTGTGACCTTTATCTCTGGCCCACTTGGTGATCAAAGTACTTTTGGGCCATGAAAAAAGGATACAATAGCAACCTCATCTCATCAGCCAGAGCACCCCTCGAGACAGATAAAGATCACTTGGGCATGACAGTTATTGGCCCTCTTCTTCCAACTCCAAGTGTTGAATCCAGTGAGACTTACAAATTAGTCATGGATCTGTGTTTTTTTCCTTCCAAAATTCAACTGCTCTTCTAGGGCTTTCGAAATGTATTTTAAAAGTTTTAGGCTTCCTTTTTTCCCCAGCATTTCCTAGCCACCATCCCTAGCTACTGTCTCCCTCCATCAGTAATCACCTGCAAGAATTCCATATATATATATTAATATATATATATATATATTAATAACCCCAAAACATAACTCTCTCAATCTTATGATCCTTGACCATCTGCTACCCTTGGTCTCTTAAGCTTCCTGACTGTAAGATTGCCTGCCAGGATACTACTATCCTAATCGTGTGTTTCTCTGGATGCTCCTGTCCAGAGGGTTTCCCATCATGTTCTCCAAGTCTAATCCCCTCCTCAACACCATCAAAACTATTCTCTTTGCAGAATTGCTTCCCTTTCTGATGCTTTTTGGATGTGGATATGACAAACTGAGGCAGTGAGTCAGAGTTAAGGCATGGCCTTAAATTTCATCAAATATACTTTGAACTGTCGCAATGTTCTAGACATTGTGCCAAGTCCGTGGGTGTGGAAAATTATCATGACATACTCATACCCTAGTCATATGGAGTTTATGGCTTCTGAGGAAGAAAAAAAATATGACTAACTGTAATTTTAAGGCAAATTAAGATGAGATGTATGCTAGACAAAGTGATGTGGTTTGGGAAAGAAGAATCCAGAAGAATGTTGTCTGTGACCATCAAGAAGAATGCCAAGGAAAGAAAGAATATGTGTGAAGCTTTAAGGATGGATAAACTATAGACAGACGGAGAAACAACTTCCAGACTTGGAGGATGAGGGGAGTGAATACATTCAACAGTGTATGATAGGTTAAAGCTTGATCTTCTGTGTCTGGACACTGAGGGGCTCTTTTTGTGGGGTTTGTGATTGAACTTGGACTTCAGTGCATGTAGGCAAGTGTTATGCCACTCAACTGTGCCTTAATCCATTTTTACTTTCTCTTTTGAAAAAAACTCACTTAAGCTGCCCAGACTGATCTTAAACTCTCTGTGTTGCACAGACAGGCCTTGAATGTGTGATAACCCTGCCTCAGCTTCCAAAATACTTGTGATTACATAGGCTTATGCCCCTGACTTCAGCTGAAAATGAAAGGCTTACAGAAATTAAAAATAATCACCTGGAAATCAGCTTCATCTGAAATCTTGAAGAACCACAGAGAGCCTGGTGGAAATTGTTTTCTAGCCGAGTCCTTTAGTTTTTAGCCAAAGATGCTAGAAATTCTTGGCTGGTGGTTTCTCTATGACCTTTTTATTCAGTGATCAGAATCTCCAGGTGTAGGAACATGGCTTGAAGCAGTCAACAGACAGCTATGAGGGAAACTAAAGGAGAGAATACAATCAAGACGTATGTTGCCTGGGCGGTGGTGGCACACACCTTTAATCCCAGCAATTGGGAGGCAGAGGCAAGTCGATCTCTATGGATTTTAGGCCAGCCTGGTTTACAGAGCAAGTTCCAAAACAGGCTCCAATGCTACAGAGAGAAACTCTGCCCCCAAAACCCAAAACCAAACAAACAAAAAAGTCTGGTTAAGAAACATGTTGCCATCATCACGAGGGGGAGTCTCATGGGATCAGAGCCAATGGGCTGACAGCTACAACCTCACTGAACAAAGGAGTCCCTGTTGTCCCCTGTCATCTGAACCTGCTTAGGAGATGCTTTGTATGCCTTCTACTTGGTTGGTTGTACTTATCCTTGTCCCATGTTCTGAAGGGCAATCTCAAATCGGGGTGGAGTTAGAGACTTGCTGACCAGAATTAGCCACAGAAATTTTGGAGGACCCAGAATCCATGTAGAGAGACTCAGGAAGTAGTGGGGAGGGCTTAGAAAGATTCTCAAGCCCCTTTGAATAAGGGAAGGAGAGAGAGAGGAGGTCACTGGTGGCTTCTCCACCTCTTCTCTGGTTAGCCAGGTCTTCGCCCTGATATTTGATTACCGAGTTTTTATCAATAATAGAAGAATTTAGGTAAACTGATCATCATAGTATTAACTAAGAGATAATCCTTGGTGGATTTCATTCTAGTCAATAGTCTAAAATAAAGAATAATTTAATAGTTGTAGTTTAAAAATGTCTTCCTTTAGGATCAGTGAAGCTGGACTGAGAAGAAGCTGCAAAATAACAATCAGTCATAAACAGAGTCCCTTTGGTCCGGAGAAGGCGTGTGCACCGGCTTTAAGCGGGGAGTTCTAGGTGGGAATGCCCTCTACTAAACTGGAACATCCACAAGTCTTAACCTAGAAGGCAATTTGGGTAGATGGAAAAGACAAACACACCAGAAACATAGCCTCTCACATCTGTTGACAGTGCAAAAGGTCATGAACTCCGACCTTCGTCCTAGAGATGGGGAAGAATGAATTCACTGGAATTGGATCATTTGCACAAAATCTCCTGTCTGTTTTTTCTAGAATCAGAACCAGGATGAGGAGTCCTTTATTTCCTGATCATGTACTAGTCTGTCTGACGTCACTCCACACCCTGTCTGAAGTTTCCCAGGGCTCAACCAAACAGGAAGTCTATTGAGGAATTTTCTTAGTTATTGATTGATGTGGGAGGGCTTAGCCCACTGTGGTTAGTGCTATCCAGGGTGGCTGGGTGGTCTTGGTATATGAAAAGTGGTTGAGTGTGAGCCTTGGAGCAAGTCAGAAAACATCAGCCCTCCGTGGTCTGCTTCAGTTCCTCCTCCAGGTTTCCACCTCACTTCCTTTGACGTCAGACTGTGACTTGGGCATTGTAAGCTGAAATAAGCCCTTTCTTTCCTAAATTGATTTTGACCAATATTTATCACAGCAACAGGAAGCAAGTTAATCTGGAAACTGGTACAAGAAGTGAAGTGGGATATTTCTGTGAAAGACCTTACCACGATGTTTTCAAGAGGACCATGGAGTATTTAGAACTTTGGGATAGAAAGTCATTGAGTTCTCAGAGCTTAAGGCTCTAAGAGCTTTGGGCTCTTCTGTGGGTTCTGGGATAGCAGAAGTGCTCAGGGCAATGTAGATGAGGGAAGCTTTGCTTGGGAAGTTTCAGAGGGAAGTTTGGGGGTCCGTCAAAGACTATACTGAGGCTATTAGTTGATATTTTGAATTTAGAATCTGTGAGTTTAAGTTTACAAAATAATAACAAGAAGATCCAAACTAAAACTCTTTAGATCTACTCCTACACTTATTTCCTCTATTATTAATAGCTTACATTATAATAAGCCTGAAATTTGTGGTATTTGTCATAATTAAGATATAACACTCATTATTACCCACAGCCCACAGTTTGTATTAAATTTCCCTCTTTGTGTTGTACCTGTAGATTTTGACAGATGCATAATGACATGTCTGTCCTTCTAGTTTGGCGCATGGAAGTTTTTCTGTTCTATAAACCTGTGTTTCCCCCCACACACATACATACACCTTGCCCCTTCATTTCTCCCTTCTCCCCCTTCTCTGTCAGTATCAGGTCTGTTTACTTTCTTTATCCCTTTTCCAAAATATTGCCTAGTTGGAATTATATAATGTGTAGCCACTTCAGACTAACTTCTTTGTCTTACCAAGTTTCCCCCACGTCTTCACAACTTCTCAAATCATTTCTTTTTTAGCTCTGAATATATTCCACTGAATAATTATCAACAGCTGTATATTCATTCCCTAGTATACACACAACTTAAATGCTTCTAGTTTTGAGTAAATAACTAGGCATTAGGTTGATGGATTATATTATATATTGAGAATATTTTAAGAGTCTGAGAGTCAGGAGATTAAAACAAACCTTAAAAAACTTGATTTCTCCAAAGAAAGCATTCCCAACCCAAACTCATTCTTCAACACCCCACTCACCCTCCCTAAAATTCTTAAGCAAAATTTGCTATTTACCCAGAGGTTGTGTTTGTGGGAATGTACTAGGAGTATTTGCAGAGGAAGAAGGTGGGTGGGACATGAAACAGGCCCTGCATTCTGTGTCTTAGTGAATATAGTGGGGAGAGAAGATAGCAAGACGTGGGACGTGACATTTTATAAACTAAACCGAATTCATTCAAGAAAATAATTTGAACCTGAAGTTATCACATGAGTCTTCCACTGAAAACTTTGAGAATTGGAAAAGTCTTGGGAGGAGGTTTAATTTTTCCTCGGGACATAAAATGGGTGTTAGATCTAAAGTATGCATTGGGGGTGCCCTAAACCTTAACAGCTGAGCCACCTCTCTAAACTGCTGTGTTCTCTCTATCTCTCATCTGATTCCTCTGTAAACTCTTTTTCCACACCGTCGTCAGAGAAATTTACCTAACACTCTGACTATGTGTATTTAGGGAACTGTATTTCAAGAATAGTTGGAAATGCATGCATTTAGTTGATTAGTAAACACAGGGATTGCCTATAACCTACAGACTCAGCTGAGACTCCTGACTGGTCATAGAGTGTACTCATCCCCTCCCCCTTGTCATCTGTTTGATGCCCTCACATTCTTCTTGTGCTATATTGCTGCTTAGCGCTGAGCATTCATTGTGGAACATAATCAGTAATGAACATGCTGACCTCGGAAATAATATGGTAGCCACCGAACTCGTTCAGTGTTGAATGTGTCCACTACTACACATTTCTCACTGAACATTCATAGCCCTGAACAAACATAGCACTGAGTAGGCTCAGCACTGAACACGCCTAGTACTGATTTGTACTGAACTTACTCAGTACTGAATATGCTTCTCATAGCACATTTCACAATGAACGTGGTTAGCAGTAACTGTGCACATACTGAACACTGAGTTAACATGTTCATCACTGAACACTGTCCTCCATGTCCTGAGCACTACAATATCCTTCTGGCCATGGTGGCTTTGCCTAGAATGACCTTTTCACTCTCACTTACCTGAGTATAACTTCTTTATCCTTTAAGAGTAAGTGTAGTAGTGCCTTTCTTTCTAGAACATAGAACATTCTACATGTACCCTGCATTTCTAGTATATATATTTTCATTTTAGCTAGTCGGTAGGCCTTGGCTTGAATACCACAATAGATTCTGAAGATGCTACAGCTGTAAACCAGCAGCCTTCCACTTGACAAGTTCTCTGGAAGTGAGAGCTGAGAGACACTCCTCCATCACTTAGAGAACTAGGCAGTTCCCTCTACCAAAAGATGGTTCTTTGTGTTGTGACCCCACTATGCTGCTGTATATGCTGTGCATTTTCAAGATTTCAGAACAATAGAATTTGAAAGTTTCAAATAGAAATATGCACCTTAGCCATGAAGATTCTGAATATATCTGTTGTTTTCAAGTTTAACTTTCAACCTCTTTAAAATAGAATGGTAAAAGCTAGCTGCCTGCCACTCAATCGCCGTCCAAAGTGTCTCCACCCACACTGAGCTGAAATCTACCCATTTATCTATTCCTTCTTTAATTTTTATGCGTGGGAAATTCTCTCGGATGTTCACATCCTAAAAATGGAAATGCATGATTTTTTCTCAAAAATTCAAAGCTGAATATGAAAAACATATATTAATAGCAAGGTTTGAACTAAAAATGATGATGCTATTTCAACCAAGAGATAGCATGTCTACATGCTCCTACAGAAGGCAAGAAGAGAGCATGGATCCTGGGCACATTTATTTTCCAAGCAGAGCGTATGGATGGTATATGCAATCAGATACCATCAGGAAACACAATGAGGCTGCTTTTCTGTTAGCAGTTTTTCCATTTTGTTTTTATCAGCTTTGTTAATAATAGCTATGCTGTCTGATACAAACCAACCTTAAAGCATTTTCTGGTACTCGTTTCAGTGGTTGTCATAGGATTATCTTATTGCAAAGAACCAGAGTTAATGATCATGCTGAAACCCATTACCCTGAAACCCTACAAAAGTAATTTTCAATGTGTCACCATATTTTGTGGCTAGCTTTGGAAACAGTCTCGTTTTGTTGAAACAGATATTTATAGCACAAAAGTCTAGTTTATTCTACATACTCCATAAATTATTAGAGCCATCTAATTATATTAACTGATCTCAAGTCACATATTAAGAAATAATTTTGAGAATTATGTGTTTCATGAGCTAACAAATATAAACCTGAGATTAATTTCAAGTTATGCTCACACTCCCTCTTTACATTTAACAGGAAAAGAAAATATCTTTTTTGTTGGTGTTAAAATTAAACCCATCCCTCAATAGAGTAAATTTAAAAGTTACATTTACCGATCTTTCTCAATTGTGGCTCTTCTTTCATTTTTTCTCTCTCGATAAATGGCATCTCCTCCCAGAAGTTACTCAATCCTATTTATTTTATATGATTGACATATCTTATACCTGCATCTTCTCTGCTATTATCAAACCAGTCCAAAAGAATCAGCTCCTTCTAGGCGGTTGTGATGCATGCCTTTAATCCCAGCACTCAGGAGGCAGGGGTAGGCGGATCTCTGAGTTAGAGGCCAGCCTAGTCTACAAAAGCTACAAAGAAACCCTGTCTCAAAAACAAAAGGAAACAAAGAATCAACTAGTGTCTAGACTGGACAGAACTTTTTAATTAGTCTCACACCCTCTTGGTCTCTAATTTCCACACAGTGGTTACAGTGATAAGAGGAATTTGTTACATTATTGTGTTTAAAGCACATTTGCCACTTCTATTTACTGGTAGAATAAGAACCCCAAATTCTAACTCTCACAGAACACCTGTGGCCTCTGGTGCCTGACCCTCCTTCCTAGCACTAATCTTCCTACTTATGAGATTCTGCCCTTCGAGTCTTTTTTGTGTTTTATTTTATGTTCTCTGCCTAAAGTTTTCTTCAACCTTTTTATCCTGGCTCTCACTTAAATATGGTTTCTTCAAAAAGAAGAAAGTCTGTAGCGTAATAGACCACATTGTTAGATTGATTATTCTCTCATCCACGTATCTCTGACATAGACTATGTCCCCATCAGGGACTCACAGTCCTCCCTTGCCTTTGATATTTTAGGTAACAGGTCAGGATGGGCCTGTGTCTTGTAAGATCTCCATGGGAAGATCAACCAAGAATCTGCAGAGAGCCATGCTGTGAATATGGAGAGAGATTTGTTTTTACAGATTTGACTCAGGTGACTGGGGCCTGTCAATTTGCAGAACAGGCCAGCAGGCTGGACACTCCAGCAGGATTTTTATATTACTGTCAAATTTCTTTCTCCAAAAGAAAAAAAAAATCTGTTTTTATTCTAAATGCCTATAGCTGTTCTGTAAAGCCAATCCCATCTTGGGGTAAAACCTTTAGTTAAAGTCAGCTAATTTCAAATGTTAACCTACAATTATCTTTAAAGAAACATCTAGACTATTCTTTGAGCAAGGTACCATGACAATGTTGGCATGTAAAGCTCCATCCCAGTTCCAGGGACAGACCTGACTGGACCAGCAGGGGAATGAAGAAAATAGAAATACACTGACACACAGAAACACTGGGATTGGGTGGACTGGGTTCTCTGATGGAGTACATGTAGCACCCTGCAAGCTTAGCATATTTACTGAATACAGTTGAATAAGGAAACAGAGTCTTGGCATAGAACTGAACAAAGAGGTGAGGCTATTACACACAGGTAAATAAAGAGACAGGACTCTTATATACACCTTATCAAGGAGTCAGGTTCAGTAAATCTCAGTAGAAACAACTCTGTAGGGAGCAGTCTTTGGGCCATAAATATCCAGGGAGAGATAGCTAGGGTGGGCATTTTCTGCACATGCTTTCAACATCCACGCACAGGCCAGAATAAAGTCCTGCCTTTCCTTCTGAGCCTTACCTCACAGGCTAGTGGTGGGGTCATCTTTGCCATTTTCTCATGGGTCTGAGGCTTTGGAGTCCTTGACATGACCAGCTCATCAATATACATTTGTTCTGAATTTCATTTCCTCAGGGCTTCCTTAGTTCCCCACAGCAGAGGCTTTCTAATAAAGCCATGAGAATATGTATCAACCACCAGTCATCAGAAAAAGAAGGGCATTTGTAGATTAGCCACAAGAGTAGATAAAGCCCAGCCTGAACTGCCAAGTATCTAGATGACCAGCAGCCAAATAAGGTGTCGTTCGTATCCAAATCAGGCTTTAGCTGACCAGCTGCCATGGAAGAGGTAACACAGGGTTGTTCTTTAAGACCTGAGATTGAAGTGGTGGAGAGCTGTCTAGTGATGAATGATTAATACATCCAATCTCGTGATCAAAACGGGTCCCAAGCTTCCTCTCCCGGAACCTTAGAGCTGTCCATCACAGCAACTAACACATTTTCCAACCATGCTGTTGTGTGACAAAGCTCTTCCTCTGGAAATGCTACACACCCATCGGCTCACCTCTGAGATGGAACCCACAATGGAATAAAGTACAATACCATCAAAGTCTGACTCGGTCAAAAGTGAGTTTTATTGGGGATTATTTACAGGTGTATGGGTCAGGGGTTCCTTATAGGAGGAGAAATAATAATGCAATGATAGCTGCATCACCAAAGCCCACTCCAGCATGGGTGATAGCTCACAAAGCTGGGAACAGGAAGCACACTGCACAGCCGGGAGGTGGCTCGGCAGGGTGGAGAGTGCCCTTTCCGAGTAACTCAGTTGGTCTAAATATTTTGAGTTGTTTACCTTCCTGCTTAAGGACGTCCCCTGTAGGACAGAATATTTCAGTCTTGAGGGAAACTGTTACACAACACATGTGTTTATTCGCGTGAGTAATTCTGAATGTCTGTTTTGTTTATCATGCTCTGAGCTCCAATGTACAGGAACTCTCTCTTCCAATCAATGAAGAGACACTACCATGCTTTATGATGGGAGTTTCCCCCAAGTTTCCCAGGGGTGAGACAAGTGGCTTAGCTCTTATGGCTCTTAAGTAGATGAACTAATACCTGCATTCACTTGTGTCTTCTGATTTCAGTGAATCTAAATTCTAGAGGGAGATGCTACCATGCCCATGTAATCTTTTAGTGCCCTGATTTAAAAGGGATCTTTCAGCATGCCAAGGTTACATACTGCAGGTCCATTTAGTTAAAAGCAAGAGCATTTACTCAAAGGGGAAATTAATATAATGTCTAACTCAGAGGATGTGTCCAGGAAAGATGACAGGAAAAAAAGGTTGAATCTGGGGCATAAGAACAAGATGTTACCCAGTAAAGTTAACATAAACAAATACCACAGGCAGAAGAGTTAGCAAGTGAAAACTCCAAAACAAGAGTCGGATTGGCTTGTCTGAGGAAATAGAAGGAAGATGAATATGACTGGAGTTGGTTTTAACCTGAGGGTGGAGATGTTTTCAGGATCCTGGGCCTGTGTATCTTGTTGGTTAGACGGGCCTTGGTTTTAAGACTCACAGAACCCATGACAGAGTTTAAATACAAAGTGACGTGGTTCCACTCTGGCTTTGAAAACATCATTCTGTCCCACGAAGAACTGATAGGGCTGGGAGCAGGAAAAGAAGAGTCTTTAGTTTGTAGGTTGAGTTGAGGCAAGGGAAGTATAAATACTACAGGACATATTTATTTATACAGGAAGTATAAATAAATACAGATGGACAGAGAGGAGCATGTTCTTCATGTCTACTGGGTCATCGTGCAGATGACTGATTGCATGTCTTCACAGTAGATACAGTACTGAAGGGTGTATGTGAAGATCTGAGTGTGGCCTTAGATGTATTAGAAGGTTCTAGATAGACATTGGTGACTGAACAAACTGGGCAGTTAGAGAAGAGTTTAATCGTTCGTTATTTCCATGTATGTCAGCTGTCTGTTTGCTCTGTAATCAAAGGAAGTGAAAAGTGCTAACAAAAACTGGTCTGTAAGGACATGGGGAAGGGATGGATGGCTGCTCAGATCTATAGCGGGTCTCCAGGAAAGCAGTATCACCACTGGTCTTGGAAATATGGAGGGGAAGCAGCCAGAGAAATAAATAGTCTAGCCTGGTCCTCTTTCGAGTGCTTCTTGTTAGCTGAATATTTTGAAAATGGGGAAATTGATGATGCTTTACAATGGGCCTGGTGTCCCCACTGTTGCAGAGCAAAGGAAAGGGTGAAGATGGGGAACACTGAAGGCTTTCTGTATGGCCAAATATAGTTATTTATTAATATAGTTTTTAATAACTGCATTCTCAAGTGAAATGAGGGCAATTAATATGATTTGATTAACTCTTAGATTAAGTTGATGGCATTGTCATTACTACGGGAAAGCAAGACAAGAGCTAGGAGTGGTGATGAATTCCTGTAATCCCAAATCGTGGGAGGCTTAGGCAGGATGACTGAAAAGCTGAAGTCAACCTGGGCTTCAAAGTGAGACCCTGTCTCAAACAAAGCAAAAAAAAAAAAATTGAAAGGAAGACAAAAATAAAGCTGGAGTAAACAGGCTCTCAGCCTGCAGGGAGAGAGAGCTAGATGTCACTGGGAATGGTCCTTCTGGTAAGTTCAGAGTTTTAGCCATAGAGCCCAAAGTCAGAGCGCCCAGTCGGTCTTTACGGTTGAAAGAAGACATTTTCAAGTAATGAAGGGTATGTGGTGGGAACCAGTACAGTTGGAAAGGCCGACAACCACTGTGCAAATTGAGCACATTCACTCAACCGCACATGTCAGTATCTGTTATACAGGGGTGCTCATACCAGCTGCTCCAGAACAGACAGAAACCAGGGCTCCTCAAGCAAGCCCTGAAGAGAGTAGTTTCCAAAGCCAACCTGTGAGGGATGCAAATTCTTGAGTCATTTTTATTACCTCTGTGGCCTTGGACCAGTTACTTCCCACCTCCTTCCCACAGCCCCTTTATCTGTGAAGCGGAGATGTCTACAAGACGACAATATGCATAGGATCCTGCAAGTTCAAATGACATGGCATACACAGCACTTACTCGGTACTGCATAGATATTACTTAGAACGATTCTCTATGAAAAGCTATGAAAACATCCGGAGTTATCTAAGTGCAGAATGCACATGCAGATACCTGCATTCAAGTGTAAATTCTGCTAGTATGACCTACCAACGTCATCTTCGCCGAGCATCGAGGACTTGGGGTCTCTTTGTTCTTGTCTGTGAAAGGAGGCTAATTAAGTGAGTCGGTGTATAGACAGCACTGCACACAATGTCCAGCACATGTTGGGCATTAAATGGATTTTAATTTTCTCTTTTTCTCTCTTCTCTTTGCTGGCTGCCTTCTTTACTCTCTTTATTGTGTGTGTGGGGGGGGAGGTTACTCCTCTATAATAGAAAAGTAAACTGAAAGATAGAGAAAGGAGTGTATTTTTGTTTAACCATCCTTCCATTTAAATACATTTACTGTTCAATTTGCTAAGCGTTGTACTAGGGTCTGCAGCTCCTCTGCCCAAGGTAATATTCATTTTCAATAATCCTCTCTAATCAATATAAGCGCGTACAGCCCCCAGAACGGTGTAAAGAAGAACACTGAGAACCAGCAGTTTCTAACTTCGGCATCCATTCGTCTTGGAGTTGTTCTGAAAACCAAGCTTTGATGGGTCTGCTTGCCTAGGCCGTTCCTTTGTTTCCTTGAACTGTTTCAAGGGACTGAGATGGCTCCAGATGATGCCACATTCATTCCAGCTGCTGCCCTTTCTTATCATCTCTAACAGGACCATGCCCTCTGGCCCTCTCCATCACTCCCCCTCCATCTATGCCTTCTTTCCCACCCTTATTCAGTGGGTGTTAACCACTGACACACAACATGCTGGTTTCTGACAGGATGGGTGTAAGCCAAGTTTCTTACCTTCAAAGTATTCTCAGTCTCCAGGGTGATGTTTTAAAGGGAGACAGCCCAGACTCATCTTTTGCATTTCCTACCCAGTCCACAGTGTCTGTTTGCTTCCATTTGTGGGAGAACAGGATTAGAAGCCAAGATGCCTGTGCTACACCTGCTTATTACTGCTGGAATATTGTTCCTTTCAGGCCCTCTAAGCTTTCAGAGCGAAGTAACACATCAACCCATACGTAAGCCCTCTTCTGAGAAATCCCACTACCATTGCACCCATGTTTAGAGGACAGGTCCTAGCGTCTCCAGCTCTAATCCACTCCCACATGGATCAGGCTAGCCTCCTATCCTTGGTGACTAAATCTTAACAGAGAGAAAAGCCGCTTGCATCACCTGTCTCTCACTTGTTCAGTCCTCAGACACATGCGTGGCAGAATCAGAAGTGCTATTCTCACTCTATCCATTTCTAAAGTTCCCTTAACATCTTCTCTCAATCCTTGTTTACTATCACCCACGTATTCATAACAAAGCTGAATTTCCTTATCACAATGAGCTTTACTGTGACTACACCATTTGACTTCCAAAAACATTATTTATGAAATTCCACTTTGTATTACTCAGTTCTCTTATTTTTAACCTATTTGTTTGCGTGTACATAACCTGTCTATGTATGTGTGTCTGATGCATATTCATATGTGTGAGCATTCATGTGTGTGTGTGTGTGTGTGTGTGTGTGTGTGTGTGTGTGAATATGTGCCGTGATGTGTATATGGAGGTCAAAAGACAGTTCTGGGTGTCCACTCTGTCCTTCCATCTCACTTGAGCATGGTCTCTGTTGTTTGCCTGTGCTGGTCTGTGCATCCGTATTATGATGTCATACAGAGCACTTTTCTCAGCCTAAAGCATCCCCTGTGCACCACCGCTTCATTGTTCTCCCCTTCCCCACCCACAATGGACATCTTGTGACCACTGATCCTTTACCTACTCCTAGACTTTCCTTGTTTCCATAGTTTAATATAATTGGAATCACACATTATGTGGCTTTTGGAAAATACAATATTGGAAGAATCTACTTCTGGGCTTTCTGCTTTCCATTTTACCAGTTTATGCCTATTTTTCTGCCTGTACTGTGCTGTTTGGATTTTTCCAGGAGGAAGGGTTGAGCCCAAGTGCTCTACTGCTGAGCAACGCCTTTGTCCTCCTTTTAAATTCTGAGATAGGATCTTTCCAACTTGCCCAGGTTGGTCCCGAACTTGCAATCCTCCTACGTCAGTCTCTTGGATATCTGGGATTACAGGTACATGATGCCACACCTGACTTAGAACTGACTTAGAACTGTCCAGTTAAAACAACCACTGCAAAGCAAGCGGATCACAAGTGTTCTGCTCTGGGAACTGTCACACCTGTGTGTGACACACCCGTGTGACCAGCTCTCAGTCCAGCAGTACTAGGACCCCACATGCTTCCTTTGCACCTCCTTCTGCCATATCAACCTTCCAAGATTGCTACACACTTCACTTCCAGGACCATATGTCAGTATTGCCTTAAATGGAATCATACTTTCTTTCTACATTTAGCTTCTTTCCTTCAACATTAAGTTCTTAGGAGTCTCCGTACGTACAGAACACGGATTACCCTGGATCTCTGGAATTGGAGCTTAGCATCACAGCACTGGGTGTTTTCCCAGCTCTCAACTTTGACAATAGCACTGCTACAGCTCTGCCATGTGCGCCTTTTAGCACACACGTGTGCATTTCATTTGAGTATACAGAACAGACGAAGTTGGCAAACGTTGGTGTACGTGTGGCTTTGGTAGTTGCTGCAAACAGAAATTAAGAGAAGTGACAGAATGCAGTCACCTTCAGTGCTCTGTGTGGGTTGGGAATGAGGATTTATTAAAGGTCCAGGATGGCTCTCAAGTTCTGCCACATTTGAGAGCCACTCTTTTAAGATTCTCCCAGAATCCCCATTGGTTGATCTCGCACCCCACCCCCCAGTCTTTTATGACTTCTCATGGAACTTCTGAAATCCTTCTCATCATTTATTGGTCCTTACAGGTATGGGACCACTGAGCAATTTAAACCTGGTATGCATGCAGGCATGAGCACACACACACACACACACACACACAAATACCACCAAAGGTAATGATATTTTAAGTTGGCATTCATATTAAATGACATTTGCCCTATCACATGGGCTTCCCTTGAAACCTTTATAGACTTGGGGGTACACATGCAATATAAATTCTCTTCTAAGTTCAAAAAAACCTATGCACCACAGGTAAAGATATTATTGGATGCCCTGAGGTTTGTCAGCAGGGACAGACTGGCCCTCAGACAGATCCTGGTAGGGAAGGATTTGTTTGTATTATAGTTTAAAAGGACACAGATAGAGGAGTAGATAAACAATCACTGATCGTTTGAAAGCAGCATTAGTCCGTGCTCTCTGTGGCTTAGCAACTGGCTCTTGCACACGTGAGAGGAGCATCACATGCAGCCTGAGTCCCTGAGGCTGAAGAGACACAGCTCACAGACCGGAGATGGAAGGTCAGATGCCGCTCAAATGCCACACAATGAAATTCGGTTAAGATGGTTGCATTTCTAGGAAGCACATTCTCGTTCTGCCACCGTTGACTTCTCTGAAGTAAAGAAAGCAGAGAGGGGAACTCGCCTATAGCAAGAGGAGGAAGAGAACAGAAGCCCCCACCTCTAAGCTGCTTTTTCCGAAGCAGTTTGAAGGGGCAACCAACATTGTTTATTATAGGGAGAAGTGGATATCTGAGCTGGAAAACAGTGCATGTACTGGATGGAATTTTGTAGGATCCCAGAGGACATCACTAGGGCAAAGCTTCATTATGTCAGTGCAAAAACACACGTGCATTTACATGTACACAAGCAAATTAAAAGAGAACAGCCTCTTTTGTCCATGTTAGCATCAACCTATGATGTTCAAAATCATCCTCAACCTGACCCCATTGCTGCTCCATCCTGCGTTTCTCTCTTATCCTTCTACCCACTGTACCATCTTGTCAACTCTTCATTTTAAGCCTAAGCAAGCTCTAGATGTTCGTGATTTTGTGCCATTTTTCACGGTATTCCCCCCAGAAAGAATGCCTTTCTCCTTTCCTCTCATCGCTCATTTTTAATTATTCGAGCTTTCTTTTTCAAAGCCAGCTAAAGTGCTCCCTCCTCCTGGAAGTCTTTATGGTTTCCTGTTTTCTCTTTGGCTCATATTCCTTCATACTTCTATTTTGTATTTATTTCTTTCTGCCTCGGTTTAGTTAGCATGTTTATATATTTCTTCATTTATTATACAGTTAGCTTTTTAGAAGCTAGATTCCATCTTGTTTATTTAACATATTTTTCTTAGACCTGGGCAATGAAATGTTTGGAAAATGGCCAGTATTTTCTAACTTGAGTTATCCAAGAATAAACTCAATGGTTTGTGGTCCAATACCAAATATTCTAGTGGATTCCTTGGAGGGAGGGAAGAGGGGAGAGAGGAGAGAGAGAGAGAGAGAGAGAGAGAGAGAGAGAGAGAGAGAGAGAGAGAGAGAGCGCTTCAGGCTTTCAAAATGATTTTTCTCACTCTCATATCCTTGTGCTTTTGACCGGGGATTTCAGCTATGCAACAGGCCCCCTGTAACACACACACACACATGCATGCACGCACAAGACAGACAATAAAGCAAGGCACACATAAGACATACACACACGCACATACACACTCACATGCACACACACACGCACACACACACACTGATCTCAGCATAGCCCATCACCAAAATCAGTTAGTGACTGAGTGTCAATTTCTGCCTTTTAAAAGAATTGATTTCATATATGGATGCCCATGGAGAGAGGTGAAGAATTACCAAGGCTGAACAAAGCGTGATGGGAAGTGATTGAAGCAATTCAGCTTCCTCACAGCCGGGGAACACAGAGACGAGAATTGATCAAATGTGTTTTAATGGGCTTTAGATTGCTTTTGTCTTGATTAATTCCTGGAGGAAATGGGTTTCCATTTCTAGAAAATAATTATTTGCTCTGCAGCAGCTGCTACAAGCCAGTAACTCACACGTGAAAGGACTGTCACGTGGAGGGTGACTGGTGTCTCCTTCACCAGCCCCCACAGTCTCAGGTGAGAGGACCGACACCCAAGGATCCCGTGGCCCAAATGCATTCCATTTTAATCCTGAGGAGGCTTCCATGGTAGACAGAAAATTTCCATTGCAGCAGGAAAGGTAACGACAAGAGAGAATTACAGAGGTTTGAGTAATTACTCCTTGGTTTATTTCCTGAAAGGCATGCCTTAGTGTCTGCTTCTCTTGCAAATGAGAAAGATGCTCACAAACGGGTTTCTGTGGGGTCTGCTCATATGCTGAACATCTTCTTATGTGTTTACTCTTGGATTTACATATGCATACTTCCCTTTGTGCTTCTGAATTAAAGCCATTATTCATATTATTTCCCTCCATGAAATATATACATACGTACATACATACATGTTTATGTATTTTATGCAAATGTATATGCCTGAGTGTATATGCACATACCACGTGTCTACAGGAGCCAGTAGAGATCAGAAGAGGGCATCAGATTCTCTGGAGCTGGAGTTGCAGGCAGTTGTGAGCCACCATATAGATGCTGAGAACCAAAGCCAGGTTCTCTACAAGAGTCATAAGCTCTCTTAACCACTAAGCCATCTCCCAGTGCAACGCCCCTCACACACACACACACACACACACACTTCTTAAAGCACTACAAAGTGAACACTGCACCCTGGAATTGCACTGGGCAGATGGAGTAAGTCTATATTCTATTTGATTTCTCCAAAACTTTATTTGCTTAATCCCTAAGAGAAACTGACTGACTAAGGTCCATGCTTCCCAAATTTGAGTGTACCTTGGAATCTGCTGGTGGCTTCCAGCCTTATAGTTTTCCATTTAGCAAGCCTTGGGTGGGGTACAGAAATTTCTCAAAGGTCCCAAAGGATGCTGTTGTTACTGGAGCGGGCTTTGAACCATTGATTCAGGAAGGTTTTGTTGCAGCCCTTAAGTAGCCACACAGCTTTCCTCCCCTTTGTTGTTTATTTCATGAGCTCAGTAATTCTGAGAATGGTTTTAAATCTTCATTCCTCATCTGGGTGCTTCTTCCCTTTACATTTTGGGGCAGGTGGTTTGGACCCTACCCCATCTCACACCAAACTATACCCATGTTGATTTTTGCATGGTTTCCCAAACACACATAATACTGTTTCCATTGTGTCTAGTACAGTTCTCCCTTGCTGGAATGTTCTTCCCCACCTATGAAATTGCTTTTGCATCTTTAAAATTGCAATCACTCCCCTGTCTTTCTGAACCTTTTTGGCCACCCTCTCCCTCCTCCATTCCTGTGTAGATGGCATTCAGTCCAATGACTTGTCTTCCAGCCATCGTAAAGAGTATCTGTCTCCACCTCCACCCACCACATATTCTGAATTATTTTATGTCAATCTTTCTACTCCTTTTGCCAAATGTCAGCTCTTTGGAGGAAGAAATGATGTCTTATTGATTTGAGGGGGGAAGTAACTACCATCAAGTATCAATACTAATGAACATATAGTGTTTGATAATGTCTGAGGTTTGATACATAGCTTGCTCTGCCCTCTTGAAATAAGACAAGAAATATTGGCAAAGGAGACACAATGATTAATGGGCAAAAATATGGAGAAGCAAGTTCATAAGATTACGGAAAATTCTTTAAAAAACTCCCTGAGAATAATGCCAGTACTTATAGCTATCATATTTGTGGCAAAAAAAATTATAAAACAGTGGTAACTGTTAGTGAAAAAACATACTAATTTGGGGTACACTGTGAAATCAGGGCACTTTATAAATGGTCTTTAAGGTAGATAAGATACTTCGTGGACTATATCTGTTTTGCTTCAGAAGTCACCTTCCTTACGGCACTGACAGAATTTCCAGTTATGTGATTATTGGAAAGAGGCTTGTTAAGTGCTTCAACAGAGCGCCTTGTCTTGACTTCCTGAAGCCCATGGAAAGGCGGCACTAAAATAAAATAAAGACAGACAACCTGTAGAGTGTGCAAGACGGGAGACAGGAGAGGGCAATTTGTCTCTTTCCTAGGGCTCTTCAAACACACGTTGAGTGAGATTTAAAAAGAGCATCACCCTCTCTTTGGGAAATGTAGAGCATCCAAGTTTCCTTTTAGTCTGGACAATACCAAAGATGTAAACACATTTAATGAGAAAGAATCTCAAAAATTCCCCTCCACTTGAGGACTGGCCCAAGCAGAGAGACTCTAACTTTCTACTCTGGTCCTTGAGGAAAATTGAACTTCCACGTAGGGCAGCCACTTCACTGGGTGGAGCTAACCAGGATGAGAGCAGGGAATGGCTGGAGTAGGGAGGGGCTCCTAGGCAAACTCCCACACCCAAGCTTGGATCTGCCCCTTCAGTGACTGCTTAGGACTAAAGCAAGGTTATGGCCTAAAGCTCCCACTGTGACATGAGCCTTTATCGCATACACTTTAGTTTACAATTGCATCTATGTACCTTGAGAGCAGACGTTAGACAATAGACTGGAGAGCAGGAAGCGTTATGTAAGGAAACAGCTGCGGGAAAGACTCTCCTCTGGCAGACAGAGAGAAAGGTTCTAAGCTATCTTGGGACTCAGAACACACCTGTCCCTTCCTCTGGCATTCCCTAACCCAACTAGAAGACTGGTGAGGATAACTTCATCTTGCCTCTTTAATCCTGAGGTACCTATCTGTATCCACAGGCTTTAGAGATAGCTCAGCCATCAAAGGTTCATGACCAGATACCTCCTTTTCTCCTACAGCGGGGGGGGGGGGATGTTTTATACGTTACCCAGTTCCTTTCTGACACCCATGTCAACCATAAAATTCTATAACTTTCCCATCCTTCAAGAGGGGAGAATGGTAGTAAAGAATAAGAATGCGCCAGTAACTTTTGTGTGTCTATGAGAACAGGTAGACTCACTTGTGTATTAGAACAGAGAAGGGAGTTATTTCTCATTTGGTCCTCCTAATACTGTAGATGGTTTCATGGAAGTATCTAGATAATGGCTGCATTTAGCCAGGAAACTTCCTAAACCCCCTCCTGTGAGGCCTTTCCATTAGGCATTAATGTCTGTTGGCTTAGGAGATTTCAGACCAGAGTGGCTTTCTAGAAAAGGGTGAGGATGGCACTCTGTTTCCCGTGGACGGTTGTTTCCAAACTCTTTGCTTATTTCTTGTTCTCCCCACCTCCGGTGTGGATGACCCTGGAGATACTAAAGGGCAAAGGGGGACTTGGTATCATTTTCCACTTAGAAGATCTAGAGGATACTGAGCTTTGGCAAACAGCCTTATGAAAGTGTCACAAATTAGGGAATACTATTGTATCAAGGACTTCGCTGCCCCAAAATATTCCCTATAAAAGCAGAAAACTAATCTTAATCTCTTGTCTTATATCCCTTCGGCACTGGGTTGAGGTTATTTAAAAACTGCTATTTCTAAGTGGCTTTAGCAACCTGCCATTTGCCTTCCTGTTCCTTTCTTTTACTCTTGAGTTTTCCCAAAATATCCCCAAATTCTGGGTGCCTTATTGCCATGCTACCCTTGCCCATTGGGCTCATCAAAGCTGGGCACTGCGGCAGCATCTCTGCAGATGCTCTACTCCCTGCTTGCACACAGGAGATAGCATAGCCCAGGATCTTATCACTCATCATGGCAGCTCAGATTAACTGACATCTGAAGCCCCCTTCAGGTATTCAAGAGGTAGTTAGAGATGGCTGTAACTAGGATCAGTGCCCGGGGACCACGCCTGAGCTCTCTGTGCCCAGTGATCAGCTCAGTGAGTACAGATCTGTTGTAAAGGAATAGAAAGAATGGCAGAAGGAAACAAGGCAGGTTAGACAAGGTACCATTCTCTTCCTTCTCCACCTTTATAAATCAATGAGATCCTTCCAAGCAGGGAGACTTTAAAAATCAAGCTTCTGCATGTGGAGCAAAGAACTGAGATACATCAGAAATATCGATGATTTCCAGGGACACCATTTGCAATGCCAGCAGGACCTCTGTGGAAGCTCATTGTCATGGGGATGGTGCTGGTGTAAATTCAGGAGAGGAACTGGAGAAGTCCTTCTCTGCTAATAGTTACTAAAGAACATTCTCTTTTCTTTGCCTGAGGCAAGCGATGAGCATCCGGATCCCTCCCTGCTACCACAAGCCTATTTGTCTCTGACTCACAGGATGATTACATTTCATTATCCGCTCAGTTTCCATCTCTTGAAGCTTCTGGCTTTAGGTTTACCTCAAGCCTCTTCTCTTCTAAAGGGTTTTTTACTAATGTGCAGTGGTATTGAATCATGGGAGATTTTCACACATTCATAATTACTCTTCTGATGTAGGACACATCCACTGTTATCTCTGGATGAGAGGAGCAGAGAGGACAATGTCATTTTCCTCCTTTCTTCTAAGAGATGGAAGCAATTTGTAACCTAGTTTTTTGGAGTATCCTAAGTTCCCTTGAGGCTAAAGAGAGAAGCACAGCCTTGGAAGGCTGAGATGAAGATCAAATAAAGAAATGATATCTGTCTCCAGGGGCCCTCTCTTCCTGCACCTGAGAACAGAAATGCAGGAAGGGTGGGGTTTTTACAATGGGCTACA
This sequence comes from Chionomys nivalis, assembly GCF_950005125.1. NCBI lineage: Eukaryota > Metazoa > Chordata > Mammalia > Rodentia > Cricetidae > Chionomys > Chionomys nivalis. The sequence goes on along the minus strand of NC_080090.1, from coordinate 51,678,515 downwards.
CCTACTGATGTGTGTGTGTGTGTGTGTGCATGCGTGTGAGCATGTGCATGCATGTGTGTGTGTGTTCGTATGTGTGTATGTGGAAAGAACTACAGATATTTGAGTTATATAAATCTTCTTAGGCTATGACTGAAATTGTGGATCAATCATTTTGGTTTTGAATCTGACTTAGATCCATGTTAAGAAGTTGTCTAGCTCTATGTGAGTGTTAATCATGAACCCCAAACATGGGGAAAGAGTAGAACTCTGTTTCTAGAAGTTTTCTTTTTCTTTTTGTGGAAGTGGTAGCAATAGAAAGTTAAAAAGTTTCCCCTAGACCATAATCAGCTGGGAATGAAAAACAGAAAATAATATGTCCTGATCAGTAATAGAGAAGGCCAACTGTGGTATGTATCTACAGCATTCAAGAAGCCTCCCCCACATTGACTGACTCTTTTCCAAACATCTAAACACAACTGGAAATTTTAGTATATGTAAATGGAAGTCATGAGTGTGTGGGAAATTTGTATACTCTTAATAACGTCTGCTGAAATGCGTGGAAATGCTCGCATTTGAAAATAGGAAGGAGATTACAGCAAAGACAAAGGTGGAAATGAGAGAGAAAGGGGACGTGATATGGTCTCTTTCTGAATTTATTTGATTATAAAAATGAGCAAAGCTGCACCTGCTGGTGCACACCTGTGATCCCAGCACAGTAGAAGATGAGGGAGGCATGAATGACTTGATTAGAAGAGAAAGGGATCATATGGCCAGACAGTAAGCCAGAGGGTAAAGGGGAGCCAGGCCAGTTCTTTACATCAAACAACTCAGTCTTTACCAAAACCAACTCATTCCACAAAACCAACATTAATCCCTTCTGAGCACTATGCATCTAATAGCCCAACAACCTTCAGCTAGGTTCTGCCATTTAAAAGATCCCACCTCAGCTTAGTTACCACCACCTGGGGACCAAGTTTCCAGTATGTAAAATCCTGGGAACCACACTGTACCCGAATGGCAATTCTGTCTCTGGCCCTCTGCACTTTGTGTTGCTGTAGGCGTGCAGAGCAAATACCAGTCGCTGCTCCCTGTCTATTTGGTGTGATGGAAAACTTCTTTCCTGTATAACATGTACTCTGTCAAGGCTGCTTATCAAGTTGGACAAACATCTTGAAATCAGGATCCTACACAATCTTGCTCAACTGACTATAGAAAAGGGATGTGCAATTTTACAGGGATAAATACAAATGGCTTGAACTAAAGAGCAGCGCCATGACTCTCCCACATACTCATGACTTCCATGTACAGTGAGTAGGTCCAAAGTTGGGATGAAGTAACAGACTGCAGACAACTAGTTATTTCTACCAGCGATCACCCTCAGCCCTCCCTCCCCAAACCAAACTTGTTCAGTGTCCGGTAAAGCTAATTTGAGCCGAGTTGCTATGGGAACTGAGAAAGGAGTTCCTGGAAATGAAGTCATAATTGCTGTCATCTGAAAGGGCAGCAGCTTGCTTCTCCAGTGTGTCCCCATATGTCTACACTAGGCTAGTGTTAGCAAATGGGTGTCAAAAGTCATTTGCACACAAATTGCTAAGAGGATAATCAGCCATGTTGGGTGGTGCTCGACTGAGCTGGTTTGTCAAAGGAAAAAAATGGCATTGTTGTTTTTGAAGTAAGATTGTTTTTGCAAGGTCTAGTTTAGTTGCCTGGGATCGAATCTAAATGTTGTCTCTCACTAGACACAAATCTTAGTGCCCATGAAGGTAAAAATAAATAATAAATAAATAAATAAATAAATAAATAAAGCCACAAATTCACAGATGTTCAGAAGATGGATTCTGAAACTTGACGGTTGCTTGGCGATCACTGGAAATTCCCCCAGGGCTTTGGAAGAGATTGTTAGTGTAGGGCTGGTGATCTCATAATTTCAAGATTCAAAAGCCCAATAGAATCAGAATCATTGGCTTGAAACACGTCCTTGGGGGATCAGCTGGTCTTTTGCTACTCAAACGTAAGAGCCGCATATCTGCAGCACTGATGCAGCCTGGGAGCTTGTTATATATAGACTCTCAGCCCCAGCACCAGACTTGCTAAATGAGAACCTACATTTCATTTAATAGGGTTTCCAGATGCTCCATCTATGCACTGAATTTGAGAAGCAAGGGACGAGAGAAACATCTTAATTTGATAGAAAAGATGACTCAAGTCCAGAGGAGAGAAGTAACTTACCTAAAATATTGATAAAGCTCAGTAAAAGAACCCAAAGTTCTACTGTGTCTGAGAGTTGGATTTTTTTCCATCAGCCCATGGGACTTCTCAGAGTCAGATTTTCCCCATCATCCCACGGAGCTTCTCAGAAGGAAGAATTTAGAAGGGGATTCTAAATTTCATGGGAGATTTTCTTGTTTTATGGTACTCCCCAAAACTTCTTTTTCTGACCTCAAATTGTTCTTGGAATTTTGGGGTCCCTTTATGGTTGCCGGAAGATGCAGGGGAAACTGGGGTCCTCCCTTGGGGTTCTTAGTCTTATTAGTAAATAAATCCAAGGACATGCAAATGAAAGCTCAAGACAATATTATTAGCTTTTAAAAGAAAAGCCCCCAAAGTAGGCAACCTGTTAATCTAACCAGGGGTCTGAAGAAGGAGAATGGAGGTGAGAAGCTGGCACGGAGATGGCATGGCAGACAAGCAGCTTCAAGGTGGAGATAGAGGCTACGCAGAAAGAGGAGGGAAAGTCAAAGCGTCACACAAGGCGTGCTTAGGTTTTGGCCAGGTTGCAGAAAACAGAGAGCGGAAAGAGACAGACAGAGAGATGGGGCAGGGAGGAAGGGTGTAGAGAAGGGCTGTGCTGTCTGATTCAGGCCTCGGAGAAGGGGTAGGCTTGGTGAACCTGATGGTGGCTCCCAGGAACTACAGTGAGGGGGCCAGGAATTCTGGGAAGGAAAAGGATAGTAGCTTATTAAAGGAGAAACTATTCCACTTGATGCTTCAACACGGCTTAGGGTGGGACACCTTCTAAGGGTTTGTCCCTCGCCCGGGTGGTTGAGCTGGCCTAACTGGAATGTAAGAACTCCACCAGCGCAGGTAATTCTGCTCTCTTGACCAGTGCTTCCTTTGCGAGCCTTTATTGCTGCTCTATGCTCTAACAAAATTTGCACAAGTTGCCGCCTTTGTTCCAATCAGAACGCCCAGTCTTCATGTCCATTTGGTGGGGTCCCTATCAGTCTATGGAGTATCTGGTGAGCATGGGGTCCCTATCAGTCTATGGAGTATCTGGTGAGTGTTCTTTTGAAAACTAAAATATCAGATGATCTTGGTCCCATCTAACCTCTCCTTAAAGATTAGTGAGTGGCCAGTCCCTAAGTCAGTGCTAAGTACTCCACAATGACATGCTTATTCATTTTTGAAAAGCTAGAAGAAAGTCTTTTTCTAATAGTCAGAAATGTAAAAACTGGGGACAGAGAGTTTAGGGAGGGGCCAGATTCTTCACACCATCTCTGCAATCACACAGTCGAGCTCTGCATGGGCAGGAGCAGGCTGGTCATTGGGGTTTCCCAGGCCATCATTTGGTGTGGGTGAATGTGGGCTGTGACTGCTCTTGCCTTTTTCTTAGCCTCTTCCACCTCACCCCCAAAGTAATCGGCTTACATTCACTTCCAGATGCTAGAGATGCCTGCGAAGACATATCTAGTAACTCTCCAAGTCTGGCAAGAGCTTGCCCTTGCCATTCCTCCTTTCTCTGGTCCCTCTTCCCTCACATCTCTGTCATCACTAGACAACCCAGCCAAACATCACCCTAGTCCTTGAGAACATGTCATCAGTTCCTAGGTTTTTACTAACCAAGAGACTGATCCCTACAATGACAAATCACCCCCACACTTAGCAGTTTACCACAAGGGCACTTTTATTGTGTCTCACAATTTTTTTGAATAAACCAGGTCTCCTGCTGGGCACCCTCTGCTCTACATACAAACTGCTGGGTCTCTAGTCCTTGATTGATTGGGACTATTCAAGACAGTGCAGTCACATGTCCTACCAGGAATAGATTGAGGTAAAGCTAACCTTAGTGCTCTCTCTCTCTCTTTCTTCTTTTTCTTCTTCCTCTCTTCCCCCTCCCCTCCCCCCTCATCATCCCGTCCAGATGTTCTAAAACAAGATTGTCTTTTGACATGACAGCTTAAGGCTCTCATAGTAATAAAATGAAGGTTCTTCCCCACACACACATACATGGACACTTTCTTAAAGCATAAATACAATTCTGATTTGGAACAGTGTCACTTTGAACATAATGTATTTGTTAAAATGAGCCAGAGACTGTCAGTCATAGGATTTGCAAAAAGACCTCTGGCAACAGCCAATTCCTTCATTTTTCTAATTGTTTCCTGTTGCTTGATTCAAAGCTAGGGAGATTTTATAAGTGGGTTTCAAGAAAGTCTCTCAACATGTAGAAATTGTGTTTTTGCATCTGTTTGAGTTTTTATGCAGATGGACACTTTCCTGGGGAAAAGACCCCTGGATTTCCTTACATTATGTGAGGGATCTGTCACCCAGAGAATCCTGAAACACAAAAATGAGTCACGGCAGATTCTCTATACCATCTGCTCAATTGCTATGTGTGGCTATGGGGCTGCGGAAGACATATGGGGTTCATAATGTATCTCATTAGCTGGATTTGGAAACTTAAGACTCAGGCAAGAGCCTCATCTCTATATATACTGCAAGACTCTCTAGTTTTTAGCACAGTCTTTTAAATAATAAATGCTCTCCATAAGGCGTGCAGGCTGATTTCTTCTGAAGAACTTACCTGGGCTTTGATGTAATACAACGAAGGCATAGCCATGATTAAACTTCTTCCTATAGCATATTGTGTCGCCCTTCAGTAAAAAGTCATCATTGGTCTAGTTTGATACCTATCTAATTTAGTTGGAGTCTGCTAGGTCAGTGGAATGGATGCCAGAATAATATTATTTTATAATAAGAAATCTGAAATTTAAATAATTTATCTCAATAATTTAGAGATATTTCGAGTAAAAACTGGGGCTCAAATCCAGTTCTCCTGGTTTGGGCTCTCCAGGGCTTTGTATTGAGAAGGAAACACAAGTGAGGCCATGGGAACAGCTAAAGGGATAAGAATAAGGACACAAGCTGAAGGCTAGAGGTGCAGGGCAGTGGTCCAGAATCAGCTAGTAATGCTCAAGGCCCTGGATTTGACCTCTGGTACCTAGGAAACAAAGCAAAAGATCCTAAGCTGTACCATGTGTCAGGATTTAGTTGTGAATGTTTCTTTTTTTTTTTTTTTAAAGATTTTATTTATTTATTATGTATACAACATTCTGCCTCCATGGATGCCTGCAGGCCAGAGGGCGCCAGATCTCATTACAGATGGTTGTGAGCCACCATGTGGTTGCTGGGAATTGAACTCAGGTCCTCCGGAAGAACAGTCACTGCTCTTAACCGCTGAGCCATCTCTCCAGCCCCCTGTGGATGTTTCTTAACCACAAACTGTAGCCCCCACTCTTGTCACTCTCAGTTTCTAATGCAGCAAATGGCCTGCTCCAGGGACCCTGTTCTGTGAGTCCCTCCTCTCATCTTCAGTCTTATATGCTAATAGAAACTTCTCTGAGCTCACCGTTCTCACTTTTCTTCTAATCAGCGATAACCAAGACACTGCAGTTGCTCTGTTCTAACCCTTAGTTTTACCCTCAAAACAGAACCCATCCTAAGCCCCTACCGCACACCGACACCCTCCCTCTTAAATGAAGGAAAGGGTCAAAGCAGTCAGACTTCCCATCAGTCTCCTCATCCCCATTGTCGTGAAAGACATTAGATCAAAGACTTACCTGAGGAAAGGTCAGAAAGAACAAGCTGAGTGCAGATGTAGCCCACTGGGGAGAGTGCTCACCTAGAGTGTATTCAGCTCTGTGTTAGATTCTGCACAAACCCACCCTGGCAGCACATGCCTGTAAGCATGGTACTGGGGAGATGAAGACAAAAGGATCAGAACTTTAAAGTCACCTGGACACTTAGTGAGTTTGAGGTCAGCCTGGACTACAGGAGACACTGTCTCAAGGGAGAGGAAGAAGTGAACAATATGGATCATCTAGAATGGGAAAATGAGTAGATGTGTCCTCCACTTACCTCTAATCGAGAATAAAAAGCTGACCGCCTCAAAATTTGAGAGTGAATCTCAGATCAGGTTCTTTGTATCTTAATAATGATGTAACAGAATATATCAAGAGCTAATTTTCTTCAAAACTTCCTCCAAACATGCTTCCTTACCTAGACGTCATTTCACTATCAATTTTGCAGAAATGAATTTTCTTTACGTTTTCAATGGCCGCATTTTGTTGTTCTTTTACTACTCATCCAGAACTAGGGCGTGTGTAATCCTTATCTTTGAATTCACAAATTTAATGAAAGGTTTCTTTGAAGCTGGAAGACTGGGACTTTATTAATGGGAAAAAAGGAAGTAAAATGGGCTTAGTGGCATGACATCACAGAACTTTCTATTTCAGTCTTGAGGTCATCTGCAGTATTCAAGGTGTGCTTCGGTGGCAATTATTGTCTCTGGACCCTTGAAAGGCCCAGCCTGCTATGAGACTTTTTTCAAAAGTATTTATCATTTGCACTGGGAAAGGTTAATGTATTCCTGATACAACCTCCTGTTTATGCAAGAGCATGTCTCTCCTATTAGCCCTGCCAGAGCTCTGGCCCGAGCTTGTGCTTGGAAAACGGCGGTCTCACGTAGACACTAAAGGCTTTCTTGGATGACTCATTCTCTTGTTAATACAACAGCAAGGAGCCTAATTAGTCAACGGTTTATATGGAAGTCAACTGGTCTTCACCAAATAGATTAGATTTTTATTAAGTATTCCTTTGGGGTTAGGAGAACAGTAGTGTTTCTAGATATTCCTGCCCTGAGAACCTTGCCACCCTTTTACATGGGCACTGAGAAGTGGTGATATCAGACAGGATCTGTTTCTTAACAGAGGTTAGGATTGATTTTTTAGAATCTTTTAAATTGAAATAGAATTACTTTACTTCTCCTCCTCTCCCTCCTCTTCCCAACCCCTCTCAGTTACCTTTCATTGAATGCCTGCTCTCAACTTGACAGCCCCATTTTCCTTTATTTTATTTGTTACATACATATTACATATATGTGTGTGTTTATATTACATATGTACATAATATTCATATGCTCCACACATACACATATGTATTTATGTGTATGCTGAAGATACCACATCCTTAGGATATACTACTCAGATGACTCTAGCTGAATCTGACCTGAAAACCTCTTTCCTGTGGTTTAGTTTCCATGGTTCCAGAAAATACTGTGTAAGCTGCCAAAGAAAAGAGGCAATTAAATGGCCCTATCCATCTGCAACACCTGTGAATCATGACAATTCCCAGCATGGCAAGATATAAATAGCAGTCCAAGAAGTAGCACTCACAAGTTTGTGGCAACCATCAACATCTGATTGCACTTAAGGCCCACTCAACAGGAGGGAATCGTGCCTGTACTGGAAACCTACCTGGCTTCCTAGAGCTGGTGAAGTCATGGACCTCAAGTAGAAATCTCCTACCACCACTTTGCTTGACCAGCATAATTCCTTACTACACTCTAAATCTTATCTTTAGAGCACAGGCGGTGTAGCTACCACCCTCATCAAAGCAACTTTTCTGCAGCAAACGGAGACCACCACAGAAAACCACAAGACTACTCCTAACCACCCCATCAGCCGTCCTCACAGGTTGCCACTAAAATTCAAGGTAGAGAATGGGGACACAGGAATGTGATCCATGATTTATAGGTGAGCAAAGGTGTACCTTTGAAGGATCACACTTAGCCTCTAGTAAAGAAACATCTCCCACTATCTATCAGCGGACTTTAATAAAAATGTAAGAGCGTGAGTGTGTTAGTGGAGCTCTGAGACTCACTCACTTGACAAAGTAGGAAATGGCAGTCCAGGGGTGTCCAATGTTTTGACACTGAGATAAGATATCGTCATCAACAAATATTTTTGACTATATTTATAGCAACCCTGGGGTGAATGCTAGCCTCCGGTTGGACACACCTAGAGATCATTTCACACCTAAAATAATTCGCCCAAAGTAGAGTTGTTGATGCTTTGTCTCCTAGTTCCATGCTGAATCTACCTCTCTATGCCTCTCTCTTTCTGGCTGGACAAATCTATATGTGAAAAATTATTTCCATACATGAGAAGCATCATGTTTAGTTAGCTACCACTACCTCCATGGGACTTCAGGAACTGCTAGTCAATTCTTTACCACAGATATCTATCCGATGCATAATTAACTACTGGAGTTTGCTCTGAGTTCCAGCTCTTTTAGTTCTCATGCCTCTTTACCAAGCCGCTGGGAGACGGAATTCTTACTAGCTTTCCCTTTTCATATTTGTTGGATGTCAGTTAAGAGTAAGACTGTGAGAGAACCACATTGCTACCACTAAAGAGGTCTGATGGCAGCCAGAAAACCAATAAACAAAAAGACATATGGTACAACAGACACCCCAAGGTCTATAGATTTCCCTCCTTCTCCTTCACCTTCTTCTTCTTGTGATTTCTCTTACTTGAGAAATTATGTATCACCAACCAACACACTAGCCCCCAACTATTAATTCATTTCCACATGGATAGAGAGCACATAGAAACATCTGGCTGAAGAAAAATCATGCATATGTTGAAATCCAGACCTGGGTCTCTAAAAACCCCAGAGTCCCTCAACAAATAATCTTAATTTCCACTAAGTTTATCTACTTGCATGCCAGGTGATTAGTCAAAGAATAAGTTTCTGAATTCCAGTTCAGGCCCAGAAGCACACATTGAATGCCCCTCTACGCCTATATTCTCACACCTACCCCAGGCTGCAAACCAGCTTCAAGGAAAGAAAATCACCTGCACTCAAGGAAACAGCAAGGCTGGATCTGGAAGAACAGATCTCTACAAAAGGAGTGGGGATGTGGTCTAAAGTCTAAAGTCTATCTTTACAGAATAAAGGTCTAACATCTATCTTTATACACTAAAGATATGCTTGTGTTCTATTTTACTACAAATCAAATGAGTCATTTTTTCCCAAGATGGAGGCTTCTCCAGTTCACTTATCACAAAAGAATCTCCCATGTCATTGCTCAGATTATTTTTCCCACTTGCTGTGTGCTCACGGTGGGTTCACGTGTGTTCACATTTTTCTATGGAGTGCTTCAGGAGTTTAGGCTCCCTTCCCGTTTTTTGGTTAGGTCTCCACCTCTTCTTAGCATTGAGACAATGGAGGGGAAGACAATGCAGTTGCCAATGTAAGTATGGAAATTTGGACCTGGGTTCAAGTTCAGAGTCCTCAACTTATTAAGTTCATACTAAGATTTCAACACACTCCGGCTTTTTCTTCAGACAGATGCTTGTATGTGCTCTCCATCCATGTGGAAACGAACTAACAGTGGGGGATGGGTTAGAATCGCTTGGTGATTTATAATTTCTCAAGTCAGAGAAATCACCTGAGATCATGAAGAAAGTAAAGTGTGTGTATGTACGGGTGTGCATACCTATGTGTGTTTGCGCGCACGTGTGTGTAGTGAAGCTGTAAGGAGATTGAAGGGGTGGGTAATGTGAAATCTTCATGAAATTCTCTCCCAGACTAAAGTTGAACATTTATTTAGTTTGCAAAAGAATTAAATCATTAAATAATATCTCCCCATATCACTGTAGGATGTCTGTTATTCAATTTTTCCTACACACAATGAACTAAAGATTCAATGGGATTAACCTCACTGCTGGATTCCATGCATGTATTGTTGATAATGTTTCCACATTTATTTTCTCTCTCTATCTACATATATGTTTTCCTAATTATGTGTGGGCACATATATGTGCATGCACGTGGAGACCAGAGGTTGACATCTGGTATCTTCCTTCATGGCTCTCCACCAGATATATTGATCTCAGAGCTCACCAGAGGGGCTGTCTAAGTTAGCCAGCTTGTTACAGGGATTCTGCATTTCTGAGTCCTTCATGCTGTGATTATAGAGGACTGTAAACCCACTCAGTAGCTGCATGTTTGCTGGGTATCTGAACTCTGGACCTTGCACTTGTCAAACAAGCACCTCACCCACTGTGCCATCTTCCCCAACGTTGCTTCCTAGAATAGAATCCCAGTTTCCTTGTTTTCCATCATCCCTCTGTGTCCCGTGTTGAGTGCTGAGGCAGCATGGGAAAACACCGGTGACTCTGCTCACATGCAGACTCCATCTTCTTGGATGGATCCAGTCTTGGATTGGATCGCTTCTGAGCACCCAGCCCATTTTCAGAAGAAAGTCAGTTCCAAGAAGTGCAAGACTCCAGGACAGAGCATTCTCTGCTTCATCTGCTAATGAGAAAGGGCTGCAAAGTAAGAGGCAGTCACAGGCATGACAAGCATTCCAGCCTGGCTTGCCTTTAATTACCCACGTTCATGTTCTGGCCAACCTAAAAGGGATTTCCATGGTGGAGCAAGGTCCCAGACTTTTCTTTTTGCTACCTTCTAAGGAATAACCATACTCTTTCCTCTTCTACTGGTCAGACCATACAGTTAACTAGAGCTGTTTTCATTTTAGTCATTAGGAACTAACTTACCCACCTAGATCCTATCTTCTATTCTCTGGAGGCTCTGAGGGTAGCATATGGTAGGAATTGGAGTAGCAGTTGTTAGATGGAGGTTTTAACTTCATCTCATGTACTTTGCATCTTAGTGAGAAGCTCAAAGGCCAAGCGGAAACCATCAAATGTCGCTTCCAGGATAGTGAAAGCATTTGTAATCAGTGCAAGTTTGTACCATAGATTTAATAGTTAATACCCCATAGATCCTAAGAATAATACATGAACCATGTATTTTTAGACTCTAGGAAAAAAAGAAAAAGTATTAGCAAGAGCTTCCAAGTCTACAAGGAGCTGAGTCCCTATAAGGTTCCTCATGCCGGTGCTCATGAATTTTAGTACAGCACGAATTGGACTCAGTGGTTTAGATAAATAAACATGAAAGAAAAACATGAAGTTGGGAGGAAGACGTGCTGGGAAGTCCTGGGAGAGTGGAAGGTAAAAGTGAGAGTAGATATGACCAAGATATATTGTATATGTATATGAACTTTTAAAAAATATTTCTAAAGAATCTCCCCAGGCTGTGGAGATTGCTCAGTGAGTAAAGCCACTTGCTACACAGTGTGAAGACTTGAGGCTGGATTCCCAGAGTCTGTGTAAAGTCAGTCCTCATTGTATGTGTCTGTAAATCTGGTGCTTCAATAACAAGATAAGAGGTGGAGACAGGAGCATCCTCAGAACCTCCCGGGTCAGCCAGCCTGCAGCATTCGCCTGTGATGAGCTCTGCTTCAGTCAAAATGGAGGGCAAATCCTGACATCTGAGGTTGGCCTATGACCTCCATACATGTGCTGGGATATGCCCTGCCTATAGTACAGATGCATGCACACATACCACATGCACACACAGAGAGAAAAAGGAAAGTCCCAGATACAAAAAATCAAGTGTGTATGGCGTACAAAACTTAAAGTGGCCCTATGATTCAGATTCCCTATGTCCATAACCTCACTTGATTCTCTCCTCTTGAGAGTGGACAGACTGTATAACTTCCTTGTAATAAACAGAGCAATAAATAATGGTGGATGGCGAAACTGACTCCACTAAATTGATCTCTGACTTTCTGTGTTCTCTGCAGCGCTCCTGTACCCTTATACATATCACACAATAATAGTGATGGTGATGATAACTACCATAGCAATAAAGATTATAATGCCCATTTTTCTAGGAGACACCCCCGAAGGCTTTAAAGAAGCAAGCTGTATGCTGTAACTTTCACAGTGGAATGGATTACCAGAAAAAGCACTGAAAGCGACCTCCAACTCACCAGTAGCAATAAACTCAGACTCTCAACTATTCTTGTGTAAGGAATTGAATTCTGCCAACAATTGCGTGAGCCAAGATATGGACCCTTCCTCACTCAACTCTCTGATGAGCCTCTTGGCCCTGCAGATACCTTGGTCCTCCTGGTTGCTCACAGAAGACTCAGCTAAGCTGTGTTCAGACCCAACTTTCAGAAACTGAGATAATAATCAGGTATTGCTCTGAGCATTCTGGTGTGTTCTAATTTGTTACACAGCATCTGCTGACAAATATAGTATTGTGATGATTAATTTGGGGTGTCAGCTTAGCTAGATTAAAGGATTTGGGTGCAGGTAAAACTATACCTGGGTAAACCTGTGAGGGTATTCCATACGCAATTAATAAGCAATTCAGTTAACTGAGTTTGAGGGACCAACCTTCAGTGTACACAGGCAACATGCAATTAGTCAAGTTCCTGATGAAACAAAAGGACAAAGAATGGCAAATTAATTCATGTTTTGGAGCTGGGATGCCCATCTATTTCTCCCTGCGAATGTCAGAACTTTAGGTTCTTCAGCCTTTGTACTGAAGACATGTGCTGGTGGTACCCCAGAGTTCTTGAACCCTCATTCTCAGACCGAGTTACACCATTCATTACTGTTGTTCTGAGGTCTTTAGGCTTGAACTGAGCCATGCAACTTCTGCCCTGGGACTCCAGTTTGCATTTGGTCCCCTCTGAGATTTCCCAGCTTCTACAGTCATGGAAGCCAACATTCTTAAAATACTCCCCTCTACTCTCAATCTCTCTTTTCCTCATCTGCATAGCTCTCCTTTGCAGCTCTGGTCACACACAGCTTGCTCTGCCAAAGCTGGTAAGGGAAAAGGTCTCTTAGGAAGATGGTTTGTACCATCTTGCGTTATTCAGTATTATCATAGCCTTGCATTATTTATTCTATAATATTGGCTCTGTCTATCCAGAGACAAAAAACCTGGATGATGCAATATGTCTCTAAGAGCTAAGGATATTCCTCATACTACCACATCTAAAAGTAACTAATTCCTTAACGACATCAGAAGCCTGAGTGCTCTCCTACTCTCGACAATTACAATTTTCTTTTTTTTTTTTTTTTTTTTTTTTCCGTTTTTAGAGACAGGGTTTCTCTGTGGTTTTGGAGCCTGTCCTGGAACTAGCTCTTGTAGACCAGGCTGGTCTCGAACTCACAGAGATCCGCCTGCCTCTGCCTCCTGAGTGCTGGGATTAAAGGCGTGCGCCACCACCGCCCGGCGACAATTACAATTTTCTTTAACTATTGGTTTTCTCAATTGAGATAAAAATATCTATCCCTTGCATTTAAATATACTATGTCTTAAGTTTCTTTTGATTTTAAGATTGCTTTTCCTGCCCTGCAGGAAGTCCAAGGACCACCCACCTCCATCCAGGTCTAGTAGGGTGAGCATTCAAACTGCCTAGGCTCCCACAAAGCCAGTACGTGCAGTAGGATCAAAACCCATTGCCATTGTTCTTGAATTCTCAGTAGTCCTCATTGTCAGCTATGTTCAGCGAGTCCGGTTTTATCCCATGCTTTTTCAGACCCAAGCCAGCTGGCCTTGGTGAGTTCCCGATAGAACATCCCCATTGTCTCAGTGTGTGGGTGCACCCCTCGCGGTCCTGAGTTTCTTGCTCGTGCTCTCTCTCCTGCTCCTGATTTGGGCCTTGAGATTTCAGTCCGGTGCTCCAATGTGGGTCTCTGTCTCTGTCTCCTTTCATCGCCTGATGAAGGTTAATATTCAGGAGGATGCCTATATGTTTTTCTTTGGGTTCACCTTCCTATTTAGCTTTTCTAGGATCATGAATTATAGGCTCAATGTCCTTTATTTATGGCTAGAAACCAAATATGAGTGAGTACATCCCATGCTCCTCTTTTTGGGTCTGGCTTACCTCACTCAGGATAGTGTTTTCTATTTCCGTCCATTTGCATGCAAAATTCAGGAAGTCATTGTTTTTTTTACTGCTGAGTAGTACTCTAATATGCATATATTCCATACTTTCTTCATCCATTCTTCCATTGCTCTTAGGGCTGATGAGGGAGGGGGACTTGATGGGGGAAGGGGAAGGGAAATAGGAAGCGGTGGTGGGGAGGAGGCAGAAATCTTTAATAAATAAATAAATAAATTTAAAAAAAAGAAAAAAGAAGATTGCTTTTGACTCTTTCTTTCTTAACATTTATTCATCCAATAACTGGATCCTTTGTCATGTAGTTTTCCAATTTCCCAATTTTACTATCTGCATCTTCCTGAGATTGATTAATATGACTATCTAGTGACAGGAACATGACAGCTTGATCCAGAAGCTGACCAAGTTCTGGTCTTTTTGAATGGTTCATATTACTTCTGGTGTATCCTGCATACAACTGACCATATTCTACTAAGAAACTAAAATCTAGAACTCCTTAGAGAGATACTAATAAAAGTCACTGGGCTTGTCAGTCGAGAGTTCAATCCATTCATTGTCAAGTTTGCCAAGAACTTTCACTTAATGAATTTGGTGATTGTTGATGTTTGTTGCCTCATTCCTTTATGTTATTATGTTTACAAAATGGTAAGAAATAAACTTTCTTTGGACTCTGCCGATTTCCCCTTCCTTGGCTCCTCTTTCCTTCACCGCTCTGTTTTGGAGATGCTCTACCAGGGTCTTCATTCCACACAGGTATTTGGACTCAAGATTAAGTGTAACAGAGTTTAGTAAATATTTAGGGCAAGATTGGCATGACGCTGCAAAGTAGTTTTAAATATCCACTATCTCTGTCCTTAAATATGACAAAATTTGTTTATATGTATTTCCCATTTCTTGCCCTCATATCCCCTACAACATAGCTCTTTCTAAACTTCATCTTTTTTATTTGTAACTGATCCACTGCATCCATTTAGTGCTGCCCATATGTTCATGTGTGGAGGACCATTCGCTGGATCGTGGGAAACCTGGCAGTGGCCATGCCTTCAAAAGAAAAAAAGATTCCCACTCTCCAAGCAACTACCAAGCACTAATAGCTCTCTGTAATAGGTGGGGCCTGGAGGTCGTCTACCCAAGTTTTGGTGGCTTGATCCTGTGCAGGTCTCTTGCAAGTAAGCATAGAAAACTAGGCTGGGAGTTTGTTAGTGCCATAGCCATGCGGTGTTTAGAAGACAGCATTTCCTAGCTCAGCCGTTTCCCCCTTCCTTTAGCTCTTGCATTCTCTTTACCCCTTCTTCCACAAAGTCCCTGAGCCTTAGGAGTATGGAAGGGTATTGATACAGCTGTTTTGTTTAGGACTGAGCCCTTAGGCTTCTATTCTCAGCATTTTGTCCAGTTATTCTCTCCATTGACTGTTGCCCATTCTCTGACCATAATGGAGAGCAGCCAGGGTTTATATATTCACAGAAAAGTATTTAGAGCACAACTTGACAGCATGACAGTTTATCAAAGGAACAGTGGCAGGTTCTACCCTGTAGGGTGAAAAACATATTTGGATAGTTTTTCCCCAATAAGGAAAAAAAATCAAGATTGAGTTTTCATAAAATACTTCAAATTGCATAGAGAAAGATGTCATGCCAATAGATTTTGTATATTTTACTTTAAACTAGAATTTGTGTACGAAAAACAGATTTATCTTCCAGAGTCTACATTCTCTCCGAGTATTTTGATCTCCAAGGCTTCCTGAGTGTGTGGGAGAATTGTCTGCTTCCAGACTTAGTGATGTCAGTTATCATTACCATGGTAACAACAAGGGCAATAAGTTGGGTCAGAGCAGCTAAAAGAAAGGTGAAATCTATTTGGAAATTATTGAAGTCCATAGCCTTTAAGATTAAAATATATAGCTCCTTAAAACCCCACCACAATACCTGAGGATAATCTGAAATCAGATTAAATCAAGATATATCACCAAAAGAATGTAGGATAAAACACTCCTAAAGGAATGCAAATACAAAATTGAGATACATTATCTTTCTGGTACATTTGCTTTTTAGGTGAGTCACCAGGACATAATACCTCCAAAGCTATAAAAGACAAAAACTGATTTTTATTCATTCAATGAATAAACCCGATTTAAATGGGTCTCAAACCTCCATTTTTATTTAAAAAATAATAAAAGCAGCTATATTCATTTGAATTTAGAAACATTGGCCTATTGTGTTTTCTTTCTGTGACTTTATAAATTTCATAATTATTAAATATTAAATTTGGAAGACATTTTCTAATATGGCATTATAGATTTAACAAAACTATAGAGTTAGTATGATATGATCATGGTCCTCACATTCACAAAGACCTGGGAGAGATAAGAATTTAAATACGTTGATTCATAATTTTCTGTCTTTTCTATTGTACCCGAGCACTTTTGTGAAGAATCACGCTGTGTTTCAACAAAACTTTTCTAGCTATTGGTAGAGGGAAAGTGTTACAGCATCACTTCCAGCTGTCCCACATCCAGGAAAGCTAAGGAGTGATGAGTAGGTGCTGGCAGGTCTCAGAAGCTTTTGCCATGGCTTTTGATCTGAGGGAATCTGCCATTCTTGGCTTCTCCAACTTGATGATCTGCTTACACTCCGAGATTTTTTTTTTTATGCATCTTCTAACTCCTGTTGCACGGGGACTCTTTGTGCAATTCATTTCCCTTCGTTGAAGCCCTTCTAAATGTTTCTTCCCAGCTCCTTTCCCAGTTCCCAGTTCCTTTCCAAACACCTTGTCAAAGAGAAATGCCAGCAGAAGAAAGTTCTGCCAGCTGGAGATGTGGCTTGGTGGTAAACTCCCTAGCATACACGAAGCCATGAATTTACCCCCACACACAGCACCACAGCTGGAGTGGGGGAGATCAGTCCCTCTGGTCAGCAGTAGTTGTGGCCCCACAGTCTTCGCAGGTTTCTCTGCTGCAGAGCCCCAGTAAAGCATATTTACTCTGGAAGCAAGACACAGTCTTCGCAGGTTTCTCTGCTGCAGAGCCCCAGTGAAGCATATTTACTCTGGAAGCAAGACACAGTCTTCGCAGGTTTCTCTGCTGCAGAGCCCCAGTGAAGCATATTTACTCTGGAAGCAAGACACAGCCTTCACAGGTTTCTCTGCTGCAGAGCCCCAGTGAAGCATATTTACTCTGGAAGCAAGAGGGTTCTGAGGGAACAGAAAACCCTTAGAACCTTCCTTCTTGATGTTGCCTGTCTAAATCGTAAAAACCTCAGTTTAGTTGACAGATCCACCGGGGGTTCTCTGGAAGCTTCTACTCCTCCCAAGATTAACTGAATGGAATGAGAATCGAAGCAAGCAAAGAATGGGTCCTTCATGCCCCATCATCTCTGGCCTGAGTTCAGAGTGTTTTCACTTTTTGCATATTTCCATCTAGGACTGATTCCAACTTCTCTGGCCTTCCTGCCCACAGTCCTGTTTGTTAATCCATTGCCACCGCCCTTCCCATCTTTCCATCCCATAACCATTGGACTACTCTTCATCCAGGCTGATTTTTCATGCATCTTGCCTTGGCTAAAGCACTAACATTTTTCTCCACCAGTTTGATCAAATCTCATTTCCTCAGGACACACCTCTCCTCATAACTCTCCTTGCCCCTCTCCTCTCAACTCAAACTTGTTGACTGCTCTTCCTTCCCACTTGACACACAGCTATTCACGTCTATGTTCTCGTTCCCCCTGCCAGCAGGAGCATGTCCCCCTCATGCCCGCTCCCTGGTCTTAGCCACTCTCTCAGCTGTGTACTCTCATCTTCCCTGAGGGGAGGTTCTATACTGCTCCTGGACCCAGATGCATTCAGATCAAGGTGGATGACATTCATCAGTCCTTTCCCAATCCTCCATCCTCCACCAAATATGAGCAGCTGGCTCAAATCTTGGCCAGTAGGATTTGCCAAGATCCTGCGTCTTCACACCTGCTCCACTGAGTGTGTCTTAGAACTGACCTCCTACCTTGGTCCTTGCTCTTAGCACCTAACTCAGTTATCTGGTTGATGAAGTGAGCCTCCCTCACTCTCCCCTCTTCATGAACTTCAGCCAATAGCTCGGGCTCTGTGGACTGTGGACCAATCTCCAGGGCAACCCTAGCCTACAGACTCCCACCTATCTCAGTAGACTAAAAGTTATTTGATTCTCACACTAATTAGCTTCCCTCCATTGTGTTTACTTAGTTAACATTTATTTTATGTGTTCTGAAATTTTCACTTGTTTTATCATTATAAGTTTACATATTTATTTGTCTACATTGGGGTTTCATTGTATCTTATTTTCCAACGTTATCTGATTTAAACCTCACAATACTCTAGTCAGAATGTACTTCTCTTTCCATTCTTCATATGAAGAAATTGAGTCTTAAAGAGATTAGTACCCAAAGTCACATAGCTTGAAATACAACGGTCTCTCCAAACTTGACCTAAAATCCACCTCTTGTAGACTTCCCACTTAATCCTTGAATTTTTGACTCATAGGCTCAGTTTATGCAGGAGACTCAGATATACAGGCTTTTGTTCCTCCACTCTACATCTCAACACCCAAAGACCCTCAAGGATAAATATCTTTTTAAAAAGAGAATTGTGCTGCTACTTCAAAACATAGGGAACATATTTCTTAGAAAATGGTGCTTACTAACTCATTTTACCTTGTGTTCCCTAAGCATGAGTTGAGAGGCAGCATGATACACTCCGAAGAAACTTGGATAAACTTTCCAGATGCCTTTTCTTGTCTGTGATTCAAGCTTCATTATTAAATGGGCACAGTAATGCTCAAACCCCTGTCACCTCGCACTGACAGAGGCTACCCCAGCAGAACAACGTCCACCACTGTCGACTCATCACAGTTGGTGGGAGGACAGCGCTGCATGGCTCATGACCAGGGCCATGGTTGACCCTCATCACAAAGCTTCACAGCAGGCAGGCATAAGGAAGAGGAACGGAGTCCATAGCAATCCGTAACAATAAAGCCTGCCCTCACTTCACTCAGTGAGAGAGGACAGGATTATTTATCAAGCCCAGACTGCCAGTCTCTCATACCACACAACTACCTCCTGCAGACTCCAGACCGAAGAGGCAGATGGGTGTAAGGCATCCGATTTCTTAGGCAAGTGAGATAGCTCAGCAAGGAACAGTGCTTGCTGCCCACCCTGACCAACCCAAGTCTAACCCTTAAGACTCACATGGGAGAAGAAGAGAACCAACACGCAATAGTTGCCCTCTGATCTCCACGTGTATGCCCACACACATGCATGAACAAACACACACACACACACAAACACACACTGATCTATAATACAAATTAAATAATAAATATAATAAATAAATGTAGTTTAAAATGCTTATATTTCTATTTCTAAAGATAGGCACTCACTTCACATTCCCTACCTGACAATACCTCTTTGAGAAGCCCCGACTGTACCTCAGCCTAATGCCCCTTGGCGGAGCAGCCGCACTATTTTGCAGTACCCTAAAGGATTTTTGTTGTACCAAATGTGTCTTTCCATTTCCCTTCTTTTCCTTGAGTCACAGGAATTACACAGACACTCGATGAGTGCCTGAGGGCATCGGTGATCTATAATAATTCAAACACACAATGATAAGTTCTAATTTTAGACTATCCCAGGGTAGGACATATTCTAGGAGCCAAAGGTGCTTCCGGTCTGGTTTCTGGGTCCAAAGCTTCCTGCTAATTAGTGAGGTTGGTTTAAAGGTCGCCACAGCAGCCACCCTCCTCCTCTGGAATGGTGGAAGAATGGAAGTAGTGAAATCATTCGAGTCATAGTTTTCATTTGGCCTAACAATCTTCTATCGGTCTCTCTGGCTGGTCCACAACAAGGTGTCGCATTTGCCGACAATGCCAGAGACAAAGAAAACCTGATTCTTAATTGCAAAACGAAGAGATGAGTGTTGGCTCCCGGCGAAGGGGCAGGCTGGCTATTTACAACAAAATGTCCTCTTTCCCTTCAGCTTTGTCTCCAGAATTCTATTTCTGGTCCTCATGACCTTTGTAAAAAGGTTTCTCCACAGAACCAAAGACAGCAGTGACTTCTGTGTCCTACTACAATCACAAACCAGACAATAAGACTGGCAGCATCTGTATTCACACAGAAAAAAAAAAAAACAATATAAATGAACTGCTTGCATCTAGAGAATGTCCTGGGAAAGAGAAGACAAAGACAAGGAAGAGATGCTCCATTCCAATACCCACAAGGAGTTGACCGAGGTAGGCATCCTCAGGGAGTGTCGGTCTTTGACAATGAATCATTGAATGTGTGGGGTTCGGTTCCCATGGTGTTCTCAGAACTATATGTACTAGGAAGTATGAAAACGAAAAGGGAACTCCTCCCAATCTCCACCTTCCCAGATTGTACCATGTGATCAAGAAAGAGAAAAAGCACACTAGCAGGCATTTTAAAACATCATTGTATTATCCACAAATCATTTGGGAACACAGAAGCAAGAGCAATCAACTTCCCTGGTGTTGGCTGGTAGAAGAATCAAACAGGATTTGGGAGAAGAGGTTCCAGAGCTTCACGTCGAATCATGAATATAAACTGACTTCCAGAATAGGATAGCATGGAGGGAAGGGCAGTTCAAACTAAAGAAGCCAGTGAGTGGACAGAGACAGTTGTAAGCATACATACATGAGAGTAACGTGATCTTTGGGAAGGTTTTGTAGGGCCAGCTTGGTGTTTTAGAGAGGGGATTCTGATGGGAGCATGGGGAAAGAGGCAGGAAGAAGCATCCACACCAGGGGTACTTGTTTGGAAACTACTTAAATGTGGAGAAAATAAGACAGCTTGGCCAGGACCAATGCCGCGGAGGTGAAATGATGGAGTCTGTCTTATGTGATTTGTAATTCTATTATCAAAATGAACATTTTGAGCTGGTGAATACATTAGCTTCCACACTCTGACGTCAGTTATTCCCAAGCCCAGGGAGGTTCTCAGAGAAATTATCTAATGATGATGTTTTATAGGGTAGAGATATGAAGATAGTGAAACAAGAAACAAATCAAAGGAAGGGGGTACTTCAGAGCATAGGACATTCCCACACAAGCAGCCAGTCTATTGCACAGTTGCCTAAGGGTAGAATAGGGCACCATGAAAGCAGAACCCTCAGAAACGTGTGTGGCATCTCCATCTCCAGACCATCGCCTAACATTTAAAAACCTGTCTTTTTTATTTTTTTAATCTCTGAATGTGTGTTCATGTCTACTTGGGCATGCGAGTGCATGGGTCCGTGTGTGCACATATGAAGGCCAGAGGTCAACATTGGATGTTTTTCCCTATCCCTTTTCCACTTTGTTTCTGAGACAAGGTCTCTCATTGAACCAGGAGCAAACCAATTAGGTTAGGCTAGTTGGCCACTGAGCCCCAGGATTGGCCTGTCTCTGCCTCTATACCCCAAAGTCTGTGTTAGGATACAGGCACATAC
Organism: Chionomys nivalis; assembly: GCF_950005125.1. Taxonomy (NCBI): domain Eukaryota; kingdom Metazoa; phylum Chordata; class Mammalia; order Rodentia; family Cricetidae; genus Chionomys; species Chionomys nivalis. Next base: position 51,657,229 of record NC_080090.1, on the reverse strand, counting down.
TCCTACATCTGGCTCTTTAATGCTAGGGATGCTAGGGAGTAGAACCCAGGTCCTCATGCTTCTGCCAGGAGCACAGTACCCAAATCCTATTAGGCTGTCCTCTCCTTACAAGCCTTGTCATTACTTGCCACTCCAAATTCCTCTCTTCCCGTTCGTTCTTGAATTCCATCTCCACTCCATAGCAGTCACTGTCAAATTCATATACGTTCCTGTTTCTAAACCCAGTAATTAGGTCTCATCTTTATTTCTGACCTTTCTACAGCATTTATACAGTTGGCAATGTCTCCATCTCTATACTTCCTTCACATGGCTCTTAAGACCTCTTCAGTCTTTGTCTTTCTTGTATTTTGCTAGCTCCTCCCACTTGGCCTCCTTTTGTAGTTCCTCCTTTTCTTTCTTATCATACTGGAGTGGTCCACAGATCAGTCTGTGACCATCTTTTCTAAATAAACTGACTTTTTGTTGGCATGCTCTTTAAATTTTGATTGTGTGGGTTCTGTTGATGGGTGCCCATGCTGCTATCATAATTTAGCTGCTACAAACATCGCTGCTATAAACCCTGATGTAATAGAGTCTCTGGAATGTATTGATTTGGGATCTTTTCTAGGAATTCCCAGGAGCTGGATATACTACTTTCTTGATGATCATCAGTCTTTTGGCTTTTTCTTCGTGTGCTGAGTATTTGCAAATGTATACCTTTCATGCCTTCAATGCAGACTCTGCCATGAGTTGTAGGCTCAGTGATCCAATTTCCCACTCAGCATTTACCTTTATCTAAGTGATTATCTCAACTATCAGCCACAAATTTTCTAAGCTTCTTTTCCCAAACTTGTTTAACTCTCAGTTCTTCCGTCTGCTCAATAAGGTTTCCTGGAGCTGTCTTTCGTTTCTCTTACACATTTCATATCTAATGTAGCATCAAATTCTGGCAGTTCTACCACCACACTATAATCAGAATCTCATCATTGCTCGGCAGGCCCCTACAACCACCCTCTTCTCGGTCTTCCCCATTTGTCTCCTAGATTACCACCTGTTATACATTGAACTGTGTTTCCTCTGCCTCCCATTGACCATAAAATTATGCAAAAACCTATGCTCCTGTCCCTAAGAGTGGGATGTGACTCGGGAATAAGGACCATTGAAGATATAATCTAAGTATGATTGTGTCTGTAAGATTTCAGCTCAGTCTGAGTGACATGCTCATGAGAAAGACCCATTTGGTCACAGAGATAGACACACACAGAAGAAGGATGAACTCAGAGGAAAGATGATACCGGGAAACCCAGGAAGGGACAATAATATAAATAGAGGCCGAGGCTCCAGAGATGTTAGCACAAGCTAAGGAAGAGCTGGAGTCATCAGACCCGGTAGATTCAAAGAAAGATCCTTCCTTAGAGGCTTTGGGAGCACATAGTGTGACCAGCAGCTTGATTTATTAACTTTATTATTTATATAAATAATTTAAAAATTAGATGCATTATTTCCAGAGCTAGATGTAATTAATCTCTGTTGATTTTGACCATTAAGTTGGTGGTCCTTTGTTTCAGGAGATCTGTGGAACTAACAAATGTAACCATCTCTTATCAGATCTCCCTGCTTCTCTTCTTACTTCTCCTAAATTTATTCTCAACACAACAGAGCCAGTAATTACATGGTGTACAGTGTAGCTGTCCCCTCTTTTCTCAAAACTCCGAAATAGCTCTCCATCTCAATCAGGAGACTATCAAACCCTTAGGCTGTGTTGGGTCTATAAAGCTCTATATTGCTGTTTTGGACTGTCTGTCAGCATCTTTTCCATTTTCTTTTCTCTTCTCCCTGTACTCTGATACAGACACCTTGCTGTGCTTTTGAAGAATAGACACTTCTGTGCTTTAACTGTTTCCCTCCTGGGGAAACATTCTCCTTTCTCCATGTTGCTGATGCTTTTGCTTAGATCTCTCCATCCTAAAATATAGTAGCCTGGCCATCCCACCTGTCCTTCTCCCAACCTCCCTAACCCCAAGAACCTAATCTCTCTAAACCTGGCTTACTCCTGCACTTATCCCACGGTCTTTGGTGTTCTCTAGCAGACACTTCTCCTATTTATTGCATTTATATCTGTTGCCTATCTGTACTCCCTAGAACATCAATTTCAAGAGGCACAGATTCAATTCATTCATTCACTACTTTATGTTAAGCATCCAGATCAGTGGTTCTCAATCTTCCTAATGCTGTGACCCTATAGTCCAGCTCCTCATGTTGTGCTGATGCCAACTGTAAAACTTCTTTGCTATTTCATAACTGTAAATGTGCTGTTGTTGTGAATTGTAATATAATTATCTGATGTGCAGGATATCTAACCTGTGACCCCCAAAGGGGTCTCGACCCAACACATTGAAAACTGCTGATTTAGATTAATGCAGGGCATATAGCCACTGCCAGTCACAAGATGCAGCATTCTCCCCCTTCTACTTGACATGACCAGGAGGCAGATTCTACGCTTAAGCTCACCATGGTCTTTTGCATTGAGCTGCAAATGGCACCGAAAGTCAAATACTATGTGCCAGTAAGGCATAAATGCTTCCAAATTACACAGCATGAGGACCTTCCCAGAAAAGAGGTACTTGGAACCTAGAACATTCTACGTGATTTGTGGGTCAGGGGACCAGCCTCTCAGGAAATGTGAGTTCAGGACATCCTTCGACAACTATGACCTCTTTAAGGAATATTTAAGATGCAAAAAGTGGAAGAGATTCTCAGTACTGGGAGATTTCAAAGAAGAGTGGCCAATTAAGCAATTCCAGGGCTTTGTCTGAGATCATTCTACATCCCATAAATTGGCAATGTTCCCCCATGTTGGTAACAATCTGTGCTGAAAAATCTAACACAATTATTTCTGTCTTCCTGGGCTTTGGAGCACCCTCTTCAATCAGTTGAAAAGGTTAAAATGGGAATTAAATATGCCGTTTGTCATGGTGAGACCAGAGTTGAGTTTGATGGAGGTTTTCATTGAGACCGGTTTATTCAAGCTTTGGGGGCAGGTGACAAAGGTGGTCAATTGGGACACTTAGAAACACCAATTGTCAAACACATGGGAACAGGAACACCTGAAATCAATATCCCTTGGAAAATAAACTGTGGCTCATTGCGTTCCTATCATAATTTCCCCCTGCTTCTGCTTTACCCAGGAAACAGTAATGGCATCTGGAAAGCATGCATTTACTCATTCTTGCTCCCCTGGCATTTTGTTTGCCTGTATTTATTCCGCTACCTTTTCATCTCACACTGTAAGTAGGACCTCTGGATAATAAAAGTCAAGGGAAAACATTTCACCACAATGTCATGCTCACTGTGTGACCTCAGGAAAGCCGATTCACAGAAAAATGGTGGCTAAGGGATGGGGGGAAATGAACTTCAGCAGACAGTGTCATTTCATACATGAGAGCAACTGAGAGAGACCAAAGAATCCAGTGAAGCAAAACTGGACTAAGGCATTCCCTTTCAGCTGATTTCACATTTGCTTCTATTCAGTTAAACATGTAAGGAGTGTCAGGCAGTTGTGGGCACTAGTTTAACTGGGATGAGGAAATTCATGATAACTATCACAATAGAAAAATATGGATCTTGCCCTCAGAATCATTCCCAAACCTAATTCAACTAATCTTGAGTGACTAAAGTTCTGGAAATTTAATGGGTGATTTTTTAATTCCACCAACTCAGTATTGTAAAAAGCTAATGAAACCATTAATAGGAAAATCCCATCATAATGAAATCCTCCCTGGTGATAGAGAAATAGCTAAACCGTTAATCCCTCTTTTGAAAGACCAGAGTTCAGTTCCCAACACCCGTGACAGGGGCCTCATAGCTGCCTGTAACTTCAGTTCCAAGGAACCAGGTGGTTGTAGCATACATCTAATCCCAGCACTCGGGAGGCAGTGGCAGGTGGGTCTCTGTGAGTTCAAGACCAGCCTGGTCTACAAAAGTTAGTTCCAGGACAGGCTCCAAAGCTACAGAGACCCTGTCTCGAATACCCAATAATAATAATATTAACAATAATAATAATAATAGTAATAACAACTTCAGTTCCAAGGGATCCACCTCTGCAACAACTTGTACACAAGTGCACATACCTACATGCAGACAGACACACAAACTCATAAACAAAAATAATCTTAATAAAATACTTGCTTTGTCTGGTCCTATTTCCCCCTTCTGAACTTTCTGTTTATCCCTGCCCGATATTCCCATATCTCTCTACACTCTGAAATCGACCTATAATTATGTTCTTCTGTCTTCCACTAGTCTGATGAGTGAGAGCAGCTTACCAGCTATTAAGCACCTGGGTGGGCAGCTTTCTACCTGTCGTCTTGACTGGCTATACTTACTGCCCAGAGAGTTCCCGCTCCTGTGAAGCGGCTGGGTAGTCATTCACGTTGGCAGATGAGTATATGTGAAAGGACTATCCTTGACAATCTGGGCAGCCTCGTTCTATCAGTTGAGAGGTCTGAAGAAAAAAGCTGACGTTTACTAGAAGCAGACTTATGTAGGTGGACCGGAATGAATTTTGTAAGGTACCCACCCAGCAGGACTACTTTACAGATTTAGGTCTTGCCAGTAGAACAATTATGTAAGCCTGTTCCCCTTTATATACAGATAGATGGGTATAGATGTAGGCAGTCATATGTAGATAACATCAATATATGTGCTAGAGATAGAGTTCATGTAGTTCGATGCAGATATAGATATTGATTAGATAAACTTGGGTGTAGATAGATACCCTTATTTGATCTAAGTTCTAGGCAGAACTTTCAGGTGTGAATTAATCCTGACCAATAAGCATCACACAATACATACTGTGTTTCATTGTCTTAGTCCACTTACGTGCCTGTAACAAAATACAGTACATCCAAAATATAGTATAGTTTTGTTTGTTTATTTTTTGGTTTTTTTTTTTTTTGAGACAGGGCTTTTTTGTAGCTTTTGGAGCCTATCCTGGAACAAGCTCTTGTAGACCAGGCTGGCCTCAAACTCACAGAGGTCCACCTGCCTCTGCCTCCAGAGTGCTGGGATTAAAGGTATGCGCCACCACTGCCCGGTTCATCCAGTAGTTTTATCAGCAACAGAAATTTTATATCTCCTAGTCCCGGAGTCTGGAAAGCCTAAAATAAAAGTGTCAGCATGTTCATGGTCCTGATATTAACCCTTCCCTTAGAAACTGACCTTCTCATGTACTCTCTCCTAGTAGGAAGGGTGGCATCTATTAAAGGCTACTTACCCTATTATGAGGGTTCAATACTCCTGTGGTGCCCACATCCTGGTATCATCAGCTAAGTGGTAAGAGTTTAACATATTAATTGAGATGAGAGGAATGTGAGCACAGACATTTGGATCAGAACACTTATAAGGTTCCTAATTTAAAGCTCCAAGCCTTTATCCTGAGACGGATATGGTCTTATTTTTCAATATTGCTCAATAATTTTTCTCATTTCACCTATTTATTCTCAATTCTGCTTAATCTGCATGGGTTGATCCTGTAGAAAAATTAAAACTTTCATAGTCATAATTTCATCACAGTTAAAAGAATCGTCATAGGGTGAATGACCTCACCATAGATTATCTGACCTCAACTGCTCCCTGAGCTACAGAATACGTGATTGCCTCAATCTTGAAAAATGAAGAAAATGTGGAAGTCACTGACAAGTTCTGTTACCAGCTTGGGATGAAGCCTGGCCCTGGGGAACACAGTTGTAACTGCTTCTGTATACAGAAACTCGTGGGAAACTTCCCTAGGCAGTTGCTTTAGCGGGGGAAAGCCCTGCTTGAACTCTCACCTTTCCCAGGTTGGAGTCCTGGCTGGGTGGGGTTTTAACCTAAGCGCACCTTTCCTGTTGTTCCAGTTCAGAGTAGTCGTGGGTTTCTTTTTAACCTCTTTAACAATTTCAGACTGTATTTCAGTTCATGACTTGCTTGTAGCCTTAAGCTTCGTATTGCTTGTTTTCTCTCCAAATTGCATTTATTGTTTATTTCTGCTCCATTTGTTGCCCCTTTCGCTACAGACCTGCATAAGTGCAATCAGCAATAACCATGCCATTGACTTAACGCTATGCAATCTTGAGGTTCCCTCCCCCCAAAATGAGTCCATTAATGCTTAATTCAGTCTCATGAAAATTCTCAGGATATAGAATACAAACTTCTTGGAAAAGTTTCACATGAATGGCACCTTAACCCCATTGCAAATAGAGTCCTTATTCCCTCTAAAACATCGTGAGCTGGGCCTTCACTGTCTGCATTATTGTCCGTACTTCTGTCTTGTAGGCTCCCACAAAAGCAAACAATTAAGCTCTTCCCAATGCACTCATTGTCTTCTCTCACCCAAAGTTCAAACCATTTCACATTCCTCCAAGAAACATGCCCAGATTTAACCCCTCCTCTCTGGTCCCAATTTCTGGATTGGTTACTTTTCTGCTGCTGTGATACACTATCCAGACTGAAAGGAAACAAAAGAGAGAGGGGCTTATTTTGGCTGACAGGACCAGACAGTCTGAGTTCATCACGGTAGAGAAGGTAGGGCAGTAGGGGCATGAAGCCAGCCTGGCTGTCAAGAAGTCCATTGATCCCATTTCATCTAAACGCAGGAAGCAGAGAGTAAGAGAACAAGGCTATGAAACTTCAAACTCTCCCCCATCCAAAAAGCTTCCACCTCCTAAGGGTTCCATAACCTTAGACAGCACTACCAATTAGGGACCAAGTGTTCAAATACGTGAACCCATGGGAGACGTTTCTTCCTCAAATCACAGAAGATGCATAGTTACATTATGTCGGAGGGGGAAATGTTAAGGGATGTGCCATACAGCACATGGGCTATCGTTGCTAGCAATGCCCTACACTATTGAAAATGTGAATGAGAGAGGGAATTTTGCCACTGTTCTGTGTCAAAATTATAGTTATGTAATGTAATACATTTGTTAACTAATTAGACTTAACCATTGCATGGTACGTTTCCTTCAAAACATTATGCTCAATATGCTAAAAATGTAGTTACTTTTCAATTAGAGCAAATATAAAATTGTATGTGTACTGTAATGATGTCTATACCAAAAAAAAAAATCTCTTCATCTAAGCATACATTTAAAATATCAGAGAGTAAGATAATCGACCTTTGGGAGTTTAAGTAGTTCCATTATAGTATAATTTCCCCCTTAGTAACATAAGTGTTATCATTAACATTTAAAAGTTAAAGTGTAATTAGGAATTGTTGACACCATAATCCACTTTCCATACTAATTACAGCAAAGATTCAAATGCCAGCATGCATCTCCTTGATGAAATATTTTTAGTCTTCAAATATATTAGGCTATATTTAATCTCAGCATCAAAACAATTTATCACACATTGTTTTCCCCTGTACCTTGACTTCAAGGACTACAAAGGAGACTCCAATGGGTTTCCAAGGTTATCTGCTCTATAAACTCTATAAATATTGGAGATCGAGTATCATGAATGAAGTAAGTATAAATCCACATCTAATTAGATACACTAGGAAGGACAGCTGGCCATCTGGCCTGGATTATATTCGTGCAGGTCCTGATGAGTGAGGGCACCACCTCAGGGTTGCACAGAAAGCTTTCTGCATCCCCCCCCATCCATTTGGACCCTTTCCTCTATCTTGTGTCCCTCATGAAGAAGCTGCATGCCAAAAGAAGAGGCACAGCTTTTCAGAGAACTCCATGAATACTCTGATGATCTTCTGGGAATGTGTTGACTATTCATGAAAATTTCTTGACTATTAATGTTTATGACAATTCCCTGAATAGGCGCCTAGTGTGTGGCTATGAAAGACTCATAGAAATTATTTACTTTGAGTTGTTACCGACTAAATAAAATTTTCATGCTACAGCAAAAGCTGCTGGATGCAAATTTCTGGCAGGAAGCCTAGCAGAGGCCCCTGAGTCTGATTCATCTCCCCAATGGCCCTGTGCTAACTGGTCTGATTCATTGCCTTATGGACCTGTGCTTGCCTGTAGTTGGTAATGATATCTCTACAAACTGGCTCACCGCACAACCCTTGCAGCTCTTCTGACCACACATACCACAGTGAGGAAGAGTCTAGCAGGTGCTTAGTCGTCCTTTTCTTCCTCAAGTAGTGCTAATCCAATCAAAAAGTATGTGCCTACAGCTGTCCAAGTCAAAAATAAATATATTCTTTATCATAAACTGCCTCCTTTGTTTCTCTATTTCTATAAAGTTCTAAGATTAATTTCTCAGAAAAAAAAGACTCCTCTAAAGTGATGACTTTCTGTCATCATAACAAGGGGAAAAGGGCCTTCTGGAAGAAACAAATGAATCTGGTATTTAAAGAATAGAAAGAAATCCAATGGCTGCATTCCCATCAAAGAGAAAGGAGAGGGAGGTAGGGAAATAGCTCAGTCAGTGAAGAGCTTGCCTTGTAAGTTCGATTCTTAGATGCAACAGTAAGAGAAGTCAAGGACTAAAATCAAGCTTGGAATGAACTCCAGGACTGAGGAAACAGTCCTGAGGAACCCTGAGGTTTGCTGGTGAGCCAGCCTGACTTAACAGGGAAGCTCCATGTCGATGAGAGACCCTGTCTCAAAGTATAATATAGGTGTCCTTGAAAAATGACGCCAGAGTGTGATGCCTCCACCTGCATGTACAAGCAAACCTTCACTAGATGTCCATATGGTAATATTTTTCTATAATTTATGCTCCTTTGTAATCGCTGAGTGTTCATACCTGTGTATAGCAATAGCTAGTAGATATTTTCTGAGAAACAAGAGTAAGTTTACTTTGTTGATTATTTTTAAAGTGTTTCTATATGTATTTAAATGATTTTCTGGATATTGTTTTACTACTCCGAAGGGTCAAGAGCATCTAGCAGTACATCTCTAAAATTTTTATTTTTTTTCTCATTTTTTTCATTCTTTTTTAATTAAAATTTCCAACTGCTCCCCGTTTCCCATTTCCCTCCCCCTCCTCCAACATATTGCTCCTCCCCCCGCTCCCCTCCCCCTATCCCCACTCCTCTTCTCCTCCCCCCAGTCCATTCCCCCTCCCTCTCGATACTGAAGAGCAGTCCAAATTCCCTGCCCTACAGGAAGACCAAGGTCCTCCCACTTCTATCTAGGTCCAGGAAGGTGAGCATCCAAACAGGCTAAGCTCCCACAAAGCCAGTTCATGTATTAGGATCGAAACCTAGTGCCATTGTCTTTGGCTTCTCATCAGCCTTCATTGTCCGCCATGTTCAGAGAGTCCAGTTTCAATCCATGCTTATTCCGTCCCAGTCCAACTGGCCTTGGAGAGCTCCCAATAGATCAGTTCCACTGTCACAGTGGGTGGGTGCACGCCTCGTGGTCCTGATTTCCTTGCTCATGTTCTCCCTCCTTCTGCTCCTCATTTGGACCTTAAGAGCTCAGACCGTTGCTCCAAATTGGGCCTCTGTCTCTCTCTCGATCCATCGCCAGATGAAAGTTCCCGTGCCATTCTCCTTGGCCTCTCGTCAGCTCTCATTGTCCGCCACATTCAAAGAGTCCGGTTTTATCCCATGTTTTTTCAGTAGCAGTCCAGCTGGCCTTGGTGAGCTCCCAATAGATCGGCCCCCCTGTCTCAGTGGTTGGGTGCACCCCTCATGGTCCTGACTTCCTTGTTCATGTTCTCTCTCCTTCTGCTCCTCATTATAACCTTGAAAGCTCAGTCCGGTGCTACAGTGTGGGTCTCTGTCTCTATCTCCATCCATCGCTAGATGAAGGTTCTATGGCGATATGCAAGATATTCATCAGTATGATTATAGGATAGGTTCATTTCAGGTTCCCTATCCTCAGGTGCCCCAATGAACTAACTGGGGACATTGCCCTGGGCATCTGGGAGCCATTCCAAGTTCAAGTCTCTTGCCAACCCTTAGGTGGCTCCCTTAACTAAGGTATGAGTTTCCCTGCTCCGCTATCCAACCTTCCTTTATCCCCAATCACCCTGATTCCCCCAGTTCCCCTCATCCTCTCCTTCACACTTTTCTCTCCCCATCACCCCTCATCCCCATCCCACCCCACCCCCAAGATTCCAATTTTTTGCCCATCAATCTTGTCTATTTCCCATAGCTGGGAGGATATCTATATGTTTTTCCTTGGGTTTACCCTCTTGTTTAGCTTCTTTAGGATCACAAATTATAGACTCAGTAGCCCCTATCCATGGCTAGAAACCAATTATGAGTGAGTACATCCCATGATCTTCTTTTTGGGTCTGGGTTACCTCACTCAGGATCGTATTTTTTATTTCCATCCATTTGCATGCAAAGTTCGAGAAGTCATTGTTTTTTACCACAGAGTAGTACTCTAATGTGTATATATTCCACACTTTCTTCATCCATTCTTCCATTGAAGGGCATCTAGGTTGCTTCCAGGTTCTGGCTATTACAAATAATGCTGCTATGAACATAGTTGGACAAATGCTTTTGTCATATGATAGGGCATCTCTTGGGTATATTCCCAAGAGTGCTATTGCTGGGTCCAGGGGTAGGTTGATCCCAATTTTTCTGAGAAACCGCCACACTGATTTCCAAAGTGGTTGCACAAGTTTGCAGTCCCACCAGCAATGGATGAGGGTACCCCTTTCTCCACAACCTCTCCAGCAAAGGCTATCCTTGGTGTTTTTGATTTTAGCCATTCTGACAGGTGTAAGATGATATCTCAAAGTTGTTTTGATTTGCATTTCTCTGATCGCTAAGGAGGTTAAGCATGACCTTAAGTATCTTTTGGCCATTTTAACTTCTTCTGTTGAGAATTCTCTGTTCAGTTCAGTGCCCCATTTTTTAATTGGGTTAATTATCCTTTTAAAGTCTAGTTTCTTGTGGGAGGATCAACATAGTAAAAATGGCAATTCTACCAAGGGCAATTTATAGATTCAATGCAATCCCCATTAAAATCCCATCAAAATTCTTCACAGATCTTGAAAGGACAATAATCAACTTTATATGGAGAAACAAAAAACCCAGGATAGCCAAAACAATCTTATACAATAAAGGAACTTCTGGAGGCATTACCATCCCTGACTTCAAACTCTATTACAGAGCTACAATAATGAAAACAGCGTGGTACTGGCATAAAAACAGAGAAGTCGACCAATGGAATCGTATAGAAGACCCGGATTTTAACCCACAAACCTATGAACAACTGATTTTCGATAAAGGAGCTAAAAGTATACAATGGAAGAAAGAAAGCATCTTCAACAAATGGTGCTGGCACAATTGGATGTCAACCTGTAGAAGAATGAAAATAGACCCATATCTATCACCATGCACAAAACTCAAGTCCAAATGGATCAAAGACCTCAATATCAATCTAAACACACTGAACCTGATAGAAGAGAAAATGGGAAGTACCCTACAACATATGGGCACAGGAGATTGCTTCCTATGTATAACCCCAGCAGCACAGACATTAAGGGCAACATTGAATAAATGGGACCTCCTGAAACTGAGTAGCTTCTGTAAAGCAAAGGACACTGTCATTAAGACAAAAAGGCAGCCTACTGACTGGGAGAAGATCTTCACCAACCCCGCAACAGACAAAGGTCTGATCTCCAAAATATATAAAGATCTCTAAAATTTTTAAACTATTATTTTCTTTCAGAACTAGTAAAAAGCTTGGTTTGGTGGCTTAGAACTAGTAAATGATACTCAAGTTTATTTTCTACTCTTAAAGGCTGCTGTCTTTTAGGAATTACATTAGTTTCTTTGGCATAGCTATGGCTGAAATGCCTTAGTGAACTGAATGAAGGTGGAAATATTCATTTGTGCCCACAGTTCCAGATGGTTCGGTCAACACTTATTTTGGTCCTGTATTCTTGGACAGAGCATCAAGGCTGTGGGAGCACTGGTGGCAAAGACTGCTTGCCTCATGCTTAGCAGAGGCAGAGAGTCAGGCAGGGGCCAGAGGAAGACCCAAAGACCACCCCGTCAGTTAGATTCTCCCTCCTACAGTTTCTAAAACCTGCTAGAATGGAGCCATCACCTGGGCACTAAGCCCTCAACACATCAACCTTCTGAGGAAATACTTCATAGCTATAATCATTACAAGAAATAATAGTCATCTGTCACATTCTTAACTATGTGTCTTAAAATTTTGCACTAAAAGTACGTCTTGTGATCTCTAAAACTTTATAAATAAAGGAAGTCTTCACTGAGTGTTTTCAACGCAGGAGGCATTGTTCTAAGTACCATAACGCATGTTTGTGCTTTTAAACGTTGTGAATCTCAAACTTACATTCTCAAATAGTTGACTCAAGGCACTATACTTTTATCATGAGAGTGAAGATTTGCACCTTTGCTCTTCAAAGGCAAACACCTGCCCTTAACCACTACAGATACTAACCACTGCGGATACTAACCACTACGGGTACTAACCACTAAGGATACTAACCACTACGGATACTAACCACTATGGGTACTAACTACTACGGGTACTAACCACTATGGGTACTAACCACCACGGATACTAACCACTACGGATACTAACCAATTTGGGATCTTCTCGAAGCCCCGCGTGTTTGGCCTCTAAACCCAATCTCTGCATTATGCACGTGTCCCTGTGCATGACATCTGTGTGGGCGGTGACCTTCGGGCTCTGATTGCATTGCAAAGCATAGGATCAGGAAAGTCTGCTCCCATGACCGTACAGAGACAGGCTGCAAAATTGTTATGTCTGATGTCTCACACAGGTTCTGTTGCATTTGGGGTAAGAGGTGGTATTCAGGGGAGCACATGAGATTTATCATGGTTTTGATATTGAACCCGAAAATCATTTTAATTTTAAAGTACAGATGCATGTGGGATTGGAAACAATATAGTTTTTTTTAAAAAAAAAAAAAAAAAGAAATTTCAAAGAAGTTTCTTGCCCATGAGCTACTTCCACCCTCTCCCCAGGGTTTCTGTTCACATTCCCTGCAGATAAGAGAGCGGAAAAGTTTGGCATGCTCTTTGATCTATTTTAAAGTCTCTGCTATTATGCAGTGACATTTGGCTCTAAGCAACAGTCAATTTTTTTAAGTAAAAAAGGAGCATTTATGAAAGGGAAATCTCTGCAGGTCAGTTGTACACAATCAGCACCTTTTCTAAAGCTTTTACCAAGTCACTGTTGAATCAAAGAAACTCTCCATCCATTGTACCCAGAACAGCCTGTTTAAACCTCGAGATTAGTCAGAGACATCTCATGCCAAGGACTTCTCAGCCCAGGCTGGGGAGTTAACATCCGATCTAGCGCTCACATGTATAGGACAGTCAGCCACCTGGAACAAGACAACTATTAAGACTCACTGCTGGTCCTTCTGGTCAGCGGATCCACATGCATGCTCTAGTGAAGGCTTTTGGGGTGCCTGTGCTATAGCTTCTGAGGCATAGAGAGAGATGCTAGAAGCAGAACTACATACAAGAAAGCCCAGGGGCTGAGATGTCACATAGGCCTGGTTAAATTCTGTCCCTACTCCCTAAGTTCCTCTTTCAGGTTGTTCAGTACACTCTCAGAAAGACTTGGTATCCTTGTCTGTAAAGGAAATGGCCATAGTACATCATGAAACAGTTGAAATTATTAAAACAGCCTCTAGCACGGACAGCTGAGATCACAACTGTGGTCCACGCAATGCAGTCGTCAACATCACGTCAGGAAAGCTTCGGGAAGACATCCCTGTCCAGCTCTTAGTCGTTCTTCTTCATTTCTAGACAATAGGGGGAAGCCACTTTTTAGCACAATACCGTGTATGTCACAACCCTGCCCAACACTAGGTAGGAGAGACACAAGGCGGGGAGTGTCAATGCCTAACCCCTGACTTCAGCTTTGTCACCTACCAATCACCTCCCCCAACTCTTTCACTCCTTCTCTTACTTTTGTGTTTCAACCCCAGAATTTCTCTCTAATCAGTTTACTTTCTTTGACTTTGTGCGTGTAACTCACCTCTCCACCCTGGACCTAATACTAACGTTGATGACCTGTTTTCCTGAAATTGGTCACCTCTGTGTCTCCTCTGTGAAAGCCACATACTTGAGGGACAGGTGGTCAGAATCCACGCTCTGGCTCCTAGCAGCTGTGAAATTATCTGTGTTTAATTTCCACCTTAACTTTACTTATGTATTAATGAAGAGAGCATTGAAATCAAATCAACAGGAAATGGTTTGTGTAAGGTAGCCAGCAGGAACACATTCGGGTTGGTGGTAAAGGTTGGTTATGCTCACCTTCATGATCACTGGAGCTCAGATGCAAAAAGCTTCTCCTCCACACGCTCCCAATTACCAGCCACAGCTGTCTTGGCTAAGGTGCTGTTTGAGGTTGAGGAAAATTTCCATGGACACGGACGTCTTAATTCTAGCTCCTCTACTTCCTTTTGTGACTCTTGATAATTTCTCTTAACCTCATCCGCTACATCTGTTGAAAAAAATCCAAGTAACACACAGATGGCATGAAAATTCGAGAGCCTGTGTAAGCGGAGCACAGAATGTTAGAAATTTAAAGCCATGGCAAGCCCTTAGTTTGCACCAGGATACTACTGCCTTCAGGGGTTCATTATATCTGTGCAACTTGGCCTTTGCAGGAGAGCAGATTTTTGCTTTATCGTTCTCATCACAACTTTTGAGTTTGCCACCCATGAATACTCTGTATTTTTGGTTAGTTTTAAGCACTGGAAAGGGATGCATTCCACTGGAGTGGAACTAAGAAAAGGGTGGAGGGTTCTAGACAGAAAAGGCTTCCAAACAGCCTGGTCTAGGATGTAAAGACAAACAGGTGAAAGTTACCATTCCCCTCTAGAGAAGACTCTTCTATCACAGTGCACCCCCTGCCAACACCCTGCTAAGGATGCAGAGCCCCTCCTTCAAAGCCATCCTCATACAATGCCCAGGCTTTTCAGCTTTCACAGCTGGAGCCTGGATAAATTTAAAAGCTTTGAATTTAGCCTGGTCATGTTCACCAGAGACCAAAGCATGTGTACTCATGTGCCAAGGGCTAGTAACCATAGATGTGCTAAAAAGGTTCCAGGACAGAGATGATCTAGAACAAAACCCAAAGGTATAAGCCAAAGCCTGGGCTAGGGAGGGATATTTACCTGGGAGGGACCTGAGTACAACTGGTACGTTGTACAGTTATACAAAGAGAATTCTTCTCTTTTATCAGCATTTCTTGAGTTTAGTAAATATCTGAAATGACTTTTTGGTAATAAGGGATTTATATTTTAAAAAATTACTATGAGATATTTAGTGCCAGATTACAAGCTAAAAATTAGAAGACCCAAATTCAGAGTCCAATTTCTTTCTCCCTCTGAAGGGATCAGATCTCAGTTTTTCATGGATCTCAAAGTCCTTCTCTATCAAAGGAAAGGATTAAGCTAAATGACTTGAAACTCTTAAGTCCAGTGTCATTTATCCAACCATATCCTAAATCTGGGAGTCCAAAGCTAACTCTACAGACCAAGTTCACTATGCTTGCTTAAATTACAGCCCAGTTGAATCTGCTCATTACATATCTTCACTGTTTGGTTTTCATGATCTTCTTGTTCTGCACAAGTTCAGAAGTGATACCTTGTGCAGTAGCCAATGCTGATGTCAAGTGTCTCTGCTCTGATGTCATCACCAGCAGCATGACATCGTATCATGACCCGTGATTGAGTTTGCGAAACTACCTCCATTCCTCCTAAGGTTGCCCACAGGATCCTGGCTTGCTGCTGCAACTACTCTGCTGCTGGTGCCTTGGGATGCCAATGCATGAGAGATTTTATGGAAATAACTTTCAACCCTTCCTTTGCCACACCAATCAAACTGAAGGATCGTGCAAGGTATTTTTTTTTTAATGAATTTTAAAGAACTGGGCTAAATTGCCAGCTGCAACTCTTAGAGTCTGATCTGCAACCCTAGCTCTGTGCCCTTCAACATAACATGGGTAGTGGTACTTTCCATCTTCAGAGTTTCTTATCACTAACCTCACTTCATGGAAGCTCTTGAGCTCTTCAAAAGACAAGAAATCTCCTCGGGGCCGCTCAATCAGTACAATACCTCTAAATCTGAGGGTGGTGACAGTTCAAACTCAAGCAGTCTTCTTAGCAGCTAAAGAAACATAGTCTGAAATAACTATTCCCTTCTAGAACTCTAGAACATTTTAGCTTTCAAGCATTTCTGGATAGGAAAATCAACAAGCCAATTAGCATTTCACCCCTGTTGCTATTATCATCCAATTTAACGTGTCTGCCCTGGGCTTCTAATCTCATTAGGAGTTACCTTAGTACTGAGCAAGTATTCACTGGGATCAAAAAGGACTTTTTCTGATCATTCTAGTTAGCACCCCTTGATGCCGCCATCCCAGGGGTACTAGATAGCATCTCTGTGTCTTTAGGTTAAAGTGATATTTACAAGACTCTTCTGGTCCTTTCTACTTTACAATATCCACCCACTCACCCCCAATGTCTTCCCAACACGCTGACACTACCACACATGCTCCATGTATAGATCAGCATACACAAGCACATATTTATGAATTATCGAGTGTGTGATTGCATGGTGTAGCTGCTTCTGCCTGTTATATTCAGTGAATAGCACATTCTAGAGTGGTGTGGGATGACTGGGAAAACATGCCCGAGTACAGTGTGTTCAAGAACATTTACTGGCAAGGAAGCTGGGACTAAGAAACAGAGGTCAGGAGTTGGAGGGACTTTGTTTATTGCGAAGATAAGGGTTTGGCTTAGAGCAAAATGTAGCCCAGTGGGGGATACAGGGAAACCATATTCAGGAGACTAATAGGATTTACTGTGACAATGTAGTCCTGACATAAAGAAAGCCTGAGCCAGAGATAAGGCAGGCACATGAAGGAGAAACATCATAAAGAACCAAGTCAGGTGGGGATGGAAATGGGTTGTGAAGATATGACCCATTTTTCTCATGATAGTACTTTTTCTCTTAAACCAATTGCCCTCTGGAGCAAACATTGCCACTTGTTCCACTACATCATTTTCATCATCTTCCAGTGAGAGGAATCTTGATTTTTAGCTACACACATCACCATTCGGAAAATAGACCATCTAGCTCCCGTTGTCCTTAGGTACAGCCACACAATGAAGCTCTAACTTATTCAGAGATGAGTGGGGCAGCTTCCGGGTGCTGGCTTTCTGTCAGTCATGCCTTTGTCTTTCTCTCCTGCCTCCTCCAGTGGAATGAAGATTGGTAGAGGTCAACACGGGCTGTACAGATGAATACTGCCTCCTGGGCTTCAGTCTTCCCTAGAGGTTGCTACCCCAGCTCAGACGCTTGAGTGGGAGAACACGACACTGACTTATGTGACTCGTGATTTTTGCCTCGACTCTGGGTAACTAAACCGCTATCCAAATTGATATACTTTCCTAAGTCGTGAACAGCAAACGTTTTGAAAACAATAAAAGTTAATTTAAGCCGGGCGGTGGTGGCGCACGCCTTTAATCCCAGCACTTGGGAGGCAGAGGCAGGCGGATCTCTGTGAGTTCGAGACCAGCCTGGTCTACAAGAGCTAGTTCCAGGACAGGCTCCAAAACCACAGAGAAACCCTGTCTCGAAAAAACCAAAAAAAAACGTTAATTTAAAAATGTGATCCTCTTCAACTTAGGCTAGGGTTGTATCTTACCAGGATACAAGTGATCTGATAGTGGAAATTGGAAACTGGAGGGCATGGCTCCTTAGAAAGGGTGAGGGGTAAGTACAAAAGAAAGAGGAAGGAGTATGAAGGGGAATGGCAGGATACAATGGTCTCATAAGTGAATCGGGAAAGGGTTCTTTTTAGGGAAGGGGAGGAAAGTGAATACAGTATGGGTACATCTTGGTTGCAAATATCTTAAGTAGAAAATGTTTCTGATACCTCTACCACTCTAATATCCTAGCTCAGTAACCTGTCATAGTATAGAATATTGATTGTTTATCATGGTGATCATGTAGAATCCAGTATGGGGACAACAATATTGACAGCCCAGGAAAGATCAAAATTCAACAAACAGTTTCTACTGAATTCTAATTTTTTGCGTCATTGCAATGCAGAAAAATTACAAGTCAAATTTTAGTTAGTAGAGGACCATTAGTACACATTTTAACACAAAGAGACTGTACACACAGAAGTTGTCTTAAGGGGAGACCACGGTGGCTTCAGGCCTCTTGATAAGCTGTAGAAGTAAATGCAGTAAACAGAGTCTATAAATTTCAATACAAACAAGTCTTTATGGTCTTTGGATGCTAGAACTTCAAATAAGAAAGATGATCATTTTTCCCCATAGAAAGAAGAATCTAGAGGACAACCCAAAAAGAGCAAGAGAAGAACGGATGGAAAACAAGCGACTCTACACTGCACAGTGTGATTCTCCTTGAACCTCAGGAATCTATAAAAGGCAATAAACCCAAGAATGGCCTGAGCGAAGTACATCTCAGCAACCTATTAAGAGACAAAGCTTTGAGTGTAGATGAGCAAAGTAGCTGACAACAAAATTGAAAAGAAGCAGAGACTGGAAAGAAACACGAAAGCTGATGTCCCTAAGGATTTACAGAAACCTGAGATAATAGGCTATGGATTTGCTAAGTCTATAAGTAAAAGCCGTTTTGTCTGGGTTCCTCTGAACAGACCATCTCAGTAGAGAACTGGGTCACTGCTGAAGTGTAAGTGCTCTTACTATCACTAATGGAAGCTTGAAAAGTAGGGTTGACTTGATTCTGAAGGGATGTGAGTGTGTAAGGTCCTAAAAGAGACATCTTAGACCCAGATAAAAGGGGAAAAGAGGGCTCAAATGAGCTAATGGAACCGGTTACTCAGCCTCTATAACAGGCACATTTAAGAAAGAAGGTCACTGTGGCACGGCTGTCCTGCACTCAGAGGCTGTTTGGTGGCACTCCTGGCCTCCACTGACTGGGTGACAATGTCCTCCCCCTCACTCCAGCCATAACAAACAACTATCTCTAGATACTGTCCGATGTCCTGGGGTCGGATAGGACAAAACCATCCCTCAACTGAGAAGCACTACAATATAGATTTGGGGGCCACCATTAGGGTGATGAGCATGCAAACTGAAAGTCAGACTATTTCATTGGATGAAAGAATAGTAACCAAGCTAACTTCTGGAAATTCCCACCATTTAGTTCAGAAAAAGAGTTTGCTGAGAAAGTGAGCCCTCTAAGACCTAGAGAATATTCCATAGATTTACTTTATTGTCTAGCGTCAGTCTAATTGAAGAAGAAAGAACAGATAAAGGAAGTGTTGGGGGGATGAAGAAATGGCTTACAAGGACAAAGCACTTGCCATGTAAACATGGGGAGCAGAGTTTGCATTCCCAACACCATTGTGAACACTCGAGGCACTCATAGCGTTCATCTTTCACTGATCTTTCTGAGACGTCATCTTTCAAGCCAATATGAGGTTCTCGTGCCAAACACCTCAATACCCCTTCTGTTGTGGTTTGAATGTGAACTCTCCACATGGGCTCAGATGTTTGAACACTTGGTCCCCAGATGGTGACACTGTCTGGGGAAGTTGTGGAACCTTTAGTTGAGAAGATCGAGTTTTGCTATAGGAGTTGAGTCACTGGGGGTGGTTCTTGAAGTTTGATAGCTGGGACCCACTTTCTGTCTGCTCTCTGTTTCCTGAGTGTCTTAGAGTTTCTGTTGCTGTGGTGAAACACCATGACCAAGTAGGGGAGCAAGTAGGGGAGGAAAAATTATTGGCTTCATCACTGACAGGAGCTTAAACAGGGCAGGAACCTGGAGGCAGGAGCTGATGCAGAGGCCATGGAGGGGTACTGCTTACTGGCTTGCTCCCCTGGCTTGTTCAGCCTGCTTTCTCATAGAACCCAGGATCACCAGCCCAGGGATGGCCCCACCCACCATGAACTGTGCCCTCCCCCATTGATCACCAATTGAGAAAATGCCTTGTAAATCTGGATCTCATGGAGATATTGCCTCACCTGAGGCTCCTTCCTCTCTGATGTCTCTAGCTTGTGTCAAGTTGACACACAATACAGAAAAATGTAACCTGTCGCTTCAGATCCCCACTGCCACACCTTCCCTGCCATATATTCACTCAAACTAGGAGCTGAAGCAAAACCTTCCTCCTTAAAGTCATAGCTGCAAACAAATACTCCTTCCCTCCAATAGAGAGGCCACTCCATTAAATTGCTTATGTAACTACCTCACGTCCAAATGTGTGAGAGAACAGCACATCAGCCTTACTTACCACTGTAACTCTAGCATCTAACCCCTGCCTGATACCTGGAAGATGCTAACAAATATTTGTTGAATGAATGAGTAACTTAACAGACACACTAGCCTAACGGATTGTTGGAATCACCTTCATCTTAGAGGTAATGATTTAACTTGCAAACCTGTCAGTGCTCATGACTATTTTTCGACTTTTTTTTGTATGTTTGCAAGTTTTTTTTTATTTTTATTCTTTTTTAATTAAAATTTCCACCTGCTCCCCGTTTCCCATTTCCCTCCCCTCCTCCCAAATATTGCCCCTCCCCCCACTCCCCTCCCCCTATCCCCACTCCTCTTCTCCTCCCCCCACTCCATTCCCCCTCCTTCTCGACACTGAAGAGCAGTCCAAATTCTCTGCCCTGCAGGAAGACGAAGGTCTTCTATCTATGTCCAGGAAGGTGAGCGTCTAAACAGGCTAAGCTCCCACAAAGCCAGTTCATGTATTAGGATCGAAACCTAGTGCCATTGTCCTTGGCTTCTCATCAGCCTTCATTGTCCGCCATGCTCAGAGAGTCCAGTTTCAACCCCTGCTTATTCAGTCCCAGACCAGCTGGCCTTGGTGGGCTCCCAATAAATCAGTTCCACTGTCACAGTGGGTGAGTGCATCCCTCGTGGTCCTGATTTCCTTGCTCATGTTCTCCCTCCTTCTGCTCCTCATTTGGACTTTTAATTGAAGACATAGATCCTATCATCTTTTTCTAAGTAAGGAAGCTTACTCAGAGAGATGCAGTTATTTTCTTCAAAGGACCGAAGTCATATGACTAGGAGATAGCAAGACAAGTCTCCAGGCCCATGCTAATCTATTCTAAATTCCATTTCCTTTCCAAGACACTTTGGAGTGTCTTGTTTGTGTAACATCATTTGGGAACTGCATAGCTCTGGGGGGCTGCGATACTCCAGGAATACGCTGTGAGCAGCACTTTTGGAGATCATCGAAATAGGGGTCCTGGGCCTCTCACTCCTACATCCCCAGGCCAGGTATAATCCCCACTGCTGCGAACCTAGGTTGTATTAAGTTCCTACTCTACTATCTAATATTCACATTCCAATTAAAATTCTGCCTGGATACACAGCTGAGTCCTTCCAGCGCACTCCCCTTCTCCAAACTTGCTCTTAACTGAAAATTGGATTGAAAAACAGTATTTGAAAGGAAGAACAGGAAGTCTCTGTTTTATTATTGGAAGACTATGTTCTCAAAGGTTTTCCGAGCTGTTTTTGTGTGTGCATTTTTTAATTTAGAATTTTTTCCCTTTCCACTAAAATTATAAAAGCTTATAAGGAATAAATAGGTTTTCAAGTTAGAACACAGGTGATAATTTAGCACAGAGGCTGAATGAATGTCAATAAAAGCACCCTTATCCAGGCTTCCAAATAGTGGCAGAATGTCTTCCTACCAGGGGGAGAGACCCAGAAGCTATTTGAAAACTTCCTACCCCAACATGGTTGGAGTAGCTGAATAAAATCTCAGCACAGCAGCCTGGTGGTGGTGGTGATACAAGTCTTTAATCCCAGCACTTCGGAGGTAGAGGCAGGCGGATCTCTGAGTTCGAGGCCAGCCTGGTCTACAGAGTGAGTTCCAAGTCAGCCAGGGCAACACAGAGAAACCCTGTCTGGGAAAAAGGAAAAGCTTCAGAGAAAATATACTCTGTATAAAACTGCTTTCAGAGAGAGGCTTGCCACTGACTTCTCTCAGGTCCGCAGCGTAGTTTCCCAAAGACGATCTTCATCTTTTATTGATCAGGGCTTCGGGGGTGCTTTTCACATTAGGTGCGAAGAAGGCCTTCCAGCAACATTACAAAGGAATAACAAAGAAATGTGATTGACCATACACCCAGAGCACTGCAAGGCATTTCCATGTTTGATTATCTAAAATTGCATTTTGTACCAAAATGTATCCATTTGATGGGGCGGGGGAGAAATGTGTAAAAATTTTATATGGGTTTATCTTTAGAAGTTATTTTCCCTTGTAGGTCAAAAGATACCCAAAGCATTCTAAATTCAAAATAAAGACTAAATCCCTCCTTAAACTCCTAGCACTCTGGGAATCATCTACTTTCTTAAACCCCTCCCCTTTGCACAACTGCTTCATTATCCTCTTTGTTCAAACCAAATTCTGGAAACTTTGTAATTAATTGTTATTTGCCTCCATCACTTACCCTTCACATCAGAACAATCATAAAGTTTTGTTTTTCCTGCCTTACTTCAACTTCAACATTCCCAACATGGATTGTTGTTATTATTGGCAGCATTCTTGTTTCTCGTCCAGTTCGTTAGAAGAGTTTCTTCACTGGTCCATGTTTATGGTAATACCCAGGCTCCCTGAAGCATTCTTCTTAACATTTCCTGCAGCTCTTGTTTAGCCTGAATGATGAGCACTGCAATCGTGGTTCCTAAGGTCATTGCAAGTGACCAGCTTTCAGGTCCTAGGGGCAGGCAAGGGGCTACATATTTGAGCAAAGGTAACTTGCATGCTGAAACTGTTAATGTAGCTGATAGAATGCTTGCCCAGTTTGCACACAGCCCTAGGTTCCATCCCTCGCGTGGCAGGAACTGAGTGTGGTAACACAAGCCTGTAATTCCATGTACCCTGGAAAAAGAGACAGAAGAATCAGAAGATTAAATGAATTTGAAACCAACCTGACCTAGAGACTTGCCTATAAGTAAGAAAAATAAACCATATAATTTAAAATCAAGCACACTGTTGCATTCAAATGTCAAATCATCTTCTGAATCACTGTCTTAGGGTTTCTATTGCTATGAAGAGACACGATGACCATGGCAACTCTTATAAAGTAAAATATTTTACTAGGGCTGGCTTACAGTTTCAGACCTTTAGTCCATTATTGTCATGGCAGGAAGCATGGTGGCATGCAGGCGGACATGGTGCTGGAGAGGGAGTTGAGAGTTCCACATCTTGATTCACAGGGAGCAGAAGACGACTGTGTGGCACACAGAGCATAGTTTGAGTGTAAGAGACCTTAAAGCCTGCCCCCTCAGTGACACACTTCCTCCAAGAAGATCATATCTACTCCAACAATGCCTCTTAGTAGTGCCACTACCTATGGGCCAGGCATTCAAACACGTGAGTATATAAGGGCCACAACTATACAAATCACCACAACTACTAAACTCACCTTTTGTAAGACTGTTGAGGAGAATCTGATGAACAAGCAAACATGTTATAATCATGAACATTTGACTGGCACGTCCCCAAGAAGACTCTATGCAGTAAGTACACTATCAGCTCAATATCAAAGCCCTTCTATGTTCTTTCGTCTAAAGCCTGACTGTTATTTATAATTTTTCCTTTTCCATGCTGACCCCTATACGAGGACCCTTCAGACAGGACCCTTCAGCGAAGTCTAGGCTCTCAACCTTATTTCTAAGGTATCTCTTTGACCCATTCATCCAGCCCAACATGAAGAAAGAGGAAAACAACTATGTGATTGATTTAATCTCACCAGGTCTTATTAAATTAACAATCACATTTCTAAAGATGGAAATTTTGATAGCTAAGGAAATCTTGAAAGCTGTGGCCTCTCCCACAGTGTGGTGTTTAGGGAGAAGGGAAACTCATCTATGTAGCTTCACTCTGTTTAGGAATCTGACCTGGAATTACCAGTGTTATTTAATTTTAGTTTATCTTCTGTACCAAGGTGCTGTGCTATCACCTGCCTCCTAAGTTTTCAGAAATGGATTCTAGTTTGAACTATACTGTAGGAGCAATTGCTTATCTATACCAGCTATCCACAGGTCAAATGTCAGTAAATATTTAGTATAAGAAGCTGAATTTAAAAGAAAATGGCAGCCAAAAACTTAACTTGTGACCTTAACTGTGTTCTATGTCCATGACACGATGAAATGTTTTTGCTGCCGTGAGTACCGGAGTTTTCATTATCTTAATCGACATTTGCCATAAGGTGCTGTCAAAGGACTTTGGTGCAAACTGGTTTTGAAAATGTCTGGATGATCTGTATGTAATCTTCTAGGGTTATATACTTCTAAAAAATAAGACAGAAGGATACAGCGAGGCCTGTAGCCATGACGAACAAAGGCTAAGGCTAGCTCTTGAAGTGCCACCATGTAAAACCATTTTTGTTTGTTTTACAATTCCCAGTTGCCTAATCTCAATTAGGATACTGTCACAGGGTAAAACCACCCAAAGGACAGAGGCTGCATCTTGAGGGAGTTTGCAGAACAGCTTTTGTGAGCTCCAGTGCCTGCTTATGGCTCTTCATTTATTTACTGCGGTGAATGTGGACATTGAATACAGAAGTTTGTCTACATTTTTCCTTCATTATAATCTTGGTTGATAGGGATGCAGCTCACTTCAACTCCTTTCTGACCACTAACATCTGTCATCTGTGACTGGCCTATAAATATTTCCCGGCCATCCATGCACCCCAGTAAAGTCACAGCAACAGTGCTCTAGGGGACCAGCACCTACCCCAGCAGGCTAGAAGGCTGTATGCTTATTAGTACACAGGGACCATCTGTGAGGGGACAGTAAAGAAGAAACCCAGTAAGGGAGGGGGAAGAAAAGAGGGCAGGTGAAAGCAGAGGGTAGAACAGAGCTGGGAAGGAGACCAATGTGGGTAAAGTTTAAAGATAAACTTTCTATGTGGCCAAGGTACAGAATGCTGCCAAGCTTGGAGCAAGTTACACAAAAGAGACTCTCTATGAGTCTGGCAGGATATTGGAGCTGATGAGACACAACACACAGGTTCAACCAGCCATCCCTGAATGGGGAATTTTAATGGCATCTCTGTATGCAGTGGATGTTCTTTCCAAAAGAGGAAGCTTAGACTGTGTGTTTCAACACACACACACACACACACACACACACACACTACACTCACATGCAGATCACCAGCAGAAAGCATGCACATGAGTACCTGCCAATCATACACAGAGGTATGAATCCCCCCTGCTTTTGAAATAACTCAGAGCTCTATCAAAACCTTAAACTATCGAATCAAGCCCCTCCACCCTCTCCCCACCACCCTGCATTCTCCATCCATCATCTAGAGCAACATTTTCATATTCTGAGACATGCAGGTAAGTAGAGCATGTATTTTCTTAGCTTTTGCAATTATTTCTATATTTCAGCTCTATTAAATAATCACTCTGACCTTGGCAGCTGCAGGGACGAGATGGGGACTGTGAACTCATAGTAAGTCCCTCAAACATCTTGACAATCAAGAAAGTTTAGAATCAGAGACTTTGGGGAGAACCAAGCTTGCCTTTGAGCATTTTTGAAAGATGTGGCACTGAGTTAACCAACCTTCTCTCTTGTGAGAGAGAAAGGAAGCTTGCTCTTGCTTGGATGTGTCCTGTGGGCCTCTGAAAGAGGTCCATCCATCCAAATGCCCCAGCAAACCAAGGACAGCACCATGCAGTCCTGTTTGCCACAGGAAAAGATGAGAGCGAGGAGAGGAGAGAGAAAGAGTGGGAGGGACGCTGGACAGTGGGAAGAAGGCAGGATGCATGGGGAAAGGCGTAGACTGTTCTATTTATTCCTGTCAGCTCCTAACAGCGCATTGCTTTGCAAAGGAGGGTAATTCAAGGGAAACTTGGACACTCGAATTTAAATTTTTCTTAAATTGTGATGGCAGCACAGGAAAGTATCTGGAAAATACTGTTTATCATAAATGGCTACAATTGTGAGTACTGCATTCAAACCCAAATGTTTGGCTTCAAATATTTCAGCAATCTTTTAAATGTTTGCAGATCTTGGGGTATATCTCAGTGAAAGAGCATTATAATACTCATTTATATACAATCTTCTATGTAAAAAAATCAGATGCAAAAATTAACTCCATGTTTTATAAATACTGTATCAGCCTTAATAATAAACACAGCTAAAACTCTTAGTGATGGAGGTGGGTCTTGTATTTATCTGTTGCTTTAATTGGTTAATTAATAAAGAAAACTGCTTGGCCTTGATAGGACAAAAAATTAGGTAGGTGGAGTAGACAGAACAAAATGCTGGGAGAAAGAAGCAGATTCAGTGAGTCGCCATGATTCTCCCCGCCGGACACAGACATAGGTTAAGATCCTCCCTGGTAAGCCAGCTCGTGGTGCTACACAGAATATTAAAAATGTGTTAGATCAATATGTAAGAGCTAGCCAATAAGAGGCTAAAACTAATGGGCCAGGCAGTGTTTAAAAGAATACAATTTCAATGTAATTATTTTGCGACATAAGCTAGCCATGCGGGCGGCTGGGTGCCAGGGACGCAGCCCCGCCACTCTTATTACAACACTTAGCATGGGTGAAGCTGAGAGGGTTATTTCTACACACAGGAAAAGAGGAGCACATGAGACTTTGTGTTAAGGTTGTTTCTACCAGCTAGCCGCTGGGCACTGTGCAGGATGTCACACGCTGAGGAAATCCACGAGATGGGGACTTTTCGGTAATCAGAAGCAATGTCTAATTAGGGCGCAGAGGCCTGTGCTTCAGAATGATCCTGCTACAAACAGAAGATGAAATGTATCCTATGCAGAAGTAGAACTGGAAAGCATAAGGTATAGGAGAGTAGGAGAAAGAATGAAGGGAAGAGGAAGCGGGTGTCTTTATTCTGCTAAAGAAGAAAGGAGACTCGGCTTAAGAGCGTCACCTGTCACATTCAGAGGTATGGACACTGATAGAAAATGAGAGGTCATCATAAGAATTGAATAGGAAAATGACATACCATATTTATGTCCTTGTTTAGGCACTTGAGTTGCAGGGTGTAGAAGGCATCTACTTTCAAGTCATGAGAAAAACGTTCATGGCATAAGAATTATTACAGTCTACTTGCTGCCTAATGAGCTACATATAAAAATATAATGTGTGTCCACGTACATGTGTGGGCATATGTAAAATCTATTAAGTTATATAGCACTTAGTAGTTCATTGACAACGAATAATAAAGAGAGTCTTGATGTAGGCAGGCGTAATTATCTCTACTTAACAAATAAAAAACTGAAGACTTTAGAGATTAGTGACTTACTTAACAACACAGAACAATGGGGCCTGGGTCAAGCTCAAAACCACCTCTCTTCACTCTCTGCCTTGTATTTTTCTATAAATTCATACTTTCAACTCAGTAGTGATCTACACTAAACATTTTTAAATTTGGGTATCAGCAAAGGCCTGGAAGATCACTTTATTTTAGTTCATGCTGCAGTTTAGATATGGTTTGTCCCCCAAAGGTTTGTGTGTTGTAAAACTGGTAATCAGTGTAGCAATGTTGAGGAGTAGTGGCAACATTAAGAAATGGACATTAGTGGGAGGTGTCTTGGTCATGGAGGCACCTTGAAATGATTGTACCTTCTCTAGGGACTGGATCAGTTTCTTCAAAACTCAATTATGCCTGGTAGGAGCGAGTTAGGTCTCACAGGACGGGATTAGTTACAAGAAGTGATCATTATTGTATTATATTACAAATGGGATATCCTCCCTTTGTCTCTCATACACAGCATCCTTCCTCCCATTCTCACTTCCTTTTTCTGCCTCTTTGCCATCACCTGATGGTTCCTTCCCAGAAGGAGACGTGTGTGTTGGCCCTGAGTTGTTGGGCTTGCCTACCTTCAGTCCGCTAGCTAAAGTCACCTTATAATTTACCCAGTGGAACGTTTTCTCACAACCACACAAATAAACTGCAGAGCAAATGCAAAGGATCATGTGAGATTTCCCGGCTACACAGCAAGAGTAGCACCTCTACGCTTCCATACTTTTGTGAGTGCTGCTCCTCTGCCTGGAACATCTTCCATCCTAACCCTGTTCTGCCCTCCCTACATCCCCATGTCACAGTCATCACTTCCTCCGAGACACCTTCTTAGAACTCCAGTGCTGGGAATATGCCCTCCCTTTATATTCTAGTACTACTTAGGGCTCAGGTTCATCACAGCACATGCACCATGTTGTAAAAGGCTGTTTAAGGCTCCTGTCTTTCCCTAGTTACAGTGTGATCGCCCAGAGACAGAAAATGTGCCTCTCTACGGATATCCCCTAATCTTGGTATAAGCCTTGGCACATTTTAAATATTCAAAAATTATTCTTAGTTTGAATGTTCTGCATAACGTTTGCTAGAGGAACTGCATGCAACCAACCAAGGCTAGAAATGAGATCTGCCTCCCACAGAAAGGATCTTTGCACCTTGCACCAATCCTCTCTACTAAGTGCTAATCTCCTGAGTGTGATTCATCACCAGGCCAACTGCCTAAGAAGGCTGTGCCCTTCTCTTGCGGAGCCATAATAAAGGTTAGTTTACTTTAAGCAAATGGTGTTTTCTTTCCTCCCTTCTATTTTTTCACTAGCTATTTTTTCCTTCTATTTACTTATCCAGTGGCAGGAAGAAAAGAAAAATGACTCCAGTTTCTATTTAGATATTTGATATACAGCATGTTTAGATAAGGAGAGTTATAAACTGCCAGCTAGGTACCGTCTGGATACCCAGACTGAATTCCCTCTATTTTAGATTTCAGTAAAACAAAGAAAAGGAGTGTGGGGGAAGAATGTGCATGCCACATATAGATGGGAAGGTTGAGAACTGTATTGTTTCCAGTCCAGTGTTGGAGTTCATGATCAGCATTACACATGGAAAGAAATGTACCTGGCAGCACAAAAAACTGGCCAATGGCAGCAATCTTCAGAATTCAATGCAGATAGCACTGCTTGAACCCTGATTCTGATACAACTACAAACTGGCTATGTGAATCTAAAAGAAGTGCAAGGTGCTCCAGGCCTCGGTTTTGTCCCTTGTAAAGGGAGTTCAGCATGCGTAAGACTGGAAAACCCAAGTTCACTTATTTCTACGAGGAGTTCCTTTAGCAAGTCTATGTGCTTTGCTTTGCACTAAAAGTAAATCTTATGTCCAGTGTGCTGTCCTGTCTCTGTTGGAGACACACACTCTCCCTACCTGAAAGTATGTCCATTTTGTTTCCCATATACCTGTTCTGGAGAACTTTGATTTTTCTCTCCTTCATGAAACTGAATAGTCACATTTCATAAAACCTCTAATTTCATCTGTTTTCAGTGATTTCCCTGTCATGAATAAACCTGCCACACTCTGAACATCGCCTTCTCCAATGGGTGGATCAGATATTGCTGCCTGAAAGACAATCTCTTGGGTTAATTGTGTTTCTTGGTGCATTAAAGATATTTAAAATATTTGGTACTCAAAATGAATTTCATTTGAGACACTTGATTTTGATGCAAGTGTGGGCAAACATGAAATTTTGTCTAACTCTGACATCCCAGGATCCTCCAAATTCCCATTCTCAACTGGCTGTCCACACTTCCAGACCTGAGCGGACATCAGGCCTCTTACGAGCTTTTCCTTCACGCCCAGAGTCATTTCTCACAGATGGTCTTTGGCCTCCCATGAGGCATGGGACAGAGCTCAACTTCTCTGCTCTTCCTCTCTCCATCCTCAGCTGTCAACGTTCAGCTACCAATTCCCTTGGTGCTCTTGGTTCCACAGAACTAACCCACGCCCTATCCTTTCTCTGTGCGCTCTGTGCTTTCCCAGCTCCCATCATCATCCAAGCCATTCTTTGCCCCAGGGCCTCTGGCTCTTCACTTTGCAGACAATTAGATGGCATGATGTACACCACCATTTCAATCCAGCTCCAAGTTTAGCTTGCAGTAAACAGCGGAGCTTAGTGTCCTCATTCATTCATGTTTTGTTCATTCATTTATGGGTGACTTTGCTGACCACGTGTGGTTCTAGTTACACAGAAGAAAATTAGAGCATAATAACTGTAGAATTTGTAGGTACAGTACAAAATGCAAGTTTAGGCTTTTTGAACAAAACAATAATAATTTTAAGGTAGTACTGGTACACATAATAAGCACGAAGGACAGAGATAAGTGCAAAGATTATATACCAGAGCTCAGGGAAGCCCGCTGTCGTGACAAACAAGCAAAAGCAAACTCTAGGCGGTACATTAAGTGCTGTGATGTGGATAAACAGAGGATGCTGGGGAAGTGGGCATGGTTAAGAATGGAGATGGAGGGTGGGAGGGGGCAAGAAAATCTTATGGACTTCCCACAGGACAGGGAACCCTGATTGCTCTTTGGGCTGACGAGGGAGGGAGACATGATCAGGGGAAGGGGAGGGAAATGGTAGGCGGTGGTGGGGAAGAGGCAGAAATCTTTAATAAATAAATAAATTAATTAATTTTAAAAAAGAAGCCATACCGTGTGTAGGGGCCCGCGCACAATAAAAACTGCAAGGGAGGTGCTGTCAAAGGAAGTTAAACATGAAGCATTTCCCTTTCTTTCCCAGACTCCCTTAGTTAGGATATATACTTCGCTGCTCCCGTATCCTCCCTTCCTATATCCCAACCATCCCAATCCCCCGAGCTCCTCCCAACCTCCCCTTCTCATGTTTCTCATCCCATTTCCCCTTTGCCCCTTGCCACCTCCCCCGCAAGTTCCCAGTTATTGCCCTGCAATCTTGTCTACTTCCCCTCTCCAGGCAGATGACTATATGATTTTCTTTGGGTTCACTGTCTTATTTAGCTTCTCTAGGATCACAAATTATAAGCTCAATGTCCTTTATTTATGGCTAGAATCCGATTATGTTCCTCTTTTTGGGACTGGGATACCTCACTCAGGATAGTGTTTTCTATTTCCATCCATTTGCATGCAAAATTCGAGAAGTCATTGTTTTTTACCGCTGAGTAGTACTCTAATATGTATATATTCCACACTTTCTTCCAACTTGTCACAGATTTTTATTTTCTGTTTAATAAAGAAAAATGAAATAAAAAAAAAGAAAATCTTATGGAAGGAAGTAGCACCTAAATCCACTTGTGTATCTCAACTGGAGTGGGGAAAAAGAGGGGAAGAAAAGAGTAAGAATAAATCAAAACACGAAACAGCCCAATGCAAAAACGTGGGTGGGGGAGAAGGAGCCGAACATTATGTCCAAATTTTGCACATCTTTGAAGACTCTCAAATACTTTTGACAATGAATCACAGAAATAAATGCACAATTTGACCTATACACATATTAAAACAAAACTTCACCAAAATACATACGGTTTATTTGCTCCTTCCTAGTGAGTTTATAACCCAGAATATGAATGGCCCTACTTTCAGGATGACCTAAAGTGCTACTTTTTTGCCATGTCTCCCCAATCCTCTCAGATTCAAGCCATGCGGATGCCTGGGTGCATTTCTGTAGGCTCTTAGATTCTGGGGCCTGTGTCGTGCCTTACATCACTTATGACACTTTAACTTGAAGGCAACCTCAGGTGCTAGGTGTCTATCAGGATCTCTAAAGGCTGCAAGCTGTCCATTGTCCTCCTCAGTCTTTACATCTACCATCCTAGGACCATGAGCCTTCTCTGTCCGGTCATTTCCCACCAGTTTCACTACCTCATTCTTGTTAATGAGTTCAAGGTCAATCCTTGGTCTCAAATGAACAGAGCTTTTCCCGCAGGGTAGGATGGCACATGATACACAGGCACACAGGATCCCATCACTAGGGAGCTAAGGGAAAGGTGGCAGGAAGGAGGCCATCTTGAGCTATAAGAAAAAAAATTGTCTCAAAAAAATAAAATAAAATAAAAACAGGCTTGGGGAGAGGGGAAATCAGTTTTCTCCAGTGAGTAGGTCAAACACTCCAGGACAAGCCTTATAATTGAACTCCACAGGTTTTTCTTTTCTTTTCTTTTCTTTTCTTTTTTTTTTTTTTTTTTGTGTGTGTGTGTGTGCTTTTAATTTGGTTAGAGTTGGGTGGGTTTTTTGTTTTGATTTTAGATGTGGCTTTATTTTGTTTTCTTGTTTAGGGGTTGTTTTATTGCATTTTTGTTTGTTGAGAAAGAACTTAAAGTTTGTGGGGGAAAGACTTGGAGGATGTGGAGAAGTGAAAGAATATGACCAAAACACACATAAATTAGAAAACTAAAAACTAACTGGGCAGTGGTGGAGGTAGACAGTGATGGTACACGCCTTTAATCCCAACACTCGGGATGCAGACACAGGCGAATCTCTGTGAGTTTGAGGCCAGCCAGGTCTACAAGAACAAGTTCCACTACAGGCTCCAAAGTTACAGAGAAACCCTGTCTCGAAAAAACCAAGAATAAATAAATAAATAAATTTAAAACTAAGCCAGGAGTACCTCAGTGCTACTGTACCTGCCTGGCATGTGCAAGGCCCTTGTCCTTGTCCTCAGTACCACGAGTAAGAGCAAAACAGACTCCTTTCCTTGATACACTCTGAAATTAACATCAAACAATTGTGATTCTTTGTGATCTTCTCTGTGCTTTCTGCTAGTCTAACACTGAGCTCTAGTCATATATTCCCAAGGTCTCCCACTGTCAAAGCTGTCTGTAGAGCAGGCCTTGAGTAAAGATAAATTGCTCTCAGCATGAGTTTGCTGGGCTTTGACTTTCACATGGGTTTTACTACAAAGACTTTGACTATAACTATGATCCAAGAAACCCTATTATTATTATCAGTTCCCATCTGATGAATGCTCACAGACTTCAGGGTGTCTGACTCAAAGGTCACACTCTTTCCATTATACTCATCAAAGGACAGCAATGACAGGCTGTGGTGAGCAAAGGACCAGGTGGACTCCATAGCCAGCAACGCCACCTGGGCATGAGTGTTCATTTACCCAAAGAAATCCAGTGGCAAACCACAGCTTTTTTTTCCTAGTTATAGGATGCTACACAGTGACTTCCAGTCTCCCTTGCTAGCTTGGCACTGATTGCTTTGCCCTGTAATAACAAATTCCGCATGAAGCTCAGCCTGTTGCCTTGCTGTTGTTATTGTTTGGCTTCAGAGACAGGGTTTCAGTATGCAGCTCATACTGACCTTCAAGCCGAGATATGCTCTTCTTGCCTTCCCCCGTTCTGGGATCCAGGTATGTGTCACCATGCCCAGCCCAGTAACTTTTTCTTCTGGTTTTAAATCAGGGGTCTCACAAATGATGCAAAAGATCTTGTATGGAGTTGAAGCTACCATGCATCTTGAAAATGCCACTCCTAACAGCTGGCTTCGCTTTGCTGCTCCGTGCCCACGCTTCCTAAAAACACCTGCATGCGGATGGGTGGAGTGGGAATAATTACATAAAGTCCGCATATTCCCTTCCTTTGTGACTTAGAAACCTGTAGCCAAATGGGTTTCCATGATGTAAGATATGCAGAAAGGGCAATGAGTGCTCATCTTGGATCGAACATGAATTATTAATGCTGTGATTGCTAAATAATTCATCAAATTCAGTGTAGTTCAGGGATTCTAATTCAAACAAAATACAAAAGTATCAACTCTTCCCCTGGTCGTCCTCATTACTTCCTTATTTGTTTACTTGAATTTCTTTAGTAAAGTTTTAATACGAACAACCACCAATTCATCCGCTCAGTAGTTACCCATGTCACGGATTTTTCTGGGTTTCTAGAGACAGAGGAGTGAACAGAAGAGACAAAGCCAATAATAAATATTTATTGTTCAACAGATTTTGTTAGACAGCCAAAGATATAGAATTGCCCTGTTTCTGTTCTCGATGGGTGAAACAGATGAAAGCAATGTAAGATCCATAGACTCATAAATAGAAATGAGACATGCAAATCAGAGATGGGAGGGGATGGCTTCAAAGGAAGGACAAAGGAATTGACTGACTTGTGTTATATTGGGTAGACAAATTACCAATCCTTATATAGAGCTTGATTTTGAAAATCTGCACAGAGATTACAGACAGACGCTGATTAAATTGGGCAACTGATGAAGGCTTTTGGGTACCGAATTTCCAATAAGCAAGTGAGTCATGAAAACACTCTTTTATGATCATTTACATTGGAAATGTTGCTTTCCAAAGACAATCTATGGGCTCAATTAAGCAGGAGGGTAATTCAGTAGAGAGCTACCTTAAATCTACAAAAGCTGAAAACACTGGATTATAAACTACCAGGCCTGTTTTCAGAAAACAACTGATTCATCCATATAAGAAAACTGAGAGATTGGGGATTTGACACCAGAAAGTACATGGAGCTCAGGCTTAACTGGCAAACTAGGTTTGTTATGCGACTGTGCAAGATTAGATAAGGAGGGGAATATGATGCAGGCCTGCTGTGCTGCAAAAATCTAGAGCATATCATTCATATGAATTTCCTGTTTGAGTGACAGCTATAGCGCAATGTAAATGTACCTCTGGGTAAGCAAGCGCATCCTAGTGCAGGGGCCAGCAGCACACTTAATTGAGTAACAGTTCACTGGGAATAGCTTAATGTAAATCTGGAGGCCAGATGTATTGAGTAGAGGTGGGTTTTTAATGAGTCAGTGTAAGGACTATGTAATGTGGGACCCCAACAAATAAAAGAAGGGCTATATGATGTGGGTCCCCCACAAATAACAGAAGGACTATGTGATGTGGGTCCCCACAACAGAAGGGCTGTGATGTAGGTCTCCCACAAATAGCAGAAGGCTCTTTCAGCTACTGTTTTTGAAAGAGCAGACTGTGAGCCACACACACAAATCAAAGATACCTACCAAATCCAAAACACCACTCAAACTATCCATTTTGGAAACCCAAATCTGGATATCAGGTGTCAATCAAGAGCTGCCTTCTCCAAGTGGCACAGTCAGAGTGACAGCTTAGAGGCGCAGCTTTAGGTGTGGCCTTTCACAAAATAGAGGAACTGAAGGAATTCAACAGCAATCACGTCAGAGACGCCCTAGACAGAGGTCTAAGCCAGCATGCTCGAGAGTCCCATTCCATGCCTCCATTCAGTCTTGACTTTTTAAAAACAAGATACAAACTTGGCAAACTGCTTTCCTTAGCAGATTAGCTGGAGAGGAAGTTTGTGGTCTTTATTACAGGGTATGAAGGAAAATTAATTGGACAGTACATAAAAAATGCTAGTCAGATTTGCTTGCAATGTTGCCACTCAAGAAATGTTAGGTATTGTATGGTCCTTGATCTTCTGAAGGCATTTGAATCTACACCTTAACATGTGCTATTTAATCTTAGTCATCTACTTCTTTGAAATCAGAAGCACCATAGGACTAGCAGGGCACCCTTCTGGAATGTCTGCAGTGGGCTCCCAGAGACCATCGCATCATAAGGGCTCTGATCTAATCAATGGACTCGCCGTTTGTGGGTTTATAGTTGCTGGTATTGTGGAGAGGTAGTGGAAGACTGGATCTAGGTGAAGGAAACAGGTCTCTAGGGGCCTGTCTGTGAGGGCTGCATCCCACCCTGCCCTTAGCTTGTCTTCCCTCTTCTCTGCTTGCTGTCCACCATGCTGTGAGCTGTCCTTCTCTACTGGGCCATCTCCTTCATGATGGACTGATTGACACCTCTGAAACTGAAAGGCAAACCTTTCCTGTTCTCACAGCTACACAAAAGCAACCAAAGCAACAAGTAAATGTGAGCGTGGATGCAC
Source organism: Chionomys nivalis (assembly GCF_950005125.1). Classification (NCBI taxonomy): domain Eukaryota; kingdom Metazoa; phylum Chordata; class Mammalia; order Rodentia; family Cricetidae; genus Chionomys; species Chionomys nivalis. The sequence goes on along the minus strand of NC_080090.1, from coordinate 51,621,622 downwards.
ATCTGGATGCTTGTGGACATATGCATGCCCAAACCCAGGATACCCGCAAGATGCTCAGAAGCACGCGAGCAATGAGTGCACCAACTAAGAAAACAAGTAAGCCTGTCCTCACCCTGGACTTGACATTCCTTACTCCTCATCAGCGCCCCAGGCTATATTTAAGTGAACATTTCGTGCAGTAATGTATTTCACATTATTTTTCCTTTTAAAACACAGTTTTTCTATATTAAATTGCTGGAATGTAGGTCAAGTCCATATAAATTACATGGTCTCATGGTAACCGCTACTCTGTTTTAGCCCTATTGCTCAGGACCACCAAACCAAGGAGTATGGAGTTCACTCCCCACACACAGTGCAGTCTCAAACACCGCCTGCTGCAATGTAGGAGTCTCTGTAGGTTTGTTGATGGTGGCTTCTCTGTTTAGTACTCAGAAAACATCAAGATGCATGTTTTTGATAACTGTGAGCTCAACTCTGGGTAGTTATCCCTGAACAATTTTAATCATGCCTTCTACAGAGAAATCTGGCTTTGCTGTTTAGTACCACTGAGCCTCATCTTTATTATTAAAAGTTTTCATGTATAGTACTTAAAAGAGCTTTTTAAATTATGAAATGCTATATTGCTATTGGTTTTTTAGCTGCAATACAGTATAACAGTTCTAGACTATCTTAAGGCATGGTTCTCAACCTGTGGGTCACAACCCCCATGACAAACCCCTATCTTCAAAATAATATTTACATTACAATTCATAACAATAGCAAAATTTCATTATGAAGTGGAAATGAAAATAATTTTATGGCTGAGAAGAACAGAAAGAACTGTGTTAAAGGGATCACAACATTAGGAAGGTTGAGGACCACTGGTTTAAAGGAAAACACACACATACATACACACACATCCCAAAAGGAAATTATCAGGCAAGACAGTTCTTTAAAAAGAACAAGAAATATTCAGATGGTGCACAGGCTCACAAGCAATGTCACAATGCTAGTGAGAGACTTTTCACAGAAATTTAAGGTGCAGAAATCTCCCTCAGAGACCCAGAAAGTCAACCAAGTGGAAGGCATAACGGATGCTTGTGTGTTCTGGAACCAAAATAGTAAGAATTTTAAGTCAAGGAAGGAGATAATAAAAGCAAGAATAAGAACCAGATAGAATCCTGCTTAAACCCCTAATGTTAATTCTAGCAATCAGTGAATGTCTCAGGGAAAATGTCTGTCTCTTTGGGCCACAAACTACAGAAAAGTGCCATCGTTTTGTCTTAGGTTTTCACTGTTTTGTGTATTCACAATTGCCAACCTAGAAAAAGTGCCTAATAGCAGCCACATCTGAATTATAAGGGTTTCCTCTCTCTTTCGCGCTCATTCACTATCGAAGCACCTTGGCTCACTTACCCACTGCAGCCTCAGACCCTTTACCAATATGTTTCGAAATGAAAAGAGACTTTATCCCCTCAACATTCTGTGTGAACTAAAAATAACAGCCACCACCAGACCCATCTTTTCTTAGTCCTTCAACCACCTCAATTACACAAACTCAAAATAACTATTGGCTTTGACCGTCATTTTGTCACTGTCCTCAGCTGTGCCTGGACGAGAGATCCTTGTATCTGACCCAACTAGATCATGTCCTGTTCATCACAGATACTGAGAAATCTGTTACGGGGAGTCAACTCTGAGATTCTGTTTACTAAACTGATAGAGCATGTCCTGGGCTTATCCATCAATTTTCAGGCTAAACACCTTCTCTTAAGACATAGTCATACATACGCCATAGAGCCATGAAGGAGATTTGACCCACAGGGACCAAAATGTAACTGCCTCTTATACAAGATGCATTTGAGTCTTTTTTAAAAAACATATTCCTTCCTTCCTCCGAGTGAATCATAGTTATTTCAAAGAGAATTTGTCAAGTGGCCCCATAACTATTTTTGTTTGGCGCCTGTACTTGGTTGCTCTCATTATCTGTCTAGGCCATACTTCTTGGGTGAGCATGTCTTTTTTTAAAAAATGCCATGGTCTAGAAAAATAACAAGAGTCTTTGCAATCATTTCAATGATGGGTCTCCCACCCCCATTTCCAGTTGTGTGCCTTTGAGAATGCCATTTCATTTATTTCATAGCCTCAGTTTCTCATCTGTAAAATGAAAGAGAAGAAATCTCACAGGGTCTTTGAGGAAACACTAAGCTAAAAGGTGAAGTGCTGAAATGCTATGCACTTTTCTGTAATTTAATTTAAAATCTACATATATATCCCTAGTCCGCTGAGAGAGAGGAACTTTACCAGTTTGGTGACCTACATCCAACCACTTCCTGTACGGTTTCTGGGAAAAGATTGCATAGAGCTTATCTATGGGCCTGGGAAAGACCAGTGGAGTCAAAGGGAAGAGAAGTACCCAGCCTGAGCTCTGGGAAGGCTCACATCTGCTGCTTTTGTGACTATTGGATCCATTAAGTCCCTGCTAACTCCCCTAGTGCTGTTGATTCAGGATTTCTTGTGACTGGTGTCCTCTCTGAATGCTCCAGAGTCGTCTTCTGGTCCCTGTCACTCAATCTGTGCAACCCACATAGGCAGGGCAACCCAGAGACCTGGCCCAATGCCCCCCCCCACTTCGTGTTGACTTCATTTTTCACCCCCATATCATGATAAGCAATGGAGATCCTCAGAGCTTCTCAGGTCCACGACAGTAGACGTGCCACACAGTTGACCGCCTCATGAACACCCATCTTCCTGTCTCCCCCAACATGTAGGGCCCTGGGTCCTCTCTACAATGGATGCTCCACCTACTCATCCTTAGCTTCCTCTGAGGCTTTGCCTCCTTTGTCTCATTCCGCCACCATTTCCCTGTTGGGATAAATCTTAAATCATGTCCGGCATGAGAAATGTATCTGACTCATATCACATATTCTGTTACTTCTCAAAGCCTAGGATTCTGAAATGCTAGGTCTTTCCCTTCTTCCCGTGTGCCATTTGTTAATGTTTAGAATGTAGCTACCCAAATAAGGAAGAATTATAAGATAACTGGAGGTGCTCGGAGAGGAAGAAAATATTTCAGGGGGGGACGGGGAGAGGAGTGGGAGAGGGGGAGGGGAGTGGGGGGAGGGGGTAATGTGTGGGAGGAGGGGGGGAATGGGAAACGGGGAGGAGGGGGAAATTTTAATTTAAAAAGAATAAAATAAATTTAAAAAAAGAAAATATTTCAGAACTCTACTTTTCCTTGTTACTTTAAAATAATGTAGTGATAATCTCAGTAGCAGTGGTGGACTGTTGTTCACTGCTCAAAAAAGCCCCCAGGAAGAGACCATGAATGACTCTGGTCTTCACAGAAAGTAAATCAGAAAAATGAAAAATGAAACATGGGGTTCTACGATCATAAAAACCTTGAAGGATGACTAATTCTCTCTTTGTTTCCAAGATTTGTCCACTAAGAATTCTCCGAAATTCTCTGTGTGGCAGCACTTTGATTCATTCAAATGGTAATATGTAGTGTCTGTATGTGATTTCTTCTTTTTGAGTTAACAAATCTGAAATCCAGGGTGAGGCTGGACCCACTGGTAACACACAGGATGATGGAGGAAGGTCATTGGTTAAATAATAAAGAAACTGCCTAGGCCCATTTATAGGCCAACCCTTAGGTGGGTGGAGTAAACAGAACAGAATGCTGGAAAAAAAAAAAGCCGAGTCAGGAGTCACCATGATTCTCCCACTCTAGACAGACGCAGGTTAAGATCCTCCCTGGTAAGCCAGCTCATGGGGCTACACAAAATATTAAAAATGGGTTAGATCAATATGTAAGAGCTAACCAATAAGAGGCCGGAACTAATGGGCCTGGCAATGTTCAAAAGAATACAGTTTCCGTGTAATTATTTCGGGGCATAAGCCATGTGGGCGGCTGGGTGCCGGGGACGCAGCCCTGCCGCTCCTATTACAACAGAGTGGCGCCCAACGTGGGGCTCGAACCCACAACCCTGGGATTAAGAGTCCCATGCTCTACCGACTGAGCTAGCCGGGCCGAAGAGGCTCCTTAAGGAGTTTCATAGCCATTTGGGCAAGAAACTGCTCTTGCCTGTACTGTTGCATAAACTGGACACAGAGAACCCGCAGAAAAGAGGACTGCTAAACTTGCCTAAAGGTGAGATGGTTTTTCGGGGTTCCTGACTCATAAAAGAGTCTGCGAGACATTCTGCAGGACACAGCAAAAAGTGACTGAACGGTCTTTGGAATTTCCTGCTTGATGAAAATGTCTGCTGGATACTATGGGCCTGTAGGCCAAAGATGGATGCCCCAATGGTACCAAAAAACTTTGGGTGACTGTCCAGGCAGCAAGATGTCTCTGTCATTTCTAGAGTTTTCTTATTTCTTGTTTACTTAGGTAATATTATATCCTTCTGGAATCTTTGATGGAGTTAAAGAATGGTTAGTTATAGTTACAGTTTTCCATTGTTATGATAAAAGATAAAATAGATGTAAGTATTGTAACTGTAATTCTTGCTTTATAACTGTTTTGTTATATGTAATTTTACTATGTTAAAGTAAAAGCCTTTTTTGTTTAAACAGAAAAAGGGGAAATGATGAAGGAAGGTCATTGGTTAAATAATAAAAAAACTGCCTAGGCCCATTTATAGGCCAACCCTTAGGTGGGTGGAGTAAACAGAACAGAATGCTGGAAAAAAAAAGCCGAGTCAGGAGTCGCCATGATTCTCCCACTTCAGACAGACGCAGGTTAAGATCCTCCCTGGTAAGCCAGCTCATGGGGCTACACAAAATATTAAAAATGGGTTAGATCAATATGTAAGAGCTAACCAATAAGAGGCTGGAACTAATGGGCCTGACAATGTTCAAAAGAATACAGTTTCCGTGTAATTATTTCGGGGCATAAGCCATGCGGGCGGCTGGGTGCCGGGGACGCAGCCCCGCCGCTCCTATTACAACAACAGGAGAAGAAATACTGGCTGAAGTGTGCTCCCCAGTAAGACTGAAGAAACAACTTTTCATTCCCACCACACCTTGGTGATCCCCCATTCACACACGGGCCACTCCGCACCCTCTCACTGAAGATCCTGAGCAACAGCAAGGAACCTTCCTGTTCCTCTTGCACCATGTGGTCTTTCCTCTGGAATCAAGTCTTCTCATAGCCATCCCCTTGACTCAGTCCCTATCCCCCCTCCCAAGCTTTACCTTGGGGGGGGGGCTATCATTAAAATCAGGGACATCTTCCCTGACCCATGTTCCTACTAACCCAAGTCAGGGTTCATTCTTAATCCAGAAAATTGACTAAGCTGCTGTTCTTCTAGTGCATGGCAGGGAGACCTCAGCTTCAGAATAATTCACTTAACTAATAACCCCAGCTGTGATGTACTGATTTCTAACTCTGCATGTCTTATCTTATTGCATTTCTCAGGAATTCTCTTACTCTGGCCTTCTGTCTGTCAACATAGTCTTCACAATAATTTCTGTGACTTGCTTTTAACAAGGACACCTCCTCCCAAGCTGATGCCACCCAACTGCCTTCCAGCATGAGGATTCGTGATGCTGTAGGAAGAGGCATGACTTTTGAACGTAAAATAAATCTGAGCTCATATCCTAAAGTCTCCACACCCAGCTTCCGTGATCACCGCCAGCTATTTTACCTCTCCAGACTCATGTGTCTTTATCTACAGATGATTGATAATGATATCAACTGCACCGTGTTATTGTGAGGATTTCAGAGCCACATCTGTTCTGGCCTCCTGGCTGCCTGTCATCTGTAATGAAGACAATGCGATGCTTTCAAAACTAGCTGCTTATTGGCAAGAACAGGGCTATGGAATGGGAATCATACCAAAGTCCTCTATTCTAATCCCAGAGCTGCTTTAATTAGCATGGTAGCTTGGGTAAATGTCATCTGTTAGAGAACTAGGTGGTGGAAGGATTTGTGTTTCATATTCCTTATGTTTCCCTCCATCCATGGGGGTGTGGGATGCCTCTCTCACACTTGCACACTCACTTTTGACCGCAGATTTGCATGCCCACATGGCTTCTGTCTCCCTTGCTGAGGAGAGGGGGTCACGATTCCGCTCTGTTGCCCCTCGTGTACATTCTCTCTCCCAGGGTGAGAGAGAAGACTAAATGAGCCGACTTGCCTACTATCAAGAATGCACTATCAAGAAGTTTGTTCACAGACACAAAACATATTATACTGTATCAGGCCGTGTCAACGATGTCCGCACTACTTGAACGCCTTCTGACTTGCTCTTTTATCTTATTTTTTCAAATACCCAGAACTTGGAAAGGAAACAGAGAAAGAGTTCATCTGGATTTTTCTAGACTTCAAGCCAAGAGTTGTCTCTGGTCATTTCTCATTTGAAACTTGTGATCCGAGGGAGATAATGCCTGCTTCTCACAAGGTGGTCTCTGGAGAGTGTTCAGCAGGTGACGCTTTCCATCCATACATAGCGGCACACAGAGGTGAGCTCGCCACTAGAACTATGCTTTGCTTTACAGCAGAGAAAAAAATGAAGGTATGCAGTTTCTTTCCCTACAGTATCACTTATGCCCCCATCAACAGAGGACTCAAAAGCTAGCCTAAGCAGTGTGTGTCCTCTCCTTAGTTAAACTACTTACAAGTCCCAGTGTAGAACAGACCTTGGGAAAATTTCATCTTGTCATCAGACGTTCTCCTATAAAAGCCCACGAATTGGGAGATTGACATGAATCTTATTTCTCATCTAAAGAGATAATTCATAGGGACATTATTGACAACTGAAGAGATAGAAGTTGTGGGTCCCATGTCACAGTGGCTAAAACTAATAGTAGCCAAAGGAAATAAAGTCTGAAGTCGCCCCCTTCCTTCCTGCTTGCTCTGCTTGGCTCCTGTCATATGGGGTCATTTCTCCTCCTGCTGCATTCGTTCTTCTTTTTTTTTTTTTTTTACTTATTTATTTATTTTTATTCTTTTTTAATTAAAATTTCCACCTGCTCCCCATTTCCCATTTCCCTCCCCTCCTCCCAAATATTGCCCTCCCCCCACTTCCCTCCCCCTATCCCCACTCCTCTTCTCCTCCCCCCACTCCATTCCCCCTCCCTCTCGATACTGAAGAGCAGTCCAAATTCCCTGCCCTGCGGGAAGACCAAGGTCCTTCTATCTACGTCCAGAAAGGTGAGCGTCCAAACAGGCTAAGCTCCCACAAAGCCAGTTCATGTATTAGGATCGAAACCTAGTGCCATTGTCCTTGGCTTCTCATCAGTCTTCATTGACCGCCATGCTCAGAGAGTCCGGAATCAACCCATGCTTATTCAGTCCCAGACCAGCTGGCCTTGGTGGGCTCCCAATAAATCAGTTCCACTGTCACAGTGGGTGGGTGCATCCCTCGTGGTCCTGATTTTTTGCTCATGTTCTCCCTCCTTCTGCTCCTCATTTGGACCTTAAGAGCTCAGACCGTTGCTCCAAATTGAGACTCTACCTCGATCCATCGCCAGATGAAGGTTCTAAGGTGATATGCAAGATATTCATCAGTATAGGATAGGGTCATTTCAGGTTCCCTCTCCTTAGTTGCCCAAGGTACCAGCTGGGGACATATTCCTGGACACCTGTGAACCCCTCAAGAGTCAAGTCTCTTGCCAACCCTAAGATGGCTCCCTTAGATAGGATATATACTTCGCTGCTCCCGTATCCATCCTTCCTATATCCCAACCATCCCAATCCTCCGAGCTCCTCCCATCCTCCCCTTCTCATATTTCTCATCCCATTTCCCCTTTGCCCCATGCCACTTCACCCGCAAGTTCCCAGTTTTTGCCCTGGAATCTTGTCTACTTCCCCCTCTCCATGCGGATGACTATATGATTTTCTTTGGGTTCACTTTCTTATTTAGCTTCTATAGGATCACACATTATATGCTTAATGTCTTTTATTTTATGGCTAGAAACCGATTATGAGTGAGTACATCCCATGTTCCTCTTTTTGAGTCTGGGATACCTCACTCAGGATAGTGTTTTCTATTTCCATCCATTTGCACGCAAAATTCGAGAAGTCATTGTTTTTTACTGCTGAGTAGTACTCTAATATGTATATATTCCACACTTTCTTCATCCATTCCTCCATTGAAGGGCATCTAGGTTGTTTCCAGGTTTTGGCTATTACAAACAATGCTGCTATGAACATAGTTGAACAGATACTTTTGTCATTTGATGTGGCATCTCTTGGGTATATTCCCAATAGTGGTATTACTGGATCTTGGGGTAGGTTGATCCCAAATTTCCTGAGAAATCGCCACACTGATTTCCAAAGTGGTTGCACAAGTTTGCATTCCCACCAGCAATGAATGAGTGTGCCTCTTTCTCCACAACCTCTCCAGCAAAGGCTATCATTGGTGTTCTTGATTTTAGCCATTCTGACAGGTGTAAGATGGTATCTCAAAGTTGTTTTAATTTGCATTTCCCTTATCGCTAAGGAGGTTGAGCATGACCTTAGGTGTCTTTTGGCCATTTGAATTTCTTCTGTTGAGAATTCTCTGTTCAGATCAGTGCCCCATTTTTTTATTGGGTTCATTAGCATTTTAAAGTTTAGTTTCTTGAGTTCTTTATATATTTTGGTGATCAGACCTTTGTCTGTTGCAGGGTTGGTGAAGATCTTCTCCCAGTCAGTGGGTTGCCTTTTTGTCTTAGTGACAGTGTCCTTTGCTTTACAGAAGCTACTCAGTTTCAGGAGGTCCCATTTATTCAATGTTGCCCTTAATGTCTGTGCTGCTGGGGATAAACGTAGGAAGTGATCTCCTGTACCCATATGTTGTAGAGTACTTCCAACTTTTTCTTCTATCAGGTTCAGTGTGTTCAGACTAATATTGAGGTCTTTAATCCATTTGGACTTGAGTTTTGTGCATGGTGATAGATATGGATCTATTTTCATTCTTCTACAGGTTGACAACCAGTTCTGCCAGCACCATTTGTTGAAGATGCTCTCTTTTTTCCATTGAATACTTTTAGCTCCTTTATCAAAAATTAGGTGTTCATAAGTTTGTGGGTTAAAATCAGGGTCTTCTACTCGGTTCCATTGGTCGACTTCTCTGTTTTTATGCCAATACCAAACTGTTTTCAATACTGAGGCTCTGTAATAGAGTTTGAGGTCAGGGATGGTAATGCCTCCAGACGATCCTTTATTATATAAGATTGTTTTGGCTATCCTGGGTTTTTTGTTTCTCCATATAAAGTTGATTATTGTCCTCTCAAGATCTGTGAAGAATTTTGATGGGATTTTAATGGGGATTGCATTGAATCTATAAATTGCCCTTGGTAGAATTGCCATTTTTACTATGTTGATCCTCCCTATCCAAGAGCAAGGGAGATCCTTCCATTTTCTGGTATCCTCCTCAATTTCTTTCTTCATTGACTTAAAGTTCTTGTCAAATAGATCCTTTACTTCCTTGGTTAGGGTTACCCCAAGATATTTTATGCTATTTGTGGCTATCGTGAAGGGTGATGCTTCTCTGATTTCCATCTCTGCTTCCTTATCCTTTGTGTATAGGAGGGCAACTGATTTTTTGGAGTTGATCTTGTATCCTGCAACGCTACTAAAGGTGTTTATCAGCTGAAGGAGTTCTTTGCTGGAGTTTTTGGGGTCGCTTATGTACACTATCATATCGTCTGCAAATAATGAAAGTTTAACTTCTTCCTTTCCGATTTGAATCCCTTTGATCCCCTTATGTTGTCTTATTGCTATTGCTAGAATTTCAAGCACTATATTAAAGAGGTATGGAGAGAGTGGACAACCTTGTCGTGTTCCTGATTTTAGTGGAATAGCTTTGAGTTTCTCTCCATTTAATTTGATGTTAGCTGACGGCTTGCTATAAATAGCTTTTATTATAGTTAGGAACGACCCTTGTATTCCTAATCTCTCTAAGACCTTTATCATAAAGGGATGTTGAATTTTGTCAAATGCTTTTTCAGCATCTAATGAAATGATCATATGGTTTTTTTCTTTCAGTTTATTTATATGGTTGATTACATTGATAGATTTTCGTATGTTGAACCAGCCCTGCATCTCTGGGATGAAGCCTACTTGATCATAATGGATAATTTTTCTGATGTGTTCTTGGATTCGGTTTGCCAGTATTTTATTGAGTATTTTTGCGTCGATGTTCATGAGTGAGATTGGCCTGTAGTTCTCTTTCTTGGTTGTGTCTTTGTGTGGTTTCGGTATCAGAGTAACTTCAGCTTCATAAAAGGAATTTGGCAATGACTTCTCTGTTTCAATATTGTGAAATACATTAAGGAGTATAGGTATTAGGTCTTCTTGGAAGTTCTGGTAGAATTCTGCATTGAAGCCATCTGGACCTGGGCTTTTTTTGGTGGGGAGGTTTTTTATAACAACTTCTAATTCTTCGCGACTAACAGGTCTATTTAGATTGTTCACCTGGTCCTGGTTTAACTTTGGTATATGGTACTTATCTAAAAAAGTGTCCATTTCTATAACATTTTCCAATTTTGTGGCATACAGATTTTTGTAGTAAGATCTTATGATTCTCTGAATTTCCTCTGAGTCTGTGGTTATGTCTCCCTTTTCGTTTCTGATTTTGTTAATTTGCGTATTCTCTCTCCGCCGTTTGATTAGTTTGGATAGGGGTTTATCAATCTTATTGATTTTCTCCATGAACCAGCTTTTTGTTTCATTGATTCTTTGGATTGTTTTCTGTGTTTCTATTTTGTTGATTTCAGCCCTCAATTTGATTATTTCCAGTCTTCTACTTCTCCTAGGTGAGTCTGCTTCTTTTTTTTTCTAAAGCTTTCAGGTGGGCTATTAAGTCTCCAATGTGTGCTTTCTCCGTTTTCTTTAAGTGGGCACTTAATGCTATGAATTTTCCTCTTAGCACTGCTTTCATAGTGTCCCATAGGTTTGAGTATGTTGAGTCTTCGTTTTCATTGAATTCAAGAAAGACTTTAATTTCTTTCTTTATTTCTTCCTTGATCCAGGTGAGGTTCAGTAGTTGACTGTCCAGTTTCCATGAGTTCATAGGCTTTCTGGGGATAGCATTGTTGTTGAATTCTAACTTTAATCCATGGTGATCTGATAAGACACAGGTGGTTACCGATATTTTTTTGTAACTGTGTAAGTTTGCTTTGTTACCGAGTATGTGGTCTATTTTCGAGAAGGTTCCATGAGCTGCAGAGAAGAAGGTATATTCTTTCCTATTTGGGTGGAATGTTCTATAGATGTCTGTTAAGTCCATTTGATTCATTACCTCCCTTAATCCTCTTATTTCTCTGTTAGGTTTCTGTTTGATTGACCTGTCCATTGGTGAGAGAGGAGTGTTGAAATCTCCTACTATTAGTGTGTGTGGTTTGATGACTGCCTTGAGTTTTAGTAACGTTTCTTTTACATAAGTGGGTGCTTTTATATTAGGGGCATATATATTCAGGATTGAGATTTCATCCTGGTGAATTGTTCCTGTTATGAGTAAAAAATGTCCATCTCCATCTCTTTTGATTGATTTTAGTTTGAAGTCAACTTTCTTAGAAATTAGTATGGCCACACCTGCTTGTTTCTTAGGTCCGTTTGCTTGATAAACCTTTTCCCAGCCCTTTACTCTGAGTAGATGTCTGTCTTTGTGGTTGAGGTGTGTTTCTTGTAAGCAGCAGAATGTTGGATCCTGTTTTCGTATCCAATCTCTTAGCCTGTGCCTCTTTATAGGTGAGTTGAGTCCATTGATATTAAGTGATATTAATGACCAGTGGTTGTTAACTCCGGTCATTTTTCCTTTCTTTCTTTCTTTCCTTTGGTAGTAGAGTTTGTGTGTTTCCCTTCTTCAAGTTGTGCTGGTGAAGGGTCTTTAGATGTCTGAGTTATTGTGGGCATTGTTGGACTCCTTGGCTTGTGATTTTCCTTCAATTACTTTCTGAAGGGCTGGATTTGTGGCTACGTATTGTTTAAATTTGTTTTTATCCTGGAAAACTTTGTTTTCTCCATTTATAGTGAACGAAAGCTTGGCTGGGTATAGTAGTCTGGGCTTGCATCCATGGTCTCGTAGTTTCTGCAGTATATCTATCCAGGACCTTCTGGCTTTCATGGTTTCCATAGAGAAATCAGGTGTAAGTCTGATAGGTTTACCTTTATAGGTAACTTGACCTTTTTCCTTTGCAGCTCTTAATATTCTTTCTTTATTCTGTATGTTTTGTGTTTTGATTATTATATGACGAGGAGATGTTTTTTTTTGATCCAGTCGATTTGGTGTTCTGTATGCTTCTTGGACCTTCAAAGGAATATCTTTCTTAAGGTTGGGAAAGTTTTCTTCTATAATTTTATTAAATATATTTTCTGGACCATTGAGCTGTACTTCTTCTCCTTCTTCTATCCCTATTATTCTTAGGTTTGGTCTTTTTATTGTGTCCCAGATTTCCTGAATGTTTTGTGATGAGAATTTGTTGGTTATGCTGTTTTCTTTGATGAGAGTGTTTATTTTCTCTATGGTATCTTCAGTGTCTGAGATTCTTTCTTCTATCTCTTGTAATCTGTTGGTGGTACTTGTCTCTGTAGTTCCTGTTCGTTTATTCAAATTTTCCATCTCCATCCTTCCCTCGGATTGTGTTTTCTTTATTACTTCCACTTCGTTCTTCAAGTCTTGAACCGTTTCCCTTACCTGTTTGATTACTTTTTCTTGTTTCTCTTGGTTTTCTTGGGTATCTTTGAGATATTTATTCATTTCCTCTACCTTTTTGTTTGTAATCTCTAATTGGTTGTGGCAGTTTTTCACCTCCTGTTTAAGGTCCTCTATTATTTTCATAAAATTCACTTTTGAGTCGAATTCTTCTAATTCTTCTGGATTAGGGTGTAGACTTCTCATTTCGGGATTCCTGGATCCTGGTGATGTCACGTTGCCTTTCAAGTTGTTGGGGGAATTCTTGCATTGGCGCCTGCCCATCTTTTCCTTCAAATGGAGCCAGGAGAGGCCTGATGTCTTGGACCAGTCTTTGCTGTGACTAACTCTCTAGGTGTATCTCCTCAGTGTAGGGGCAGGAACCGTTCCCTTCCAGGTGAACTCCTCAACACCAAAACATGGATGCGTGGTATTCCAATGACCCACGTAAAGAAGGCCGAATGCAAGGGGTCGGGCGGGGTCCAGTAGAACACAGGCGACACTGCAGTACAAGCTGGAGGTGCCTGCGCTCCCTTTCGGGGGTTGCTGAGGCCTGCCCGCTGCTCTGGTTGGGTAGCCTTAGTGTAGGGGCGTTTGTGCTCTCTACCGGGACCGTCCGCCCCAGGATAGTACACACTCACCCGTCCCGATGAAACTTCTCGGCACCTACACAGGAACTCCTGGATGCCCCAATGAGCCAGGGACTAATGGAAGTAGGGCGCAGGCAGAGCAGGTCCAGCAGATCACAGCAGAGACTGCAGCCCCAGCAGCAGGGGCCCGCTTTCCCTGGCGGGGACCTTGAGGCCTGCCCTCTGGTCAGGGACTCACTGCTCTGGGTTGGTAGCCTTAGTGAAATGGCAGGAAACTGTTCCACAGCTAAGGACCTTGCAGACAAGGCAGGTTTGGGGGTGGGGGTGGGGGCGGGTGTGTAGGAGAGCAAGCCCTGCAGCAGGAGCTGGGGGAGGGGTATTTGTGCTCTCTACCTGGACAGTCCGCCCCAGGATAGCACACACTCACCCGTCCCGATGAAACTTCTCGGCACCTACACAGGAACTCCTGGATGCCCCAATGAGCCAGGGACTAAGGGAAGTAGGGCGCAGGCAGAGCAGGTCCAGCAGATCACAGCAGAGACTGCAGCCCCAGCAGCAGGGGCCCGCTTTCCCTGGCGGGGACCTTGAGGCCTGCCCTCTGGTCAGGGACTCACTGCTCTGGGTTGGTAGCCTTAGTGAAATGGCAGGAAACTGTTCCACAGCTAAGGACCTTGCAGACAAGGCAGTGCATTCGTTCTTCTTACACTTGTCTTTCCTTTCCTTTGGCCACCTCACCAGTGACAGCTGCGCCCCACTCTGGAAGTCTCCCCTCCCCCTCCACACTCTCCTACTACTGGACTTTCTTCTAATTAAATAAATTCTAATTGATACATAAAATAAACATATTATAGATTATCGTGTGATGTCTCAAGGTATTCATGGTATTCAAGATTGAAATTTAGTTTGGGTAGCTTTTTTGTTTTCTTTTTATTTAACTTTTACTGAAAATGTTTTTTCCCCTCACATACTATATCCTGATTACTGTTTTCCCTCCACCTGCTCCTACTAGTTCCTCACACCCCTTCCTTTTCCTGTCTCTCATTAGAAAACAAATAGGTTTCTAAGGGATAGTAATAAAATATGATATGATATTATAAAAACTAATACATTGGAATAGGACAAAACAGAAGAAAAAGAGACCAGGAAAAGGCACAGGAAACTAATATGATATCGGCTCAGAGACAAGGCCCACTCATTCACACACTCAGGAATCCTATAACACTAAAGTGGAAGCCTATATATATATATATATATATATATATATATATATATATATACACACACAAAGGACCTGTAGGCTTATATCACATAATCAAATGTGATATATATGTGTTATATAGATATATGATATATATGATAAGGAATTTTTTTTTTTTTTGCCAATGGAAACAGGAGGTTTTATTGATGCTGATGGGGTAGGAAAGGCCCCAGGAGCACGGGGCCTGAGTCAGTCAGCAGACGCATAAGGCCTGGGCACATGGGGCAGGTTAGGGCATTTTTCTTCTCAGGGTTCTGTGGCTCCTCCTTTGTTGGGGGGATGTCTTGGAGCGCCTACTCCAAGAGCAAAGGCAGAGGTTAGAGCCCCTAACCTGAGAGGAGGTACCACAACAGGCAGCAACTCTGTGGAAAGCTGGATGAACTGGTCAGTAGCAGGAAATGGAGGGAAGCACTGAGCTGGCCTCTTGGAAGAGTCAACCTGGCTTAGGTGAACTCGTGGAATACTTGGTATTCCCAAGCAGAGTGGGGCAGGGCCCAAAGCCCCTTTCCCCATGTACCTCCTTAAGAATAAAAGGCAATCAGGGAGTCCCCTGGCAAAGGGTGCCAGAATTAGTCCTTAAGGCACAGCTGGGGGACAGACAAGGCGCCAAGGCACAACTGGTGGGGGGACAAGGGGTAGCCTCCAAGCTGAATGCCAGGGTCACAAGAGGATGCAAGACCGCCCACGCTTTATCGGTGTTGGGTTGAGCGCTGCCCGGACAGCCTCTGCAAACACCTCCTTGACGCCATCCTGCTACAGCGCCGAGCGCTCAAGGTAGCGCACAGCATGGATCTGCTTGGCCAGTGCCTGGCCCTGCTGTGGTGTGATGGGCGCTTGACCCTGCTCCTTGAGGCACCGTAGGGTATCAGGCTGGGCTCTCAGGTCCTTTTTGGTGCCCACCAGGAGGATAGGGACATCGGGGCAGTGGTGACACACCTCTGGATGCCACTTGTGCCTCACATTTTCAAAGGAGGGTGGATTGGCAATGGAGAAACAGATGACAAAGACGTTGGTCTGAGGATAGGAAAGGGTGCGCAGGCGGTCATATTCCTCCTGGCCCGCAGTGTCCCACAGGTTTAGGTTCACTATGCTCCCATCAACTGCACTCTGGGCGCTGTAACTGTCGAACACAGTGGGGATGTATTCCTTGGGGAAGGCATTAGTCGTGTAGCAGATGAGAATGCATGTCTTGCCCACAGCCCCATCACCCACCACCACACACTTGATGCTCTGCATTGTGTATAAAGCTGCGGGAGTGGAGGCACTGCCTCCTCCCTCTTCTGGACCCCACTGGAAGTAGTAACCTGGTGCCCTCCCCACGATGGGGGAGCTGGGGGCGGCGGCGGCTCTGGACTCAAGCTGATAAGGTAATTTTTATTTTTTTTTAATTGTCATTAGAGACGGTTTATTTTTTATTAATTAATTAATTAATTTAATTATTAAAGATTTCTGCCTCTTCCCCGCCACCACCTCCCATTCCCCCCCTCCCCGAATCAAGTCTTCCTCCCTCCTCAGCCCAAAGAGCAAGCAGGTTTCCCTGCCCTGTGGGAGGTCCAAGGACCACCACCTCCATCCAGGACTAGTAAGGTGAGCATCCAAACTACCTAGGCTCCCACAAAGCCATTACGTGCAATAGGATCAAGAACCCATTGCCATTGTTCTTCAGTTCTCAGTAGTCCTCATTTTTAAAGGAAAAGCCCTGATATGACATTATCAGACAAGGAACCTCCAAAGATGCCACTGAGTTTGTTTTCTCTTGGCATCTACTGCTGGCAGGCATCCTACCCTCAAGAGCAGTTTGCCTCCCCAGTGAGACTCCCCTGGAGAAAACTAAATTTCTATTAGCAAGTGGCTGCGAATGGAGATAGCTTCTGGTTTAGGAATGGGAGCAAGTGTATACTTCCGCTTGCAGTTCTAGGACCCTATGTGAGGCAGACCCAGCAGGCCCTATGCATGCTACCTCAGTCTCTGTGAGTTCATATAAGCAAATACATATCATATTTGTCTTCCTGGGTTACCTCACTCAGGATGATTTCTTTCTAGTTCCATCCATCTACCTGCCAATTTCAATTTTTTTAACAGCTGACTAATAATAGTACATTGTGTTAATTACCACACTTTCTTTATTCATTCATCTGTTGAGGGACATTTAGGTTGTTCCCAATTTCTGGATATCATGAAAGAAGAAGCAATGAACATGGTTAAGCAAGTGTCTTTGTGGTAGGCTGAAGTATCCTTTGGGTATATGGCCAAGAGTGGTATAACTGGACCTTAAGATCAATTTACATCTTCCTGAGGACCCACCACACTGATTTCCACCGTGGTTGTATGAGCTTGCACTCCCACCAGCAGTGAATGAGTGTTCACCTTACTCTGCATCCTTCCCAGCATGAGCTGTCCTTTGTCATTTTGAAGGGTATAAAATGAAATCTCAAAGTAGTTTTTATTTGCATTTCCCTGATGACTAAAGATGCTGAACATTTCTTTTAAGTATTTTTCAGCCATTTGAGATTCCATTTTTGAGAATTCTCTGTTTAGGTCTGTAACCTATTTTTTAAACTGTTTTGTTTTCTTCATATCTAGTTTTTGGAGCTCTTTATGTATTTTGGATATTAGCCCTCTATCAATGTGTAGTTGGTTAAAAAAAAAACTTTTCCCCTTCTGTAGGCAGCTGCTTTGTTCAATGGCAGTCTCCTTTACTATGCAGCAGCTTTCAGTTTCATGAGGTCCTGTTTATTGATTGTTAATCTTAGTGCCTCCATGACTGGTGTTCTGTTCAGAAAGTCTTTACATGTCCCAGTGACTTCAAAGCTATTCCCCCACTTTCTCTTCTATCAGATTCAGTGGATCTGGTTTTTATGTTGAGGTCTTTGATCCATATGAACTTGAGTTTTGTGCAGGGTGATAAGTATGGATTTATTACATTATTCTACACACAGCTCTCCAGTTTGACCAGCACCATTTACTGAAGATGCTGTCTTTTATCCAGTTTGTGTTTCTGGGTTCTTTATCAAAAATCAGGTGTTCATTAACTGTATGAATTTACATCTGGGTTTTCAGTTTGATTCTATTGATCAATGAATCTGTTTGTAGCCAATACCATGCTGTTTCTGTTATTATAGTTTTGAAATACAACTTGACTCAGGAATGGTGAGTGCTCTAGCAGTTCTTTTATTGTTTAGGATTCTATTAGCTATCCTGTGTGGTTTTGTGTGTGTGTGTTTATATATGAAGCTGAAAACTGTCCTTTCAAGATCTGTGAAAAATTGTGTTGGAATTTTGATAGAGATTGCATTGAATCTGTAGATTGCTTTTAGTAGAACGGTAATTTTTGCTGTATCAGTACAATGGCATGGGAGATCTTCTCATCTTCTTATAGTTTCTTTCTTCAGTGTCTTAAAGTTTTTATCATATGAGTCTTTCATTTGTGTGGCTAGAGTTACCCTAAGATATTATATGTTATTTGAGGCTATTGTGAAAGGTTTCTTTCTCAGTCCATTTGTCATTTTTATATAGGAGGGCTACTGCTTTTTTGTTTGTTTTGTTTTGGGTTTTGTGATTGTGTGTATGTGTGTTAACTTTGTATCCTGCTTCATTGCTGAAAGTGTTTATTAACTGTAGGTTTTGTTTTTAAATATGTACACATATGTGCATCTGTGTGTGAGTATGAGTACATGAATGTAGAAGCCCACCAAGACCAGAAGAGTACAAGGTATCTCCTGGAACTGGAGTTATAGGCAACTGTGAGCTGCCTGCACTGGGTACTGAAAAAGCAGTACTTGCTCTTAACTATTGAACCACCACTCCAGCCCCAAGATATGTGCATTAAATTGATTAATTCTACCTCCCCTGACATTTATCAATTTGTTATCTTTTCTTACAGATTTTTGAAATACATAGTGTATTTCTGAGTACTGTGCAACAGTAAACAGGGTTCACTTACTTCCATGTAACTGTAACTTGGTACCTACTGATCAATCTCTCCCCATTCCCTTTTATCCTTTATCTCCCCCACACAGTCTCTCAGCTCCTTGGAGATCAACATTTTCTAATCCAAATATTATCACAATTAAGTGATGCTAATACTTCTGTACCCAGTTTCATTCACTGGACCTAAGGATCTCTGGTTCCATTCAGGTTGACACAAATGGCAGCATTTTAGCGTTTTGTGACTGAATAGTGTTCTCTCTCTCTCTCTCTCTCTCTCTCTCTCTCTCTGTGTGTGTGTGTGTGTGTGTTTGTGTGTGTGTGTACCATAATGTCTTTACTGATAGCCACATCAATTGTTTCTATTTTTTAATTCTTGGGAATTGTTTGTTAGTGAACATGGAATGCAGATTTCTCTTATGGTGGTGAGATGCATAGATAGTCTTCTCTCTGTCTTGCTTGAGAAATGTCTCTTTTAAGTCAGTTATCCAGTTTTAAAAACCAAGCTATTCCTCTCTTTTCCTTTGATGCTATTGAAGCTTTTTAAAGCTCTTTCTATTTCCTGGGGATTACGCCGTTAGCAGGTGTGTGGTTTGCCAATACTTTCTCCTACCATGTAGGTCATCTCTTCACTCAGTTGGCTTTTTCCTGCACAGTGCACAAACATTTGAATTTTACTTGGACACAATCCTTGTTTGTGTTTCAATTTGTTTCCTGGCCTTTTGGGTCTTGCCCAAAAAAATCCTCACCCATTCTAATGCCCTGAACTATTTCCTTTATGTACTTTCCTCTAGTAGTTATGCAGTTTCAAACAATAGATGCAAGTATTTAAACTGTTTGGCGCTGATGTTTGTAACTGTCAAAAGATGTATCTTTAATTTCATTCTTTACGTGTGTGGACAGCCAGTATTCACAGCGTCCTTTCTTGTGAAGACGGTCCTTTCTTTGTCGTAGGTCCTTACTCTTGTATCAGGATCAGTTGGCTGTAGTTCCATGGTTGGTCTGTGGACCCTTTGCTGTGATTTTATGGAAGCATATTTGCTTATCTGCCAGCACTGTGCTAACTTGATTGCTACAGCTTTGCTGGTTTTGCTTTAGATGGTTTTGCGTGTTCAGGTGTTTTGTGGCTACATGCAAATTTTATGATTTTTTTTTATAGTTCTGTGAAAAATGTTATTGGCATTTTGCTGTGGATTGGAGTGAATCTGCTAAGCAACCATCCACCACTCAGCTACATCCCCAGATTTCATTAAATCTATAGATTGTGTTGGGTAGAAGGAACATTTTATGAATATTGAACCTTCCACTTCATAAACAGAGGATGTCTTTTTATTTGTTTCTTCTTCAGTTTTTTTCTTTCACTCATGTCTTGCATTTTCATAAGAACTTTCACCTCACTGTTTAGATTTATTCCTAAGTATTTTTATGACTGTTGTAAATGAGATTGCTTTCTTGATTCCTCTTTCAGATAAATCACTGCCAGCAACACTATTGACTTTTATGATGATTTTATATACTGAAACTTTAATGACTTTATTAATTTCTTCATGTTTCTGTTGAGTCTTTGAGATGACTGATATGTAAGTTGAGACCTCTTCTTTTCTAGTTTGGGTACTTTTTATATCTGAATGGCCTGGCTAGGACTTGTAGAACAATACTGAAGAAGTCATTTTTAAAAAGCACCCTTCCCTTGTTTCTAATAGAAGGAAAATTTCCAGATTTCTTCCATTTCGTGTGGTGTTATCTATGGGGATTTTACATTAAATCGTGTTAAATTCTATTCCTGCATGCATTTGGATACTCATAAGAATTTTGTATCGTTCTGTTGCTGTGTTGTGTCATACTTAATGTCCTACATATGCAGAACTTCAGTTAAACCACCCATGTGTCCCAGAGATAAATCCCACTTGATCCCAGTGAACAATCTTTTCACTAAATTATTGAATTCAATTTGTTGGTATTTTCCTGAGAAATTTTATATCTATTCCCATTCAGGATGCTAACATATTGAATTCTTTTCTTGCATTCTTGTTTGATTTTAGTTTGTGGGTAATGTCAACTCTGTAGGTGTATTGGAAGAATGTCTTCCTCTTTGTTTTTGTCAGAATAACTCAAGAAGAATCGATATTTATTCTTTAAAATTTTATAGAATATGGCAGTGAAGTCATCTGGTTCTGGGCATTGCTTTGATGAAAGTTGTTTTTCGTTATGGTTTCAATCTTCTTACTATTGATCTGTAAAGATTTCTTTATGATTCCATCCTTCTAATACTATTTCTGGCATGGATAATTGAACAATAGCATATCCGTTACCCAAGGTTTCCATTGAATACATCTCAATTGTTTGGGGGAAAGGAAGGATGCTTCTGCTCTGAGTCTCTTCCAGATAATTCTTCCCTTCAGTCTTGCAAAGCTCTGTGTGAGTTATTTCTATATTTAAAATGTTCATCTGCTTCATCCAGATTCTTACTCATAAGCCACCCTATGTCTACATCTTCCCTATGGAATCTGCTCTTAATGGTGTCTGATAGAGAAACAGAGATATAGGGCAAGAGGATGGGCTATAGCATCAGAATCCTGTATGTGAATGTGACTGTATTATAGTAGTCATTCTTCCTTGAGGAGGCAGCTAACTTCTCAGTTTAATTTTTTTCATATAAAAATGTCACAGTAACACATCAACTTCAACTTGATTCAGCAATGTAACAGAAAACCTAAACTAAGAGCAGTTGAAATGACACACATGCCTTAATCCTCATATAGATTTCTAGATAGTCGATTGAGGAGGAGTTCCTTTCACCTTGTTGCTCTTAAAGAGCTATTTTCTTTCTTTTCCTTTCTTTCTTTTTTTGTTGTCTTTTTATTTTTTAGACAGGGTTTCTCTGCAACTTTGGATCCTACAGTTTTGTTTATTAATGTAAGAGGGTTTTGGCTACCCTCCCCCCATGCTTATGTTATACCTACCTTATAGTTACAGGTAGGAAAGAAAAACCAGAGAAATAAGTGATCCTATTTATAGAGGCATCATTCAAAAGCCAAGAGGAAGGAAGTGGGACCAGAGAAAATGGTAAAGAATATCCATGAACTCTTTCCTCCATGACAGAAATCAGAAAAACAGCAAAACTTAGAAACCACCTTTCTCATAACTCTGGAAATAAACCATAGGCTTACACAATCCAGGAAACAGCTAATGAGAAGAGGCAACAAAAGCTTCAGAAGAATAATAAGCTTCTTGAGATTTTTAACTCCCTTCTATCTCTTCTCCCTCTCTTCAGTTCCATAGTAGTTTTGAAAACTACCAACCCGGCAGTCACAGGATGGGGGAGAATAGAGCTACGGCTCCTTTGAAGTCCCATGCACATAGGATTATCATTATTTGTGCTGCCTTGTGTTTCTCTAGACGGTTCTTCACGAAAGGATGTCAGTATTTAACATGACTCAGTTGGATCCATTCAGGTGGGGGCAGGAAGCATTTTTCCTAGGCTCTTTGATTGAACGTAATTATAGCCAATTATTTACCTCACAGCAATCTCAGACACTGACTAACAATTATACCAATCAACAGACTAACCAAGAAACTCAAAATGGAAAGTTAGGGAATAAGATCTCAGTGGAGGCTTTGAAAATCTGACATTTTCTAGGAATATAAAAAGTCAGTTGTATGCTGCACTAGTTTGATAAACTGAAACCATATAAAACTGAAACAGTCCATGTATTTTTCTTGTTTTGTGAAGCACAGAGTTTAATCTGGATGTCTTTGTGACCGTGGGTTTAGGCATATCCACTGGAGCTTGATAGGCTCACCAGTGAGTACACAACTGGGAGGAATGACCTCTCCTCTCCCAGAATCCATCAGTTACCACCAATCCAGCAGGAGGAGGGGGAGGCTCCTCAGCATATCCTCCATCCATGCTTAGCTGTTGAGAGCTGATTCTTGTGCAGACACAGCACATGCAGCAATGGATGTTATTTTGTGAATTCTGTGGCTGCATCTTGCTCATAAGGTAGGGTTTTGTCACCCCACTACCTATCTCCTAGTTTATAGATGTCCCCACTCTACTTCTGCAGCGTTCTTTGGACCTTAGCGGGCGTTGTCTTGGTCAGGACTGAGTGTTTAATTGCGAGTTATTTTCAGCACCTTGAGTTGTCATGAGTCTCTGCATTTCACTGCCATTCACTGGGAAAAGGGGCTTCTCTGAACATAGCTGACAGCAGCATCTGTCTATGAATGTAAGGATAGATATTTAGAAGATAGTTTAACACTGTCAATTTAGCTAAACAACAACAGTAATAGGTTTACCCCACTGACCCAGTAGACTTGCAATTTTGATTTAAAGGACACGCTTGAATTGTCTCCTATAGAACAGGCCTCAAATTCAGAGAGTGGTTGGTTACTCCTATAACAGTTACACCATTATTGCACAAATGTGCACATCTTGCCTAGCAGGTTAGTATTATAGTTTGCAGGGTTTGCAGATGGGTAAGACTTTTGATGTTTTTTTTCTTCCCTATCAGCTTGAACAACACTTCCTGGTACAATGAAAGCTGCCCAACAGAGAGGAAACATCCAATTTAGTTCTGACTCAACATTTTTATACATTAAGCCAAAGTGTGCGGTATCTTCAGCCATAGAATCTCATCAACTGTTTCTGGTGAGCAACCAAAAGGAATGGCACAAGCTTGTATTATTTTGGGGTAAGGCCCTCTGTAACCTTCCCAACTAACAACTCATGAGGAGACATCTCTTACCTGGCACTGAAGCTTTTGTTTTATAACTCATAGATTGTGGGAACAACATTTTCTACTCTTGCATGGCCCTTTCAAACTCTTTCTGTCATCATCATCATCATCAGATTTTAACTGAGATATAGGATCTATGTGGATCTTTCAAATGTCTTTCAGTTTGGACAATTCCTTCTCCCACCCCTTGTGTCCCCATCATCCCTACCCTTCCTTGCTTAAACCTTCATACCCCTAGTATTTCCCATGTCTATTTTCATATTACCAATGTCCTATTGTCCTCCCTTTCTTAAGGTAGCCCCTTTGATGACCTCCTTCTGGTTTCCTGACTTCTACAGGTGTTCCATGGTGAACACTCAAAATTAGAGATTCTTAACCAGGATCTACATATGAAGGAAAATGTGTGTCATTTGTTCTCTGTGCCTGGTAACCATCTTTTATATATTTTTTCCAGTTCCATCAATTTACTTTTAAATTTTATAATTTTGTTTTAGTTTCAGGCTCAGTGAATTAAGAGATCAGACTCACCTTCATTTCAGATGCCATTACAAGTATAAGATCTCTCAGTAACCTATATTTCCTTCTAAACTTGTAGCATGATTAATAAAAGCTCAGAGACAGAAATTGTGGTTCAATCAGAAGGTCAGAAAAACAAAACAGTCAGCCACAGGCTCTTGCCTTTATCTCAGTCTGAAATGGCAATCCTGCCTCCAGGAATCTCAGAATGAGACTGAGTCTGAGAGCTGTCTCCTCCCATCTTATATTCCTCTCTATGGTTGGGATTGAAGATGTGCACCACCACTGCCCAGCTTCTATTGCCAACTAGTGTGGCTTCTGGGATTAAAGGTGTGTGCAACCATTGCCTGGCCTGTATGACTGACTAGTGTGACTGCTTTGCACTGACCTTCAGGCAAGCTTTATTTATTAAAACACAAATGAAATATCACTACATAAACAGCCTATAAATTTGTGTTTCTCCATAATACCCACCCTTCAAGTTCAACTATTTTCAGAAAAAGTCACAGAATTCAATATAATAGTTGACCACAAAAGATGTAGTTCTAGATCAGCTGACTAGAAGGCAAACAAGATAGGACTGGAGCAGTATATAATTTCCATGCCCTCTGAGAACAGCCCTGCCCTAGCCCTTGGTGCATCCCATCATTTAGAGTTTTTAAGAAAGTTTCATTCCACAGGTATGTTTGACTAAGGCACTGGCCATTGGTGATTAATAGCCCCTCTCTCCTGCCTGGGTTTGAGGTAGATGACTGAAATCTCTAAGTTCCTAAGCAAGACTGGACTTTTCTAATACCAGCCCCAGTCTGAAGCTATCTGACAATCTGACAGCAGACTCCCCTCAGTATAACAAGTGACATTCCTGTCACTCACATCATTCAGGAAGTTCTAAGAATTTGAGGACTCGGCTCCTGGAAGTCACAAAACCCACACAACATTTGTTTTATGCTGCAAGGACACCTTTTGTCAAGAAGATATAATATATGCCCATACATTCCTAACAACACAACCCCAAAAGGCAGAGTAAAAATCATCAGCATCAAAGAGGAAAACAGACAACTGAACATAATAGGGATTTAACCATCTCGCTTTCAATAACGGGTTCAACAACCAGACAGAATACCAACAAAGAAATAGAAGACTTGAACAGCTATGTAAACCAACAAGACTAGTGCATACCCATGAAGCCAATAACTCCCCCCAGTAAGAGCACAGCATGCAGCGTCCTCAAGGGTATACAGAACAAAATCCAGGTGGGTCCTGAGTTAGCCAGCAATGTAAAATATCAAAAGATGTAAAGAAATTTAAATCAAGTAAGGCATAGTCTTCAGAAGTATATTTGGGGGATTCATGGAGGTAAAAAAAAAAAGAAACAACATACTCTTAACTAACCAGTATATCATAGAAGAAATTATAAGGCAATAATCTTCAATGACTGCTTACATCATTTTCTCATGCAATATTTATATCTACTTTATCTTTGATCAAAACTAAGGAAAACTATAAGTATCTATTCTTCAACTCCATCAAAGACTTTAAAAGGATATAATATTACCCAAGTAAACAGAAAGTGCATTGTAAACAACTTCAAGAACTCTAGAATCCACAGAGACATCTCGCTGCCTGGATAGTCACCCAAAGTTCTTATGTATTGTTGTGGCATTTATCTTCAGCCTACAGGCTCATAGTATCCAGCAGACTTTTCCATAAAGCAGGAAATTTCAAAGACAATTCCACCTAAATTGACAATTTGTTAGTCATTTTTTATCTATGTTCTACAGAATGTCTAGCAGACTCTTTCATGAAGCAGGAAGCCCAAAGGACTGTCTCACTTTTTGGCAAGTTCAGCAGTCATTTATCTGTGGGCCTTGAATGTCAAGTTCATACAGCATAGCATCAAGCAGTCCAGGTAAGAACAGTTTCTTGCCAAAATGGCTAACCAACTCCATAAGGAGCCTCTTCAATGCTCAATTTCTTCTTGAAGCAATTAGTGCTGCCAAAAGTAGATATGTCTCATGTCATGAAAAGTCCTAAGTTATTAAAACATTTTAAATGCCATATTCTGTAGGTCTTTGAAAGGTTTGAAGATTATCTATCTAACTAAAGTATATCTTTTTATATCTTAAAGGCTATTGGCTGAAGGAGCTCCCACAGTAGACAAATAGCTTCTGAAAGGATTTAAGGATCATAATAAAATCAACTTTTATAAATTAATTCTATGTATATAGATATAATAATCCAATGATCTACCAGACATGTCACTGTGGTTCTTTTGGGGAAGAGCAGAGGATAAGAGAATTAATCTAAAAGGAAATAAATTAAGAACCTATATACATTATTTTTCTTGTTATTACAACAAAATGTGTGAGAAATGCAACTTAAGGGAGAGAGGATTTCTTTTAGCTCACAGTTCAAGGTTATAGTCAATGCGACCGGGGAAGCATGGCAGCAGAAGCTTGAGGCAGCTGGTAACACTACTGTTGAGGGAGAGGAAATAAATGCAGGTGCTCTCTTTGCTTTCTCCTTTTATTCAGTCCTGGACATAGCCTGTGAAATGGTGCCAAATTCATTCCAGATTCAATTAAACCAGTCTAGAAACTCCTTCACAGCTATGCCCAGAAATTCATCACCTAGACGAGCCTAGATCTGGCCAAGTTGACAGTCAGTATTAGCTATCACAGAACGCTTGAACAAAATGAAAAATGGTAAATTGTCATAAACTGAGGTTTGTCTAATCTTTTCTGCATGGGATATCCCAGAAATTAAGAGTTATCATTTATAAAAATTGTTGGACTGATTGGACTCAGGGTAAGGGATAGAAGTCTGAAATCAGAGATACATGGCTCAGAGTACCAGGAGAAACAAAATGTGTCAGAAAGATGACAGACACACTTATCTTCTACAAGGTTCCAGACAATGAACCTGACTACCAAGTTAACACACCTCACCTGGGACCGCAGGCTCCAGACATTCAGTCCTGGTCTTTGTTGATGAAACAGAAAGAAAGAGACACTAAAAACCCTTTCTTTGTCTCTACATAATGAGACATTATGTAAAGAATGCAGTATATTTCAGTGATGGGACAAAGCAAAACAAATAGCAATAAAGAGAAATGACTGAAACCTCATCAATCATAGTTATGCCTCAGAGTATACAGTGTGAACACAATCCCCCCCCCGCACTCCATCAGCTGTTACTCCAGGCACCAAATTCACTAATATGAGCTGTTGTTACTGAAAAACATCAGAAGGTGACCATCTAAGCAGTCACTGACTTGCTTTGGGGTTGGATGAAGGACATACTCTCATCAGCACCATCTGCTAAGAATTTGCTCATTTGCAAGTTATCAAAAGAAGAGTAAGATTTTCTTGGCAGTTTTATTTTGATGTCCCCTGTTGTGAGTTACAATAAGTCTTCCCAAAATTCATACCTTTAAATCCTAACCCCTGGTGCCTTAGAAAGTGACCTTATTTGAAAATAAGCTCTATGCTGGTGTGATTAGATGAAGTCAAACTGCAGTAGAGTGATGGGCATCATTATTTTTTTAAAGAAGAAAATCTGGACACAGAACACATGCACATACAGAAAGAACATGATGTGATGATGAAGGAAGCAATAGAGATGGCAATTCCACAAACCGAGGACTCTAAAGATTGACAGTGAACCACCAGGCACTAGGAGAGGTACCCAATGAGAACATTCTTCCTCAACATCCTCAGAAGAGACAGACTCTGCCAACCCTGACTTCTGAACTCTGGAAAACAAGAATACATTCATTTGTTAAGTCACTGCGTTTATGATACTTTGTTATACTAACCATAGAAAATGAACATAAGCCCATCACTTAAGCTAATGAATAACAAAAAGTGTCTTACACTGACCATGAGATATGGTGGGCTCTGCTTACAAACCAAGTCAGTAAATAGCTTGGCTTTATCAATCACTTGGAAGCTATGAAGCTGGGAAAATATCACACAACTTTCAGCACCTCAGTCTTTTTCACGGTAAAGAGGGTGTAACAATCATCTTACCTTATAGGCTAAATTCAGCTGGCACTGTTCTAAATACACTGCCCACATACACTCTGCACTTAAAAAATATTAACTGTTCATACTGACTGGGCACATCTTCAGTGATAAAACACTTTCTTGTGTTTAGTTCATCTTTCCTCAGATTCCGAGAGCATCGTGTTGTTATTACATTTTACCACTGGATTGTAAAGCTCACAGATTCTACACAAGAAATCTGGGTAGAATTGAGATCTAGATGGTTGGAACCCCACCTGATGTACCTCCCATTTGTGTAACGTTGAATACATTTTTAATCCCTTCCATATACCCATTCTCCTTGACCAGGTCTTCTATACAGTGAACCCACTGAGTTCTTCATAACCACAGGGGTCTTTAAATGTCTATGTTAGAGTAATGCAGTGTGAGGAAGACTGACCAGCATTTTTTGTCTTGAAGATAAAGAAAAGGAGGTAGGAATCAATGAATGGAGTACGACCCTAGAAGCTGGGAAGGGGGAGCAATCTGGTTCTTTTGGAATTATGGGGCCTACAGAAAGGAAACTAGTTTCTCATAAGAAATTGTACTATTATAGTACCAGTGTTGCACTCCTGGATTTCAGATGACAATCAGCAATGTTTAAGCCACTAATTTGGGCGACAATTTGTTTATAATTTGCTACAGTGCAAACTGATACATGCCTACTCATATCTAATATCTGCACACGGCCACAAAGAACTTCATCCTCCCTCCTTCCCTCTCTAACTCTCTCTCTCTCCCCCTCTCTCTGTATCTACCTTTCTCTCATCCCTCCAATCAAGATTTCAAGGAATAGAAATCCATTTGAACAAATTTGATTAGCTGGCTTCACCATGCTCCATTACCCCAAATTCTACTCATATTCTTAATATGGGACACATCTCCTCCACAAAAAGTAAATAATCCATGTACCATCTAAAGATCTGCCCCTCCCCCTCCTGCTGTCTCTCAGGGCCACTCTGGTGACATAAAACTGTGGACCATTTTCTGCTTGCACCACAACACTAGGAAGACTCAACCATCACCGTTTATTTGGTTCTTATACTCAATTAACACAGAACACGTAGTTTTAAATATTAAACACTTATTTTTAAATGTCTCAACATTCCCAGTGAACAATCGGAATCAGCAGGATTCACTCTTTTGGAGGCTTTGAGGGACAGTCGTTGCCTTCCTCTCTCCTACTTTGTAGTGGCCATCGATGGTCCTGGGCATCGCTCAGCATGTGCATGCAACCCCCCACTTTCTGCCTCTCTCTTCAACTCACCTTCTTCTTTGTGTCTCTGTCTTCTCTTTTGTATCTTGTAAGTACACATGTCATTGGATATAACACCAACAAGGATAATTCAAGACCTGTGCTCCATGTTAGACTTACTACACTACCCAGGAGTCAAAGTCGTCCTTGTCTTGCTCCTACCGAAGTGGCCATAAGGATGAACAGAACGTGCCTTGCAAGACCAGTGAGTGGCACAGAGGCCCATTTTCTCTGCCTCTTTGTGCCCATGCCTATTTATGCCCAATTACCAACATACCACTTACATATTAAAAGGCACTGCTTGCTATAAGGTTCCTCCAGCATTATGCTTTGAGAGATTTGTCAAAAGCACAGCTCATTGTGGAAAATTCTGTCTGCCTGGTAACTTAAGATGTTACAGTCAGGTGTCTCATCTGTGCCATGGCCTAGTATACTGCCAGGAACTATGTTCAGAAACGAGGACTAGTTCCGTGCTGTAAATGACTTGAGTATATGCCAGAATCCTAGGCATCTTTGTTGTGATTTTCTTATCAGAGCTTGGTAGAAACCATGCACACATCACAATCACAGACTGTGAACACCTGCAGTACTACAGAGTCTGTCACAAGATATGATCCAAATGGAAGGACCGCTTCCTGATGCAACATGGGTTTGCTGCTGAGACTTCTCCTGCTTCAGGATCCATTGAGAGCTGGCAGGCTTCCACATTGCCTGGTAAATAGGTCAGAGCATATTCTCAAGTATGGAATATTCCATCTTAAAGATATGGAGATGCCTATGGAATTTCAGAATGATTCTGACTTCACAGGGGAAGAAGGAAGACACAAATGTTTGTCCTTGTTTAGGAATGACTATCTCACCATTATTATGATTATCTCACTATTAGACTGCTAGGACCTCCTCTAATAGGGCAGACTTGAATCTTTGCAGAGTTTATGTCCCATATTCTAGGACGTATTCACACCCTCATCATACTTTCTACTTCTTCCTTATCTGATAGGGACAAACTGCCATGGATAGACTTAGTGTGATGTGCTGTCCAATGTGGTCCTCATTCCTTTAGACTGTATTGCAATTGAAGGTTACACAGCTAACATGCCCAACATGAGGTCCTAAGTGTGTACAGTTGTCTCTTCCATATAAACGGGAAATTCTTCTATTTTTACACCAAGGCATTGTTGTCATCTCTGTGGCTGTGTATTGTGAGTACAAAATTGTGGCAGTCTGTTCCAGTGTGGCAGATGTGGTACAGCTGTAATAGTCCCCTGGGATCCATTGCAATCCATCTGAACTCTGAAGTACCAGACTGACAAATGTTAACATGATAAAGGTCACCACCCACACATCCCTGATGTCCTCACAGTGGCAGCCATCCCTTTCAGAATTCAAGGTAGTGGTGTCGTGGGTGGGATACAGGAAATTTCGAAAACTGTCATAGGATCGTCAGCCCTCTTATGTCTTAGCTCTCATTCCACAGCTTAAAGAGCAAATGTGGGAATTTTGCTACAGATATGTCCATTCTAGTAATATACATGGGAACTATGGTCCCATAGGCTTAGACGAGGATTACTTTCATAGCATCATCTTCGGGCGCCCCAGTTCTAGGGAAGTAAGGCATAATAAAATCAGCCCCTGTCCCTATACATCTTTCTTTGCCCAGACTCTGCACACAATTCAGGGGATAAAAGGCAGTTTTCATCAAGCCTGACAACCTGAGTTTGATCCCCAGGATCCATAGAGGCGAAGGAGAGAACCAGTTCCCACAAGTTATCCTCTGGCTTCTCCACTGGGCTCTGCATACACACCCATACACATAAAGTTTAAATGGTGTTAATAAAGCTTATGCCATTTTATTATTTTGTGTGTATGAATGTTTCTCCTGCATATATGTTTGTGTGCCATGTGCACGCCTGGTACCTGCAGAGGCCAGAAGAGGGTACTGGATCCCCTGGAACTGGAGTTACAGACGGTTTTTCATAAACCACTGTGTGGGTGCTGAGAACCAAATCCAGGTCCTCTGAAAGAGCAGCCAGTGTTCCTTAATCACTAAGCTATCTTTCTATAGTCACTGGCTTTACTTTTGACATTGAGACTTTTTATTTTACTAAACTTTTTTCTTTGGGCAAATTATCTCACTTTTTTCTATGTAGCTGTTGATTTTCCTCTTTCACGTAAAGACCAGTCAGTGTACCAACCAATGCTTTCTGTGGGAAGTTTTGTGAGTCATTTTTTTATGTTTAAAGCTGTAAGCCATCTGTAATTCCAATTTTATTTTCACATGAAGAACAAGGCATTCTTTTCCTAAAATATTTTCTGAAATATCCTGTATTCTATTAAACCAGAAAGAAAAGGACCAGATATTCTCTCTAATTTTGCATAATAATTTCTATTAAATTACAAATATAGCCTTTAGGATAGAAAATTTGCTAACTACAGGAAGGCATAAGAAAGAAAACAAAAAAAAAACTAAAAGTAACACCAGTAAGAGATAATATTACTGTGGATATGATGGGTTATTTTTGGCATATCTTTACAACCTTGTCCAAAACTGGGGTCATACAATTATATACAATTGATTTGTAACTTTATTAGTATATTATCAGTTCAGCAAATTGTAGACTTTTGTCACTAAAGAATCTTTGAAAAGCATAGTCTTAAAAGGCTATATAATATTTTACATGCATTAGTATAATGGTAACCATGCCAACAATTTGGGAGTGGATCAATAAAAGAAATTAAGAAACCATGGGCTGGAGAGGTGGCTCAGCTGTTAAAGGCCAGGCTCAAAACCAAAACTATAAGAAATCAAAGATTTGCACATGTTGAGAATATCTTCAATATCTTCAAATTCTAATATGTAACAATAATTTCCACTGTATTTAAGAGGACTCACCTCAAACTGGTTTTGATCTCTGCAAGTTTGAGGGATGACAAATGGTTTGTTGTTGGGAGTCTTTTAAATACCACATGATTGCCTGTCTCTCTGGGGTGTCCAAGGATTAAAGAAAAAAAACTTTAAAGTCCTCAAGCCTTCAAAACTTCTAGTTCTGATAATAATACAAAACCAGTTTCCTGTGTCTACCTGTAAACAGAGAATGCAAAGAAAGAAATCCCCACACCCATGCAGAGCGCTCCATCCTTTGGGTTACTGTGATCTAAAGAGGATAGGTGTGTCCTGGTCCTAGCTGTCTCTTGAGTAGGAGACCTCACTTTAAATCCTCAGAGTTAGCAGGGGATAATGCAGAGGAGAGGAAAACAGGAAGGAGACAGAGCCTGGGTCTCACTCTTGACTCTTCCTCTCAATGGATTTGAAGATGTGCAATGGCTAGAACATAGGACCGGCTCTAAATCTTGATGTGAGAGACTGTGATAGATGTTTTTCTCAACTTCACACAAACCTAGACATACCTGGGAAGAGATATCTCCACATAAGAATTGTCTCCATCAGACTGACCTGTGAGCAAACCTGTGGGGCATTCTCTTAATTGATGACTGATGTGGGAGGAGACAGCACTGTGGATGATGTCAGCCCTGGGCAGGTGCTCCGGGGATGTATAAGAAGGCAAACTGAGCAAGCTGTGGAGAACAAGCAATAAGCAGCATTTCTCCAGGTTTTCTGCATCTGTTCCTGACTCCAGATTCCTGCTTTGGGTTCCTGTCTTTCTTTTCATGAGAGATTCTAAACTGTAAGGTGAAATAATCCCTTTTCTTCCCATGGTGATTTTGGTTGAGGTATGTATCGCAGCAATAGAAAGCAAACTGAGACAGAGATTACTAGGGGAGTGGCCATTTATCAAAAAACCAGTTATCTCCACATTTAATTCCGTAAGTGGACATTCATGAGAGGAAGCAGCTGCAGGAGGGAATACCTGAGGGCTATTAAACTGTAACTGTCTCCAGGCTTTTCTGGTGAGTAGGTTCTTTCTGCTGGTTGATTAAAGAAGTCACTAAGATCACCAGTCTCATGGCTTTCGTTTATAAATCAAGAGGAAGAAGACTGGATCAGGAAAACATCACACGTGGGCTTTGTGTGTTCACTATTTTACAGGTGAAAGCCTGAAGCTCTGAGAAAAGAAATCTGGCACAATAATAAACTCAGAAAATAGGTGACAGGAAGGAAATGCCAATCTCTGGTTGGCCCCCAAAGTTCTGGTCTCATTTGAGCAAATTGTTTAATTTCTGCATCCTTGGCCACCCCAACTTCAGTGTGGAAGAAGCAGAATGAATCATGTGTAGTCCAGAGCACCTCTCTAGCCCAAGCACGTATGAGGGTGTTTGTAAACTTGATTACAGGGATGGCCTTCTGCTTGCAGAGTTATAACAGAAGGTTTGCGGCTCAACATTTAATTTAGCCCCGCAATTACCTATTTATATCCCAGGAAATGAGCAAGATCTATAAATAGAGAATAATAAAATCTTACTGTGAAACTTCATAAATGTAAATTAATACTTGTTACATATACTCCATCAGTGATCAGGGATTTTAACTATCCAGTTAAAATTAATCTTTTTTTTAAATATTTATTTATTATGCATACAATATTCTGTTTGTGTGTATGCCTGTAGACCAGAAGAGGGCACCAGACTCCATTACACATGGTTGTGAGCCACCATGTGGTTGCTGAGAATTGAACTCAGGACCTTTGGAAGAGCAGGCAATGCTCTTAACCTCTGAGCCATCTCTCCAGCCCCAAGAGCTACAGGAAAACTCTTAGAACAGGGAAGTAACTGCAGGGGTCTCCGCCTGCCTGTTATCCTCGTTCTTTCACCCCTCAGTCCACCCACCCACTGTGCTTCTCATTGTGGAAATCTCATATATCTAGCAACAAGTGTTTACAGTTGCTTTCTCTTTTTGTAGTCTGTGTGTGTCTATCTGACTGTCTGAATGCCTCTGTCTCCTCTCTCTCTCTCTCTCTCTCTCTCTCTCTCTCTCTCTCTGTATGTGTGTGTTTGTCTGTCTGTCTGTCTGTCTGTATCTGTGTCTGTGTTTCTGTGTCTGTGTATGTGTCTGTGTGCATGTGTAGATGTTTACATTAGTGGGTAATTTTGGGTGTCTTTATCACTTTCTATTTTGGTTTTTGAAATTGAGACTCTCACTGAACGTGGAGCTCACCAACAGGGCAAGAATAGCCAACGAGCAAGCCCTGGTGATGCTCCCATCTCTAACTTCTGCTTCCCTGGTGCTGAGGTTGTAGGTGTGCTCCTTGGATGCTGGGATGCAGGTGTGTTCCTGGGATGCTGGGGATACAGGTGTGCTCCTGGGGTGCTGGGATGCAGTTGTGCTTTTGGGGTGCTGGGATGCAGGTGTGTTCCTGAGGTGCTGGGGATACATGTGTGCTCTTGGGGTGCTGGGCATGCAGATGTGTGCTCCTGGGTTGCTGGGATGCAGGTGTGCTCCTGGAGTGCTGGGATGCAGTTGTGCTTCTGGGGTGCTGGGGATGCAGGTGTGCTCCTAGGGTGCTGGGCATGCAGATGTGTGCTCCTAGGTTGCCAGGAATGCAGGTGTGTTTCTGGGGTGCCCGGGATACAGGTGTGCTATGGCAGTGCTGGAATGCAGGTGTGGTCCTAAGGTGCTGGGAATCAAATTCAAGTCCTCATGCTTGTACAGCAAGCTCTTTACCCAGCCTCCAGAATTGAGAGTGAATGTTAAACCCAGAGTCACCAGATATTTCGACTATTTAGCCTCAGCTCGGCCCAGAGAGCACAGCAGCAGGGGTAGAGGAGGGAACACAGAAACAGGGTAAGAAGCTGGGCTTTGCCTTTATGGTGACAGCAGCAGTGCACTTGAATCAGCACCCAGTGTAAGAGAAAGGGGGACACTGAGGCTTTCTTTTCTGTAAGGTCATACGAGAAAGCGACTGGAGAAAACCCCTGGCCTTTCTGACCTCGAGGCTTGAGATTTAAGTCTGACTCTGCCACTCGCAACCTCAAAACCAAGGCAGATGGCTCACACTGTGGGTCGTTCATATCCTCAGCTGTAAATTTAGGGTGCTTACACAACAGTTTTAAGCATCTTTCAAGAATTCCAATATTTGGGATCTTGGCCTTAAAGGTGGATTAAAGGTGATTCTGCTATAACTGATGAAGAAGCAGGTTTGTTTTCTTTTGTGACTTGATTTTTATGTTGTATGTATGAGTGTTTTGTCTTGATTTTTATGTTGTATGTATGAGTGTTTTGTCTTGATTTTTATGTTGTATGTATGAGTGTTTTGTCTTGATTTTTATGTTGCATGTATGAATGTTTTGTCTTGATTTTTATGTTGTATGTATGAGTGCTTTGTCCGTGTGTCTATGCATCACGTGTGTTGGCTGCAGAAGCCAGAAGCAGGTACCAGATCCCCTGGGCCTCTAGTTACAGATAATTGTGAGCCTCTGTGTGGTTGCTGGGAATCGAAACTAGGTCCTCTAAAAGAGCAGCCAGTACTCTTGACCACAGAGCCATCTCTCCAGACCCCTAGAAGAAGAATACTTTCAAGACAAGCTTCAGAGGCAAACTTTCCTTTTTTCTGGTATTTGGACTGAATCTGTGCAGGCTGAGATTAAATCATTGCTGATATTTCCCCCACACACACCTCCTACCAGCCTGTACTCATCACTTTCACCACAACATGGAGACCTCCAGGGGTCTCATCCTTTCTTCATTTCTCACCTTACAAGCTGTTTCCTCTCATCAATGAGATAAGCATGTGCTTTACACTGACGTGAGGCAGAGCACAGGGATGACGGGATGGCAGTCCCTCACCCCTTGCACCTCACAGACCTGGCAGGCCTTAAAAGGGTGCTGTGTGCAAAGGTGCATGCAGATTGCAGAAGGGAGTGGTGGTGGGGACAAGGAAAGGAAGACGTTTCCATCAAGGCTTTATTCTTGCTCAATACATGCCCCATGGTTATTTAACATTGATAGACATTTCCTTCTGTTAGAATTTTGCATCTAATACAAGATTCTAATACCTACCATTTTCCCGTTCTTTTTTTTTTTTTTTAATTTCTTTTTCCTCTTACTATCTAAGAGTAATGTTTCTACCTTTGGCTAAAAAGCTGATGGCTCATCTGCTCAAAATAAACCACATTTGCTCTTGTCATTTTCCAAGGCAAAGACAAGCATCTCTCCTTGTACTGGTCTGAATAGGAATGGCCCCACAGGCTCATACATTTGAATGCTTGGTCATTAGGGAGTGACGCTACTTGAGAGGGATTAAGAGGTGTGGCCTTGTTGGAAGAAGTGTGTCATTGAGGGTGAGCTTCAGGGTTTCAAAACCTCAAGCCAGGCCCAGAGTCTCTAGCTTCCTGCTGCCTACAGATCTGGATATTGAACTCTCAGCTACCCTGTCTGACTGCATGCTGCCATGCTCGCCATCGTGAGGATAATCCTCTGAAACCGTAAGTCAGCCCCAATTAAATGTTTTCTTTTGTAAGAGTTGCCGCCTCACGGTGTCTCTTCACAGCAATAGAACACTGACTAAGACTCTCCTTTTGATAAAAGGATTCAACGGCCCTTTCGATTGCCAAGGCACCATGTGGACTCATCACGTTCCCTGGATTCTGAGAAGTGTGGAAAGAACTAACTTAAAAAATAACAAGCACTCCATGCCTTAGTTTCTACTGTAAAACAAAATTAGTAGCAGCACCTTACTCCTCCCTTTCATTCTGATCACTATACAAGATGATCCCACTAATGTCTTTCTAAGAGTCTGCCATATCACATAGTAATTGTGGAGTGTTGGAGGAGGCCGCTAGTGTGCTCCTGGCTGCACAGAAACTAAATAACCACACAGCAACCGGATTAATTAAATCACTGCTTGGCCGATTCCTTAAGCATATTGTTAGCTAGCTCCTACAACTAAAATTAACCCATCTCCATTGGTTTAGATTTTATCATGAGGCTCGTGGCCTACTAGCAAGGTTACAACAAGTCTGTCTCTGGTGGCAGCTCCATGGTTTCTTTCTGACTCCATCTCCTTTCTCCCAGCATTCTGATTATTTCCTTCCTCCCACCCCCACTAACTAAATTCTACCTTACTATAGGCCAAGCCAGTTTCTTTATTAACCAATGGTATGCACAGCATACAGAGGGGAGTCCCACATGAGTGGAGAGCATCAATTTCACTGCTCCAGTGGCAGCATTTTGAAAGAAGAAGACAGGAAATTGAATGGCAACAACGGTCCTTGGGCCTCTTAGCTGACCTGCAGCGTGTATGAACAGAAGGCAAGAAACCTTCAAGAAACAAGCAAGCACTCTCCAGTAAGTAGCTTGTACAATCACTGCCTCCATGACACATGGTCATAATCAGAGGCCCTGCCATGTCTCAAACCACTGGCATCCCCAATCCCTCCTAGACAACACTTGTCTACCTCCTTTCCTCCTGGCAGTCCCTGGGTCTCCCTGCTGCCTAGGCCTCTTCTGCTTCCCCTGCCCTGCAGCTCCTGTCACAGCTGTGGAAGTGCAGCTGCTGAGGGAAGGGCAGGACTTGGCTTCTCTCCCAACATAAACAATTAGGCAAGCATTAACTTTTCTCTTAATGGGCAAAGCAACATTAAGCAGATGGAAGCCCAGACATGGGTCACTCCGCAGAGATCCCAAGCTGTGGTGAGGCTACAGGCCTCAAATGTGGTCTCAAAATTGAAACTTAATTGGCCACTCATGGAATTTATCCAATTAAAGATACTTGCAATTAAGCATGAAGAAAAAGAGAAGCCTGAGCTTTGGACCCAGAGGAAATAGAACTACATTGAAGATGGCCACTTAAGCCCGTACTTAAGAATATATTCAAATAATAAGAAATTATTTAAAGATAAACACTATCTTCAGTCATACAGTGCTTATGCCCACCCATGAGAAATCCTGCTTTCATACCTCACCCAACTCCTCAGACTTTCCATTACAATCCAGAAACTCCAGTGGAAGAAATAACTTCACAGTGTACCCCGAGAAATACACACACACACACACACACACGGAAGGGGGAGGGGATTAAGGAAACCGATTCTGCTACTAAATAAGCTTCCTTGTGTCCTAGAAGAGTAAAGTGGCATAGCCAAGGCTTTGTGGTTATCCTACCTCACCATTTCCCAGACAAGGGAGATTGGAGGAATAGAATAGGAACAGCTAATGAAAGTACCCTGGAACTATAAGGTATAGATAAGTAGATCTAACTTTGTCTTCATGGCTGTAGCAATCTGAAACCCAAGCATCACAATATATAATCCCTACCCCTAAATGTGAGACTAGCATATTAGACTGGTTACCAATGCAGGTGTGGGGTCAGAATGCACAAGCCACACCTTGATCTTTGGAAAAGTTGCCTCTCTATAGATCAGTTTTCCCACTTAGGAAATGAGAAGAGTAATATCTTACAGGTTTGGGTTAACATATATAAAATGCCTTTGAACAGGGTCTAATGAATACTGAGTATTCGTGATAACTGTTACTGCTCATCTGCCAATATTAACAAATCTGGCTCCAAGCCCCCTTTCCCTGAGAGGTCCTCAAAACTGTGTGCTTGGTGGCATTTACAATTAGATCATCCACGGATACTCTCGCAATAAAAACATGAGATCAATATGCTGATGTCATCCTGGGCATCTCGGGGAGCAGAATCTGAATAATTTGTCTTTTGTGAGTTTGGAAGGGAAGTGGCCATGTGTTGGGTATTTGGAACCCTGCCTCACATGGGACATTGTCCCCTGTCCTTTGCCACTTTCCAGATCCACAGATTCACAGCTTTCTCCTTAGCACTTGTATCCCCTGACCACCAGCTCTGGCTACCCAGAATGACTAGGCCATTGTCCCATCCCATCCCATTTGCCCTAACGTGGACAGGAAGAGAGTGGTGTTGGTGGGTGTCTGAGCTGGAACAGAACAGCAGCCAGGCTAGCAGCATCAAAGACACTTGGTGGATAATTGCTGGAGGTGGTTTCTGGTAAACAGTGAGTGGCTCTGGCCATATCCCTGCACAAAAGGCTGTGATCCTTTGGTGTCCTTGTCCACCAGCATATGAAGCACAGGGCCATGGGAGGAGACATTGGTCTTCTTGACTTTGGTTAGGGTCCACATTTTCACTTTACACTGGGCTAACACATTAGGCCTGGAGCTCTGACATGTCTTCAGGACAGTTGCCCTTGACAACACCAATTGCCTTCTCTATAGCTTCATTTCTACCCTGAAGTATGATTAGCTATGATAATCTCAATAAGCCTGCATCTTTGGATCTATCTGCAACCACCCCATAATAGGAACATGTAAATCTGAAATCACAGGCACTCCATGTGGCTGTAAGAATTGGAATTCTGAAAAGGGGCCACAGGAGTCTATCACTTCAGGGCCCTACTGTATTATCAACAACAACAGCAGAGAGAGCAGAGAGACAAAGGCCATCTCCTTTCTCCTACATCTGGAAACCATTAGCAAACTCACTGCTTGGGGCAGTTTTGATGAAGGGAGTGCCAAGAAAATCAGGCTAAGATTTTATTAATTCAATCAGCTCCACAGAGCCTTGGAAAAAAAATTGTGCAGTAGAATCATTTTCTAAGCAGAAAATAAACATAGTTAAGGCCAACTGTCAGATAATTTCTTTGACTAGTGGGCAGCATCAGCACCGTCATCAGATTCTGGAAAACAAGACTCAAGATAGTATCTCATTGAATTTCCAGGGCTATTTAAACGTGTTTAGGATATCATTGGCTTTAGCACATTGAACATCTCCACCAAAAGATGTCAGTGGACCATCCACCATCCCAACAGGACAGGGCAGATGAAGGGCTTTCTAAGAAATCGTGTACTTTACTGAAAGCACCATAATTCAACAGAGCCATCCCATCTCATGCTCTACCGTGCCTTCCCGGAGCTAAAAATTATAATCAATTCTTCTTCTTTTATTTCTTCTCTGTGCTTGGAGCTTAAACATCTTTTTTTGTTGCTGTTGTTTGGCTGGTTTATAATTTGTTTTTGTGGGTTTTATTTGTTGGCTTTGTTTTGTATTTTGTCTCTCTGTCTCAGTTTCTCTGGAGCTGCCCACCCCAGCATGTGGCTAACCTCTATGCTAGCTGAACTTCAATTCTCTTCTTACTTCAGTCTCCTCTTCCACACAGCTTGCTTGCCCGGGAATTTTTTTTAAAAACATCTATAAAGTTGTCTTTGAGCTTCCATTTGAGTCCATTCTTGAAGTCATTTATTACTGAGACTGAGAACCCCAAGAAAGGTTATAGGTTTCCGCGGTATCATACAGCAAACCAGAAAAGCTCCTCCCACCTCCAAATTTTCCATAACAATCACAGCACGATGAATATGAACCCCTTCCAAAAGAGAAATATCTACCACCAGTTTAAAAGAATTTTTTCTGAAATTTATTTAACGTACAGGGAGGAATGAATGGGATGAGAATGAGACTTCTCCCAAGGCAAGGCACCTTATGGGTTTCCTTTTGTGTTGCATTGCTGATCGTGGTGCCAGACACAGAAGGAGGTCAACAGTTCCCCCTTGAAATAACAATATATTAGCCCCTGAGATAACAGGGGTCAGGTGAGCCAACCCTCTAGCAGACCTGGACTTTGTGAATTCCATCACAAAACCCTTAGGTTCCACAGGAAAAAACCCAGATTGATGGGTCCCTTTGGTTACTCATCTGGAGCATCCTGTGCCCCTGATATCTGTTAGCCCTGCAGACCCACCCTTCTTAGCTGGATGAGGACAAGAATATGCAGACTAGCCTGTCAAAACTAACCCGCACCAAGCAGAGGACTTGGCCACCCGCCTTTGCAGCTTCTACTCTTTCTCCCTGCACCTATGAGAATGTTAAATACAATACTGATACTGACAGGCAGCCCTGACCTCGACAGGCATTAGCAGAGACCAAACTCCGATCATCAGAGACTCCTGCACTCTTCAGAACAGTTGTCCTGGCCACACTGCCATTTGCTTCCAGAAAATCTCTTGACTTGAATCGATTTCTGGCCCAACAGAGAAAATGCACAGACCCACCTCCACTAATTCCAGAATGGATTATTCTTATCACTCCACTGCAATTGTAGAACAGACAGCACTAATCTGATCCAGTCTGTTTAGGAGTAATACTGAAATAGAAACGCGAAGGACCAAGGTTCAGATAAAGTAAGGTGCTTCACCAATGTGCCCCAGTGATAACTGTTGGGGATCCCCCTTGAACCCTGAAGGGGGTCTGTCGTCAACAGACTCTTGAGCAAAGCAAATATCTCCTTCCAAGGGACAGCCTGGCCCTGAGCCCTCCCAAGAAAGACTCATCAGGATTTCTAATAACACAGACATTAGCCTTAGAAAATTGCAAGGCTAATTTTGTTCCCCCTCTGCACAAATGCACCCTTGTCATCTAAGGAGCTATAAACTGGAAGTCACAAACACCAGCCTGAGTCACCACTGCTTGCCTCCCAGGCAAAGCTCCCTACAAGACAGGAAACTCAACTCCTCAACTCTGGAGGGCACTGCTCTTTTAAGGAGTGTGCATGTTTATTACTTCCC
Organism: Chionomys nivalis; assembly: GCF_950005125.1. NCBI lineage: Eukaryota > Metazoa > Chordata > Mammalia > Rodentia > Cricetidae > Chionomys > Chionomys nivalis. Next base: position 51,580,196 of record NC_080090.1, on the reverse strand, counting down.
CTACAGAGACAACACAGGTAAGATGCATTACCCAACATTTTTATGCAAAAGAGGTCCAATATTGAGAAAGTCAGAGAAGATGCAAATTTAGGACAAAGAGCATTTACAGTATTCTGATCACTGAAAATTTTCCCACCATGGGGGCATTTTGCTGGAGAGAGAAGTCCCATAGTCCTGGCTCACATAGAACATGGCCCCATACCACAGACATGTCATACAGACACTGGTTAGCATAAGCATTTCTGGGCCCACTTCACTGCGTTCTTATTCAATTAGTGTAGGCAAGATGTAGGAATCAAAAATTGTGGAAGATATCCCAGGCAATTAAAAATATTTTATTTAATTTGCTTTTTGTAAGGAATGTTAGGGGCAGCTTGAGGAGGTTATCTCTCTCCTTCCACCATGTGAGTTCCAGGGAGCAAACTCAGGGCTTCACTCTCAGGGGCAGGTGCCCTTACCAGATGGGCCATTCTACTGACTGGTCCAATTTTTGTTTTATTTTATGAGAAAGGATCTCAGTTAGCCCAGGCTGGCCTCCAACTCACTATGTAACCCAGGATGACTTTGCAGTCCTCTTCCTCTGCCTGGACCTCCAGATGTGGGGATGATGAGCAGGCACCACCATGCCAGGCTCTCCTCCAAAATATTAACCACCAAACTGGGTCATAATTGATTCCCTTATTAGTCTCTGATAACTCCCTGTTGCTGGTATTTGCAGTCTCTTCAGTGTTTAGCCACTCACCTTCCAAAGGTGTTATAGGAAGACTGTTAAGTCTTTATAGGAAGGCTGCTATGGCGACATCTTGGTGCTGAGGCCTGGGTTAAACAGTGGTTCTTCCTGAGTCTGTGGGAGATGTAGGCTCAGAACCAGAAGATATTTTGCCATGTATATGCTACTTATTTTTAAATAGTATCTTCACTGAGAACTGGAGAGGTGGTTAATAGTGCTTTCTGCTCTTCCAGAGGACCCAGGTTCAGTTCCCAGAGCCCACATCAAATGGCTCACAAACAACTGTAACTCCTCCACCAAAGGATTCAACACCCTTTGACCACTGAAGGCACCTGTACACACAAGTGTACAGAAACCTATAGAGATATATAAATTAAATAATTTTTTAAAATATCCTTATTGAACAAAGTAAATAAATAGCAGTTTTTACCATTTATTTTTAACCATTTGTTTGGAAAGGGGGCAGACAGACAGACAGATATTTGATTTCCACATGTGAGAACATACAGGATGCCTTCACCTAATGGTTTCATAAATATTTTCAAAGTCATCACATCAATGGGAAGTAACCCTGATCTTTTGAACTACTGGTAGGGACCAAAAAAAGCTTACAAGTATACCAGTCAACAGACACAGGGGACAGTCTCACATAGATATTCAAAGTGGAGACTGATCAAGTTTTCCCTAGGGAAAGCCTGTGTTCTGCCATCATAGGAAATCCAAAGGGAACCGTATATCTGGTTTGAGCTTTGATCTCTGTGCCTTTGGGATCTGGGGAGTCTGGGGAGGAGAGTGAGACTGAGCACCAGCAGAGAAGAATCCCAGATGCTTGAGGAGTGCAATGTAAACAGCCCCTTAAGTCCCTTCCATCATCACGTCTCCCAAAGGGACTTCTCCAGCACTCCAGCCAGCTGCGTGCTTCTCTGCATTCTCAGCCAGATGTAGGCTGGCCAAGGGGGTGGCCATCTGGACTCAGAGAGCCCATTAGTGCCATAACAGGCAACCAAAGTCTGATTATAGACACCATCCTCTCTCAAGCCAGCTGCCTCACGCTTTGAAATTACGCACTTGGGAAGCATCTGGTATGGGACAGAAGCCTTCTCTCCCATGGGCTTCAGAGAGGAGGAGGCTGGGAGTATGTGGCCCAGACAGCACATGACTTCTGGCAGAAGCCTAGCAGGCTCTGTTCATCTCCCACCCTACTCTTTAATCTTAGCATGCCTACCTGTAAGCAGTGTGCGCCTACACGTACACGATTTTGGAGTTATTTTTTTCAGGAACACTGCAGATAAAGAAGCTTTATTTAAAATAGGAGTAGGTGAGAGACTTGAGAACATCAAAGACTGTCAAGTGAAAAGCCATTTAGACTGACAGCAGTCACATCCATAAGCAGCCCAGGCCTTAGGTGTAGAGGTAGGAGGAGGCTGTTGGTTGCAGGTGGGCATACAAGCCTGTGTCCCACCTTTCTGTAGATGATCCAAATAAAACAGGAAACAGGTTGAAAGTCACACATGAACGGGAATACCGAAGAAAACTCACCTTGCTACTCCATAGGAAAGCCAGAATGAGGTTGTTCCTTAACAACCATCCAGAATCTTCTCCTGCCTTCTGTCACACCCCTGCCCATGCATGATTCCTAATTAAAAGGAGGACGCTGTTAACCAGTTATTATAGATGCATCTGCTCCTTCCCTGATCTTTGAGCTGTTGGGGCACCAAGATTGAAGACTGTTGATTCTTGCCACCTCCCATACAAAGCAGGTATTATCAAGCAGATATTTGAAACTGTAGTCAAACCAGTTGATTGGGACACTTCAGCTGATGAAACTTTTCCTTTAATGGGTGGTAGCTGCGCATTAGGCATATTGCCAATAACTTTGTATTGTGAAGTGGTTTTTTTAAGATTTAAGCTCGCGCACTCAGCGTCTTGGCTTTTAAGACTACCTCTGAGATTCGTGAAGGACAATTGCTAAGCTAAACGAGATGGTGAGGACCTAAGTAAAGAAAGTGAACTCAGTGGAGAAATAAGGGTGGTGACATGGTGGTCCTGTACACAGATTGAGAGGGGAAGAGACATGGATAGGCATATCATGCAGAGAAAGTGGGTATTTCTTTAGTGAGTTATGGGAGGGAAGGGGAAAGAGGAAAGGGAGAGAGAAGGGGAATGAGGAGAGAGAGAGAAAAAGAGAAACAGAGAGAGGAGAGGGGAGAGAGGAAGGAGAAGAGGAGAGGAGAAGAGAGGAGAGGAGAGGCCACCTCTTTGGGAGAGAGATGGAAAGAAAGGAGCTCAGGCTGGAAGCAGAAGGAAGATCTGCTTGCCTTGGTGGACAGGGGAGGGAGTGGGCAGGGCTTGTCTCTTAAAGGGACAGGACAGACCATTACACATAGTATAACATCACAAAAGAACACGAATTCAGGGGGGAAGGGAGGTGGGGGTGTTTCTGTAAAGCTTTTTGGAGAAATGTGCAGTGACTATGATAAAAATATACTATATTAAATTATCAAAAAATAATAAATATGTTATATTAAAATTCCTTATCTTGTATCTTTTTACAATTTGCATCTTAAAATTGAACTTGTCATATATGGCCTTTAGTATGTTGAGGTAAAGTTTTTCAATAGTTAAATTCTCATATATATATTCATATTTATGAATAACTTTTATCACACATTTCTCATATATCCATTGATATTATCATATTATTTTATCCTCTATTCAGTAGCAAGATGCCACACAGTGATTAATTAGATTATATTAAACCATTTTCTCCTGTAAAGGATAAAACGAGCCTAATTATGGAATGCAATCTTCTTAATATGATACTGAACTTTCTAGTTTTGCTTAGAATTTTTACAGCCATGTTCATTAAGGACATTGAATGGCAATTTTCAATTCTTTCAGTGTCTTTATCTGGCTTTAGTATGAAGATAATACTGGCCCCTTAAGACTAGAAAGGCTTCTTTTTCTTATTTCTGTGTAAGATTTTAAGAATGTCATTAATTATTCTATAAATGTTTTGTAGAATTCATCCTCCAGGCCATCTGGTTTAGAGCTTTTCTTTGATAGGAGACTTTTTATTGCTCAGTCTTCTGACTTATTGTTAGTCATTCAGTCTTTGCAGCTTGTTTGTAGTTAAGAATGTATCCATTTCTTCTAGATATGTCTTGTAATAGCATAAAACAATTCATTATCATGAAGTTGCTCACAGTTATACCCAGCACTATTTGAATTTAAATGCCTTCAGATGTAATGTTCTTTCGTTTCTGCTTCTATTTGCTTAAGCATTGTCTATTTTTTTCTTACTGTGTCTGAAAGTTGTCAATTTTTAAAAGTATGTATAAATAACACCTCATTTGTTGAGATTTTGTTCTTGTTTCTTTACTCTTTATTTCATTTATCTCTCCTCTATCTGTTAAATTTGTGCCTAGACTTTTCTTGTTTTCTTAGTTTCTTGAGTTGTAACGTTAGCTTATATGGAGTTTTCTTTTTGTCTTTTGCTGTGTTTGTGTGTGTGTGTGTGTGTGTGTGGTCTGTGTCTGTCTATATATGTTCACGTGAATGTGATGGTATGCATCCACATGTATACACGTGGATGAGGAGGTCAGAAGTCAACCTTGGATGTCATTCTGCAGGCACTGTCTACCTCTTTTTAAAGACAGAACCACTCAAAGACCCGGCTCTTAATTATTAGGCTATGCTAGCTGCTCAGTGAGCCCTCGAACCACACGTCTCAGAGTTCACAGTCCTGGGATTGCAGAAATTCTTCCTGGCTTTTTTATTTATCACATGGGTTCCAGGGATCAAACTTAGATCCTTGTGACTGAAAATCAAATATATTATTGACCAAGCCCCATCCTCAGCCCTCTTTTCTCTTTTTTTAATATTATCATTTATTGTTATAAACTTTCCTCTGTGTTCTTTATATTTATGATTGCCTGTAGATACAATGGTTTCCCTTTTCAATTTTCCAATGCACAAGTTACTTAGGGATGTCATTTATTCTCCATCCTTGTGGATCTTTCAAACTTCTCTCTTACGGGCTTCTAGTTTCATACCATTGCCATTAAAATATCTGATATGATTTTAGTCTTTATAAGTTAAAAAGATTTGATTGGTAACCTACCATGTGAGCAATCCTGATAATGTCAGGTGTTCAGAGAAATGTGTTTTCTGTTAGTGCTTGTAGTGTGTTCTACGTATGTCTGTCAGGTCCATTTAGTATATAGTATAATACAAGTTCTTGGTTTCTCTATAGATTTTCTGACTAGATAATTGATCAATTACATTATCTTCTATAATTGCCTACATTCTTATTTTAATGACAGAGTTTTCAGGGGATGGATTGAAAGTACTGTCTGATATCATTGACTCTCAACCTGAAGAGCCCCCTTCTTTCAAGACAGGTCTATAAAGAACAATTTCTCTCAGTTTTTATGTATCTTGGAAATCCTTTATTCTGCCTTCATTTTTGACAGGTGAATTTTTTTCTAGAAAAAGTTTTGGTTGACAATTTTCACTTCTACTCTTCTGAAGATGTCATCCCACTGCCTCCAACTTCCATTGTTTCTGATGCGACATCTGCCATTAATACAGTCTCACTTGGGCTCCCTTGGCCTTGTCATTTTTGTCTTACTGCCTTCTGGATTTTTTTTCTTTGTCTTTTGCTATCATTGTTTTTATTATAACTTATCTATCTATAGATTCAGATACACTTGTTTTATTTGAGTTTTTAAAGTTTTGTATGGCGATCTTGTTGATTTTCTCCAAGAACCAACTTTTTGTTTCAATAATCAACTTTATATGGAAAAACAAAAAAACCCAGGATAGCCAAAACAATCTTATACAATAAAGGATCGTCTGGAGGCATTACCATCCCTGACTTCAAACTCTATTACAGAGCTACAGTATTGAAAACAGCTGGATATTGGTATAAAAACAGAGAAGTTGATCAATGGAACCGAGTAGAAGGCCCTGATTTTAACCCACAAACCTATGAACACCTGATTTTCGATAAAGGAGCTAAAAGTATACAATGGAAAAAAGAGAGCATCTTCAACAAATTGTGCTGGCAAAACTGGATGTCAATCTGTAGAAGAATGAAAATAGATCCATATCTATCACCACGCAAAAAACTCAAGTCCAAATGGATTAAAGACCTCAATATCAGTCCGAACACACTGAACCTGATAGAAGAGAAAGTGGGAAGTACTCTACAACACATGGGCACAGGAGAACACTTCCTACGTATAACCCCAGCAGCACAAACACTAAGGGCATCATTGAATAAATGGGACCTCCTGAGACTGAGAAGCTTCTGTAAAGCAAAGGACACTGTCACTACGACAAAAAGGCAACCCACTGACTGGGAGAAGATCTTCACCAACCCCGCATCTGACAAAGGTCTGATCTCCAAAATATATAAAGAACTCAAGAAATTAGACCGTAAAAGGCTAATCAACCCAATTATAAAATGGGGCACTGAGCTGAACAGAGAATTCTCAACAGAAGAAGTTCAAATGGCCAAAAGACACTTAAGATCATGCTCAACTTCCTTAGCGATCAGGGAAATGCAAATCAAGACAACTTTAAGATACCATCTTACACCTGTCAGAATGGCTAAAATAAAAAACACCAATGATAGCCTCTGCTGGAGAGGTTGTGGAGAAAGGGGTACACTCATCCATTGCTGGTGGGAATGCAAACTTGTGCAACCACTTTGGAAAGCAGTATGGCGGTTTCTCAGGAAATTCGGGATCAACCTACCCCTGGACCCAGCAATACCACTCTTGGGAATATACCCAAGAGATGCCCTATCATACAACAAAAGTATATGCTCAACTATGTTCATAGCAGCATTGTTTGTAATAGCCAGAACCTGGAAACAACCTAGATGCCCTTCAATGGAAGAATGGATGAAAAAAAGTATGGAATATATACATATTAGAGTACTACTCAGCAGTAAAAAACAATGACTTCTTGAATTTTGCATACAAATGGACAGAAATAGAAAATACTATCCTGAGTGAGGTGAGCCAAACCCAAAAAGAGGAACATGGGATGTACTCACTCATATTTGGTTTCTAGCCATAAATAAAGGACATTGAGACTATAATTCGTGATCCTAGAGAAGCTAAATAAGAAGGTGAACCCAAAGAAAAACATATAAGCATCCTCCTGAATATTAACCTTCATCAGGTAATGAAAGGAGACAGAGACCCACATTGGAGCACCGGACTGAAATCTCAAGGTCCAAGTCAGGAGCAGAAGGAGAGAGAGCACAAGCAAGGAACTCAGGAACGCAAGGGGTGCACCCACACACTGAGACAAGGGGGATGTTCTATTGGGAACTCACCAAGGCCAGCTGGCCTGGGTTTGAAAAAGCATGGGATAAAACCGGACTCGCTGAACATAGCGGACAATGAGGACTACTGAGAACTCAAGAACAATGGCAATGGGTTTTTGATCCTACTGCACGTACTGGCTTTGTGGGAGCCTAGGCAGTTTGGATGCTCACCTTACTAGACCTGGATGGAGGTGGGTGGTCCTTGGACTTCCCACAGGGCAGGGAACCCTGATTGCTCTTTGGGTTCATGAGGGAGGGGGACTTGATCGGGGGAGGGGGAGGGAAATGGGAGGCAGTGGCGGGGAAGAGGCAGAAATCTTTAAGAAATAAATAAATAAAAAACAAAAACAAAACAAAAAATAAAGTTTTGTATGTACGGATGAATGTTTTTCATCAAGTTCAGCAAGTTTACTTAGTATTTCTTTGATCAGACTTTCCCCTTACTATTTCTCCTCTTGTGTATGCTTCCTCCTTCTTTCTACTCTCTTACTGAAGCCCCATGTCAGTTAGTATGCTTTTCAGTTCCAGAGTTGCTATGTGGTTCTTTTTTTTTTTAATGTTTCTTTACTGATTCTTTATCTGGGGAAATATTGTCAGTATATCAACTTTATCTACACATGGTCCACTGTATTTCTTTGAATTTACTTTTAAATGTTGGTTATATTTTCTGGTTTGATTGTTTCTAGTAAGTTTTGCTTAATATTCCTCATTTCAGATAATTTACTATAATATGTCAAGATCCTGATTCCCTCACTTGACCCCGTGGTTGATGGTATCATTCTACTTTGTCATTTATTTATTCATTTTAATGAGTTGGTGCTGAAATACACATCAGACATATTGTGTGACCTCTAGTATCTCTATTCAGACTTTGTCCCTTTTATATTTTAACACAGATGCCAAGGTAGAACCTGGGTTACCATAAATAAAAATTTTTGTTTTTGTTGTTAAATTTTGTGATTAATCCTTCTTAGTAAGGTATTGTTTTTATTGTCTTGTTATTATATGCAAATTGGAATGTATTTCTCACTTTAGGGAGATTACATTTTCCCCTGTCATTAGCCAGAAATTATTCAATTGGGTTTTTTTCCTTACAGATAACACTTCCGATAGAACACAACTTTCAGCAGGCATAAGTCCTTTAGACTATCAAAGGTGTATGTGATTTTATTCTTTATTTGGCTTGCTAAGAGTGCGCCCCTGACCTAGCTTCTGCTCTCTGTGCCAATTGTTCTATGTGTGTGTGTTGGGAAATATTTTCAAACATTCCTTGTATCCTGCTCTGATTGCTCTTTTTTCAGGTGCACATCTTGCTTGTTCTGATTGCTCTTCTTCTTTGTACATCCCTTCCTATCCCCTGACTGTGATTCCTGTAAGGTCTGGGTAGGCTCTTCTTTTGAGTCCTCTGTTTAACTTTTGATTCTTCTGAAATTTTCTTTGCTGTTAATTTTAATCACAGAGCTCTGAAAACTCCCTTATGTGCTTTCCATCAATGCCCTAATTGTTCCCAGCAATGCTTTTTTTTAACCTGTGGATTTTTCTACAAGTTATTCCAAAGTTAATTCTTTCAAGCAGGGATGTGGAACTGCTCATCATTCATACTTATCTCTCCTGCATTTTTTCCACTGGGGCAAAGCCATGGTAGGGAAGAATGCACATTTCTCTTTGTTGTGCTTGTCCAGAATAGTGTGTCTTTAACTCAGGTAAATAAGAAATCTTAATACCCTGCTCTTCCCAGGTTACAGGGTAGAGGGAGGCCCATTTTCCTGCTCATTTCCAGTAGGAATTGAGTTCTCTTAGTAGTTTCTATAAGAAATAGCTTGGGTCATATCACAGATGCCATAGACGCTTTTCGTTCTTAGAAAGACTTAGACTTTGTTGGATGAATTCTTATCTTTGATTTGATGCTTTTAATAAAATTTGGAGAAACTTAAATAATTGTGTATGTGGGGATATATTAAATAATTTTCTCCAGTTACATGGTCAGTTGTTGAGGAAAGAGTCCAATTCTGGAAGATGAAGATAGCTGGGTATTTTCTTTCAAGGTAATCTAGCCTTCCACTCCAATGACTCCCAAACTGCTACTCTATCCATGGCACTCACTCCTGCGCAGGTTAGTTCAGAGCTATTTTCTTTGGAGTGTTTCTGACATTGCTTCAGGGGTGTATATTTTCCTGACAAATATAACAGTGATTAAGCTCTTTATCTTGTCATTATAAACCATTTCTGAAACTTTCTTTCACTGTGATTCATTTTAATTCCATTGCTGTATCCCAAAATTGATGTAGAAACCAATTCAAAAATGCTGTCTATCTTGGTTATTCTGCTCTAAGGTATGTATTTTGATAGCAAAGTCGAATAAGATATGTTCACTATGCTTGACAAATGTGTAATCACTATAGATAGTAGATATTTCTTAAATATTATTTTAATGCATTCACTACCATTTGGAAACATGCAAATATAAGTGTGAGAATTTATTCATGCATGGGACTTTTGTTTAAAACAATAACTACAAATCATTTCTAAATCCCATTATTCCCTTTGGTTGCCTTCCTTCTTGCACCCAAAGACTTCACATCTATTTTTCTTAGAAATAATTTTTGCCTACCAAACTACATCTCTTACCTTTGAGTCTCTCTTAAAACTAAGGCAATCTGGCGTGCATCTTCATTGTTCCACAGATAAGGGCTTTGCTACAGTCATTCCCATCCTCACATTGCTCTACACAGAGCATGCTCTTCTGCTACCTTAAGTGAAAATTGTGTAGCCTTAGACATAGCAAAGTCTGCCTCCCTCTTGAAACGCATCCTCTCTTGAATTACGTCATACTATGTGTGGTGCCTCTTCTACTGTTCCATGTGTTTCTCGACCCTCTTATTGTTCTTTCTTTTCTGCCTTTCCTGAAGGTTAGTTCTTTCAGTTCTCATCAGTTGATGTCACCATGTCCATGTATTCCCCTCCCTTGCACTAAGCGAATTGTTCATTTCTTACACATCTCACTATTTTGTTTTCTAGTTCTATGTTAACATTTTTCCTTAGCCATCTGGTATGCCTCGGCCCTTTAATAAACACATTGCATATGGAGAACTCACTGTAAAATGGCATATTCTAGCAAAGACATTCTTCTCTAGTTTTTTTGGAAATGCTCAAGATAATTTGAAGCTCATGTAATTAAATTATATACTTCAAGTGCTGGGATTAAAGGCATATACCACCACACCCAACCACTCTCTTTCTTTTCTTTTTTTAAGGACTTTATCCTTTTTCTATTCTTTCCCAAGTCTACATATATTTTTAACACACTGTAATCCATTTAGCTTTTTTTTTATCTGAATCCATCTTTACTGTATACCTGTCATTTTTCTGGCCACATGAGTCTTTAATTTGCTAAGCAATATGGCTAGAATGAAAGCTGCAGCTTTGGTGGCTGGATCCACCTCGTGAGAGTCCAGCTTCATGGTGGAGGTACTGGTGAGAGCCATGTTTTTTAGCAAAACACTGTGGAGTTTATAGGCCCATGCCACCACCAATAAGCATGCTGCCAGGCTGCTCATAAATACCATTTTAGTGGCAGAGCCTCTTTTAAAAACTACATGGTTTTTGCTGCTAAAAACTGAGTCAAGAAACCTCTCTTAAAGGAGTCATGCCTCTGCTCACCTCTAGCAAACAGAGCCCAGCTGAGAAAATGCTTCTACCAAGAAGTCATGCTTAACTCTGTTCTTTTATGTCCAGAATCCCTTCTCAAGCTCTTTCAGGTTTTATATTGATGTAGTTGCCCCATGTTGGCATTATTTGTACACTGAAGTTTCTGTCCCACCTGGTCCAACAGTCATTCAGTCCCAACAAAACACACAAAAACTTATATTAATGATAAACAGGTTGGCCTATTAGCTCAGGCTTATTATTAGCCAGCTCTTACAACTTAATTTAACCCATAATTCTTTTCTATGTTTAGCCATATGGCTTGATACCTCAGTGAGGCATTCTCATCTTATTTCCTCTGCATCAGTCTGGTGACTACAGATTGAACCTTTTTTCATCCTATAATTCTTCTAGTCTGGTCGTCCCTGAGATGAGGTAGGAACCCAGGTTGAGAGGAGTAGTTAGAACCATGTATGTCACCAGTACCTAGATCTCTGTCTCTATTGGGCCTCTTGCAATCCAGATATCTCTCAGCCACAGTTAGGAAAACAACACCACAGGGTATTGTGCTGGTCCTATCAACAAGAACTTCACCAAAAAATACTGCTTGATCCTTAGTGTTTCTAGGGATTGTTTACACTTTATTCCCTTCTGAGCTCTCTGGTACCTTCTCACTACCTGTATCTCCCCCAAAATCTCCCTATGATAGTCCTAAATCTAGGAGCATGGGTTTAGATGTGGAGAACAGTGTATGCTCCTGCCACCCCATATTCCTTTCAAAATGTCACCTTTAGAGAGAAGTTTCTACTTTTGGGCAGATCTGCATGCAGCACACTCCTGCTGATTACAGGCTCTCTGCAAGGTGCATTGTTTTCCTGTGAAAAGATTTTTCTGGTTATAAGAAAATGTAGGGATTAAGGAGTTGAACCCAGGCACATTTCTGTGCTGTAGGAATAATTAGACCCTTTGATGCTATTATTTTATTGGCTTCTCTAGAGGGTCTACTTTCAACTTACCAGGTGGCTCACACTCACCTGGTATCTAATCAAGGACATGAATGTCTGTCCTGAACTGAACTGTTACTCAGACATTGATACACTGTTATAATTTCCAAAATACTGTATGTAGACAACTAGAGAAATGTGCTGTATTTTCTTGCTCAGCACAATGCATTTCTCGGATGATTTTCTAGTAGATTTTAAAATCTGAGAAAAACATCCAGGTCCAGGTGCACTCTGATCCTTCTCCCATGAACGACCTCAGTTGGAAAGTCATGCTGGTTTGTTCAGTGGAATAGAGCTGGGTGGGGCTCAATAGCTGACATCGCAGGGCCCCCACCATGCCTGTTCCCTAACTGCCTTCAGAAAATCTCCATTCTGAGTTGGAACAAGCCACATCCCAGGATGAGAGCCTCCTTCAGACAGAGCTGCTGCGGCAGGAGGACTAAGTTTCACAGGAAAGTGAGTCACCATTTCATCCCATCCCCAGAAAATGTGGCATTGGTTGGGGAGCTCAGGACTCTTGCTTGGCTTTCAGTGTGAATAGGCCCTGATTTTTTTCTAGCCTGGGGCCCAGTGCTTCTTGATCCGACTTCCTTTCCTTCTCACATAGCAGTTCTTGCGAGAACTGAGGAGGCCAAAGAAGTTACATATTCCTTGAACCCTTGGCATTCTACACCCTAAAATGAAGGCCTCCTCCTCAGAAGACACCTCCTTATAGCTGTAAACTCACCAGTGATTCAAATAGCAGCTGACCTCCAGGTGATCCAGCCTCAATCACCATAGGTCTTTTGATATCATTACTCCTGAAGAAGAGAAAGCATCAAAAACGAGCTCGAGATAGAGAAAACTTAAGACAAGAATTACTGAGAACACTGACATTCAACATCTAGTGGCTCCTGTGATGGCTACAACAATACGGCAGGTAGAGATTATTGGTTGACCAAGACATTTTCTGACAGTTTAACGCTGACAGTCTTGGCAAGTTGACTGAGTTCTTTACCTTGCCTATGTGGTGGGAAATCTATCATGGAAAAGAGGGTTGATGTCAAGCTGTTCCAGAAAGACCACGAGCAAAAGCATAACATGTCATTCTCTAGTCCAGTGTTGAAGCTGACTCCGTGTCATTCCTAAGTGTTGCTGAAGACAATGCACTATAGAGATTCAGCAGTCCCTTATTCCCTGGCATAGTCATTTTTTCTCCGTGTGTAAAATGAATAGATATTCTTCAGTTTCACAGCCTAGACTGAAGTGACTGGCCCTGAAAAGGGATTTATAGAAGACATATGAGTCAATTTTTATGCTTCTGGGCACTCAGATGCTGCTCACAGATTTGTTGGGTCTCTAGTAAGCCCACAGGGGTATGTTGGCTGAAAGAATCGAATAGTATCCAAGATATTACAGGATTAGCAGTGGGTGACAATTGGTCAAAAGCTTCCCATAGAGTGCACCATCATTCCATTCATTGTGCATGTGTGGGGGGAGATCATAAGGCCCCACCCCTCAATGGCAAACTATGGGCAGCTAATGTAAGACAGAGTGACATAAATTTTTTAAAAAGGAAAAATATCAGATAAATAAATTCAACTGCTTAAAATTTATGATTTTCACTTAGTACATTATAATGGGAAACTATTAAAATAATACACAAACAGTTCAATAAATAAAAGGTTATCATTCAGAGAGATATTTTTCTTTAATTTTTTTATTCTTCTTGAGATAGATTGTAACTTGATGTATCAGTGGGTCTCAGTGGAGAAGCTTCAAAGGACCAAGAATCAAGTGAAGTAGAAACTAGAAAGAAAAGTGAGAATTATATGCTTAATCTTAAAGGTTTTAGAATTAACTTAGCAGAAGTCAGTAAGGAACATGGAGAGAACCCCCAGTGTTTAAGAATAAACTTACGTATTTACCGCTTTAATACAAAATGAGAAGAATTATAATGTGCTCATTGTTGCACACAGACTTTGATATCAACATGGCTAAGTTTTTCATTCGTATCTAATGAACAACCATGTGTTAAGTCACTAAACCAAGCAGTAGAGTCGATAGGACAGGATCCACTACTCAACCACCATATGATCCTCCCAGATCAGATGGGTGGATAATACCCACTCGAGTCACAGATTCTAAGCAGGTATAATACATGAAGCCACTGGAACACACAGAAGGAACTTAGAAGTCAGTCTTGGGTCAGTACTATAGGATCTGTGGTGGAGGGGAACAGTTCATAGACAGTCAACCAGCAAAACAGTACCTGAAAACAACTAGGGGTGAAAAAGCACAGGGTGATGGCAAGTGGCAGAGAAAGGAGTGGCAAAAGATGGGATGAATAGCTGGAGAACTGTCTCGCTCATAAGGATGTGTTAGTGCGAGTGAAGGGAATTACATTTATCCTGGGGGAAACGCAATGGGGTAAGAAAGCAGTAACAATAGTACTTGCAGGGGACATCTGGAACAGGGAATGCTTTCTAAGTGTTACCGGATGAGTCTGTTTTTTCTACCCTCAGCCTGAGGTGGTGATAATGGCAGAAGTGAGGAAAGTGCTGGGCTAGAAAGCATGGAGGTAGAGAGTCTGTGAGATATAAAAGCCACGGATAATGAAAAATGAGGAATAAGTTCATTTCTCATTAGGAATGTGTTGTAAGAAGGCCACTTGTTGGTGCCCGGCTAGCTTAGTCAGTAGAGCATGAGACTCTTAAGCTCAGGGTTGTGGGTTTGAGCCCCACATTGGGTACCATTTCTTGACAGAGGTATCTGTCCTACCCGGTCCCACTGCTGTTTAGTCCCAAAGAAACACACAGAGACTTACATTAATTATAAACTGGTTGGCCTAGTAGCTCGGGCTTTTCTTATTAACTAATTCTTACATCTTAAATTAGCCCATTATTCTTGTCTATGTTAGCCATGTGGCTTGGTTCCTTATACCAGTCAGAGGTTCTCATCTTGCTTGCTCTGTGTCTGACTTCCTTGTGACAACTGCAGACTGGCTCTTTCCTCTTCCCAGAATTATTCTGTTCTTGTCACCCCACCTATACTTTCTGCCTGTCTACTGGCCAATTGACATTTTATTAAAATAATACAAGTGACAGGATAAAAGACCATTGTCCCACAGCAAGAATGTGTATGTTCACATCTCTTGCTTGATCTACTTAAGAAAAAAAAAGCTAATGTAGAAGTTTTCAAACAAGAGGGAAAATGTTATATGTGCTTCTCATAATTTACTTTAGAAATCAATTATTTAATCTAAATTTAACTCTCAATTAGAAAGCATACCTTCATCTGCTTCTCTGGTTATGTGCTTTACCAACCCCATCTGCCTCTGAAAAAAGTCAAATGTTACTTATAGAATGTTTAAAAGTTATTATGATAAACATGATAGATATTTTTGAAAACATGCTTTTAAGTGAAATTTTATTTTTTTTAGTTGTGAAGTATCTATTTATTTATTATTGATTTTTATTGAGCTCTACATTTTTCTCTGCTCCCCTCCCTGCCTCTCCCCTCCCCTTCAACCCTCTCCCAAGGTCCCCATGCTCCCAATTTACTCAGGAGATCTTGTCTTTTAAACTTAATGAGGATTGATTTAAGAAAACAAAACTATATAAATAAAACTTTCACTTATTTAAAGTTTAGATCAGAGAATATATCTGTGCTACTGAGATCTGAACAATAATACAATAAATATATATTTACTAAATATGCATTAGTACACTGTTTTATTGATGCAAATATTAAATTAATAATATTTATACTGAATGCAATATTTTATGAATTGTAGTAAACTTCTATACCAGACATGGACACAGTATACATAAATATATGCAGGCAAAATACTCATATGCACAAAATAAAATTTAAAAATCTTTTATAAATGGCTTTCTAGTTATAGTCATCTAGTTAATTATAAAATGCATAAAAGTACCTACTATATTGAAAATGTCACCCATTCCCATACTGCCATTTAAATCTTTATAAGAAATTGAATTATCTTACTAACATCCCAAGCAGATCCTAAAACAGAAATCATAACACAGCATGTTTTGATGATAATGAAAATGTGACATTCAATACCCTGATTCCTTTCCGTTGTAAATATATATTTCTTTGACTGACAGCTTTAGGGTGTGCAGACAGCACCTTCCATACATCTCTGTGACAATAGCACTATAGAAAGGTCTGACAAGTGTAAAAACTCAGCACCAGAAGAGATTGTAATTAATAAATACTGTATAAAGTGTCCCATTTTTAAAAGGCTCTATGTTTAAAACTATCAATGTGACATTATTTCCCACACAAGCTCTTTTCTGAATTATTTAACTCTTATATGTAATAGGTTTTAATATTTACATATACTTTTTCCATAAGTATTTTCATGGAATAATTTCCTCTTGGCTAGAAAAATGGCTTAGCCATTAAGAGCATATGCTGTTCTTCCAGAGGACCTCAGTTCAGTTCCTAGCACCCATGTCAGGCAACTCATAACCCACCTGTAACTCTAGCTCTATTTTAGACACTCTTTGGAACCTCAGCACACACACACAAAATACAGAAAATGGAAAAAAGAAATAGCATTGCCCAAAGTTCTTTATTTTGTCCTGCCTTTTGCCTAACAAAAGGCATCCTTTCATTTCTTTTCCCTTCCTTTTTTTACCTCTTCCTCATTCTCCCCACTCCATTCATTTGATTGCTTACTTGTGTGTTTTGGTATTGACTGAGTACAAGAGCTTGTGTGAACTAAACATGTTCTTTTTCCTCTGAGCATACCATAACCTTGTATGAACATGTGGATAATTCCTATATTGGGTTTAACAAATATAAGTCGATATCACTTTTTTCCTAGTTCTTAGAAAGCACCTGATGGAGTAGTTTCCTGTAGTCTAGATATGCTGTGGCTTCACGCTACACAATTCCTCTCCTTCCCCTCAGTGACTCTACTAACACAAATGCTCAATTAAAATGGTCAGTATTGAAGCATGTGATAAAAGCTTTAAGGCAGGCCCATCAGAAAGGAAAAGAAATATATATGAAGATTTCATCTTTATGCATTTTAATTTCAAATGCCTTAGAAACATTATAGTGTGAACAATCAGAAACATGAAGATCTAATGTACAACAGGATAACGTGTCAATAAATGAGGAAGTTAATTACTTGGAAGAAACTGGAAGTGAGACAAGAGAGGAGAATAAAGAGGGATTTCCTCCCCCTCCTTGAGTTGTGAAAGAAAACTTCGACCTTGAGCTTTCTGCACAACTTCAAATCTTAAACTAGCAGAAAAGGCCTTGAGACATAAAAAAAGTTAATTCCCAAAACAAGAGGAAGTTTATGAAAATAAAAGTTTACTTCCAGAAATAAGAGGAAAAGAATGAAACACAAAACAAACAATAAAAAGGTGTTTCAACAAGAATTAAACCAAACAGAGGCCTCGTTAAAGAAAGATAAGTTTGATCATAGATCTTTGCCACCACCTTGTGACAGCATACAGGAATGATTATTGGATCTTAAAAAAACACCTCTTCTGGTGTATCCAGTAACAGTGCAGCAAATACCAGCAGACAATCAACACCCTAAGATTATGTACAGATTGATTGGAAACCTCCAGATAGAACAGATATGAGATGATTAAAGGAGCAATGGTGGCATTTGGAATGCATTTGTGAGTTAGATAATAAACAACTGAACTACACATAATAGAGTTAAATCACAGACTAGGACTTAAAGAGAGCTGTATTAGAAGCTGGTCCTCAATTACAATGACTTACATGATGGAGAGAGGAATCAGTGACCATGGAACAGCATAATAAGGTTAGAGAAGTAAATATACCAAGAGATCATTTGTTAGTTGAGGATCAATTTAGACTGGCATAGGCAATAACAACTTGATGATGTTACTGTTGCACAATGTCTGTTAGTGGCTTGAAGGTCCTGGGACAGAATGGAGGAACCAGGAAAAAGGACTGTATTTTTAACTAAAACATCTCAAAGTCCTGGTGAGCTTTATACTGACTTTTGGCAAAGATTATCTTCAGCAGTGCAAAGAGCAACAGCAGATCCAGATATAAGAAAGGTGTGACTTGAATCTTTGGCTTTTGTTCCTATTAACATTCAATATTTCCATGTCTATGTGAACTTTTTTAAATTTATTTATTTTTTTTATATTATTTAATTAAAAATTTCCACCTCCTCCCATTTCCCTCCCGCTCCCCCCTTCCCTTCCCTCTCCAATCCAAAGAGCCATCAGGGTTCCCGGCCCTGTGTGAAGTCCAAGATCCTCCCCCCTCCATCCAGGACTAGGAAGGTGAGCATCCAAACAGACTAGGCTCCCACAGAGCCAGTACATGCAGTAGGATCAGAACCCAGTGCCATTGTCCTTGGCTTCTCGGTCAGTCCTCCTTGTCAGCCACGTTCAGGGAGTCCGGTTTGATCACATGCTCTATGTGTACTTTGCTAAATATTGCCCTAGAGTAATGAATGACAGCTACTACCTTATTGCCCCAAGAAGATAACAAGGTGACATATAGGCGAACAGAATCTTTTTATTCCACCAAGTTATAAATGTCTCAATAATAATTCCACTAGTACCTTACTAGCTTCAACCTCACCTGGAACCAGATCATCACAGGAAATCCAAACATTTCCATCCACAAAGCAAATTCACTAAACTCCAAAGCTCACATCCTGACAACAGAACCCACGACATAGTTGTGTTCAGAGGTTTTATAATACTCAGCCAGTGTGTATTGACTTACTAGACTCCCCACTTCCAAATCCAGAATAACATGATTGCTAGACAGCAGCCATTTTATTCTAAACAGAATAAGAAAAATAAGATGTGCAGTAACAACTGTGACTGAAATCACTGAAACTGGATCTTATCCATTAGACTCTGAAAGCTACAAGTCCCACTCTGCCCTCAAACCTTCTTATCCCTCCTGCCCCACACCCTCAGAGGAATGCTAAAATACAAGCTGCAACTCCACAGAAAGGACCCAAAAAGAGGGCCAAGAGGGTGAACCAAGAAAGTGAAGCAAGATAGCAAGCTAAGAGAGTGGACCAAGAGAGACCTCAGTGGCTCCCTGAGACACAGACAGTGAAAGTAAAGAGCAGACCAAGAACAAAGATGCAGACAACCACTTCAAGAATTGGAGCAAGAGAGCAAATACACTGCCAGCATCAACTGGAGGAAGAGATGGGTAGGCGCCAATGCAAGAATTCATTCAACAACCTAAAAAGCAACATGGTAACACCAGAATGCAGTGGTCATAAAACAGGAAGATTTGATCATCCTAACCCAGAAAAAGCAGAAGAAAATGATTTTAAACATAACTTTATGAGGATGATGGAGACCTTTAAAGAGGAAATGAAAAATTCTCTTAAAGAAATGGAGGAAAAGAGAAACAAAAAATGGAAGAATACAATACATTTCTCAATGAAACACAAGAAAAAAGAAACAATCAGGTGAAGCAAACAGTCCAAACAGTTCAAGACTTGAAGACTAAAATAAAGCCAATAAAGAAAACACAAACCAAGAGAATTCTGGCTATGGAAAATCTGAGTAAATGAATGGGAACTACAAAGGCAAGCATAAACAACAGAATACAAGAAATAGAACAGAGAATCTCAGTCGTTGAAGATACTATAGAAGAAATAGATTCATTGGTCAAAGAAAATATTAAATCCAACAAATTCTTAACACAAAATATCCAGGAAATCTGGAACACCATGAAAAGACAAAACCTAAGAATAATAGGGATAGAAGAAGGACAAGGACTCTGACTCAAAGACACAGAAAATATATTCAATAAAACCATAGAATAAAACTTTCCCAGTCTAAAGAAGGATATCCTTATAAAGGTACAAGAAGCTTACAGAACACCAAATAGACTGAAATTTAAAAAAAAAAAAAGTTCCCTCACTGTATAATAATCAAAATGCAAAACATACAGAATAAACAAAGAATATTAAGAGCTCCAAGGGGAAAAGGTCAAGTAACATATAAAAGCAGACCTCTCAGAATTACACCCGACTTCTCAATGGAAACCATGAAAGCCAGAAGGTCCTAAACAGATGTGCTGCAAACACTAAAAGACCACATATGCAAGACCAGGCTACTATACCCAGAAAAGCTTTCAATCACCATTGATGGAGAAAACAAAATATTCCATGCCAAAACCAGATTTAAACAATAACAATCCAAATATTCAACCTAACAGAAAGTATTAGAAGGAAAACTCCAACCCAAGGAAGCTAACTGCACCCACAAAAACATAGGCAACAGATAACCTCACACAAGAAAACCCCAAAGAAGGGAAACACACAAACACTACCATCAAAAAATAACAGGAATTAACAATCACTTTAATATCTCTTAATATCAATGGACTCAATTCACCTATAAAAAAGACACAGGCTAAGATGGTTGTGAGTCACCATGTGGTTGCTGGGAATTGAACTCAGGACCTCTGGAAGAGCCAGCCAGTACTCTTAACCTCTGAGTCATCTCTCCAGCCCCAAGAAAATTAATCTTTAACCTTGTCTCAGGTGGGATTCAGCTCTCTGAATGTATGGTCCACATATCCAGATGAGAGAATTCCCCTTATTTGTAAGCCAAAAAGGCCAGAGACTTCACCTTCTGCATACAAGTACAAAGAAAACTAAATGGTCTGGTGGGCATGGTACTTCAAAGGCAGTATCTATGCAATGCTATAATAAGAATATTTTATATAGCACTGAACCAAATAGGAAAGGTACCAAAAGCCTTAGTAGAAACATAAGGCTAAAGCAATCTACAAAACTACAAAATCTGGTGTTACGATTACAGTACAAGTAGGGATCCTAGTGGGTCCCATGGCAGGTGAGGACTGCAGGCAGGAGACAAATATGCCATACAAAGCTTGAATGTGGAGTTTATTGAGAGGAGGAGAGAGGAGAGGGAAGGGGGAAAGAGAGAAAGAAAGAGAGACAGAGACAGAGATAGACAGAGAGAGGGAGAGAGGAAAAGAGAGACAGAGAGAGAGGGGAAGGGGAGAGAGAGAGACATAAAGCTGCCTCCTCAGAGAAAATGGCAGAAGAAGAGAGAGAGAGTAGGTGGGACTTGTCTCTTAAAAGAACATTTCGGACCTACATACAGACTAGGACTCTGGACTGGCCAGGTTATTGCCTGAATGCATTCTGCCAGATGATGGGGCAGGCCAGGATAATGCCTGATTCCTCATACCTGGTCCTCAGATTTGTCCAAACAGAACTCAAATACTTGATCTTGCTTTCTTTTTGGACAATTTCTTCCAAAGTTCTTATCACTGTTTTGTTCCTTATCCTGCCTCTGAGCCCTTCCTCTTCAACTACCTTTTATCCTTGTTAAGTCAAAAATATTCAAAATCACATATGAGTCCTTAACAATAGATAGTCAAATTCCAGCACTCTTCTTCAAAACAATCCTTTACCCAGACAGGCAGGAACATTTTTGTGTCCCTTGTCACTGGGAGAAACCTAGAGAGAAGTTTGGTTTTGTTTTTGCTTCTGTTTTCCTTTATTTTCCAATTAAGATGAATTTTCAAAAGTCAGGAGGAGATGTTGAAAAGACAAAACTTGATGTGACCTTAATAAAAACTATGTTAGGAAAGCACAGAGGAGATTGTGTAGAAAGGGTCTGAATATTCTAGTATCCTACTGTGTTGTGGATAATGCTTCAGAAAATGTAATTTGTAATACACATCTTATATGTGATGTCATTTTTACTGTTCATTTGTGGCCAATATCATTTAAAAACTATATATTTTCTCGATTAAAGGAGCTTATCTCATTTTTAAAAATGAAAAGTACAAAAAGAAAAAAAATCAAACTTAAAATGGCTGTTGACTCAAAAAGACTGTGTCTTTCTTTGAGTCCCAGAATAGTAGAAAAGTACTGTGTCCATACTATGATATCAGCCTGCTGAGCCAGATGGGGACAGATAAGGAAATGCAATCTCTCTACACATGACCTGAAACTTGCCCTGCAATTATCTTACAGATCACTCCTGGAAACCACCCTATAAAAATCATCTGGAAAACCTAACAACTGAGTCTTTCTTGAAAATACAAGCTCTAAGAACTCATTACAAAACAAGAAATATTTGTTCATGAAGAGATTATTGTGACTTTTACTTAACCTGCCTCATTCAACTAAACAATTCAGTATTTCATCAGATTTAAAACAAGGATCTTATTAGAAATTGGAGGTTTCTCAAAGGAACTAAAGACAATTTTACTAACCTTGGACAGGTCCTTCCTCACACTCTCACAAACAGGCTGAGGCTCCAAGGTAAGAAGAAAGGAGGCGTCTCTTAGAGGAAAACTGGGGCTGTGTCCCACAGCAGGATTGGCCATGGTAACATGAGGGAACTCTTGAATAGGCAGGGAACTCAGGATAGTCCCCAGAGTTATCTTCTGCTGATTCACCCACATAAGCTTTGTCGTGGAAGCCTCTAGCCTCCCTATCGTCCTGAGAAGATTGCAACAAGGCCATAGTCAGTGTCTCCTTTTTCTTCTAAATTACTCTTGTAAATTATGAATGTTAATTATATAATTTATACACTTAATTATGACTTATTTTGCTTTGGAAACGCTATAGGAATAAACATAATGTCTCATTAAATGGCCTTCAAGCTGAAAACATATTAGACTGTACCAAGTATATACAATTATGGACTTAAATCTGTTACAAAAGAGTACATCTACTTCCAGATGAATTTCTCACTCGTGATACAAAAGGCATCTGAGAGGGAGAGCAAAACCAACAGAATGCAGGAGATGTAAGAGAGACTCTCTGGCCTTGAAGATATGAGAAAGGAAATAAATTCATCAGTCAAAGAAAACATTAAAGTTAACAAAGTCATAAAAAGAAAAGGACCAGAAAATCTGGAACACCATGAAAAGACCAAACCTAGGAATAATATGAAAAGAAGAAAGAGAAGAATACCAGCTCAAAAGCACAGATAATATATTCAATAAAACCATGGAAGAAAACTTTCCCAAACTAAAGAAGGATATGCCTATGAAGATACAAGAAACTTACAGAACAACAAATAGACTGGACCAAAAAAATGTCCCCTTGCCACATAATAATCAAAACATAAAACATATGGAATAAAGAAAGAATATTAAGAGTTGCAAAAGAAAAAGACCAAGTAACATATAAAGGCAGACCTATCAGAATAACACCCAACTTCTCAGTGGAGACTCTGAAAGTTAAAAGGTCCTAGCCAATGTTATGCAGACACTAAGAGACCATGGATGCCAGCCCATACTACTATATCCAGCAAAATTTTCCATTACCATAGATGGAGAAAACAAGATATTCTATGGCAAAACCTGATTTAAGTTATTCACAAATCCAGCCCTATACAAAAGTACTAGAAGGAAACTTCTAACCCAAGGAAGTAAGCTGCACCCACAAAAACACAGGCAATAGATATTCCCACTCCAGCAAATCCCAAAGAAGAGAAACACAGGCACACTATCACCAACAACAAAACCAAAAATTAACAGGAATTAGCAATCACTGGTCATTAATATCCTTTAATATCAATGGATTCAATTCACCTATGAAACGACACAGGCTAACAGAGTGAATATGAAAAGGAAATACATCCTTCTGCTGCATACAAGAAACATACCTCAACTTCAAACACAGACATTACCTCAGAGTAAAAGGTTGAAAAAGACTTTCCAATCAAATAGACCAGGAAACATGCTGGTTTAGCTATCCTAATATCTAACAAAATAGACTTCAAACTAAATTAATAAAAAGAGATGGAGAAGGAAATTTTATATTCATCACAGAAAAAAAATCCATCAATATGAAGTTTCAATCCTGACCATTCATGCCTGAAATACAAGGCCACCAACATTTATAAAAGAAACATTATTAACTGATTTAATTTTTTTTTTTTTTTTTTTTTTTGGTTTTTCGAGACAGGGTTTCTCTGTGGTTTTGGAGCCTGTCCTGGAACTAGCTCTGTAGACCAGGCTGGTCTCGAACTCACAGAGATCCGCCTGCCTCTGCCTCCCCTGATTTAATTTTGTTAAGTGATATTTATCCAGAAAGTTGTCCATTTCCTTTAAGTTTTCCAATTTTGTGGAATACAAGTTTTCCACATATGACCTAATGATTCTCTGTATTTCCTCAGTGTCTGTTGTTATGTTCCCTTTTTCATCTCTGATTTTGTTAATTTGGATATTCTCTCTCTGCCTTTTGGTTAGTTCAGATAAAGGTTTATCTATCTTGTTGATTTTCTCAAAGAACCAACTCTTTGTCTCATTGATTCTTTGTTTTGCTTTCTTTGTTTCTATTTTGTTGATTTCAGCTCTCAATTTGATTATTTTCTGCTGTCTAGTTCTCCTGAGTGAGTTTGCTTATTTTCATTCTAGAGTTTTCAAATGTTCTGTTAATTCTCTAGAGTGAGATTTTTCCAGCTTCTTTATGTAGGCATTTAGTGCTATGAACTTTCCTCTTAACACAAACTATGAACACCTGGTTTTTTGGCAAAGATGCAAAAAATATAAAAGAAAGCATATTCAACAAATAGTGCTGGCATAACTGAATATTAATATGAAAAAATAATGAAAATAGATCCATATCTATCACATGCACAAAACTCAAGTACAAAGATCAAAGATTTCAACATAAAGCCAGCCACACTGAACCTCATAGAAGAGAAAGTGGGAAGTACACTTGAACGCATTGGCACAGGAGATTACTTCCTAAATACAACCCAGTAGCACAGATACTGAGAGAAACAAGAAATAAATGGGACCTCCTGAAACTAAAAAGATTCTGTAAAGTAAAAGGTAAAATGGCAGGCTACAGAATGGGAAAAGATCTTCACCAACCCCATACCAGACAGAGGGCTGATCTCCAAAATATACAAAAAAAATTGTCATCTAAAGACCAAATAATCCAATAAAAATTGGTGTTCAGACATAAACAGAGAACTCTCAACAGAGGAATCTAAAATGGCTGAAAGACACTTAAGGAAATGCTCAACATCTTTTGTCATCAGAGAAATGCAAATCAAAACAACTCTGAGATTCCATCTTACACCTGTAAGGATGGCCAAGATCAAAAACACTGATGACAACTTATGCTGGAGAGGTTGTGGGGAAAAGGGAACATGTCTGCATTGCTGGTGGGAATGCAAGCTGGTACAACCCCTTTGGATGTCAATGTGGCAATTTCTCAGAAAATTAGGAAACAACCTTTCTCAAGACTCAGCAATACCACTTTTGGGTATATATCCAAAGGATGCTCAATCTTACCACAAGGACATGTGCTCAGCTATGTTCACAGCAGCATTGTTTGTCATAGCCATAACGTGGAAACAACCTAAATGCCCCTTGACTGAAGAATGGATAAAGAAAATGTGGTACATTTACACAACGGAGTACTACACAGCAGAAAAAATATAATGACATCTTGAAATTTGCATGCAAATAGATGGATCTAGAAAACATCATATTGAGTGAGGTAACCCAGACCCAGAAAGACAAATATCGTATGTGCTCACTCATAAGTGGCTTTTAGACATAAAGCAAAGAAGACCAGCCTACAAATCACAATCCCAGAGAACATAGACGACAATGAGGACCCTAAGAGAGAGATACGTGAATCTAATCTACATGGGAAGTAGAAAAAGACAAGATCTCCTGAGTAAATTGGAAGCATGGGGACCATGGGAGAGGGCTGAAGGGGAGGCGAGAGGCAGGGAGGGGAACAGAGAAAAATGTACCACTCAATAAAATGAAAGAAAGACAGAAAGACAGAAAGACAGAAAGGAAGGAAGGAAGGAAGGAAGGAAGGAAGGAAGGAAGGAAGGAAGGAAGGAAGGAAGGAAGGAAGGAAGGAAGGAAGGAAGGAAGGAAGAAAGATTACTAAAACTTTAACCACACATCAAACCCCACACACTAGTAGTGGGAGATTCAATACTCCATTCTCACCAATGGACAAGTCTGTCAGACAGAAAATTAACAGAGAAATTGGGAAAGTAATAGATGTTATGACTCAACTGGACTTAATGGACATCTATAGAACATTTCACCCAAAAGAATATACCTTCTTCTCAACACCTCATTAGACCGTCTCTAAAATTAATCACATGCTTGGTCACATAGCAAATCTGAACAGATACAAAAAAATGTAATAATCCCCTGTATATTATGAGATCACAAAGGGTTAAAGTTAAAATTAAACAACACAAACTACAAAAAGCCTACAAATTAATGGAAACTGAACTATTCTCATCTGAATTACCACTGGGTCAAGGAAGAAATAAAGAAAGAAATTGAAGACTTCCTATATTTCAATAAAATGAAACCACAGCATACTCAAACTTATGAACACAAAGAAAGCAGTGCTAAGTGGAAAGTTCATAGTACTAAGTGCCCATATAAAGAATTTGGAGAAATCTCACACTAGTAACTTACCAACACACCAGAAACCTCCAGGAAAAAAAAAGAAGCAAATTCACCCAGGAGGAGTTAGATGATAGGAAATAATCAAACTCAGGACTGATATCAATAAAATAGAAGCAAAGAGAGAAATACAGAGAATAAATGAAACAAAGAGTTTGTTCTTTAAGAAAATCAACAAAACAGGCAAATCCTCATCCAAAGTAACCAAAAGACAGAGAGAGACTATCCAAATTATCAAAATCAGAAATGTAAAGGGGGCATCGCAACAGACACTGAGGAAATCCATGGAATCAAATCCAGATAATCAAATCCAGGGAATCAAATTCAGAGTATGAAAAAACACTATACTCCACAAAATTGGAAAATCTAAAAGAAATGGACAATTTTCTGGATAGGTACCACATTTCCAAATTAAATTGAGACCAGATAAATGACTTAAATAAACTTATTTCCGCTAAGGAAATAGAAGCAGTCATTAAAAGTTTTCTAGTCAAAATATCCCAGGGCCAGAGGGTTTCAGCACAGAATTCTACCAGAATTTCAAACAAGAGCTAGTACTCTTCAAATTGCTCCACAAAAAAGGAACAAAATTTGTGAAGCTAGTCACCCTGATACCCAAGCCATACAAAGTTGTAACAACAACAAAAAGAGAATTAGAATCCAATTTCTTTCATGAACATTGATGCAAAAATACTCAATAAATACTAGCAAACCAAATCCAAGAACACATTTTAAAAAATTATCCACAACAACCAGAGATGCAGGGTTGGTTCAACATACAAAAATCTGTCAATGTAATCCACTATATAAACAAACTGAAAGAATAAAACATAATCATCTCTTTAGATGCTAAAAAGTCTTTGACAAAATCCAACACCCCTTCATGATAAAAGTCTTGGAGAAATCAAAGATCACAAAGAACAGATCTAAACATAATAAAAGCAATTTACAGCAATCTGACAGTCAACATGAAATTAAATAGACAGAAACTCAAAATGATTCCACTAAAATCAGGAACAAGACAAGGCTGTCAACTCTTTCCATATATATTCGATATAGTACTTGAAGTTCTAGCTAGAGTGATAAGACAACAAAAGGGGGCCAAGGTGATACAAATTGGAAAGGAAGAAGTCAAGCTTTTCCTGTTTGAAGATGATATGATAGTATGCATAAGTAGCCCCAAAAATTCTACCAGGGAACTCCCAAGGCTGATAAATACCTTCAGTAATGTGCTGGGATACAAGATAAACTCGAAAAAAAATCAGTGACTCTTTTATATATAAATAATAAATGGGTTTAGAAAGAAATACATCACCCTTTACAATAGCCACGGGAAATATAAAATATCTTGGGGTAACAAGCTCTTTTGATGAGAGCTTTAAGTCTTTGAAGAAAGAAATTGGGGAAGATATCAGAAAATGGAAAGATCTCCCACATTCTTGAATAGGTAGGATCAACATAGCAAAAATAACAATCTTAGAGAAGATGAGCAAGGAAGTCAGGACCTGTGAGGGGTTGGCCCACCCACT